>NC_136059.1:1207977896-1208577896 GCF_964261635.1 Lissotriton helveticus
GTACTGACTGCGCATCCTTCGGAAAGGTATTATTTTCAGCAGGACCTATGTGGCTTGGGTATCTGACCTGCACTCCATCGCGGTCAGCTTGATCTTTTGGATTTATCCTGGTCAAGTGTGAACAGGTGTCCCTGCTGGGTGCTTTTGTTTTTTAAGCACAATATTACAGTTTAATCTTTTTACAATTCATATATCAAGATATACTTACTGAATTTATGTTGTTTTGGTCTTAGGTTGCTCGTAAAAAATATTCTTTATTTTTCAAAACTGGTGTGAAGTCTTTTAGTGGTGGTTTCACTGGGTTACTGTAATTAAAGTATTGAACAAATACTTTACACATTAAGCCTGGCTACTCTGGGCCAAGCTACCATAGGGTGAGCACAGGATCATTTAGGTTGTGTTGTGACCTACCCTGCCTAGGATTGTGGTTCCTGCTTAGACAGTGTGCAACCCTCTGACAACTATAGTCCAATTTGTAACATATGGCAAACAGAATAGATAATTATAGAATAATTCTGACTTTTTATGTTGACTTGGGAGCAGCATTCAAAGGACAATCGCAGATCTTCTCACATTTAGTGGAAAAATACTATAGTATCTGAAAGAAAACATATTTGTGGTTGTTTTAAGCCTGTCCAAGCCTTTTAACAGAGTCCCAGTGTGATTATTTAGGGAAAGACAAGTGAATCAAAATATTTTCCCAGACATTTACAATGGCATTACAATGTTGTATTTGGATACATGGCTTTCAGTCCACCTGGCTCTCACATTTTGTCAGATGCAATAATAATCGATAGTGGGCTTCTCCAAGAATATGTTCTGAGCCGAGTATTATGCAATATTTTGGGAATGACTTTCCATAGGGTCAATGGTGGGGTTTACTTTAATCCCAAGGAGCAGAAACGAAGAGGCCAGGCCACCTATGAAGCAGACGAAGGCCTACAATGACAACTAAATGAGTTGCTGGCCTATGCTTTAAAAAAAACAGCTTGCTGATAATATCCCGAAGACCAAAATGATGGCCTTCGGAGAGAATACTCAATCCCACAATGGAATTTACTTCACTCCGGGAAAATGTTGTGCTTGATTAATGAAAGGTCATTGTGAAGGAGAGTAATTTGAAAAAGTTTGAATGACATAAAATGATAAAGTCCTATCAAGAGTATATACTCTTTAAATGACTTTACCATTAGGGTACGGTGGCCCTAATGGGGAATGTTCCCCCTTGTTTAAAATCAAGAGGGCAATTAGACAGTGTTGTGTTCTAGCACCGCTTCTTTTTTCGCTTTTAATGGCGTAGATGGCTTCCTTCAGACAGTACAGGGCAACACACCCATAGTTGGTAGGCTCCCTGTACCTATTTTATTGTACACCTACAAGGCTATCCTATTATCTAGGACATCTGTTGGCTTACAAAAATTAATGGACACTTTTGGGTGCTTCATGGACTCCAGGAAAATGAAAATTAAGAATGCAAAAAACCTTTATGATGGCACATGGGAAAGTGCAGAAATGTAAGACCTTTTTATATTGAGGAGCTCCAATTGTTAACGTTAATTATTTTTCCTATTTAGGGGTTCTATTCAAGAGTAGTGGGACTTTAGCCTAGCGCATTCTAAGCACACAGTTGAAACTGTGCAGAATCTGTGATTCACCCATCTCAACTAATCCCGCTAGTTTCTCCTATTGGAATAAACTGTAATTAGGAGCCCCTGCTTGAATAACAGAAATTAGCTTAGAATGGTTGAAGAATATAAGAAACATTCTGTAGCTTCATATGTATCAAATGGTTTGCTGGAGGGATGTCAACATTATCTGATTTGGGTGACTAACAACCAGTGTCACTTTGTGTTAACTAGACTATGACTGGATATCGTCCATCACTTTTTTGCCTTCCCCGAAATGAAAAAGTACACTCCCTGCCACTGTACCCTGACTTGTGACGGTGGGTCAGCCGAAAGCTCTGGACAGTAGTAGCACTGGGATATTTCAGTGCCAAAATTACCAAGTGTGCATTTCTTGAATTGTTATTTTTACTTCTTGCACTATCTTCTATATAAAGTTTCGCAGTATACCACTCACTTCAACAGGCACTTCAGAATCAAAAACTTTATTCTCATTTACTACATTCTCTCAAAAGCATTTTGAGCTCCAAAGCTCAGGGGCAGATTTACTATCGCCACAGGAACGTTACTTTTAGTGAAGTTCCTGTGGCGATATGCGCTTCACCTTATTTACAAGGCTGCGTTAAGCCACTTGACGTGGCTTAACTCTGCCTTGTAAATAAGGCTCCCTTTCACGCTATACTTAGTGCGAAAGGGGCAGGCAATCAGTGTTACGGTAGACGTTTCACCGCAACACCCATTGATTTTGATGCTACCCTATATTTACAAGGGCAGTGAAAATATAATGGCTGCACCAAAATTAAGACCAGAGAAAATTCTGTCTTAAACAGGAGCAAAGAGGAAAAATGTTTAATTTCTCCTAATTTTTGCTGTTTCTGTGTGTGCTGCGTTGTGCACCACACATAGAAATAGCAAAAGGCCATTGATTTTTTATGTGCAGGTAGAGGTACCTTCCTACACATAAACAATCTTCCCCTACAATGCAGGCACCCTTGCCTGCATTGGCACTAGGCAACTAAAATTTGAACCCGCACAGGGGCAAATGCGGGCTGCACCGTATCCTTGTAAATACGGTGCAGCTCTGTGTTTTGGAAGTGGCGGAGCGCAGCGTTAAGCCAAGGTGGCTAACGCCGCACTCTGCCACTTCCTAGTAAATATGCCCCTCAATGTGTTTAACATGGTTAGTGTTACTGATGCATGCCCTAACGGTGTTTCACCAGTGATGAGAATGCCATCTTGACTCATGTACTGCGGTTATCTGAGATGTTTGATTTAGTGCTTTAAGTGGGATACAAAATGCAAGAGACGATAAAAGAAGTCTGGCCTAAGACATTTTTCACAAAGGGCCTCCTCACTTGTGGCGGGGGGGCCGTATTTGTGGGGGATTTTCCATAATAAGAATTCTCATTACGTAGATTCCACCTGAGTGCGGAGACTGCCATGAGTGCAGCGGCCCTTTGTGAAACAGGCCCTAAGTTTGCAGACTAATACATGTGAAACAATCCTGTTTTTGACATACATAATTTTATTGGCCAATCATCAGGCAACAAGATATTTAACGTTAGTATCGCACCATTACCCTGGGCAACAAGCAGTAAAACACCTGAGAAGAGAAGTTTAAAAGTAAGCAGCAATAACTTGGCTATTCCGTTGGAATTAATGAGTATCTTAGGCTCTGGGACCCTATTTGAAACAAAGGTATGCGCCATGTCACTTCATTCCCTTGTCAGAAAGGGGAATTCTGTGATGTAACTTTGCATCTTTGACATGGCATACAGGCAGGTAAAGTGTCATTTTCATCAGCTGGCGACGCACAGAAACAAGCATTTGCAATGCAATAGGGTTCGCATTTGCGAGAGTTTAAGCTATTGGCATTGTAAATGACAATGCCTTAATTTATTTGTTTGAAGAATCAACACACAAATAAAAGGCATTGTTATTACAAAGCCAATAGCTTAAACCCTCGCTAATGCGAGACCTAGTGCATTGAAAATGCTTGTTTTAAAATAGTCGTTTGGTAACCATGGGACGAAAAGCAGCCAGCGGTTGTCAGAGCAAACCAGATATAGTATGCGCACAACGTGACATTCCCTCCTCCCCAAATTCTGTCACCTTAGCCCCACTACGCCCAATAACTATCAGAATCAAGGTAGGTTGTCTATGGCGTAGCCTTTTATTCACATCAAGCCAAGGAATTAACCACAGACCATTACCAAGTAAAGTATCCTTCTTGGATATATAAGAATTATTCACAGCATCACACTTTAGCTGCATCAACATGTTAACAGCAGTAAGGAAATTAAGTACGTCATTACATGTTAACTTTAACTCGGCCGTACACTAGAATAACTTGGCCGTACATTTAACTTCACACTTTAACTTTTTAACTTGACTGTACACTAGAACTTGGCCGTACATTTGAACTTGGCCGTCTTGCCCACCAACGTTCCACTCTGCTGCGCACATTGTGCCAGCAGGACCCAACGCACTACCGCCAACAGTTGCACTTTACCTTTTCAACTCGCCCGTACACTAGAACTTGGCTGTACATTTGAACTTGGTCGTCTCGGCCACCAATGTTCCACTCTGCTGCGCACATTGTACCGGCAGGCCCCAACGCGCTACAGCAAACAGTTGCACTACTTGAGATACAGGGCACCGCATAACACACCGGCCCACCGGGGTACCTGCCCACAGGCAGCCTCCCAAAGATTGTTCTCAGTCCATACGTCATGGGAGTAGAGTCCAGGACTACCGGCAGGTCACTCCCTCCTCCCCGCCGACCCACTCAAATGTGGAATCTACCCCCTCCTGGGGTCCATGGGATGGCTGCACCTCCATTGTTGTGCATCCGTCTTTGTTGTTAACTGTCAGCGCTCCGCAACGTCTTACTCTTCTGCCGGGTGGGTGGGTGATCGACGACGCTCCTTTCATCCAGGCTGTACACCAAGGGGACAAAGAAAACGAAACCTCCTGCGGCACAGCCTTAAATGGCCTGCTAAGTTTCATTTCCTGCAAGTTTCATTTCTATGTCACCCCGGGCCAACCAACCCCTTCTTTGTCCAGGGGCCCCGGAGGAGGCTCAGCCCCATGGCGCTGGCAAGGGCGCCCCTCCTCTAGGCGCGGGGGGCACCTGTCAGGACTGTATACTGGTGACTTACTTTATCAAACAGCAATGTACGACAAATAAAGCAACCAGCCAAACGTGGACTATTACGTAAATCATAGCTGAATAAACATTCACACAATGTCCCTGCATACATTCCACCTGGATCCCTAACTAAGCCCCCTTTGTCCACGAAGGAAAATATCGACGTAGCAGTACTTCTCATACATCCGGCCTGTGCACAGAGGTGGACTTGGAAAAGACCCCCATGTATCCACTCCTGCCTGCTGCCCAGGTTGACTGGAAATGATCCCTAATGTAGCTACTCCTGGCTGCACATGCATGTTAACTTGAAAATGCCAAAGGTAATTCTGCACAGCACACATTTGTTTCCTTCTAATTAGAGGCAGCTGTTTAGCATTCTCCTCCACCAATCGACTGCCTTATGCTACTTTTAAGAACTACTTCGAAGACTGCTTTTCTTTTACTGGCTGGGATTTTAAAAGCTCCGGTTTAAAGAAATCCCAATTTTGCAGTTTCTCTGTAAAAGTGCGGGGCTTTTGAGGCTAAGGGGATATCTGAATGCATATTATTTAATGAAGATTTCGGACACAGACTCTATAACAGGAAATCCCTTCCTGACCCTCCCCAAGATCCTTTCAAATGGATCATCGCCTGCTGGCACTTCAGTAAAACCCTCCATTGGGTGTTATTATTGTCCATAACCAGCAGACTTTTTTAAATATGAAAATTGAAATCATAAACATGTGAGCCGCAAGTAAAAGTTGCTTGTTTGAGTGCAGCACAGATCGCTGCCACGGGGCACACCGCAGAGTGATCCGGTACACTTCGGAGGAGGCGTGGCTCTTAAGGTGGGCACGGTGGAATCATGATCTGTAAGAAATGATATATAAACATACCAGTGACATGAGCCCTAGCGCATGGAAACCACTGTAAAGTTGAGTTCGGCGACGCAAGCGGCCACCATAAAAGTTGAACAGTAAAAAAGTTAAAGCGCAGCATAGCGCGGGCATCGTGGCTCACATGATGTTTTAGCTCTGCCTGACCTAGATGCGCGATCGTGGTGGGGGGAGTTGAAGCGAGGAAAGGCGCACAGAGCTGCCATAACGTGTGTGCAAAGTAAAACAAAATGGCACCTCCAATAATTTAATGTAAGAAAAAAACGATTTGGGGATCTGCGAGAGGCCCCATTTTGTAAGTGAAAGTGCGCATAGCACACTGCAAATACAAAAAATTTGCCCGCCATTGCTAAAGCTTGCGTCCCACCAGTGCCCTTTAGATGAATTAGGCAAAGAGTTCTCCCAAAGGGCTAATGGAAGCTATACAGTAAGGACACAGTAAAAGATCCCGTCCAGATGGGAGGCTCCAAAAGAAGACAGGGAGGTACCAAGGAGGGATTAACAAGCCGATTAGCAAATCAGAAGCCAGAATTTATGAAGGACATTGACACAAGCCAATGACAAATCTGGGGGAAGAGTGGGCGGGGCTTCAATCACATACTCAAATACAGCAAGCCTCGCAGAGCAGCGCATGCGCTGCCTAGGCTTGACCTAAAAAAATGCCCTAGAGGGCCCTGGTCCACTTGCAGCACTGCCTTTTATCTGTTTCTCTATTTTCTTACAGGCTCATTATCAGCAGCAAAGAAAAGCATTGCATCGTGCCTATCCAAAATGAAACTAGAAGAGTTCCCCACCTCGCTACTTCTGAGTGATAATTCCGACCAAGTCCCAGGAAGCAATCTATCATCAGAATATCTAGACACTTCTAAAGAGGATATTCAAAAGCAAGTGCAACATCCCGTGCAAAGTTAAGGCCAAATGTCAAATAAACACGTTTCAAATAATAGCTAGTGCAGTACTAATGGTAATTTTAGATAACAATAGGTACTGCAGTTTTGTTTTTTCTTAGCACTGAAAAAAATTATGTTTCTATTGCTCAATGTAATATTATTCCTAGTATTGACCTTGGAGTCCAAAAAATGAAGTTGGCAATGCCAATATCTGCAACTGTGAAATTTTTGTTTTAATTCAGCACGAAAATTCCATACATATGAAGCAAATGCTCAGGGTCAGCTTTAGGGCAGTGCGACTGGTGAGGCCGCACTGTGCGCTGACCTGTGAAGGGGGGCGCTGTGACCTCAGGGGGGCGCGGTGCTTAGCAATATCATTTGATAGGAGAGATGAGGGGCACTTTGGCAGGTGGTAGTGATCGAATCGGAGGATGTGATCTTGGGACGTGGGGGCGTCATAAATTATCGTTGCACCGGCGCCACCAGCGCTAAAGCCGGCCTTGCAGATGCTTGCATCATTTTGCCAGAGAAACTCGCAGATCAAAGAACAGACTGGGGAGAGAGTGGACAGTGACATTTTCTGAATACTCTGCTGACTGAGAGAGAGAGATTCAGTCTGCAACTACTTCCAACAAATTGAATTTCTCCCAGTTTCACGGGGCCTTATTATCATATCTATAGTCACCTCGGTGGTCACCCTCAACAATCATATATATATTTTTAACAGCAAAATGTCTATGAATTTTTCTGTTTTTACAGCAGTCCGACGTGGATGCAAATTCGAAATTGTCAATTGTACGAATCCTTACAGAGGTAATTATTGATTGATTACTGTACCACCTAGCCATAGCACCTGCAAAATTCGCTTTTTTATACTTATTTTATGAATTGTTTGTACTGGGGTCCTAATCTCTCCTTCAGATGAGATCTCATTAAATAACTCTAGAGGTTGAAATGTCATCAACAGCACAAGACACAAACATGTCCTTTGATTACCATTTGCTGTGAAGTGAAGTGTTATATTCTGTTTCATCCAGTTCCATTACTCAGACCAAATGTGTTTGTTTTACTGTATATTTACACCTTTTGGATTTGTATTTATTTATGTTTTCGTTCTATGTGTGATCACTGGGGATCCGTCGTTTTGCTGCTGGATTTCATGATCTGTACTCATTGATTTTCTTTAATTAATTGATGTCTGCGTATACTGCGGCCATACCAGTGGTATGCTGTTTTAACACTTAACATTGATTGCGTATGGTAATTTATTTGCTATTTATTCTGCATTGTCCTGATGAATGAGTCCTTAGTGAACCATTGTTTTACATATCCAAAGCATTGCTAGAGTAGAACTAATGAGAATTTGCTTTCCATATAGCAATAGATCCCTGCCCCTCCTCCCCGCTACCGCCTCCCAGCTGCTGACCCTCCCACCCACGTTCACAGAGCCTACCTCGTCCTCACAGCCCCTGTGACCGCCCGGACTCGCTCCTGACCGGTTGCTCCTTCCTTGCTCCTCTCCCTGTGCTGCTATCTTGCTGGGGATCGCACTGCTACTTGCACGGTATCGCCTGCATTATTTATTTACCTCAGTGGTATCGCCTGCATTAGAGTAAATAGCGCCGTGTTTAAAATCGGCTCGCCTGCTTTTATCACATTTGCGCAGTGTTTTGTGTAATCTCATTGCTATCAGCGCTTGTGACTATAGCGCCGCCCGCCCTGCACTGCATTTCACCTGGCAGCAACGTGCATTATTAGAGTAATTTTATTCGCTGGCGACCTACTGCCCCTGCCTCGCCTCCCCTCTGACCTCCATCTTGTCTGCTGTTGTTGTTTTCCCTGCCCCTCCTCCCCGCTACCGCCTCCCAGCTGCTGACCCTCCCACGCTCCGCCCCCTCCACCCTCCATTTATGGCCAATGCCTCCACGCGCAGCGTCCACGCGCTTCGGACACGCCGAAGGTGCGCCAAAGGTAAGCCCGTCTACGCCCGTCCGCGCCTGGACCGCGCCCAGCGCCAGACCCCCTGCCCCTCGCTCTGCCCACCCCCGCATTACCTACGATGCAGCCACCCTCCTAGCCCTTAACCCCGGCCGCGCCCCCAACTGCGTCCAAGCCGCCCCTGGCCACACCCATGGACCTTTCTCTTGCTACTCCTGCAAATTCAGCGGCACCGTCAACATCTCCGCTCCGACCACACCACAGATTCCCGACCCCAACCACCTAGAATGCATCCTTCTCAACACCCGCTCGGTCCACAGGCACGCCATTGACCTTTGGAACCTACTAGACACCATCTCTCCAGACGTCGCCTTCCTAACGGAAACATGGATGAACGCCTCCTCCGCTCCTGACATCGCCATCGCTATCCCTGACGACTATAAGATAACACGCAAAGACCGCACCGACCAAACAGGAGGAGGAATCGCTATCGTCCACAAGAAATCAATCCGCATCTCAACCAGCTCTGAAGCCAACCTCGCCAACTCCGAACACCTTCACTTCCAGATCCACATCGACCCCAAGACCACTCTCAGAGGCACCCTCCTCTACAGACCACCAGGACCCCGCGCAAAATTCAGTGAAGACATCACGGACTTCATCACCCCACACGCGCTCCCCTCCAAAGACTACATCCTCCTGGGAGACCTCAACTTCCACCTTGAGAAGATCAACGACCGCAACACCGCCACCCTCTTAGACAACCTCGCCAACCTCGGACTTAAACAACTGGTCACTTCCCCCACCCACATCGCAGGTCACACACTCGACCCCATCTTCACCTCTAGCAACCATGTCTCTTTCAACCACACTACGGAGCTCCTCTGGACTGACCACAGCTGCGTCCACTTCACCTACAACAAGCCAAAACCCATCATCCACCTCCAACCAACTCTACAAAGAAACTGGAACAAAATCACCACGGAACAGATCTCCTCATCGCTCCTTCAAACCTCCCCAGCCCTCTCTTCTGACGCCAACGAAGCCGCCTCCAACCTCACCCTTTGGTTATCCAACACCGCAGACACCTTAGCACCACTGAAAAAACGCCTACACAAAATCAAGAAGGCCTCATGGTTCAACGAGGACCTCAAGAAATCCAAGAAACTATGCCGCTCCCTTGAAAAGGCCTGGAAAAAAGACTCATCCACCAGCAACAAGGACGCCTTCAAAAACGCCATCCGTACTCACCACCAACTGATCCGAAAAGCCAAAAAAACAGCATTCAAGGATCGACTCGACAACAACGCCCACAACAGCAAGGAACTTTTCAACATCGTCAAGGAATTTTCCAACCCCTCGGCCAACTCCAACGACATCACCCCCTCTCAAACTCTCTGCGACTCCCTAGCCTCTTTTTTCCACAACAAGATTGCTGACATCCACAACAGCTTTGACAACCAACCCGGAAGCCAACCCACCCTACCATCAGCTGACTATCTTCCCCCCGTTAACACCCTCAACGCCTGGAACCCAATCACCACTGAGGACACCATCCGCCTGATGAATTCCATCCACTCTGGATCCCCCACAGACCCATGCCCTCACCACATCTTCAACAAAGCAGACTCCGTCATAGCTCCGCACCTCCGAGACGTCATCAACTGCTCCTTCAACTCCGCTACCTTCCCAGAAGACTGGAAACACGCTGAACTCACCGCTCTTCTGAAAAAACCAACAGCAGACCCCACCGAACTCAAAAACTACCGCCCCATCTCACTTCTTCCATTCCCGGCCAAAGTCATCGAGAAAGCTGTCAACAACCAGCTCGCCGCCTTCCTCGAAGCCAACAAATCCCTCGACTCCTCACAATCTGGATTCCGAGCCAAACACAGCACTGAGACCGCCCTCATCGCAGCAACAGACGACATTCGAACTCTACTGGACAATGGAGACACAGTCGCCCTCATCCTCCTCGACCTCTCTGCAGCCTTCGACACAGTCTGCCACAGCACCCTTTTACAGCGCCTCAAAAACATCGGAATCCAAGGAAAGGCACTGGAATGGATCACCTCGTTCCTCTCCGGAAGAACCCAGAGAGTCCGCCTCCCACCATTCAAGTCCGAGGCCTCTGAAATCATCTGCGGCGTACCACAAGGATCCTCACTCAGCCCCACCCTCTTCAACGTATACATGAGCCCCCTCGCGACCATCGCCCGCCAACACAACCTCAACATCATCTCTTACGCGGATGACACTCAACTGATCCTTTCTCTCACCAAGGACCCCAGCACCGCCAAAACTAACCTACACGAAGGAATGAAAGAAGTCGCCGAATGGATGAAACAAAGCCGTCTGAAACTGAACTCAGACAAAACAGAAGTCCTCATCTTAGGTAAATCCCCCTCTGCTTGGGACGACTCCTGGTGGCCGGAAGCCCTCGGAAAAGCACCCATCCCGACAGACCACGCACGGAACCTTGGCGTCATCCTGGACTCTTCACTTTCAATGAACAGACAAGTCAGCGCCGTATCCTCATCCTGCTTCAACATCCTTCGCATGCTCAGAAAAACATTTCGCTGGATCCCCACCGAAACAAGGAAAACAGTCACCCATGCTCTGGTCACGAGCCGACTGGACTACGGAAACACCCTCTACGCAGGTACCACCGCCAAACTACAGAAGAAACTACAACGAATCCAAAACGCCTCAGCCAGGCTCATATTAGACATCCCACGCAACGAACACATCTCTGGTCACCTTAAAGACCTCCACTGGCTACCCGTCAATAAGAGGATCACTTTCCGACTGCTTACCCACGCACACAAATCACTCTACGACATCGGACCAGATTGCCTCAACTCTCGACTGTCCTTCTACACCCCCTCCCGCCAACTTCGATCTTCCAGCCAAGCATTCGCCACTGTCCCTCGCATCAACAAAACCACCATGGGAGGCAGATCCTTCTCATACCTGGCTGCCAAAACATGGAACTCACTCCCCGCTTACCTTCGCCTCACCCAGAATCACCTAGCGTTCAGAAAACAACTTAAAACGTGGATATTTGACAAATAACCCCCCTCCCCTCCCCAAGCGCCTTGAAACCCTCTGGGTATGTAGTGCGCTATATAAATTTTATGACTTGACTTGACTTGACTAGATATTGCCACTTAATGTTGTTTCTTTTACCCAAAATACTAGTGATCAAAGTATTGACTTTAGAATTTCAAAAGTATGTCAGCCCAGCAGTATTTAAACTTAGGACATCATAGTTAGGATGTTTGCCAAGTTTAAAAAAAACAATGCAACAGAAAAACACCATAGCATGAGGTTTGACCAGTCCTGAAGGCAGAATAAAAAAACGTACATGTCTTGTTACTCATTGAAATCTATGGCCCGATTCACAGAACTAACTTACGACAAAATCCTAAACATACTACTTTTGGTATTCACAGAAGGCATTTAGTAGTCTTAAGTTAGGATTTTGGGCCATATGTATGTAATCTCTATTTACCGACTCTTAAATACCGAATTTGACCAATTCGGTATTTAAGAATCAGTAAATAGCATGTAGGTAAAAATGCGATAAATGTTACCGAATCGGTAATATTCGCTATTAGGGCATGTATGTGTGCCACATGTGCACACAAGCAGGATTCAGGGGTGCAACAGGGTGTCAATATGACACCCTGCCACCCTTGAATATGTTCCCCCTATTACCGATTCGGTATTTACAGATTCGGTAATTCCCATTCATTCCTATGAGCCTGGAGGCCCATAGGAATGAATGGGAAGCAATTCACTATTACCGATAATCGGTAATAGGGGGAACATATTCAAGGGTGGTAGGGTGTCACATTGACACCCTGTTGCACCCCTGAATCATGCTTGTGTGCACATGTGGCAGACATACATGTCCTAAGGGCATGTATGTCTGCCACATGGCACTTTTAAAAAAGCACAACATTGCTTTTTTAAAGGTTTTCAATATTTACCACCAACTTGTAGTTGGTGGTAAATAACGAATCCTTAAATAAAAAATGCACTCACTTGAGTGCTCCCTACATAGGATTTAAGGATTCGGTAATTTACCGATTCGGTATTTTAAGGATTCGGTAATTTACAGATACCTTAAATTACCGAATCGGTAAATTACCGAATCCTTAAATCCAGCCACCTACATTAGAAAAAGCTCAATACTGGTCAGCAACGGCAAATTTACCGATTTTCGGCCATTACCGACCGGTATTAAGCTACCTACATATGGCTCCAGGTCTTAAATTAGGATTTTGTCCGAAGTTAGGATTTTGTCTTAAATTAGGATTTTGTCCTAAATTTGGATTTTGTCCTAAATTTAGATTTTGTCTTAAATTAGGATTTTGTTCTAAATTAGGATTTTGTCCTAAATTAAATTTAAATTTAACTTAAGTTTGTCTTAAATTTAACTTAAGACAAAATCCTAATTTAAGACAAAATCCTAATTTAAGACAAAATCCTAATTTAGGACAAAATCCTAACTTGAGACAAAATCCTAATTGAAGACAAAATCCTAATTTAAGACACAATCCTAATTCAGGACAAAATCCTAACTCAGGACAACATCCTAATTTAAGACTACTAAATGCCTTCTGTGAATACAAAAAGTGGTAAATTTAGGATTTTGTCATAAATTAGTTCTGTTCTGTGAATCGGCCCCATAGTTTGGGTCAAAACATAATTTTAAATAATCATTGATGACAATACGTGGTTTTTCACACAGAATAGTGCCTAATTAGTTGCAAAAAAATGGTAGTCACATCTCAGTTGTGATATTGACTCATTATCTAAACAGGTCAAATTGTCTAAGAAGGGAATCTCCCCCTGACACGTGAATTCAACCGCTGACCTGCACCTTCTAATCGGGTTAAATTCAAACAGTGAATGTGTGAACAGTGTGAAACTTACCTTGCGGGCAGTTCAAAATGTAGAACATCTTCGATGACGGAAAGCATGTATTTATTCATTTCATGGGACAGTTCTCCAATCGAGAGAAGTATGTTTTTAACTTCCATGTAGGATGGATTACTGTTCAAGATGACATCTGCAGCAGCCGTCCTCACTGTCTTTTCATGAATCTTGCGATTCTGGTGATAAATTCTGTTCATTGCTTTTCGAACCTATTCAGAAATATAACCAATATATATATGTGGCGAAAAAGGTTAGAAGACATAACTTGCTGATATTTATGGCATCAGCAACTGAGCCTGCTTTTTCTCAAAGACCCACATCTCACCCTGATTTTTAGATGCTTTCTATTTCTACCTTGCTTGACACACTATACAAAAATAACTGGATATTTGATCAGTTAGGAGTAGCTAACCCTCGTGATGATGCATATTGAAGTAATGATGCACCTTACTGTCTTGATGTAGATAAACAAATTTCAGTCTTCTTGCTCCCTTCCCCAAGTCCTTACATTGCATTGACTCATCAAAAACGTAAACCTACTATTGCAGGGCTCGGATGCCTTGTCACATCCAAGGAAAATATCTGGCTCAGAGAAGGGTGGTAACATCCAGTCCTCTGAAAAAACTATTTTCACTTAATCTTTTCTTACATAAATAGAATCTACACCACATGATTTAGAGATGGTGTGGGAGCCGTACCCCAATAATCTCCTGAACCCCAATATCATATGAACCACAAATTTCACCTTAGGCAGTTTGGTTCTGTGAAATTTCTCATTGATCTAGCGGTAAGTGACTACCCACTCCATCAATGACATTAGTTTAGCAGAGAAAGGTTAAATTACAAACTGAGACTTTTCCAATATCCAAGTTCTTGATCAAAAATACAGTTTATAGATATATTACAGATTTCTTGATAAAAAGATTACAGAAATGCATTATCTGCCATGAAGGCCCAGAAACAGAATCACAAATCAAAACAAAATCCTTATTTAGACAATTAAATCCTTAGATGTTAAGTGTCCAACTCATGTAGAGAACTGACAGCATCCTAAGAGAGGCAAACAAAGTCTCAAATAATAATTGAGTCTCAGGGGGAAAATGAGAAGTCTCCCCCGAACCTTCATAACTAGGGGTTTTCATACACAATTTATGCATATCAATAAAAAAAACTGCAAATTAAGCATTGTATGATCATTGCTAGGTTGCATTGCAAACCAAAAACTATTTAGTAGTAAGAAAAGTTCTTAACACTAACCCATTTCTTAAGGTAAGAAACATCTTCTGCTTACTTTCTCAGCAACTGCACTCCAGAGATGTACTACATAATATGAAACATTTCTCAAACAATTGGTATTCAAAATGTTTTTCTATTCTCTTATATCCAAACTTTCAGTGGAAATCCTTTCAAAATGATACATTGGGTACATGATGGAAAGTTTCATTCACAATAAACACATTCCAATACAATAGTTCTTTCATGTCATAGCGCTCTGTGTTTCGCAGAAACTGTGGGGAGAGAAGACTGGCAGGGGGGCGTTGATTGGGAGGGGCAAGAGAAAGATGAGCAGAATACCAGAAACTACATCCATTTTAAATAATAGGTGTCTTTCACAAAAATGCAAAAAGAATACTTGATGGACAGAATGCTGAACAATGTCAAACATTCATCCCAGTACAGAGATCTTGGCATGAATCTATAGTGTTTTTGCTCCCCCAGCCATTCCAGTTCAAACCCAGCCATATGCAAATCAGTCTTGACCCTGTTCCCCTTGGGAACATTCCAGCCCGAGCTGTTAGGCCAGGTCTTCCCTGGACCGGAAACAAGCTTCCTGGAACTGGTTTTGGGGTATCACCCCATATCAGACAGGCTTGCTTCACTCCAGTGGCATGGAGAACACAGGACCTACGTCTGGGCATACCCGTCCCACTTGGGGTGTTAAATGCAAAAGGTAGTGAGCAAAAGAATGATAGATTTAACCCAGATCTCTGGACTGGGGGTGAATGCTTGATTTATTCAGCATTCCGTCCATCATTTGTTGCCGCAGCATGCACACAAATGTGGGAAACTATACTTTATTAATCACACTTCTAAACAAAATAATCACATTGTTTTAAGGGTAAAATCATTGGTTCATCAGTTACAATAATATGCAGCATTAGAATTAGTAATTCACACAAATAATGTCACCCACAATTGCACATTTAAAAAAACTTTTAGGACCTCTCCTTTTGATTATTTTTTTTTAATAATCACTTTTACCCATTAATAAACGTTATTAATCTGCTATTGGTTGGTTGTAACTTTCATGTTCTTAGATAATCAAACATTCTACACCAATTACTTTAATTGTTGATGCATTCAATCCTTGTTTTTGTCCATTTCCACATCCATTGACCTTTTTCTTTTTCTCGAAGTAGTATTGCTCTCAGTGCTCCGATTATATCTACTAATTATGCACTTTAAAAGTTTCAACAAATGAAATGGAGCAATTGCACAAATCATTATTATTATAGGGGTTTGCACTGATTGATAGAAGAACACCACCGCCAATATTACTTATCATTCACCTACTTTACCAAACCTACTTCCTAGGGATCCTACACTCTTCCATAATCCTGGTTTCGTCAATGATCTAATCCCATGAGTCAAATTAGTTATGTTATGTTACTAATAAAAGAATCAATCACTCCACTGTAATCTGACATGTAGCTACAATACCTCACTGCCTTAATTACCTTACAAACTGTGCACTCTTTTGCCAAAAAACTATCTAAGGGAAGACGGTTTTGCATGACTATTACTCTAATGGCTACCATCTCCACATTTACAAATTTAAAAGAGCCTGCTGTACCTATAGCACATCTATCTACTACTGTAGACCATCACCAATCTTCACATCATTCACAGTTTCATGTATTGGGGGAATAATTGCCCAAAAAATGTCTAGAATGACTTGTCCAAAGCTTTGTTTTACTTTCCTCAACTTATGTTCTTCATCTAACTGACTATGATAAATGCTAGGGAAAACTAAAGCCAAATACCATTAACCTACCCAATTTCTTGACAGGTTAAAATACAGAAGTCTCCACTAACTTCATATGGTTTATCTCACATGCTTTCATCTACAAATTATTTTCATTTTTTCCCTAGGAATATGCTTTACAATACAAATTTCACATTTCCTTTCCTGGTCCACTCCCAACCTAGGATATAAGCCTGAATAACTAAATTCCTTTTCTTTTTTTATGTCTTCGAAAGCAATCTTCTGCTCCTCGAAATTTCTCACTATTTTCGAGCCTATCTCATTATATTCTCTAATAAAATCACACCCTTCATTACTCAATAAAGAAAAATATTCCTTATTCAAATTATTATTGTATATGTTTTGTGCAATCGCCCTCAAACAGACTCAGACTGGGAACCGAAACCAGCCCTGGCAAAGTGCAAAGCCGGCCCCCCGAGGGGGTTGGAGTTGTGGACGATTTTGTTACAGGGGGGCGATATTGCAGCTTTGCTGCAAAAATGGCCCTGTAACAAAAACGGCCCCTAAGGGCCCAAAATCGCCCACACGCTGGCGGCCCACCGGGGAAATGCCCAGTGCCCTCTACAGCCAGTCCAGCCCTGCCCTCAAATACTCACCATATTCAATTCTTGTATCATTCTCATTAATAAACACATTTTCTGAATACACATTGAAATCAGTCAGATAAAAAGAAACTCTTCATGATTGATAATAGCAATGTCAATATATCAAGACAATGAGTATGAAACCTCTAATTGTACATTCGTCGAACCCTCTCCAGCTGATCTGGGATGGTAAGTACATATGTAGCATGTACTAGTCTTTACCAAGTCTATATATACCCAATCATTTTAGTATACACATTATTATTAAAACCCCTAACTAAGGGGCACATTACGATCGCGGTTTTCCCGCATCCTCCAGGCCGGCGGAAGCCACCGCCGGCCCGGAGGATGCGGGAAAACCGCCGCGGAGCCTCCAAAGACCCACCGCCAAATTAGGATGGCTCGTGGTTCTTGGTTTCTTTCCGCCTCTTACAACCGCGGCGGAAAAGCTCCTATATGGTGGCGGTGTCTCTCAGACACCGCGAGACATATTAGGATTGCGTAGCAGATATGCTTTTCCGCGGCGGGTTCTCCGCCGTGGAAAAGCATACGGATGTGCACTTCATGGGGCCCGTTGCGGGCCCCCAGGGTGAAGGGGGGGTGAGGGGTGCACATGGGGGGTACCGATGGTACCCCCCTGCTTTTACATGCAGACAGACTTTCTGCATGTAAATGCAATGCGTGCTTTTTTAACATTGCGGCGGGTGCAGCTTGAAGCCGCACCCGCCCCAATGTTAAAAATGGAGGATGTGACCGCCAGGGTGGCGGTCACATCCTAATTGCACAGGAGGGAACGCCGCAGCCCATGCGGACGTTCCCTCCTCCTCAGGGGTCGCGGACCGACTAATGGGCCCCTAAATGTTCTTCATGTATTGGTATCAATTGTTTAAATTCGTCATGATTAGTTTTATCTTCATCGCTACCTTTTATATAACCTGAAACATTTCACACAGGAATCAGTAAGCACACCAACAGGCCAACTACTAATAATGGTATAATTAGCAGCATCATCCCTACACTTTTACAACATCTGCTGTTTCCCATCCTCTTGCTTGAGTCCCAAAATATTATTTAGTGGCAAATATAAAAATGTTAACCAAAGTTTTCTTTAAAATAAAAATATTTTTCTTCTTATTCTTATTTCATTAAAAAATAAGGAAAGAAAATCAGTGTTGGCATTTCAGGCTTTGTAAAAGTTCACGTTTCTGCTGAAAGTCTATGCTCCGAATGTAGATCATGTTGGTTTTTACCTGAAGTTGGAAAGGGAATTGGTCCCATATGTTGGTGTAACTCTGTTATGGGCTGGAAACTTCAACTGCATGCTCAACTGCAGTTTAGACGGACACCCACCAAGGCCGTGTACTAAGCCGCACATGACATACGCCCTACGCGCAGTGATGGAATGCCTACACTACATATATGTCCCCACACATGAGACTTATGGCCTGCTCAACAGGTTCTTGGTCTCTAGTGACAAGGCGGCTGCCACATTGCAGATCCAAATCCTGCGTAGATTTATTTCAGGCCATGCTCCGTATCTGCTAGAATGGACGGCACCAGCTTGCAGGTCCCTTTCAAGTGTCTTTGGCCGGAGACACTCGGTGACACGCTGTTCCGTAAGGAGCTCCGCAAGGTAGCTGCCGGGTACCTAGGTATGAACTGGCTGTCCACTGCTTGGTGATGGCTTGAGTGGGACACTCTGAAGCTGATGACATGGGCAGAATGCTTGTTCAAGGCTGGTGGTATGAGACGGCACCTTGAACGGGAACTGACTTAGACACAAGGGGTTCTGACGGACCTTCAACGTGAGGTACTCAGGGTCAAGGATTATTTGGAGTCCTTGTTGACAGTGCAGCATCGTGTTGGTGTTCAAAACTCAGGCCGGCATGAACTCACTACTGCTGGACCACCTGGCGACTGTTTACGGACCTTCGAGTAGAGGAATTGCAGGAAGCTATTGGTTACATGGCACACTGCAGGGCTCTGATCCTGGACTTGCTCCATGTGGAATACTATCAGACACTCGCTGGCCTCTTACTGTCGTGCTTACTGGAGACTCTTCAGGAATCCAGAAATACAGGTTCCCTACCACAATCCATGTGGGAGGCCTAGATTGTCATGCTCCCAAAACCTGGCAAAGATCCGATGGAATCCAGTTCCTGCCATCCCCTGTCCATGCCTGGAGTTGACACTAAAGTCCTGGTGAAGACAGGGGTGGCTCCTCCGCTAAGGCGGTGGAGCGTCATCCCACTGCTCTTTGAGCAGGAAATAACGTAGTTTTTATAATTTTATTTTTCACAGGTTTGGGGCTGGGCTTGGGTGGGGCGGAATGGAGGCACAGGGGGAGGAGTGGTTTGCACACTCCAAGTGTGCATGACTGCTTGGGCCGGCCAAACCGTCATGCACACTTTGCATGTTTCCCACCAGGCTGCATTACACAGCCCGGTGGGGAACATGCCCAGGCCCCCAGTCCCTATTTTAGTGCTGATCCGCGGTGCTCAGACCAATCACAATGCTGCATTGCAGCATTGTGATTAGCTTAGGGGAGCCAATCACAATAATGCATGGCAGAGTTGTGATTGGCTTTGGGGAGCCTGGGTGACTTGGTGGAGAAGCGGAGGAGAGACACGGCCGGCAAAGAGGTAAGTAGTATTATTATTAATTTTTTTTTTATTTTGTCCCCCGCCACCTCTCTCCTCCCCGCTCCTTCACCCTTATTACCTGCAAGCTGCTACTGGTTGAAGTCCCTGTCAATATGCCTGGGATGTGTGGGGACCCATTTGGTCCATGAGGACCAATGTTGCTTTATGCCGGGTAGGGGAACACAGATGAATCTGCGGAGGCAACCCCATGTGCTCCACTCTGTGGTGGGCACGGGCCTTCGGGCCGCGGCTGTGGCATTCGATATTGAAAAGACCTTCAACACCATCAGATGGGACTACCTTTGGGAGGTAATATGGAGGATGGGACTAGCCCATGTGTTCATTTCGAGGGTCCTACTGCTTTACATCCAATCTGTGACATATGTCTGTAATAGAACTGTAGTCTCTGAACGTAAACCCATAGAGCGAGGTATGTAGCAGGGAGGTCCATTATCACCACTCCTCTTTGCTTTGGCAACCCTAGGGTGGACATGACAGGGATTCGCAATAGGTGGTAGGCTTACCTGCCAGAGCCCCTCACGTCTGATGAATGGTGATGGGCGTTCACACAAGTCTAGGAGGTTGCCAGTAATGCCCGCTTCAAGCTCACACAGTTCTGATAATTGCACCGCACCTACCTAACACCTCAACAACTTCATAGATTAAATGTAATGTGATCTCCATATGACTTGGGACTGTGTTAAACTATGGACTTACTAGGATGGTATTCTGCATGAACTGCTGGAGGTCATGCAGGTCCAGATAAAAAAATGGGACACCGATGAAACACAGATTTGCCTTGTTGGGATTGGTGCAGGCTAAGCATTGCATCGCGGTCCACTGGACACATCTCCAGCCCCCCACGCTGGACAGATGGAGGGTGGATTTCCACAACTTGGGTGTGGTGGAAGAGTGACTGCTAAAGCGGGTCCACACTGATAAGAATGCGGACAGGGCCCTGGAGCTGTGGGGTTACATGTTGGAAGGTGTGATGGCTGTGGAGTCACAGCAAGCTAGGCCCTCTGGGCACTCATCAGTTTCCGGCTCTGCTGTATCCTCGGAGACCACACGGACAATTTCCCTGGACACCTGAATGATGTGTATGTTTGTGGGGGCATATGAATGGCAGCGTGTGTGATGTGGCTAGTGTGTGTATGTATGTATATGCCCATGGGCAGGCAGGTGAATAGGAGTGTGTATATATTTACAACTGATGCAGCTTATGCATGTGCGATGAGGCAAGGCAGTTCTCACAGGGCTGGGCTCTGAATATCCTGCTTATACTTTCTGCCTCCCTGCCCCTTTTACATGTGGGGACACAAACCCCCAGATGAAATTAAATGAAATGAAAAATTATATTTATATAGCGCGAAACTACCCGGAGGCCTCGCCGCGCTTTAACTGATTACTATGGCGAGGGCCGGGAAGGGTTAACACGCTTTTGCAAACAGGTGTGTTTTCAGAGCTTTCCTGAATGCCATCCGGTTGTTATTCTCTCTAAGATTGAGCGGGAGAGAATTCCACATTCTCGCAGCGATGTGCGAGAATGAACGGCCGCCCCAACGGGCTTTATTGATTTTGGTTGTGGTGGCTAGATGCAATGCACTGGAGCGAAGGGTTCTGGAAGGGGTGTAGGGTACAACCAGGGGGAGCAGGATGGCAGGACCCATGCGTTGAAAGGATTTATGCGCGATGCACATGCCCTTAAAGTGTACTCTGTCAGCCACTGGGAGCCAGTGTAGTTCTTTTAGGGCCTTCTTGGCTGAATGCCAACGAGGAATGTTAAATAATAATCGGGCAGCACAGTTTTGCGTGACTTGGAGTCTATTGGTCACTGACGCCGGGGTTCCTAGGTATAAAGCATTTCCATAATCCAGGCGGGAGAGTATCAGGGCCTGAACCATGAATCTCCTCGCCTGGAATGGAAGTAAAGGGAGCACCTTCCGAAGCATTCTCATTAGCCCGATGCAGATGGATGCCGTTCTGGTGGCCTGAACCGAGAAATCTAATGCTTTATCGAGCCAAACTCCAAGACTCTTTATCTGAGGTTTAGGGGGAGGAGGAGAGCCAAGACAGGTGGGCCAGATGGAAGCCAGAGTGGTCAGTGCGAGGTTGCCCAGCAGCATAATCTCTGTCTTCTCCCCATTAAGTCTGAGATAGGAAGATTGCATCCACTTGGCCACCACCTGTAGACAGGGGCCCAGGGTGTTGGTCACCCCTCAGTGTGGTCCAGAGAGACCACCAGTTGGGTGTCGTCCACGTAGGTGACAATTCGCACAACGAAGGGATGGACTATCCCTGCTAGAGGTCGCATGTAGACATTAAAAAGTGTGGGGCTTAGGGCAGAGCCCTGGGGAACCCCACACCTGAGTGGTTGCTTGGAGGAAACTGCCTCACCCTCAAACACCTGGAAGAAGCGCTCGTCCAGGAAGGAAGTCAGCCATTCCAGGCGATGTAATAGTGTGGCATGGTTGACCGTGTCAAACACGGCGCTGAGGTCTAATAGTATGATGGCTGCTTTCCCTCCCCGGTCCAGCACAGATCTGGTTTCTTCCGTTACTGCTAATAAAGCAGTTTCGGTTCCGTGTTGAGGGCGGAATCCCGTCTGATAGGCACATAGCAGATTGTTTGATTCTAAATAATCTACTAAGATGTTATTAATGTGCCTCTCAAGCAGTTTGCTCATCCAGGGGAGTAAGGAGATTGGGCGAAAGTTGGCCAAGTTGTTCTGATCTAAGGTAGGCTTTTTCAAAAGGGCCTTAACTATCGCACATTTCCACAAGGCTGGGACAGAGCTGGAGGTTATGGAGGAATTGAGGACATCTAAGATGACAGGGCGAATGGCATCAATGACCTTGGTAAGGGTCTGCGGGGGTGCTGGGTCATTAGGAGATCCCGAGGTGACTTTAGGGATCATTCTATCCAATGAGACGGAGTCTAATAGAGGAAACTCATCAAGTAAGCAGGGAACTGGAGGGTCAGAGTTAGTAGCGGCGGTAGTCTCCAGGTCACTTCTACCAGTGGCAAAGGAGGAGTAAATGGCCTGAATCTTCTGGGAAAAGAAGGTGGCTAGATTGTTACATCGGGCTTGCGCACCGACCAAAGACGGACGCTCAGGGGGGAGAGAGATTAATGATTTGGCAATTTAAAAAATTTCTTTGGGGGAATTTGAAGCTAGGTTGATTTTAGAGTCATAGAATAGGGCTTGTGCGGATTTCAGGTCATTTTTGTATAGCTTGATTGCAGCTCTGTACTCTGCTTTCTTGGATTGCGAGTATTCTTGTCTCCAAGCTCTCTCTAATTTACGGCAGAATTGTTTCATAGTTCTCAGGGCGGGGGAGTACCAAGGGGCTACTTTAGATATTTTTATTGAGTGCAAGGATTCCTTCGGGAGAACTTGGTCAAGGGTATTAAGAATCCAATTGTTAAAATTGGCGGTGGCAGTGCTGGGATTCGTCACCTTCGGAGGTAGATGTTCGATGAGAGCCGATTTCCACTTGGAAAAGGAAAGCGAGACCCATTTTCTCCCCCAGTGTCTATTATTGTTTTGTGAGATGAGGCGGGTACTTGTGGACCATATAAAGGGTATTAAGTAGTGGTCGGTCCAAGGTAGTGGTGTAGGTAACTCAACCCTTAGGCTATCCAAATTACTAAAGATGTGATCTAGGAGATGCCCCTTAGTATGCGTGGGGTGGAAGCCTTTCTGGAGCAGATCAATGGCTTGGAGATTCAGTCGAAGACTGTTGGCTGCTGAATCAAGCGGATCGTCCAGATGCAAATTCAGGTCGCCCAACAGAGTGAGATTTGCCGAGGTGAGCACTAAGTTGGCAGCAATATCCGTCATAATTGTGACGAAGTCGCTGAGGGAGCCAGGCGGTCGGTAGACTAAAATGCCTGAAAAGGTGGTGGTGGGGGTAAATTCGAGGGTGAAGTGTAGGCTCTCGCAGACTGGCATGGTGGAGGGAGTGACACAACATCTGTAGTTGTCTCTGTAGATAATGGCCAGCCCTCCACCTCTGCCTGACTTGCGATCCAGTCGCTTTAGAGTGTAGCCTGGGGGTGGCCCATACTGTTGTAGGACCAGTTTCCAACTGGAGCCATGTCTCTGTTAAAAAGAGGACGTCAGGGCTGAGCTCCTCTATCAGCATGGCCAATTCAGTACAGTGTTTCGGCAACAACCGACAATTAAGAAGGAACATCCTCCAGTTGTACATAGGGGGGGTGTTTCCCTGTACTCGGGTTGGGCAGTTCCCAGTTACATGTTTTACAACGGGCCTTCGATTTTATAGGGAGGACCGAATGTAAACATAAAGGGTTGACAGTGGGTCTTAGTGCCTGTAAGGAGGAGGCGCTATATATAAGGCGATTCCCTACCATGGTGCCAGGCTGGGACAGGGATCTGGGCATGTCTGGACGTGGACTGGTGCAGACTGGCTTCTCTTTGGCGCCTCTTCGGCGCGTCTACGGCGCTCCCGCTGCGCGGCGGGACAGGAGTTTAATATAGATTGGGCTTGAGAAAGACTGGAGCGTCAACCTCATAAGATGGCCGCCGAGTATTGGCCCCACCAGGAAGTATGAGCGCTCTGTACTCCCTCCACACAAACAGCCTAAATCGCTGCGGTGGACCGGGGAGTCAGCGCACAATTAAATTTTAGCAACAACAAGATATTTTAAAATCACCAGAACGTACTTTAAAAAGACACTTGCAGTAATACAAAAACGGTGTTGCCACCCAGAGCACTAGCGCAGGAGTGATCAGTTCAAGAATTACTCGGCGCGTCAGCGCTGGGAGCCTATGTAGTCAGGGCTCGAGGAAGACTGGAGCGTCAACCTCATAAGATGGCCGCCGAGTATTGGCCCCACCAGGAAGTATGAGCGCTCTGTACTCCCTCCACACAAACAGCCTAAATCGCTGCGGTGGACCGGGGAGTCAGCGCACAATTAAATTTTAGCAACAACAAGATATTTTAAAATCACCAGAACATACTTTAAAAAGATACTTGCAGTAATACAAAAACGGTGTTGCCACCCAGAGCGCTAGCGCAGGAGTGATCAGTTCAAGAATTACTCGGCGCGTCAGCGCTGGGAGCCTATGTAGTCAGGGCTCGAGGAAGACTGGAGCGTCAACCTCATAAGATGGCCGCCGAGTATTGGCCTCACCAGGAAGTATGAGCGCTCTGTACTCAGATCTCTCTGATTCACCGCCCCTGCCCCCCTATCCCAGACGGAGGTCCCGGGGAGGATGAACACACACTGGTTACCTGAAGCCACTACTGTTAGTTGCTGTTTTAGTGTTGTAGTTTTCATTGGCTAATGTGTTATTTGCTTTTTACTTTGCTCCGGCAACATATTCTCGCACCACAACACATCTGCGAATTTGCATGCTGTAACTCTGACACTCTGGAATTTCTCCAGAGCTGCCCGAAATAGTGGGCCTTCGGCCTCTATTGGTGGACCATTATATTGTATGTTCCCTTTTCACTGATGGCTGTACTAGATTGTATTGCTATGTCTTCTGTGATGCCAATGTGTATGTCATCCTGTTATATTGTATACTGTGTGACAGCTGAATACAAAAAAAAAGTTCATGTTTCAAAATTCAAAACAATTTTGTCGTCGACTAACTAGACTTCAGGTATCTTCATTTTTAGGCAGAAATCTTTTTGCTCATGTTGTTTTCTTCTTTTATCATAACAAGATCATTAAAGTCTCTAATTCATGTTTCAAGGTAGCTCTTAGTCAGTTTCAGTCTCTGTGTCTAAACCCCTCTCAAAATGATATTGACTCATTTATTTCTCCTTTGATACTGTGGCTAAATAAACCCACGCAAGCGAGGCATATTTTCAATTTGGAACTCTCTTTCTGGATGATCTTTTAAGAACTGGTGATTCACTCCAACTAGTTTCTAAGTTCAACTGTCTCTCAAAAGTCTCTTATGTTTCCTTCTGGCTCACAGTGCTTCAGTTTACAAGTTCTCTTTCTCAGAATGTCTGCAGCTTTCTCTTTTTCAACAGCAATTATTTGATTCTTTTCATCTTCTTGACTTTGACTTGTGCCCGTTGTTGAGCTCTGACTCGAACTCGAGCTTGCACTCAGATTTTCTTTCTCTACAGTGAATCACTTTCTTCCGAAAGAGGTATTTTCTGCTTTAAATCGCAACTTGTCAGTGCTTGGATCAGAGACTACTTCTTCCCGTTGCCACGCATGCTTTGCTCTTTTGCATGGTAGTAGCTCTTCACTCTGATCACTCTTTAACTGGAAATCAGGAATTTCAGTTTTTTCATCTGAACTCTCGATCAGCTGAAAGTTTTTGCCCATGTCTTTTCACTTCATCTTTACCAGTTCCAGGACAATCTTCACCCCCTTCT
This sequence comes from Lissotriton helveticus, assembly GCF_964261635.1. Classification (NCBI taxonomy): domain Eukaryota; kingdom Metazoa; phylum Chordata; class Amphibia; order Caudata; family Salamandridae; genus Lissotriton; species Lissotriton helveticus. The sequence goes on from NC_136059.1 coordinate 1,208,003,963, forward strand.
AGATTTACCATGCAACCTCAACTTGTGAGCTTGGTTATCAGACTGCATATTTTGATCATTTATACCATCATTTATGGCCCTCTACATCTTTCGTTGAGACATTTTTTGCAAACATGCTTAAGGGTAACCACCCAATCACCTGCATTCAGTCTGTGTCAGGGTGTATCCTTGTAATCTTCTATTGACACATTCACCTGATGAGAGACAGACTTCACCATATCAGCCAGACCTTTGCAATAATTCAGAACAATGTCATCCTTTGTTTAAACCTGTGCAGCTGAAAGCACAAATGCATGTCTCATTGGCCTGCCCATCACTACTTTGTGGTAAGATAAGCCTGTCTTCCTGTCAGGAGTTCTTCTCATATTCTTCAAACTAAGGGAAAGAGCAGTAGGCCACTTCAAAGCAATTGAAGAACAGCCTTTTGCCAGTTTATTCTTGAGAGTGCCACTTGTACATTCCACTAAACCTGAGGATTGTGGTCGATACCTGCAATGAAATCTCTGATGTATGTAAAAACAAATAACCACCTCAAATTAATCCGGTAACAAATTAATCTGCAAACTGGATTAGTAATATGAATAATGCAGCAAAGCAACAGTAATCAATCCACCAATTGAACCCATGATCAACACATAGCAAAACAATTCAGCACAGAAACAGAAATCCACCATCCCAATTCATACTTCAAGACGCAAACTCAAATTTGCCTTATTCAAAAGCTGTGCAGAATAGCCGCATTACTTCATTCTTGAAGTGGGCGCCATGATCAGTCTCGATAGAAGTTGGGAGGCCAAATCTTGGAATCAACTCCCTTAACAACAATTTGGCAACTGTAAGGCTATCTGCCCTACTTGTAGGAAATGCTTCCACCTTGGAGAACAGGAAGACTACTACCAAGACATGCCTCATGCCATTAAACTGTGGCAACTCAATAAGCTCTGCCTGCAATCTGGTAAATGGGCCTTCTGATTTGCCAACTTGATTCATAATCATCACAGTTGTTAAACACCAGCCTCACACATATTCAGCAACATGTCGAAATCCTGTGTTTTCCCAATACTTTCCAAAATCCCAACCCGCCTATCCCTTCCTCTATGAGTTTGTTTATGTAAATATTTACACATGGGCTGCAACACTGGATCTGGCAGGCCATATTTCTGCTCTAAATTTACATATAAATCCTAATAATTATTTTTATAGCCCAGTCTTTCCCGCTTCCTTTTCTCATTTTCAGGAACATCTTCCTGCAGGTCTGTCAATTCAGTCAAAGATATTTGTATTGAATCCATAAAGAAACAATTTAAATTATTTGAACTTTGTACAGTATTGTACAATCATAATTTTCTTTTTTCTTTTTTCTTTTTTTAAATTGAGTCTTATATTGCACAATATCTGGCAATCTGATCTGCATATCTATTTCCTAATGTAACTATGTTCTTGCCAGCCTTATGGGCTGTGCACTTAAAAACAGCAACTTCTTTGGTTTCTGAATTAGATCCAACAAATCCAAAAGTTTTTGATAAAAGCTCCCAAGATGTAATAAATCCCCTTTGTGACCAGAGCTGTCCATAATCATGGATAACAGAAAACCTATTGGCTATCTGTATATATTGTCACACTCACATTTGTATGATAGGCAGCAAGCTCTCATTAAGGCAAATAATGCTGTCACTTGCGCTGGTGTCATATTTGGTAAGGACAATACTTCAAATGCCTCTGTGATAGTGCATACTGCATAAGCAGCTTTCAGTCCACCATACTAGACAGAAACTATCACCAAATAATGTCAGAACTTTCAGTTCCAATAGAATGTCATATATGTCTAGTCTTGGTTTTGTGCATAATTTGTTCCCTTCTGTGCAATCGTGCTCCAGCTCACAATCATTTTCTGAAAATGGAATCAGTATCGCTTAAGTCAGGACATTACATCCTCGTATGGAAATATGCTCTTCTACAAGAATACTTTGCTCATAACTCATCAATCTACAGTTCATTATGTGCTGTGTTCTTGTCAAAAGAATCTCAACTGAATGAGGGACATAGACAATTAAAGTATGACCATCACTTTTCTCAATAGCCAAACAAACAGCTGCAACTGATTTCAAACAACCTGGAAGACTTACAGTTACTGGATCAAATTCTCCTGAAAGATACTCCACTGGTTGCAAAGGCTTTCTATGTATCTGAGTGAGAATTGAAACTGCATACCCATCTTTTTCGTGACAAAATAAAGAAAGCATCCTATTGTAATCAGGCATTTTTTTAAAGCATCAAGACACTCATCATCAAATGGTACTGGATCCTGTAGATCATTGCATGTCAAGGTTTCACAAACAAGAAAAAGTTTGGACTCCACTGCCGACAGTACCCAACAAACCTAACCGCCCTCTCGGTGGTCGGTGGACTTAATTTCAGAATTGCAGAAACACATTCTTTAAAGACTTTCCTATATGGAGAGTGCGATAAATTAGTTCCTTTTTGACATAACTGCATTTTAGGTGGGGAGACTCTCTGCCCATTTTCAGCTAAGTGGTTTAACAAGGCAATAGTATCAAATTTACAGTTCTCTTTTGTCTTAAATGGTATTAAATAGTCATCAATATACTGAACCAGGACTGGATTGTATGGTAATTTTAGACTTTCTAAATCGTTCTTCTGTATTTGGGAGAATATTGAAGGATTCTCAGTATACCTCTGTGGGATCCTGCACCACACATAAACCTTATTAAAAAATTAAAATACAAAGAGGAACTGAAAGTCCTCATATAATGGGATTGAGAAGAATGCTTGGCATAAGTCAATGACCATATAACATTAATGCTAGACTTGGTACCACTGGAAAACAAAGAACAACAATTTTAGATCCTGCATGATTCTCAATTTGCCATTCACCTTTTAAATTCCGATCACTGGAGAATTGCAAGGGCTACCAAGCATACCTCTGAGAATTCCCTACTCAATAGTTTTTTTTCAATCATTGGTTTCTTTCATCTGCCTCTTTTGTAAATCTGTTATGCCTTATTCTCTGAAATATTGAATCTGGTGTGATCTTTATTTTCACTTGTTCTGCTCTTTTAAATCGGTCTAATGTTTTTTACCAGTGCAATCCTTTTTTTTTTTTATTGAGAATTAATTGGCACAAAATACAACTTCATGACACAAAAATAGATATTTTCCGGCATTACATCCACTAAAACCACTGGCAGCCTTAAAAAAAAGAGACACCATATATACATAATCATAAATAGTCATACATTTGCAAGTTATACAATGATCCAAGAATAGTAAAATCCATTATATACATTATTATATGAATCTAAAATGCATTATTCATGACTGAAGCCTTGCGGCCCTCCATTTTTCCAAGTGTGCCCAAATCTTTAGGCCCATCTCCCGTGCTTTCCTGCCCTTAAGCTCATATAAGGCAGCCTCTAGATTATGTATACCTAAAAGTCTGGTCATCCACATCTGCAAGGACGGTGCAACCGTGTCTTTCCAAGCGGCTAAAATAAAAATGCGGAGAACTGCCACTGATATAAAAAACAAAGCCTCTGTCTCTGGCTTTAAAGCTAGCTTGCTTTCACTGCCTAGGATCATCAGGGTTGGGGATAGACTAATCTTAATGTCTAGCAGCCCCTGCCAGAATGCCTCGATCTCACTTTTAATTATGCTAAGTTTTTCGCACTGATGGAACATGTGCAGAAGATCGGCTGGGCCCTCCAAGCATCTGGGACATCTATTATCTTCCCTCTTGCCCCATTCAAATAACTTGGAGGGTGTATAGTATAAATTAAAGAGTGTTTTAAAATGTTGCGCTTTTAAATTAGAGGAGCGTAAACACCTTTTATCCAACTGTAGAGCTTTGTCCAGATCTACATCGGGATCTTCTAGTTTTGTAGCCCATTGAACCTCGTTTTTTCCAAGTCATCTCGGATTTCATCCATTAAGATTTTATAAATGACTTTGATCCTACGCCCTCCTTTTATCAGGTAATCTAATATACTACACCTTATACCTGAATCAATACGAAGTCTCTTAGATTTTACTGTCTCAGTGACTTGAGCGTACTTAAAGTCTTGGTTTCTGGGCAGGAAATGTCTCTGTTGTAAATCCTCTAGGCTTCTAACCTGTTCCCCCACCATGATATCTCCCACTGTTAAGATTCCCTGTTGCTCCCAAACTTTCCACACACCATCACTGCATAAATTTGGGAATAACCCCGAGTTCCAGAGGGGTGTATAGTTTCCGAATTGCCTTCCAAACCCCCCAAACACTTTCTATTATCTTATATCTCACTTTTTTGAAATAGCGTCACTCTGTCCTTCTCAATAATACCCCAATTACCTCCCTCCCTAGTATTAGTTTGTATATTGAAGGGGAATTTTCATTTCTATAGGAAGCATTTGGTTCATTTACAGCAGGGTCAAATAAGACTGCCATTTGGGTTAGTAGGCATGCCCAATGATAATACCTTATATTGGGAATCCCCAAGGCTCCTTTTTTCCTGTGGAAGTGACATATATTTTAGAGAATGTCTGACCATGCCATATATAATTCATGAATATGGCTTCTAAATATTTAATACGTTTTTCGGCTACTAAGAAGGGGATAGCCTGAAGCATATATAAAATTTTAGGAAACATTGTCATTTTCAAAACGTTGGAGCGCCCTACTATTGACAGATGTAATGTATCCATTCTTTTTAATTCTGCCTCAATTGATTTCAGCACTGGAGTAAAATTATCTCTAATAATAAGTTCAGGTGCCGCATTAATCATCCCTAAATATACAGTCGAGTTAACATATCTAGAATCTGATCTAACAATATTCTGGGAGCAGAACACTTGGGTTTTCTCCTCGTTTAACCAATAACCTGAGTACCTTCCAAATGACATAGTAATTTCAACCAGTACCCGCAAGGCTGCACCCGGTTCCACCGAAATAACTGCCAAATCATCGGCATATGCCAGGATTTAGTTTCGAAGCCATTTGTGATGACCGGTTTTATTGCTGCATTGCCAAGTATCCGCTGTATCAATGGATCTATGTAAAGCGCAAACAAGATGGGTGAGCAGGGGCATCCCTGCCCTGTCCCCCTTGTTATATAAATTTTGTCCGAGCTTTCACCCATCAGCTGGATCTTAGCAACTGGGTCTGAATACATAGCTTTGATAGCAGACCGAATTCGAACCCCCTTCCCTCCAATACTCCCCAGAGATAATCCCATCTGACGCGATCGAACGCTTTCTCTGCATCGAGGAGGATCATTGCCACCCCCCCTCCCCAGCAGCATGGAAATCAAACAGAGTTATTGCTCGTCTTATATGGTCGGTAGTCCCCTGACCAGGGATGAAACCATGCTGCCAGGGAGAGACAAGACTCCCAGTGATCCTCCCCAATCGGTTTGCCAAGATTTTTGCATATATTTTATTATCCGTATTTAAAAGGGAGATAGGCCTGTAGGAGCCAGGATTTTATTTTGGCTTCCCCTTCTTGTGAAACACCACTATATTTGTATCTTTCCAAGTATCCGGTATTTTGCCCGTATTTATTATGCCATTAAATAGATCAAGAAGCAGTGGAGCTATCTCCTCTGACACCCATTTGTGCAATTCTAAAGGTATGCCGTCTGGCCCTGCTGCCTTCCCCGGTGCTAGCTCTTGTAATGCTCCTAGTAATTCACCCATGGAGATATCTTCTTCAAGAGTCCCCCCCCCCCGGTCTAATTTAATTCCTTCCTCCCCTAGCTCCCCCCGTGGTATCCTCCTGATATAAGTTTTGATAGTAATTTTTAAAATCACTCAGGATGTCCTGGGGTTCAACAAATTCCTGGCCCTGCTCACATATGCTGGTTATTATGTTTTTCGAGGTAGCCTGTCTAATGTGAAGTGCGAACGCCCTTCCAGCCTGTTCACCTGTCACATACAGCCTGCCTCTCTGTGCTTGGTATTCGGAGGCTGCCTTTTTTGCAATTTGTTTGTGTATTTCGGCTATGATAGAGCTCATTCTTGTTTGACTTATTTTCCCCTCTTTACCCTGCGAGATATCTTTCCAATGCTGCTCCTCTGCTCCTATCATTTGATCTACTAACTGCTCCCTCTCTATACAGATTTTTTTCTTGGATTGGGCAGCATAGCTGATGGCCTCCCCCCTTAATGCTGCCTTATAAGCGTCCCAGAAACTATTCCTTGGGGCGCTGAACCTGTTTGCGTCAAAGTATCCCTGAGACCAATTCTTGATATGTTCCACATAAGTACTATCTGCTATTAGCTTTCTATCAAAAGACCAGGGGCTGTACTTCCTAACTGGCCTTACCGAATCCAAAGTCAGGGTTAGTGGATTGTGATCTGAAAGGATTTTAGGTAATTTCCGGATCTTCACCTTACTGAGCTCTGTAGATGAAATCATAAAGTAATCCAGTTTCGTGTACTTCTGAAATGGGCAGGAGAAGTAAGTGAACCCAGGATTCCCTGGTTCCTTATTTGGATGTATGACGGTACAACGCGTGCTTTTACAACGCGTACCGTTACGACGCAGGTTTTACAACGCAAATCGTTACAACGACTTGCGTTGGGGGGAGCAGGATAGTAAATAGTTTAATTTACTATTCCAACTCCAGTCCCCGTGGAAAGTAGGGAAGGAGGTGGATAGTAAAATAAACTATTCCCTATCCTGGAGCGCCCCCAGCGCAAGTCGTTGTAACGACTTGCGTTGTAAAAGCTGCGTGGTAACGGTACCAGGTTGTAAAAGTTTCGTGGTAAAGGATGTTCCCCTCCTTACTTCCCCACACGTGCCTAAGTCCATGTGATTGCATCATAGAACGAAGAGCACGAAATTCCCTGGGCTTACAGCCAGAGTAGACAATTTCCCCCCAAAATCCGCTGCGATGTTCAAATCCACACAGACCACAGTAGGGGTAGGCCACCCAGTCAGTTCCTTTTCCAGGAATTCAAAACCTCAGGATCATCCTGATTTGATCCATATATCCCACAGATGGTAATGCCTATATTCATGTCACAGAGTGCCCATCTACCCATAGCATCAGCCCTAGAGCGCTTTACCCCACCTAGACCAACCTTTCCTAAAATAGCCACCCCCCTTACTGTAGAGGTCTGAGAGGAGCAAGACAGAATCTCATAACCACTTAAATTTAACAGATGTTTTTTCCCCCAAGGTAAATGCGTTTCTTGTAGACACAAGACATTCATCTGTTCTACTTTAACAAATTCAGCCAATCTTCCCCTTTTTTCCCCAGTCATTTAGCCCCCGATATTCAAGGAACATATCCTAAGTTTGGTCATTCTTCTTTTTACATTCTTCCTTCTTTTTAACCCTCACAGATTGAGTGATGAGATTATATTGAGCCCATAAATCACAGTTTGCATACCGGATTAGAACTACATTTGTGCCAAGTATTCTCTTTTTTGCATTTTTCCCCTCCACCAAGTCACCCCCCAACCCTTACCCCTCCCCCAAGCACCCCCTACCCCCAACCCTCTTCCATGCCCCCTGCCCCCTTCGCCCCCTGAACCCTGCACCCTCCCTCGTGAAGCGCTCACACCTTAGTCTGTGCATGTGATGGTTTGCAGCCATAGCAGTGAGGACTTCTATAGAGATTACTTAAAAAACAATACCCCTTATTACATTAGCTACAGAGAGCAAACCATACTTTGCCACCCTTGCTATCCTTGTTAGGCAAAGAGAACGGTTCACTGACTACCTAAGGAGTCCAGATATTCTTGCGCTTTTACTTCCGATGAGAAATACTGTGTCCGCCCTTCATTGATTATCTTGAGTTGCGTAGGATTTATGAGGTAGGCTTGCATTTTTTTGTCCTGAAAAGGCTTCATCAACTGCCTCATCCTCCATCGCATCTAGACCGTTGTATGGCAGTAATCTGGGCGGACAAAGAATGTAATTCCTTCGCTAGACCTTTTTGCATCTGGTCTTGCTTTTTCAGCTATAGCCTGCCTCAAGATGAAATTGCCCAGGAAGATTAAGATTGCTCTAGGTTTATCTCCTTCCCTTGTATTGCTGCATATTTAGAAAGGGGTTCGATGTGCCCTCTGAATTTCTCTAGACCAGTTCCAATTAGATAGCTCCAGAAAAGCAGACTCAAATACCTTCATGACATAGGCTCTAACGTCCGTCCCTTCAATTCCCTCCGGTACTCCCAGGACCCTAAGGTTCTTTCTTCTGAGCCTGTTCTCCATGTCCTCCAACTTCCATTGGATGTCGATAACCTGGGCACTTTGAGACTCCACTTTACTGGTAGCTGCAGCCGCCTCTGCTTCTGTTGTGACTATCCTCTCCTCGAGGTTTGAGACTCTGTCCCCTACATTAACACAGGCTTTAGACAATTTCCTAACCATGCCCTGCATCTTCCGCATAGCTGCTTGGGATTTGCGGCTATCTTGGCGTGTTACCTCCCTATGAGCGAGGATTGCCTGATGAATCACTTCCAAGAATGGGGGTTGAGTCGTTTCCATATTAGGACTACCCTGGAGTGGCATTGAAGAGGAGTGATCCCAGCTTAGATCTCGTTGAGGCTGTTTGTGTGTTTTCAATAGGATGGTAGGTTTTATCGCAGTTACAGGGAGTTCTTGTTCAGGGTCACTCTCAGACTCCAGGTCACTGGCCCCCATATATGAGCTCCGTACCTCCTCAGCTTCTGACCATTACGCCCCTTCCGAGATGGAGAAGAAACACTCACTGGGGTCTTTCTCTGAGTCTAGTGCACCTTTGCCACTCATAACATCAAGAGGGACTGGGATTCCGGTCTCCCCTCCTACTGACATGCCACCATTATTTGTTGTTACAATCTCCGGAGCTTGCTGATCAGTTATAACAGCCATGACCTCAGCCGAGCCGATCTCCTCTTGAGGGGCGCTAACACCATTCTCCAGCCGACTCGCTCCCGGATTCATCCATTCTTTCCTCACCGCAGGTTGATGACCCGCTGCCAGGTCCCATTAGGCTAGCCCCAGGCAGCTCCGCCACTCGAGAGTTTGTGGGGGTAGTTACCAGCGTGGGTGATACTTCTCGGTTGCTTCTAGTGTCTTTCCCTGGGAGGGGGACTTGCGTTATATCCGAACCAGATTCAGATTCCTGCCCCTGCCCTGAGGCCTCCTGAGCGTAGGCCGCCCCCCCTGCATTAATAGCAATCCCTGTCCTTGCGCCCTTCTCCTTACCGCTACGTGAGAATAATTCAGCAATTGATGCTGTAGCCTGTCGGGTCCTCACAGTAGTTTGCTTGATTTTCTTTGCCGGCTCAGGAGGGGGCGTCCGTACCTTTCGCGGCGTCTCTCCCCTGTCGGGTTCCGCTTCAGCATTTTCCGCCTTCTTCCTAGCTGCCACCGCAGCTTTCGAGCCGGTCACAGCCTTTGGTGCCATAGCGTCCCCGCTCCTCTCCTCACTCCGCTCACTCAGCTCCTCGCTTCGCTCTCCCAGCCTGCTCCGCCTTCTCCGCCCACCGGCACCAGCACGGCTCGCACGCCGGGATGAGAGAGACACTCCAGCGAGAGCAGCTCCGACTGCCCGTCTTACAGAACTCGGCGTCCCCAGCCAGAACAGCCGACAGGTACCCATGACCAGCATTTATTCTATTTTGCGAATTCGTTCTGTTTAACCTGTGAGTGAAGAGCCGGCAAGTCGAAAAGAGACGGGGTTTTAATTCAGATCCATGCCCTCACTGCAGTGCTGCAAATGGCCACCACTACGCGGCCGCCATCTTGCTTCTTTACCAGTGCAATGCTATACCTCTTCATTGTCAATAGATCTTAAATCCAGAGGCAGATCATCTTTGGTTAAAACTGGGTACAATTCAACTCTTGTGTTTTCCAAATTAATTTCAAAAACTTAGGGGCCGATTAGGATGGCGGACGGACTTGCGTCCGTCCGCCATCCCAGAGGTGGAGGGACCGTCCGCATGGACTGCGGAGGTCCCTCCATGCAAATCAGGATGTGACCGCCACCCTGGCGGTCACATCTTGGATATTTAACATTGCGGCGGGTGCTGCTTCAAGCAGCACCCGCCGCAATGTTAAAAGTGCATGTGTAACATTTACATGCACAAAGCGGCAGGCACCGCGCGGTGCCTGCCGCTTTGTGCATGTAAATGCTGGGGGGTACCATAGGTACCCCCCAAGTGCACCCCCCACCCGCCTACGCCCTGGGGGCCCGCAACGGGCCCCCAAAAGCAAAAGTACACATGCTTTTCCACGGCGGAAAAACCGCCGCGGAAAAGCATGTTTACTAATGCTTCCTAATTTGGCTGGTGGTGTCTGATAGACACTGCCAGCCAAAGGAGAGCTTTTCCGCCGCGGTTGTAATCCGACCGCGGCGGAAAAGCAGCGGACAGAATCCAAGACCCACCAGCCATCGTAATGCGGCGGTGGGTCTTTGGTGACTCTGCAGAGGATTTTCCGCCTCCTCCGGGCCGGCGGTGGCTTCCGCCGGCCCGGAGGAGGCGGAAAATCCTCTATCATAATCGGCCCCTGAATCCCCATCTTGCGTTTTAATCACAGCACCATCTGGTGTGATATATATCATACAATTCCTCTTACAAAGAAGGCCACTTCAAAGTAAATTTACGGGACTCAATTCATATAATGTAAACGGATGTTTATTCTTTATCTGTCCTATTTTAACTGGACCATCTGCTGTAAACTAATTCACAATTTGCTTGTTCCTGATCCCTACAGCCTTGACTTCCACAGAATGAACTGTAGAATGTGTAGCCCCCATATCAATCAGAAATTAAACGAGGTGGCCATTGACTTTTCCATCAATATATGGGCCTCTCTGGTCTACCTCCAGGACTGCACCAAGCTTGCAATTCTCCTACCTGCTCAGACACCGCCACTGTGAACTACTCCCTGCCTCATTAAAATGAAATTTAAATGAGTCATTTAAACTCATAGTATTTTGTTTGCACCCTTCATTATAAGGCATTATATTTCCCATGTTTTTTGCATTATCGGAGCTGTTGGCATAGACATTAAAAATGAATTCTGAATCTATAAATTCTGCTGTCTTTTGCATTTTCAACTTCATATTACCTCTCTTGGTTTGCTGAACTTGCTCTGAATTCACGTGAATCACGTTAGGATTCTGTCTACATTCTCTTTTCCAGTGTTCAATCATCCCACAACAATGGCATGCTGTATTTCTTTTCAACATTTGCATTAATTCCCTCTCCTCTTCCTTACACTCCTTCATTCGCTCTATTCATTCCATTTTGTACAAAATTCATATTTTAACCCATTTGATTCCACAACCCTCCCCATACTGTTTTGTCTCTGCAATCATCATTTTCTCCTTTAAATCCATTTTTCCTTGTTACAAAATAGTCACTACTATTTTCCATCAACATCAGGATCTCTTAAATACTCTTCAAATGCCAACACAATCCATTTTGTTGAATATCATTACTAATCTCTGATCATTACTAATCTCTGATCTTAATACATTTACAAAAGCAGGAACAAAATCACTAGCTCCATCTTTTCTGCGTTACGACTCCACTATGTTTTTTTTAAACATGCATCACCCTCTCATAATAGGAACACACTGATTATTTAGGTACCTTTGTTCAGGGACATACTTTTTCAAATGCTTAATCGCAACCTTGTGCATTATTAGGACCAAGCCTAGCTGGTTCTTATGTTGGCCAACCAGTAACAACCTCATACCACATACCACATATCTCCAGTGACTACAATCTCAAACAACGTATTTAAATCAGCCTACAACTTTGGGGAAAGGTGTGTCCACCTGGGTATTTCCTCCTACCACTTTTCTGGGTCTTCTTGCAACTTTGGAAATGTATGCCTAAAAGCATACAAATGAGCCTTTGTTCTAGGAGCATGCACCACATTCCCTCCATGTACTCCCCTTAAAGAGAATTCTACCACTACAGTTGTCCCTATTTCTGAACCACTTGCAATATTTCTTGCCTTTCTCTCAATCCCTTTCATTTTCTTTTCATTTGCTGTCCTTTTCTGCCATGTTTCTAGATATTTCATCAAATAATTCTATTCTATTGTTTTCTAAATTAAATCCTTAATATGAGCCCTTAAAGTAATCAGGCCCATATTTTTGATCTCATCATGAGTTAGGTCCATTTTATAATTTCCTTTTACGTATTTCAGTTTGCTAATGTCAAATTTTAGCTCATATAGGTAATTCTTCCAATGTATTGTGTGTTTCATTAGCATATCTAACTGCTTCTTTTTTATCAAATACCTCATTTCACCAGCATTGTAATTCAATAATCTGTTCAAATCCCCATTTCCTTGCAAAATTTCCCCAAATCCTATTTTAAAAATTCCAATACAAATTTCATTAAGTGGAGGCTCTACCACCGCTGTTCTCACAAAAGCGGTACAAAAGGGGGTGGTGATGGACGGAGCATCTGAACCAATCAAACACTCACACCCAGTCAACAGATCTGGCTTTAATCCATCACCGTTCTTTAGCCCACTCTGCCACCCCAGTTCAGACATGGCCATATGCAAATCAGTCTGACCCTGCACCTCATGGGAACAGTCCAGCCCGAGCTGCCAAGCCATGCCTTCCCTGGACCGGAAACAAGATTCCGAGGACCAGTTTCTGGCATTTCAGCCGTCTTCTCACAAAAGCAGTCTGTGTCTGGTCCTCTAATATCCTGTTTCCACTTGTACTTCACATTGCCAATGTGGTTGTAACTTCTGTTGAGGCACTTGGTACAAGCCCAGTAGGGGCTTGTAGTATTCCTGTGTCTCTATCGGCATTCTTATCAGCCCCTACAACAGTCTGGCTTGCCTCCATTGATCTATCCGTATTTGAAGGAAGTCTAGAACTCACCTGCTCTCTCATGATTTGGTCATCATCATCATCTGACTTTGTTCTTTTTTTTTATTTGATCTCATTTTTATTTTTCTCATTTCCTGCTCTTTTTTAATAAGTATAGCAGGAAAAAGTTTTACACATACCATCATATATTCTCTCGATCTATTCTCTTGATGGTCTAATTTACTTTCTAGCCAACCGCTGATTTACTTTTTAATGTTTTTCGCTTTATTTTTCCTCTCTTTTTGACCATACAGTCCCATTTATTAAGCACCTCAAACTGTTTAGTTCTAGGCCCTGGCTTTATGTCGTACATAGTTTAGATTAGTAAACTTAGCTTAACAATATTAAAGGCGCCTTCCATTAGAAATTGTAAAACCTCATCATGTGCTGTATATTTATCCTGCTCAGAGATACAGGTGTACATATACTACCCAAACTCTACCATTATTTCATATGCTGGTGTTCCTTCACTCTACTAATTCTTACCCTCCCTAGTTATATCATACTTAGGTTTAAGTTTGTAAATACACCACCCATGTTTACAACTAAATGAACATAAAACAAACTTAAGATCACAATAAAACACTATAAACAAAGTTAGTGAATAACAGTCAATACCAGCAAATTTCTGTCAAAGGTAAACCTATCACAATGTGACTTTCTTTTTTAAAGAATTTTTTATTACAGCAGTAAAATGTGTACAATCAAGTCGCCAATGAGGTCAGCATCTTGCATTCGTGGTACAAAAGTTCTGAAATGGAAACCTTAGTTTAACATGGCCATTCAGCTCACATCCCTGAGGTCGAGCGGCAGTACACAGTAGAGTATTATTCGCTAGGATCTGTAAGGGTACTCACATGCATCTGTTTCCCAGGTAGTGCATAGGGCTGCGTTTCTAACCATCCGGTTCCCCCCGCACCTGATCCAGCGAGCACTAAACAATAACAAACATCTTTCTACCCCCCTCCCAGTTCCCCCCCCAAACCCCTCCATCCCTTACCCCCCTATCCCCCCATCCCATCCCCCTCTCCCACTCCTCCCCCTGGCGTGTCAGAGGTCCACAAGAGCAAGCCCGAGTCCCACGCTGGCACAGCAGGTCCGAGACCGACAATCAGGATTAACGAGTAGGAAAGTGCAGTCAACACGTGGGGCGCGGGTGGATCCCAGGATAGAAATGGGCCGAGCACCCACCTAAGCCATGGTGTCTAAGGACCAGGACTACCTGCGGGGGAGCCCTCTCTGCCAGAGTGAGTTCTAGTACCAGCCGCTCCCAGGCCCGGGCCCGCTCCAGAGCAGCATCTGTGCCTGCCCTAAGCGCCATTTGCAGACGTATCTCCCCCTCACAGCTGGCCCATTTAGTGAGCTCTGCCCGCCATCTCTCCACTGTGGACCCGCTATTTGCTTTCCACTGGGACGTTATGGCTCGCTTCGCTAGCAGCAGACCCAGGTCTAGGAATTTGCTACTGAATTTGTTTTTTGATGTGTGTGGGAACCAGTGTAGGACGCAGTGTGCCATTGTGGGTTGCAAATCCCTCTCAGTGACCTCCCGCAGATTTTCCACCACCCCTTGCCAAAAGGAGCCCAGAGCAGGACCAGAACATGTGTTGGAAATCAGCCACTTCTGCCGGACAGCGTGGGCAGGCCGCTGAGTATGTCGGGAAATACCTATGGAGCTTGTCAGGGGTCAGGTACGCTCTGTGTAGGATGTAAAAATGCACCAGCTGAAACCTCGCATTGCGCGTCCCTTTCCAGGCCCGTTCTACTATACCCGACCACGCCTTCTCAGGGATCTCTGTCGTTAAGTCCGCCTCCCATTTCGCCTTCAGATCCGCCAGAGGGGTCTGAGCCTCCGCAGTCATGCGTTTATAGAGGCACGTTATAGCCTTAACCGTCCCCGCGGCCATCACAATGTATTGACAGCCCGTGGACAGCGGAGGCTCCACCAAACCCGCCTTCCAGTGTTTGCGGATCGCTGCAGTCAGTGCCGCATGAAGGAGGAAGTCCCCCCTCGGCAGTCCGAAGCGATCCTGCAAGAGGTCGAAGGGCATTAGAGCTCCGTCGTCATATAGATCTCCAATGGTCGCCAGTCCCTGTTGCTCCCAGTTCTCTAGTCGGTGCCATGAGCCCCCGTGCGGGAGCGCCCTGCACAGCTTGAGCGGGATCTCCGATGCGTACGGCACCGCAATGTGACCTCTCCGCAGATACCTATTCCAACACATCCGAACCGTCGCAAATTCCTGAGTAAGGTGGAGGTCCCCCATCGGTAGGCCCAGTATAATCCGGGAGATCACCTGCACCGGCTCCTCAGGCTCACCAGATCCGTTCTCTTCCCTCGTGGCTCTCGCTGTCCATTGCGTCAACCACTGCAGCTGGGCCGCCAGATAGTACAGCTCGTAGTCCGGCACCGCTAGACCCCCCTCAGCTCAAGGCCGCAGAAGCGTGGTCAGTGCCACCCTGCGCCTACCTGAGCCCCATAGGAAACGGGTCACCATGGTCCGTAGACGACGAAAGTAGCTCGCCGGGATCCAGACCGGGAGAGTCCGGAAGAAATAGAGCAGCCGCGGCAGCATCACCATCTTAAGGAGTGCCACCCTTCCCGCCAGGGATAGGGGGAGCGTAACCCAGAAGTCAAAGTTTGTTTTAGTGAGTCGGATTGCCGATCCGATGTTGCCCTCCAGAATGTCTATGTTAGTATGGTAGATCGAAGTGCCCAAGTATCGAAGGCTCCTCTCATCCCAGGTCACTCCTTCCGAAGAATGTGAGCATGGTCCGCGCGCCCGAGTCGGGAACAGGTACGACTTCGCCCAGTTCACTCTGAGGCCCGACACCCTGCTCAATGCCTGAAGTAGAGCTTTAGCTCCCCGCAGGGAGGCCGCAGTGTCCGCCAAAAACAGCAGGAGGTCATCAGCATATAATGCAATATGATGCACCTGTCCATATACGTCCAACCCCTGATATGCCCGTCCCAAACGGGCACGCGCCGCTAAAGGTTCGATCGCTATGGCGAACAGCAGGGGTGAGAGTGGGCAACCCTGTTGCGTGCCCCTCCCTACTACGCAAGCCTCTGATATTACACCTCCCGTTCTGACTCTCGCCATAGCGTTCTTGTATAAGAGTGCCGTCCAGTCCACAAAATCCGTACCCAATCCCATGGCGCGCATAACATGGAAAAGATACGGCCATTCCAGGCTGTCAAAGGCCTTCTCCATGTCAACGGCAAACACCGCTGCCTTGTCCACCTCGTAGGTGTCAGCCTCCAGAACGTGGAGAAGGTGTTGTATATTAAGCGCGTGTTGCGGGTCGGGATAACGCCCGATTGGCCCACGTGGATCAAAGTGGCCATGTGGGGAAGTAGGCGCGTCGTCAAGATCTTGCTCAAGATGTTGTAGTCCAGGTTAAGCATGGACAGCGGGCGGTATGCCGACCTGTCCCAAGGCGGCTTGCCAGGTTTCAACAGAGGGACAATGAGTGCCTCGCCAGTGGTCTTCGGTAGACTGCCCAGACGTTTAGCCTCATTGTAGAGCCACGCCAGTCGGGGTGCCAGGAGATCGACGTAAGTGTGGTAGAACTCCGTCGGTAGACCATCAGAGCCCGGTGTTTTATTCCGCGCCATACTCTTGATGGCGACTCTCACCTCCCTTTCATCAATCTTACCCCCTAGAGGTTTTGCAGTCTCTTCATCCAGCTCCGGTAGATTCAGTCCCTCCAGGAAGCTCTGGAACTCAGCCTCCAGCGGCAGCACCCGACTACGGTAGAGCTCTGTGTAATAGTCATAGAATAATTCATTTATCCCCTGTTGGTCGAACTGCGCCATTCCCGCATGATCCCTGAGTTCGAGAATGACCGAACTTCGGCGAGCCGGATTGGCTAGCCAGGCCAAGAGCGCCCCCGTTTTGTCCCGTTCCAAATGCACACGTCTAAGGTATGCTTTGTGGTCGTAGCACCTGAGGCGCCGCCACCGCCGCCGCTACAGACTCCCTCGCCTCAAGTAGTGCCTCCTGAATGTCTGGCCGCTCAGGTCGGTTCTTCTCTAGCGATCGTAGCTTCGCGTCCTCCCGGTCAACTGCACTGAGCAAGGTCTTCCGCACCCCGACCCCGTCGCAATGTATCGTCCCCGCACCACTGTTTAAAGGCGTCCCACTCAATTGTCGCCGATCCCGCAGTCCCTGCGTTAGCCCGAAAATACGACTCTATATCCATGGCTATCGTGGCCCGGAAGACCTGATCGTCTAGCGCCTCCGGGTGAAGCTTCCAGGTGGGAATGCGTGGGCGGCACTGCGACCATCGCAGGTGCACCAGCAACGGGTTATGGTCGGAAATCGTGCGCGTAAGGTATTCGCTATGGCACACCTCACCATGCACCCCTGGGGAGCACACGAAGTCGTCTATGCGGACGTGAAGTTCGTGAAGGGAGGAGAAGAAGGAGTAGTCCCCGTGTAACGGGTGGTGGGCCCTCCAAACGTCAATTAGCCCCTAACGCCGCTGCCAGTCAGAACGCGCAAGCGCCAGTCTGCTCGCCGGTGCATTTAGTAAAGGGGGATGGGAGCGGTCCAAGGCAGTGTCAGATACACAATTAAAATCCCCCCAAGGAGCAGAGGGCCCATTAAGAACGGTGCCAATGTGCGGGACAGCAAGGAGTAGAAAGCAGGTTGGTCCACATTCGGTGCATATATGCAACCCAATGTGAGGTCCCTCCCATCTAGCTTGCCCCTCACCACCACATACCTACCCTCCGGGTCAATAAGCCACTGCGTGCATTGAAAGGGAACCCCCACCCTTATCCAGATGACCACCCCCCTGGCATAGGCCGAGTAATCAGTGTGAAATACCTGTCCCCTCCATCTTCGCTGCAACGCTTTCCCTTCCTGCGCTAAGAGATGCGTTTCCTGGAGGAAGGCCATATGTATGCCCGCTAATTAAGTATGAGTGAATCTTGTGGCGTCTATGCATGGTATGCATCCCCCTCACATTCCACGTGAGACATTTGTATCCTAAGTCGGGTCCCAATGGCAGTACTCGTTGTAGTTCATAGAGACCCCTATGGGAGCCTCTGACACGTCCAAAACCCACCACCCATCCCTCATACCCATTTTCAAACAGTTCAACCCAACTCCCTCTCCCCCGGACAGATAACCAACGTGGTAACCCCATCCAAACCCTGCAAAAACAAGTGCCAATCAACAAGAGTAGGCTAGGCTATACGGAACGTCAATGCCAGCTAGATCCGGAGCTTCCCCGCCCCCCCAAGCATTCAAAAGTTCCCCCATTCTTCCCCCCCTCAACAGTACAGTTATGAGCAACAAAAGACAGCTGACCCCCGCCACCCTCGCAACAGCAGGTAGGACCCTCCCCGCCTTCCTGATATGAAGATCTTCCTATTAACAGTACAATGCTGCAGTGGGAACCGCTGTATAAAAACTAGAACGATTGGAGAGCGAGGCGCGGGGTTCTGTGGCTTCTTGGAATGTTTGCCAAACATCCCAAGAAGCCACAGAACCCCGCGCCTCGCTCTCCAATCGTTCTAGTTTTTATACATCATATCAGGAAGGCTTCTGTGCCGATTATCCTTCGTGAAAGAATTCAAACCTCACGAGATTTTTTCAAAAACGATTTGATGAGCGAGTGCTTACACACAACAAACCAGATCAGGACTCTGACTGGCCTCAAAATACACAGTGATCACCATTAAAGAATATAAAACACGACGGTATTCTCTATCACCCAGACTGATTTTAGATTAAAATATATCCTTCAGATGAAGCTTAAGAGTCATCTCTCTAACAGGAACACATGATATGTTTTGGATGGCTTTTGATAAGAAATAAAAGCACCTTTGTCGTCAACTTGGAGTAATGAACAACGGCCATATTGGCTTTTCGAAATATTCGTTTTTTTATCCAGATCCCTTCATCGTTAAACAAAAGACAAGACTCTATTGGTGATTACTCTACTCCTCGGTGCCTTTGCAAATTGTGATACACGTGGCTACTCCAGAAGAAGGCGCTGGTCGCAGAAACGCGCGTAGAGAATTAATTTGTTGATGCCACTTTTTAAATATGACTTTATATAAAATATTGTTTTAAATTGTGTATTGATTGTTTTCTGTTGAAATTTTATTGATTATGTAATGAGAAATATTTTCTTTTTTAATTTAACGATTTAAATTACGTATTTGTCTGTGATTCTTTTTACTTGGTAAGCAATAAAAATTGTATTTAGACCTACTCACACTCTTTTCCTTATGTTTATTTTACTGAAACAGAAATAGTCTGTAGTTTAAGTGCCTTGGTTGTTACTTTTCATGCTCTTAATATCTGACAACATATTTTGGAATATCCCAGACCAATACCAACTAATAAGGCAAAAGGCGGACAATGTAGGCAAGCGGTTGGTAAACGCCCTGGAGTTTCTGGGGTTAAGAGTAATAAATGGCAGAACCCTGGATGATTTCCCACCCAATTATACCTATTATGGGAGTAAGTCACGATCAAGATTGGACTATACAGTCATCTCAGTCTCACTTATGCCATTCCTCTACCTCTTTTCAATGGAATTCGCAACCCGGAGTGATCATTCGTATCAGCTGATCCATTTTAGATTAAATCTTATTAAACATCGGGTGAATCCAACAGTTAAAGGTAGTATTCACTCGGTCGACTTAAAAAGACTAAAATGGTCAAACGATACAATTAAAATCCAACAGCAAGAAATTAAAAAGAAGCTAATTGAAAGCATAGCCGGGTGTCATAATAAAATTCAAGCATGGGAATATTTCACAACAGACATAACATCTTTAAAGTCGACTGTTCAAAAAACAGACAAACAATCGTGGCCATCAAAATCCTAGAGGTAGCACACTAACGGCAGAACTAAAAGTCTTAAAACGTAAACTAAGAAAATCCATAAGGAGGCTAAAAAGAACAGCACCTGACTTAGCTGCCTGGGACAGTGTAAGGCAGCTAAGAAAAGCCTATAAAAAAGAAATCTGGGAAAGTAAAAAAAAAAGCAACAATAAATTTTGAGCCGAACTTATCTGCAGCTCCAAAAAATCGAATTCTAAGCAGTTCTGGTTAATTATAAATAAGCTGCAGAGGCCAGTGAATGCATTAACATCAAATATACAAGAATCAGAGTGGGTGGAATTTTTATCGACAAGGTTTTCAGAAACATCAGCCCAACATACATCTATGCGAAACAGTCAAGATTGAGATATGTGTGAGAGTAAATACAAGGTGGCTAATGAAATGACCTGCCCAGTAGACAATGGATCTCCCCATAACAAAGAACAACGGGCTGCTGATACTACCCCTATGGAGGACACTGCTACACAGATTGCAGCAAAAAACTTCTTGCCCACTGCAAACGACGGGGTCAAACGTATATTTAAGAAAGGCAGAAACGATGGCGCGCCAGGTCCCAATGGAATACTCCAAGCTGTTTTTAAACATGATATCTCATTCTGGGGTATCCACCTAACCAACTTATATCAAGAAGTTGAGCAATTAAACAACATACCAGTAAATTGGCAAGGTTCGATCCTGACCCCTATTTTTAAAGAAAGAGAAAGAGCTAACCCAGCACACTACAGGTTGATAGCCTTGCTGGACGTTGAGGCCAAATATTATGCTACCTTGGTGCTAGAAGAACTTTAGGAATGGTCTGACAACCTTAACCTCATCCCAGCCAACCAGACAGGCTTCAAGCAAGGACTAGGGACGACGACGAACAATCTAGGTCTATCCATAATGGTAAATAAGTATAAGCAGAGGAAACTACATCTTTACCTCTGCTTTATAGACCTAAAAGCAGCATTTGACAGTGTCGACCGCCACCTGTTGTGGAAAAAGCTGTGCGCATCGGATATCCCTGAGAAGCTATTAAAAGGCATACTGCTATTTTATTCAAACACCTGGCTAAGGATTAAGATAGGTGATGGGTTCAGGCTATCAAGGAAACTTACAACCACTAGAGGCCTCAAACAAGGGTGCGTCTTGGCCCCCCACCTTTTTAACTTGTTTTTATCTGACCTTTCTCCAAGACTGAATTGTATCAACTCTCATCCTCCGAAACTTGGCAAAATGAGGCTTTCCCACCTCGCCTATGTGGACAACGAGGTACTGATGAGCCAAACCAAGATCGGCCTTCAAAGAAGCTTTAACGAAATGTCATCCTATATTGAACTAAACAACCTTGAAATAAACATTTCTAAGACAAAAACAATGGTGATTGGTAGCAAACAGAAAAGCAAACAGACAATTTAGCTTAACGGTAACCAACTTGAGGAGGTAAACAAATACAAGTACCTAGCTCTTTACATCGACAACTCAAAAGACCTCAAGGAGCAAAAGCAGTACATGTCTCAGAGAGCTAACGCACTCACATTTGCCTTTAGCTTGCTGGCTAAAAATCTAAAAGGTCCTTCATTTAAACCTCTACTAGCCGTAATGAAGGCAAAGATTCTGCCGGCCTTATCTTATGCAAGTGCAGCCTTCCATGGCGGAGATGGAGAGGTATTAAATAAATTAATAGTTTCCATCTACAAAAAAGTATTCCAGATTCAAAGATCCACCTCCCCTGCACAGGTGCGCTTGGAATTCGGCCTAGTAAACGAAGAAATTGGCAGAATGTATACAACATTGAAAACCTGGTATCACCTGAAGCAAAACAAAGCTGCATCAGAAATCAATGAAACACTTTGGTCAGAATTAAACGAGGATAAAACCTCTGTGTTCAGTCAATACCTGTACAAATCTCTTTCAAGCACAGGTACAATGGACCTATGGGACAAAAATCTACCGTACCAGTCTTTTAAGCAAGTTATAAACAAAGTTTTAAAAATCCATTTGTTAACTATGGACAAAAATACTTTTAGATCTCGGTCGCATGCCTGGATGGTGTTAAATAACTATAAGTTACTCGCTCCAGCAGCATACCTGAGCGAAACATTTTCTATCACTGTAAAAAAGCAACTCCTGGTTCTTCGCTTTGGGTCACTACCGTCTCTGGCGGACCAGCCTGCCTGGGTGCATACAGGTATAAAATCATTTCGGCTGTGCAATTTTCACAAAGAAGACTTTATCCATATAATTTGCATATGCAAGAATCTGCACAAAGAACGAGCAAGGATCCTAAAACCAAGCTTCAACGACAGAGGTATTAGATCCTGTAGAGCTGCTATAATGGCGTGTCTGAATCCTTCAGATGCTCCACTGAACGGCAGACTGAATACATTTGTTATGGTATTTAACAAGATTTGCTATTTATGGTATTATGGTCTTCCAGCAAGCATGGACCTTCTTTTAAACATTGACTTTCTGAAATACTACGAAGAGACAAAGAGACTGTATGTTTAATTCCTTTTTAACGCTCTTTCCTTTTTTTCATTTTTTTTCTTCTCGCTCTTCTTTTTTCCTTTTACAACACTTGTTTTTTTTCTTTTTGCAATTATCATCGTCTTAAATTGTTATGGTTTTAACTAACTAAACAATAAAGATCATTATTATTATTATTATTATTGAAACTCCAAATATGTTAAGAAGATCTGCAGTCTACATCAGATGTTACAAGAGCTCTGTGTCTGAAAAGGGAATGGAATGCCTACAGCGGCTAAGTGTCATAAGTAGAAGGTAAATGGAATCATCCGTAAAACATGTTTTGTGAGTCCTCACAAAAGACACAGAAAAAAGAGGGCTGCTGATGTGACTTCTTGTTCTGCTAATAAAACAAAACAATGTGTTTATAAAAAAAAAACAGAATAAAAGTACTTAAAGGTGCTTTCCCACAGACCGGTGTTCTTGGAATCAATGGACCTACACACACAAAATGGAAGTTGAGGGGGACATCAGTAGAAGACAACCTGATACACATGTAACAACTATTTTATATAGCTCCTTGTGAAAAGGGGACAGCAATATGACAACCAAACTGCTTTTCTGAACCCACAACAGTAAGGGGCACATATTTATTATCCCCCCGGCAGTATGTAAAAGAAAGGTTCAATTGAAACCATAGCTACATGCATAGGCCCTGTGTCAACTGGGAAATGGAAGGCAAAATAAGCAGTGTCCCACATACAAATCGTCATGTCTCCCAAACGTATTCCTATGTGAGATGTCTAGCCTGATTACAAGTGCCAACTAAGAAAATGTCATTGAATACATTTTAGGAGAATCATCTAGCTGAGTATAGAGAAGTTAGTGGTGGTGTTCTTAAATACCTGGTGCAAAAACGGGATTATCTGATCCTGAGAAATATTTGATCTTGATCTGGGAGTGCTGCAACTGTATAGCAACTGTAGTGAAGATTTTACATCTCATACCAATCAGGCTAAACAAGTGGGAACCAGGAATTGTTTCATGAAGCAAATGTCAACAATTGCATTCAGATCTGTCTTAAAAGAGGTGCTATTTGTACCCTAAGGGGAGTGCTTATCACTCACCTACAGGGTACACTTTATACAGTCTAGAGGCACAAAGCTGTTCCCTCTGTGATAGTCTTCAATTGGTCAAAAGTCTCTGGAAAAAACAAAGTTTCTAGCAAAACTGGAAATACAAGTAATGGAAGAATGGCTATTCTTGGCTGTAAAAAAAATTAGCTACTGAAGGCCGATGGTTTTATCAAAGCACAATTTAGAAGGTAAACAAGGAGGCAGTACTAATGAACTTGGGCCGACCCTCGGCAGGCTTAATTACTCTGGTATCAGTAAAAAAAGCTAACAAAATAATTAAGCTAAATGTGAATTGTAGATGGTTACTGGCATGCCAGGTAGAACTCTATAGTCGGACCGGGATAAAAAGACACATTATTGTGATAAATGTATATATTCAACCAGGAATAATAACAGATTATGAAGTTCAATTGTGCACGCTAGAGAAAGATTTGGAATCTATATGTATGACGAAAGCAGCATATTTGATAATGATTTTAGGAGATTTTAACCATAAATTAGAACCATCCCTTAGTAATAAATTGTTTAAGGAAATTTTAGCTACCTCACATATTCCTCATGCTAACTTTGGTGACGTAGGTAATGCTGTACGAGATAAATATTTGGTACAGTTCCTTGGATCAATAGGACTATTCTGTTCCAATGGACGGACGACTTTGGATTGCCCGGCAAAGAAGACTTTCTGTTCAGGGATTCAGAACTGCCCATTTGATTACGCTTTCTTTGATGCATGGCACTTTAAATAATGTGGAACAATTTGAGGTATTGCAGAGTGAGGGTAGTGACCATTGGCCCTTAGCATTGTTAATTAAGATGGACCAGGAACCAAAAAGAGAAAGAGTGATCCCCTTGCAGATTGAATACCCTAGACGCATAACCACCCGTATAACAGAGGATAGCCTGCAATTGGTTAATAATTTGTTCATTGATTATACTGCTGTTTGTAACGTACCACAAAAAGGAAAAATCCTAACATGTTACAAGCGTACTATCGAGCAGGTGGTAAGTTGCCTAAAAAAAAAGTTAAAAAAGGGCCCACCAATAACAACAACGGAAGCTTAAAGAACTGGTTTAATAACGAGTGCAGAAATTTGAAACTTACGGTACGGAAATGGGAAAGACAGTTAAAGAAAAAACTAGATAAGGAGACAATGGAGAGCCTTCGAGTGGCAAAATTGGAATATAAAAATAAAATGAGAGAAAGGAAACTAGAATATAAATCCAGAAATTGGCAAACAATGTTAGAAGTGAGAAACACAAACAATATAAGGTCTGTCTGGCATTTGTTAAAAGAGGGCAAGGTACAAGGGGAAATGCGATGCTTGATGGGTGAAGATGTTTCGGTTACTCATCTGAGCAACCTATATAGGGGTAAAGATTTACAGAATACCCTGAAAGTAAAGCCTGAACAGCTAGAACAATTAAATCAGCACTTTTCCTTTCAAAATATAAAAAAACCTTCAATCTTTAAAGCTAACTAAAGCTCCAGGACCAGGCAATCTCCCTGCTATTACTTTGAAAAATAATATAGATTGGTGGACCAGCTTCTTAAACACAACCTTCCAACAAATTCTTGCGGAGGGGTCTTGCCCAGAAAGTTAGAAGGGAGCAATTATGAGACCAATCTATAAAAAGGATGATGCTATGTTGCCCCAGAACTATCGCCTCATAAGCTTACTGGATAAGGGGGAGAAGGTCTTCTCAAAAATATTACTAGGGGTAGTGAAAGCCTGGGCAGAACAGCATGACCTGATACCCATAGAACAAGGGGGGTTTAAAGAAGAGCACTCGACCGATGATCACTGCCTTAGTTTATGGGCATTGGCAAAAAAGGCAATAGAAGTGCGTGGTAGCTTGTTTTGCTGTTTTGTTGATTTCGGAGCCGCATTTGACTTGCTAATTCACAATATATTGTGGAGTATGTTGGTAAAGCTCAGAATCAACTAAGCAGTTCTTTCATTAATCCAGGATATGCACTCTAAGAATTGGGCTAGAGTAATCCTGGATGATCTTGGGACATTATCTAAGAAGATTCAGATAATGAACGGCCTGATGCAGGGCTGTGTTTTAGCCCCTTTGTTATTTTCTCTGTTTTTATCCGACCTACCAACTACATTGAGTAAAGCAGGAGGTTTAAGCCCTAAGATGGGGGGAACTCATATTTCATGTCTGCTATACGCAGATGATTTAGTGATAGCAGACATGACAGAGTTAGGTTTACAAAATAAACTGGATACCTTTTGAGAATAATGCAATAAGAAAAGCCTCACGGTTAATCTAGAAAAGACCAAAATAATGGTATTTGGAAAAAGAAAAAGGTCCTTCTACTGGAGACTTGGGGATGTCAGAATTGGAATAGTAGATAAATATAAATATTTTGGCATGTGGTTTGATAGTAGATTAAATTGGAAAGACCACATACAGACCTTAAAAGTGAGGTCCCTTACCACAGTCTGGGGCCTTAAACAATTTAAACAGAAGTGTGGACGTCCATCGCTGCGACCAATACTCTCAGCTTTTACTGCATCGGTCCAATCACAATTTTTATATGGTGTCCAGGTTTTATTCATGGGGTAAATCAGATTGGAACCAAGAGGAGGGAAAATGTGTGAAGCAGCTTCTCGCCCTCCCATCTTCAACTATGTTACAGGCTGTGCGAGTAGAATGTCACCTCACAGCCTGGAACTATTGGGGAATGCAAGCACCATTTAATTTCTGGAAAAGATTGAATGGAGAAGCCCACCACCCAAAATAGCATATCTTTGTAAGAAAGAAATAGAGACCAGCGATCTCACTTGGGCGGTCCAAGCAAGGAATAAACTAGATAAGTAATGTGTTAAACTTACTCTAGAGCAAGACCATTGAAAATCAATGCAGCAGATCCCTAAGCGGGAGTTACGGGCCAATGTTAACACGAAGGCATGAGAAGAAGACTTATGCTACTTGAAGAGCAAATCTTCAGCCCGGTTTTTGATAAATGGATGGGTCAACGACGATATCTTACCCTATATTCAAGCTATGGCTAACCCAAAGCTCAGAAATGCATTATTGAAATTTAGAGTCGGCCTGAACCAAGTAGCATTAATGGGAAGATAAAATCACTTATGTCGAACGACCAAGGCCTGTGTTCTTGTGGCCTACAAGTAAAATGCAGTAGTGTACATATTTTGATGGATTGTTTGTGCTTTTTAGAAGAACGGTAAAAAATGTAAAACCTATGTTTATTGTTTATAAAAGTTTTAGTAGAGACCAAGCATGAGATTTTTAAATGTGGCATGTGCGATAGGAAGATTTTTAATTGCTATACAGGAGTCAATGAATGAAACAGCATAGGTTGATAAGATCATTTGGTGAAAATTCAATCTTACCCATGATCTGGGGACTGCGCAAGTTTTTGTACAAATGTATAGCTAATGTATAAGCAAGTCCTTTCTGCCTTGGTGATGAACTAAGAGCCCTCATATGTGAGCCTTTTTATGATATACTAGCAGCCCATCCCGACGTTGTCCGGGTATGAATTGCTGCCGGCCGATTGTCGCGCCCATTGGCCACGCCCCCAGAACACAAAATATTGCCCAATAAAAATGACCATAACAAATGCCTAAAGCCTAAATCCTAATATGTGAGCGCCCTCCATAGATCTTCTGGCGGGAGGTGTGTCTAAAAGTGTATCTCGGTGATGGCCATCAATGAGAGAGGCCTGTGCATTTTTCAAATGGGTGGTGAAACAATATGAGTATGTTGCTGGAGATGTGGCCTGCCGTGCCAGCAAGGTACTTACCGGGGGAGGGATAGGCCCTTTCTTGCTATTTCCGAGCAGGCGGGCCTTGTTTACGGATGTGCGTCGCGCGAGGCCTGTGCGCAACAGAAGTAGTAAATCTCCAGTGTGCGCTTCAGGCGTCACTCGAGGATAAGGCGAGATTAGATTTCCTGCAGAATGGCCCCTGTTTGCGCTCCTTCCAGCACTTGGGAATAGCGCCATGCCTGATCTACATACAGTAAAGCAGGTGCATGGCACTGGGAGCGCGGGGCAAGCACACCCGGAGCTGGAATGTACGCTTGCGCTTTTTTTCGTAATGCCGCGCCCACACACGCCCACGCCCCCAGCACACGATATGAGACATGGCATGAAGGGCGGAACGTACCACACGTTTTCGTAATGCCGCACCCCGCACACGCCCACGCCCCCAGCACACGCCCACAGCACACGATATGAGACATGGCAAGAAGGGCAAAACGTACCACACGCCCCCAGCATTTGTCACGTCCCCAGCACACGCCCACAGCACAAAGCAGACACGCTCACAAGGGACTACTTTGCTGGCACTGTTCTTTTACCTTTTAAATGTATATGGTGGCGTCTGCATAGCCTATGTCCTTCTGCTGCAACTTCCCTTTCCAACGCTGTATTGGGTGTTGTGATTGGTGCTGTGGTTACTGAGATTACCCGCCTCAAAGGTTTGGGCTCTCTCTTTATAATATTAGTATGGATTTTAGTAAGCCTTTATTGTGTAGTATACTGTTTTATGATAAAACCTTTGGGATAAATAATGTTTTAAGTGTTTGTACAGTGCAATTGCTTATGGTTAAATATGCCGAATAAAAATATTCAAATGGATGGACAATTTAGAAGGCAACTGTCATAGCCTGCTAGAAGCTGTGCATGCATGGTTGTTTAGGCTATTTGGCAAGTTGAGTTTGGTGGATGTCAGGACTTAAATTAAGAGTTGCGCCAGGACAGCCAGACCACCAGCTGCTGTGTGTCACTCCTGATGATTCTGTCCCTGGCTGAAGCGTAGGAGCATCTGGTTACAGAGCGCATTGAAATGTGGTCCATGCACCACGGTCTAGGAAGATTTGCGAGTAGTCAATCTGAGTTAATCTCTCTAAAAATTCCTGCCATAGATACTAAGCTTCTAAAATGTAATGATCCACTCCCTGCTGTCTCGAGCCCGTTACTAGGGGCCATACATGTGGGACTTTCCGATGCTGAAATAAGCTCCCTAATCTTGGACTACATCTCTGTACTCACTTAAGCCTCTGGGATTTTCAAAGCCATACTTTTCTTATGATCCATGTCAGGCTTTGTGACAACCAAGATAGCTTTTTTTCAAAAGGCTACCATTCCTAGAAGCCGTGACTTAATGGCATATCCTGAAACTGATTTCCTCTTTCGTGTAAAATGTCCTGCACTTGAGTTGCATTGCAGATCCTTTCCAGTTTTATGACTGTGAGTATCCTTTTCCAACCAAAGGGTGAATGAGCCTAGAATCCCCTGCTCAATGCTTTGTGTCCATCTTGCATCCAAGGAAAGATAGAGGAGTCAGTCCTCTTGTAGTTGATAGCTGATAGTCTAATTACACCTTGGACATGTAATTTGTAGTGACCTCATTTGAAGCTTCAATTTGCTGCTGTCTATTAGTGGTCATTAATGCAGTGTTCTTATGTGTATGAACAAGTGTTTCAAGAGATTCCTGATTCTGGTGCAATAGCAATTCCTTTGTTCCTGAACTAACACTGTTTAATGGTGTGTCCTTTTTTTTCTACTAACACTACTTTGCAATGTTTTCTTTTTTCCTGAAGATGCACTGTTTAGCAGTATATCATTGTTTCTTGAACTAACTCAGTATTTCAGTGCATCATCGTTTCCTGAATCTGTACTGGTTTGCTGTGTATTGTTGATTCCAGGGTGCTGTTCCGCTGTGTTTTCCAATTAAGATACGATTTTTTGTAATTTACCATAATCCTCATTCAGTAGAGGTTGACCCTATTTGTACCCGTATGTCTTTATTTAGAGTTTGGTGGATGGGATACTCCATCACAATCGTGGCAGATATTCTGAATGACAGATTTAAAGTGCCTTATAGCCTATGGCACTTGTAATACAGCAGAGGGGTTATCTGACAGTTTGACAGAGTATCGTGTCCACCAAACTCTAAATTTGGCCCGCAGTCTGTCTACAAACAGGAAATTCATTCAGCTACTCCACATTTGTGTAATACTCTTCCAGTAAATGTTCACTTGGTCTCACCTCCTGGCCTTTCATCAAGTTTTGAAGCCTTACTGGGTTATTGACAGTTATGGTGGAGACCCGCTGTCCCCACCTCTATCAACCTGGTGGATTACCATCTGCCATATTTAGAGATATACACCTGCCTGGTGAAGATCTCTGTGCCTTCAGAGAAGGTACCGCCATGACTTAGACCTTAGAAGTGTAAAATGATTTGTGAACTGAGGAGAAATTATTTTTCATTTGTAGACATTCTCTGTATTTTAATGTTTGTCAGACTGAAAGGTTTACTTTGTAGTGTCTTTACCTCATCTGTGATAAAAGCGATGTCATATTTTTGGAGAGCATTGATGGCGGTGCTGCTGATAGGGCCCTCTCCAGACTCTGCATATTTTAACAGCAGGGGCACTCCTTCAGGTAGACGTGCATTTTTCAGGGCCAAGAGATAGACTTTCACATCAGTACTGTTCCCTGGTTTTTCCAAGCCCTCAAGGATTAAAGTCCTAGCCTCCTGAACAGCCTGAAAGACAAAACGCCCATTATTAACACAATGGTTAAACTTTGAGTTCTATGGTTGAACTAAATAATTCACAACAAAAAAACGTAAAAGTATGTGCAGAGATTTCGATCGCTGCCTGATCACAGTTTTAAGTTTTTGGGGTAATTCACAACCATTTCCACAAGTATACGTAGCAC
Organism: Lissotriton helveticus; assembly: GCF_964261635.1. Taxonomy (NCBI): domain Eukaryota; kingdom Metazoa; phylum Chordata; class Amphibia; order Caudata; family Salamandridae; genus Lissotriton; species Lissotriton helveticus. The sequence goes on from NC_136059.1 coordinate 1,208,033,953, forward strand.
AGGTTTCCAGGTGTATTACATGTGACTTTTCACAAAAGATCCTGGTCCTCATTTATGAAAAGTGACGCATCGCTGTGAGGAAACAGCGATGCGGCACTTTTCATTGTGCCCTCCTTGCGACACCAATGGTGCGTTATATTTACAGTATTACGCATCATGTCGCAAGGAGTTACAGATACGTCAGTATTTCTGACGAATTTGTAGGCACAAAAATGGCGCATTGCTGGAGTGTGTCACCAAAGTGACGCATCTCCAGCAATGGGTCATTACACATGGGCAAGTCCCATGTTAAATGTTCCTGCTTCAGATATTGACGTATTTGAGTCCTAGAAGTGGCGCTGTGAAATTTCATTTCACTGTGTCACTACTACGATGCTTTCTTGCATCGAAATGACCGCTTGCATACATTATACTTGGCGCAGGTATAATGTGGCGCAGGGGTTTACAAAGTGACGCATCTCCCTAGATGCGTCACTTTGTACATATGATGCAACATAGCACATTTTTTACACCACTGGTGCGTCACAAAAATAGACGCAAGGGCTCATAAATAAGCCCCTCTATTTGTCCTGAATGGAGTTCTCCATAGCAGAGAACTCCACACAGATGCAATAGGAGCCACCTGAATAAATGCAGTTTTTTCTCTATAGTGAACACTTCTTTCACTGTTGAAAAAGCCCTTTCCCGACCTTGAGATTGTATGTTGGTGATCAGATAATCTTTCCTTGCGGAAAGATATGAAAATCTCCAACCATTTCCAGTGTGAACATGGGTTGGATCAGAGTTTGGGAATGGCCACAAACGAACATGTTTGTGGGCATCCCAACTTTCCAAAGCAAACCACGCTTTGGAACGCTTGCTTCCCGCCCCTTGAATCGGATTAACTACCGCTGCTTTCTCTGCACTGGTGGTGGAGAAATAAACAGCAGTTAATGGATTTATGCTTGCCCGAAATCCTATTGTGGGTTCTTGGCAGGCGTAAAAAATGTAAATTAGTCGTAAAGTTATGTTTACAGCCTCTTTTATCTTTGCCAATAGGGCCTTACATTTTTAAGTTGACTACAATGCTGCCTTTGTTTTGTCTGCGCCTCCCTGCAGAGGAACATACTATGTTGATAACATTATGTTAATGCTTTTAATGTTAATGTTTTCTTATGTTATTCAATATTATTTATCTTATTTTAGCATTCATTGTATTACGCTCTTAAGCAATGTTAATTATTATTAATTAAGTTTGTTTATATTGTTCTTAATGTTCGTTCCATTTATTGAAACACATTGGGGTGAGTTCATTTTATTGTGGGATTGAGCAAAACCAGTTATGTAAAACGCATTCCTTACTAACAGTAACTATAAACGCTAGCAACATTTACAACAAAGCATTTTATTCCCGTTTTCTTATTGTGTTTACCACAAAAAATAGGAAACCCACCTTACAGTGGAAGCAGAGGCTGAGGCGCTACCCAAATCAGGCCTAATTGAGACCATATGCTAATATTTTGCTTAAATCTGCTTTTTTCTTGTATTTAAATGTAACAAGGTGAGAGGAGGACTGCGGTTCTCTCTAATGTTTAAAGGCACATGTTCTGGAAAACATTTAGGTGATAGGCCCAACGCCCTCGTAACTGTGCAAAAGTCAGTGCTTAATTTGAGCCAGTGATTTCCGGTGCTGAGCACCAGCACTAAATTGTCGGCTCGGGTGCTGGTTACAGTCTTCCACAAGGTGGCGCTGTCTGGTTAATTTAGAGATGACCACAACAGCAGTTAATTATTAATTCAATATACTTTAAAATTACTTTTACCTGCTGCAAAAGCCATTCTTATAGCTTAGGGGACCTGGAAGAGTCTGAATTATAACACTGTGGCAGTGTGATGGTTAGTAGTTGTGTTATTACTATCAGTGGCAGCATGGCATAGGCAATGTGTGGTGTAAGCTTTCAGTGGCCTCCTGACGAGAGCCTGGCACTTATTTCTTTACAAATTAAGCACTGTCAAAAGTGATTTATTTTTTCTGAGCTTGTTAATAAACAAGTGGAAACTGTAATATACTTTCATTGGTTGACAAAATTTGTAGATGACTCGTGGCGCAACTATACCAAATAGGAAACTAAAAACATTTCATCTCTGCATACTCATGAGAGGCATCACACAGATGGCCATGAAGTCGTCAAATCAGATGGCTAGTCTGAGCCCAAAAAAGGCATCCCATAATGTTCAGTTCGGGTTATGGCAGATTTTTCCATAATGTTTAGAAATGTCCCTCAGACATTGACTACAGTGTAAGTTTACAAATGTATTGATGAGTATGTGAAATAGTACTCCCTTAGTACTAGTTTACGGAGTCACAAATGCCTTTGTGAATAGGTGCCAATTTCTGTAAATGCTTGATGCGGTCAACCAGCTCAGAGGTATTTAGAAACGTCAACATTATAGCTAAAAACCCCTTGGCAAACACTGATCCCAGGGCAACAAACTCTTTTTTCTTCACTGATACTAGGCTGAGCACAGACACTGGGTGACACTGATGTCCATCTCTTAAAGCTCACATGCATTCCAGTGCCTTCCCACAAGAACATATCAATAAATGGGCTTTCTGTGACATATCCACGCTCCACTCAAGGAACTCCTCCCTGGGGCAGAGTACTGGAAGGCAATGACTTGTGCTGTCTTTCATTACTTCAGATTTACCAACCCCCAAAGAGCCACACAAGGTAGCCTTGGGTGGCTTGATAAATCTTATCCAAGTTGTATGTCACCCTTGCGCTACCTTGCATGGTGCATGGGTCATGCAAAACTTTGAAAAATTTGCCATATAATGTTTTCCACTTTGAAAGTTGACATTTGTGAAACAGAATTAGTTATCGTTCAGTAAGAGGCCTTTACTCTGGGTCTAAAGCTGTTAGCCGTTACTGGCCAGTAACATTAGTTGGTAATGTTATTTGACACTGATGTCCAAGAGGCTTGTGTGGTACAGTGCTTGAAATGGATAACCATGTAACGCCCTTAGAAACCTTGACTGTCCAAGAGCAGTGAATGGAGAATCGTGGGCCAATCTGAGTATTTGGTGAAGGGTTTATATGTCTCTGGTAACAATTGTGAGTTCCCAGGTTAATGAATGTAGCAGAGATGAAGGACAATAGAATTCAGTTTCTCATGTTTGATATAAAAAGTCTGCCTTCTGTAGATGTGTGGCGGCTTCAGTTGCAGTCAGACAGCTCAGTGGCACTGAGCTTGTGGGTTTCCCAAGAAAAGATTGAAAACCCGAAAAATCTACCCTATTCTCTAAAATGTATACAACCAAATCCAGAAATGTTCTAATAGTGTCTCCATGTTCAGTAAAAAGGGCTTCCGGATGTCGGGAAGTCATAATCCAGGTGGGCTACAGTTCAGAGGGGGACACCAAGTTAGAACAGGGGATGAAGGTGCTGAATGCTATTCCCTGAATGGGACTATCTCCTAAGTTTCCAAACTATATTAGCTCATATCTTAGAAATGACCAGTCAATGTCAAGATTTTCAGTTGGCAGGGGTCACTAGCATGAATGTATGCACCTACTGCATTGGTAAGATTGAGCAGTAAGGATTGACAAGAGGGGTTTAGGGAAGTGTCCAACTGCACGTTCCAACAGTTATAATCCTGGAACAGTTCCAGAATATTTTTGAAACAATCTACAAATGAGGAGAGAGTGCATCTTTCTGGTTTTTGCAGTGGCAGTTGGGTAGCTTTTTCTTGCTGGTCAATGGTATTTGATATTTATTAGTTTTTGTAAAGCGCGTCTATCGCTCCGGAAGGAGCATCTTGGCGCTTGGTTTATGCATTCCATCCAAGCGATGGATCAGGAAAGGTCTTCAGGGTTGCTAGACAAAATAAAGCACAACAAAGGAACTGTGGAGCTCAGGTACTGTGGTAGTCAGACACTGCAGGGAGGCAATGTGGACTCACCCTGCTCACCAGGTACCCGTGGGGTTTATGCCAAGGGCCAAGGAAGCAAGTATATCCAGGTGGAAAGGTCCACACAGCAAGACAATCTGAAGAAGAAACCATAATTTTTTTGTAGGCCCCTGGTGTGACCTACCTGAACACAGTTGACTCTGCACTTAGGTTTCTGAAAACACAACCCACACATGTGAAACATGGGTGTAGCATAGGAACCACAGTTACGAGGAAGTGCACAGATGTTCTGTTAACAGACTAGTAGGTCCTCTCTCCTCCAGGGTTAGGGGTAAAAAGGCCTGTACCCATTTGACTAGAATTGGCTTGCCATCGACTATCAGTCAAGCCATAGGCTGGTATGAGGAAGAAATAGCCACCCTCAATGGTGAGGGAATTACACTTTGGGTGCACTCTATAACAAGTTAAGCATGGGTTCTGCAGTTAAAAGTCATCTTGAAACATGGAGCTCCTTAAGTGGAATCACAGATTGTTACGTCCACTGGGGAAAACACAGGGCAAGCCAGAAGATTAGAATACACCAACTTTACCTCAGTTACAACAGTCTTGTCCACCATTGCAGAACTGAGGTAGGACGCACACAAGACTCTCCGCCTTTAAAGTAGCCTCAAAATGGGAAAGACCCTTATATGTTGGTAGTATAAAACAATGCAGTTTTATTCAATATATGTTCAAATTAAATAAGGTGTCAAGGTATCATTGCTCTCGAGTCCTCTGGCTACTCCATCGAAAGTCTGAACGGTTAGTGATCACTGGTCACATGGCTGAGAAGAACACTATGATCGTGTCTATTATAAAATTCTGTAAATATCCCATTGGTGCCACAATTACTGTATGTATGCATCTATAGGCATTTATATACTCCAAACATGTATAAAGAGTGCTCTACAAAGGTTGATTAGTGTGGAAGAGTACAAAGTTGGGGCATGAGGTTGGGTATGCAAGCAGGACAAGCAGAATGTTCAGTGGGGTCTCTCATTAGTACGGTTACACATGCATGAATACACAACACTCCACATTAAGGTTTAGTACTATGAAAAACCCTTATTTATGCATTGGTTGGCTACCCATGGATTTTGCACTGCATAAGAAACAAGCTGCTGGTTAGAATGAAAAATGGAATTTAAAGGATGAGGAGTTCACATTCATAAATAAGAAAGCAACATCACATAGATTGCAATTAATGCCACTAAACAGCATCTCGTTAAACATAACATCATATCAAGACTTTAAGCCTACTTGCATTTTGGCCAAACCTCGCAAGGTAAATAGTATGGGGCCCATTAGGATGGCGGGCAGATTGCCCCAGGCATCCCTGTAGGAAAGACCCCCCGCCATATTATTATGGCTGGGGGGTCCGCCTCGGATGGAAAGACCGTCCGCTGCATTTCCGCCCCGGTCGACTTGCGACCGGGCGGAAAAGGCTGCAATATGCTGGTGGTGTCTGTTTGACACCGCTAGCCATATTACAATGTGCTTTGAGGAATGCTTTCCGAAAGGCATGCAGAGTCTGCTAGGGGGGCCCGTTGCGGGCACCCAGGGACTCCAGGGGGATGGGGGGTGCACATGGGGGGTACCTATGGTACCCCCCAGCAGTTCCATGCACAACATGGCAGGCACCGTGCGGTGCCTGCCATGTTGTGCATGGAAGTGCACAACATTCCTCCCTAACATTGTGGCGGGCAGTGCTGAGTGCACCGCCCGCCACAATGTTAGGAATGCAGGATGCGCCCGCCACTGTGGCGGGCGCATCCTAATAGCACCCACGGGACCCCCGCCCTTATGGCGGGCAGTCCATTTACACGACGGGATGGTGGGCGGACTAATGGGCCCCTATGTCTCTTATCTGCTATCTGATTTTTTAGAGTGAAATACTCTAGTTCTAATATAGTTTGGCCAAGGTCTGGAACATTTTTACATTTCTATGAACTATTACATATGCATTAACATTATTTTTCCTGTTATGACCACTACATATGTTATATGCTACATGTTATGGAATGGGTAAGTAGATGGGTAAGTAGAACATCAAAGAAATGACAGTGGATCAATTTACCTGAAGTTTGCAGCCTCCACTCAAACACAGCTTCCTGATGAGGGCCCCCAAAATGATCACAATGGTGTCTCTGATCTCATCGTTTGCAATGGTCCCTTTGTATGTGTCCTGTTGTATTTAAAATCGAAAATATTTTGTTATGCATATATTTAAATATATGTCACAAATTTAGAACACCAAAACACATCCATGGCTTTTGTAAATGGGTAGAGTACACATTTCTGGCACTCACCAAACATGTGGAATTAATCTTTACTTCCTAATTAAGAAGATCAATGGAATGGAAAAATTCTGGCTAAAAACAAAAGAGGGAATGGATGAAGGGTACAGGCAGAGTGAAGCAATGGACAGTAGGGAGCTGCTGATGAAGATGACTCCGGAGGAAGAGGAGTGGCACGTGTATGGAGCTGAATTATTCTGTATAAAATATATCAATGCAGCCCTGCCAAGTACCAAACATCAGGGGTTAGACTAATGCATTTCAGTGTGGTGGTCCACATCAATGCACTGAAATGCAAAGCGCTGCTATAATGATTGGCACTGACTGAGCAAAGCTGGCAGCACGTGGTCCACACACCTTGTCGCTTGGGGCTGTCTCAGCTGCGCTAGTCACTCTGGATACCTTCTCACATGGCATTTTGACTCATGTGATGTTACATCAGAGTGACTGCAATGATTTGCACCAAAGGCTGTGCAGCTGAGACAGGAGGGGACACTTTACAGGCGGCCCCCTGTGGCACAAGCGGGTGGCAGTTATGTTCAGTTTGGCAGTCGCAGCCCGCTGCTGCAGTGCTCGTAGTGTTGTGCGCTGCAGCCCACCAGTAATATATATGGTTCACCCAGAGATGTTAATGCTGGGCCAGAGAGTCTGGATGACCCATAACATGGCTGCCTGTGGAGTGATTGGTGATGCCAGCTGCAGCTGAGCCTCATGAATGCCACACGAGTTAGGACCGTGGCAGGGAGACGTCGCGGCTGGCCTAGACCATAGCGCTCGCTATGTCACAGTGTCACAGGTATCAACTCCTAAATAACCTAGATTTAATTTAGTCACTCAGTGCATCATTATGATTCTGAGCCTGCAACCAAGTTAAAGCTCTTCTAATATTTCTGTACTTACAGTGCTCACCTCAGCTGCCTGACTGAGCTGGCTGCACTGCTTGCAGGGGCAGCTCCTTCATGTGGGTGGGGGAGCGTCACCCCACTGCTTTCTCGCACTGCAAGAAAGCAGAAGTAGTGTTTGGTTGGGGGCGGGTGGTTCGGGGAGGAGTGACTAGCCTAATGTTGTGGGCGCTGACTGGTCAGCCCCAGGGCCGACCAAACCAGTCATGCACACTCTCCTGTTTTCTCCATGTAGGCTGCATGCTTGTCTCCTTTCTGGTGAAGAATTGGCTTGGTAGTTTGGTCTGCCCTGTTCCCATGATGCACTGGGCCAGGGACAGACTAATTTGCATATAGCCAGGTTCTGAGCTGGGATGGGGCAGTGAGATAAATAACGGTGATGGATCAAGCCCTGATCTTTGGACTGGGTAAGAGTGGTCTGCTTAATTCAGACACTCTGTTCATCACCACCCCCTTTTCTGTATCGTTTTTGGCCACTATAGGTGTGGCAGGGTATACTCAGACATGAGTCCCTTTCTCACTGCTCCATCAGGATTCAAGCAAGCCGGGCCGAAGAGGCTGAAATGCCAGAAACCGGTCCCCGGTAGCTTGTCTCCTTTCTGGTGAAGAATTGGCTTGGTAGTTTGGTCTGCCCTGTTCCCATGATGCACTGGGCCAGGGACAGACTAATTTGCATATAGCCAGGTTCTGAGCTGGGATGGGGCAGTGAGATAAATAACGGTGATGGATCAAGCCCTGATCTTTGGACTGGGTAAGAGTGGTCTGCTTAATTCAGACACTCTGTTCATCACCACCCCCTTTTCTGTATCGTTTTTGGCCACTATAGGTGTGGCAGGGTATACTCAGACATGAGTCCCTTTCTCACTGCTCCATCAGGATTCAAGCAAGCCGGGCCGAAGAGGCTGAAATGCCAGAAACCGGTCCCCGGTAGCTTGTCTCCTTTCTGGTGAAGAATTGGCTTGGTAGTTTGGTCTGCCCTGTTCCCATGATGCACTGGGCCAGGGACAGACTAATTTGCATATAGCCAGGTTCTGAGCTGGGATGGGGCAGTGAGATAAATAACGGTGATGGATCAAGCCCTGATCTTTGGACTGGGTAAGAGTGGTCTGCTTAATTCAGACACTCTGTTCATCACCACCCCCTTTTCTGTATCGTTTTTGGCCACTATAGGTGTGGCAGGGTATACTCAGACATGAGTCCCTTTCTCACTGCTCCATCAGGATTCAAGCAAGCCGGGCCGAAGAGGCTGAAATGCCAGAAACCGGTCCCCGGTAGCTTGTCTCCTTTCTGGTGAAGAATTGGCTTGGTAGTTTGGTCTGCCCTGTTCCCATGATGCACTGGGCCAGGGACAGACTAATTTGCATATAGCCAGGTTCTGAGCTGGGATGGGGCAGTGAGATAAATAACGGTGATGGATCAAGCCCTGATCTTTGGACTGGGTAAGAGTGGTCTGCTTAATTCAGACACTCTGTTCATCACCACCCCCTTTTCTGTATCGTGAATGGAGAAAACGGCATCCCCATAGACGCCTGTGCGGTCGGCATCCCAGCCAATCACAATGCTGCCATTGCAGCATTGTGATTGGCTTAGAGGAGAAGAGCGAGGATGCCTGCCTCTGCTTCCTGTGAGCAGAGAGAGGAGACACAAGACAGGACCGGAGGTGAAGGCAAGTTTTAATTTTTAAAATTTTGTATTAATTTACCCCCCTCCCCACGCAACCCAACGCCCCCCACCCGCGAGTCATGCCAGCCACAACTGGCTGTGGGATGGTCGCTGCTGCGGAAGGGCGTCGGGCTGTGGGCTGCGCTAAGCTCACACAGCTCTGGGAGTTTGTTATATCGTCACTGATTACGATTGTGAATATTGATTTGAATTATTTGAAGCTAGGTAAAGTCTTAAAAAGGAATATTTATTACTGCCAGCCTGTGAACCTCGGACTCACTCGCCTCAGGCAGGTTGCTTGCCAGAGCTGCGGTGGGTTGGGCGGCACTCCAAGTGGAGTGTTGTTCTCAGTCTAGACATTATGTACATATGGACTTTAATAGTATATTGTTTATTTTGTAATGCAAGTGACAGTCTGTTGCATCCAGTAAGTAACATATTTTGTATTTAGCTGGGCGTGTGTCTGCATATGTACACAGAAATGTAATAAATACTGCCTCTGAAAGACTTGTTTAATATTTAATATCATGATTACACATTTGTGTTACAGTTACATCAGGTTACAAGGGCCCTTCCCTTTCTGTTGCTTTGTAGCAGTTTTAAGATCTTCTTAGAGTTTCTCACTGCTCAAATAGGTGTAATTTCTGATATGCATATTTCCCTCATCTTTATTGCTTGATTTTGCTTGTGAGAAAGTGTCACTCTAAGTGTCACACATTTAGTCATTGAATGTCAATGTCAATTAGTGTAGGTGACTACTGCTGGCTTGGCCTTTACTAACCCTGGCACTGCCCTTGGTATCCCTGATCTCATGGACCAGAAGGCAACAGTATACAACATAAAGTAAATAGGGTTCTCAGTAGGGAGTGCAAAATTTGTGTCAATTACTTTCACGTGGCATTCAGCCCGAGAGATGTGATCCTCAATTTAGACATTAATGAAGCGCTTTCTAGCTATCATAGCGCTCTTACTGCTTCAATAATTTAGCTCCACTTAAACAAACAAGGCATCCCTCCTCCAAGCCACATGCCCCATGGTTTTCTATGGAACTGACCACTCAGAAAGCTGGGTGTAAAACACTGGAGAGACCCTAGTACCACATTAAATACCCTGCTAAGAGGGCTGCTTGCAAACATGCATTATCTCAATACCAGTCTCATCTCGGGAAGGCTAGGAGAAGGTATATATCAAGCAGAATCGAGAAGGAGGGTAACTCTACTAGAGAGCTAAATAAAGTGCTCAACAAGTTTACCAACCCTCATGCCTCCCAGGGGATATCTCCACCTGACAACTTCTATGTGATTCTTTGGCAGACTTCTTTGAGGAGAAGATTGAAGCTATATTTAGGACGTTTCCATCTAGCGACTCCCAGTCTAATTTCACCTTCTCAAGTCTGCTGTCCAAGGCTGGTACCAATATGGCATAATGGCAGCTAGATGACTACCAACTGTCTCCAGTTGAACAGTGAAGTAACTGAAATCTTACTGTTCTGAAAAGCTCAGTTCCTCTGAACTTCTGACTGGTGGCCTGCAGACCTGGGGGAAGCTCTTATGCCTTGTCACTCCATAACAAATCTGGGCGTAAAACTGGACCAGGAACTTTCCATGAGGAATCTCACTGTTGCAACTTGTGGCTCTTGTTTTGCGACGATGAGACTTCTGAGGAAGGTTTTCCCTTGGCTACCTTCTTCTGCCAGAAAAACACTGGTCCTGGCCTTTGTTATAAGCCACCTGGATTACAGCATTATGCTGTTTATGTAAGTTAATCACACTCTACTGTCTAAACCAGGGCTCGAGTCAGAGTACCACGCGGGTGGACGGCGTCCCCCCACTTATTTTACCAGGAGCTCGATTACTGGAGCAAATGGAGCCACACATTCACTCTTTGGCCTCTCTGGGGCGAGATCGGTGCTCATTCAGAACGCTGCTCACGCGCTGGCTTCTCTGATGCAATCGCATCTAAGGGGTGAGCGAGGGGAGGCAAAGAGTCTGATGGTGCAAGCCATCTTTCGTGACGTCACTTCCTGAAGTGATTTCAGCGTCCCCCCACTTCATTTTTTAGGACTTGTCCCCTGGTCTAAACTCCAGGCGGTGCAAAATACGTATGACCGCCTGGTTTGTAACTTCCGGCCAGACTCTTCCTCGGCACCCATTCTGAGAGATCTTCACTGGCTTTCTGTGCGAAAACGTATCTTGTTTAAGATCTATTGTATCGCCCCAAGTCCATAATAAGCAATGCCCCTCACTATCTAAAGAATAAACTGCACCGCTACCGGCCTTCCTGTATTTTAAGATCTAGCGATATGAAGCTCCTGAATCTCTACTTGTGTTAACACTGTTAGGTATGGGGGTATCTACAGGAAGACTAGGGGTTGTTTTTTGAAATGACAGCACTTATTAGAGCTCTTACAATTGCAAAATTATTAAAAAAAGCAACACTTTACCATAGGATTAAAATTAATAAATTGGCAATAAGAAATACACGTAAATAGCTAAGAACAAAGTGTAAAAACGAGGATACTTTAAAAGGACACTAATCGGTTGCCTTGAGCTCAATGGGGCATTAAGATGAGCCACTGACCCTCAAAGTGAAATAGGTTGTTTTAGAAAGTAAAAGTTGGCATTCACTGAATGGCAGCAGGGGTAGGAGCTAGCATTTCACTGTACCGCTCTCAGATCTCCCAAAGTCGACAGGCACTATTCGCAAAGACGGCGCTGTCAGTCACTCATGGAAAGCTTCCACATTCCAAATGTTTTGCTCACTCAATTTCAGGTGTTGGTAACAGGTCAATGGTTTTTTACTACAAATGCAGTCACAGATCATTAATACATTCCATACCAACTTGCAAAGGAGAGAGGGAAGTCTATTACACAGTCTATTGCAATTTGGTTTGGCCACAAAGTGTACTTTGAGAGTCAAAAGACATTTCTGTCTCTCAAAGTAAACTTTGTTTTGTTGTCGCATAGCCTATGGGCCTGATTCACAAAGGTAAACTGAAGATTTTGTGTTAGTTTACGTTTTTTTTTGGGGGTATTCACAAACTACGAATTAATAGTAAGTTTACGACTCTAGAGACTAAGCTGCAGAGGCGGAGAATACCACGCATAGAAAGACTGGACATGCCTATCTCTTTACATGTGAAGTTTAATGATGTAACTGTTGAATCGCCGCAGTTGTAAACTTACTATTAACTTGTAGTGAATATACGATGTTACATCCCGGTGTTCACACCACCATGCCTTTACAACGCAGGTATTACAAAGCAAATCCTTAGAAGATCCAAACCGACTTGCGCTGGAGGGTGCTGGACTTAGGAATAGTATGATTTACTATTCCAACTCCAGCCTACGTTACAGTAGGGAAGGTGTTGGAATAGTAAATCATACAATTCCTTAGCTTAGAGCTACATCCAGTGCAAGTCATTATAATGACTTGCGTTATAATACCCGCGTTGTAAAGGTATTGCAGTGTGAACACCGCAATGTAACCGATGTTTCCCACCTGTAGTTTGTGAATACCAAAAAAAAAAGTTCACTTACATAACAGTGTAAGTTTATCTTTGTGAATCAGGTCCCTTGATTTCGGAAAGCATAGAATTTGCAACCTCAATATAGGTTTGCCCTTCTGGTTGATAGTGTTGGGCATTTTATTGTTGTCATCCATAAATCTAGTTAGTTTGACTGAAATTCAATTTGATCACAGACAGATGACAAATCAGCACATCTGGACATTAGTAGGACCTTTGTTCATTCGCCCATCAAAATACATATGTAAAATAATTTCCCTCAATGCAGTAATTTGAAACAATCAAACAAAAGCTATACATTTACTGGAAAAAGGTATATTAGTGTGCGTAAGTGTGGTGTGTCCTTACCAGTAAAGCCCTCAGCATTATCTCATTGGGATGGGAAGCAAAGCCACAGGCATAGAGGAATCTCTCCTGCAGCATGGAACCACTGGCATTTTTGAAGTTTAAATATTCCAAAATGGCTTCCAGGGAGGCAGGGGTCTGCGCAGAAGTCACTGCGTCCACCAGCTGAGGACTGTTTGAAGAGAAAGGGATGTATTCATTTCCAGAAACTTTCTATTATCTCAAGACTCTACTTTTCTAATTCATTGACTTCGTAGATTGACATCAGGAAATTCTGCATACAGCTATAGACCCACCAGTTTCCTCATGCAATACCACTTAAGTTAGCTGAATGATTTAGTTGTTTCCCCCTCCCATTTATAAGCTATTTGAAACCTTCTTTTGCTGTGCTAGAATGCAACCAAAATATAAATTAAAATAAATTGCTACAAAATAATTATTCAAAGTGTAGTTAAACATTCATCTTAAAAAATAATCTATTCTATGCAGGTTATGTGATAATAAGTCAAGTCGGGTGCAATCACTGTGAATTAATCTTTATCTTTCTTACTACTAGGTTTATATAATGTAAAAGAGTACTGTTGTAAATGAGGTGCGTCCTGTGGGATCAACCTGCTGCTGAGGGGGAATGAAGCCCTTAAGTATAGAGGACTGAACGGAGTACACATCATCAAGGGATTGGTGTAAGACAGTATTTTGCGGTTGCCAGCCCTGAATTTCAGCTTTCAGGAAGAAACTCAAGACCTGGATGTTCAACCAATAGGAAAACAGGCAGCATGTTCTCCCAGCACCTCGAGACCCGCACGGGTCATGCAGCAGCACTCTACAAATCCTGATTGATTGATATCCACATATTCACATGTTTTTCAGCCGAAAAATCGCGCTCATCAATGTAATAATCATCTTAGCAAGCTGGAAAATTATTTTCAAATCACAAAAGAGGTTTTTGCTACCCATTGTAAATTGCAAACACATAACTTTAAGTGTCAAATACATGTATCAATGGTTTGTGACTGCATTAGCAAACAGTTGATCAGACACCAACAACCATGATGAGGTGGTTTCCGACTTGCAAAGGGAAACTTTCAATTTGAGTATCACTTCTGGTGGCGTCAGGGAAAGAAGAAATTGGTCTACTGGATAAAATCATGCTCTCGCCAATATCTTTCAAAACTGTTTTTTTCACTTAAAAATAGTATCTTATCCTTTGGACATGGGCTCTTTTTTTTAAAAAAATCGTTTTGCCAGATTTATATTGAACAATAGTTCTATGAGATTTGAGGATAGCAAAGTTGAAATGGTCAACTGAGAAACAATACTGAGTAGATAACTCTTAAATCAAAACCTGGCATTGCACCAAAACAACCACTTATATTTGTTAGTCCAGTGGTGAGACTATTGGCCAGTGGTTTCATACTATTGTCTGTATGCCATAAAACGGGTATGTTGTCAGCCAGTGCTTTCAGGAAGCATATTCCCCTGCTCCATGTATAGCATTTCTTCAGTAGGGGTGATACTTCTAGTCTTAAAAAAAATTCTAAAATCACAGACTATCAAATTGTTGTTATTTAAAATGTATACAGATTTAAAGGAAGGAACAATAATGGATTACGTTTACTTTATTTTACATAAGCTCACTCATTAAAATGAAAATTTACAGTATAATTTACACCGGCCACTTCCATTTACATGTTCAGTAAAATATATCATAAATAGGAATGTATACATAGCTCAACTCACAGCACACCAGTGCTTTCACTCCTGAGTATTTGGAGCATCTCTCGTTTATTGGATCTTCTAAGGATTTCGATGAATGATAGAAATCCTCTCACAGCTTCAGCCTTAGAAAGATTATCTGGTTCAAAGTTCTTTCTGATCTCCTTCCAATGGTCAGAGAGCTGAAAATTGTGAAACCAAACCATGCTTAAAAACTTACATTTTTAGGATTAGAAAGCAACATTAGTCACAGTTTTCATGTGCATTACAATAGAGTACATTTCCTAAATCTACCCTAGCTGTTTATGCTATATGGTGAATGACATAGCAAATTCTGAAGGGTATTTCCCCTTTGGCATTCATGGCCACGAAACATTAATAATATTAGCTTGAAGAAAATGATCTATGTTCTGCATGAATTGGATGAAAGCAAATGATGGTTCCCTATCCACTGCTCAGAAGCATAAGATGTGCTTTTATTCATCCAGTGTGCACAGCCCAACTGTGTTTTGTTTACTGTTTACTTAATTATTTCACCCTAATACTTGACAACTGGTTTATACTTGCTGTTTACAAGATTCTCATTGCTTTACTATAGATCATGTATTTCACTGCAGAGCTAGAGATCCACACAAGCAATTCATTGTGCATAAAATGGCAATTTGACTCCTATGGTGTCTATAGATAATTGGAAATGGAGAAGGAACTTTGGATTTTCAGAGCAAAGATATGTAGGTCGAGATGTCCGTATAGTTTTAGCAGTCGCAAACAGAAAACTGGGTCGTTTGTGACCGCTAAAAAGGGCTGTAGGGTGTACAAAATAGGGTTTGCAAGCCATAAATATTGATGAGGCTGGTCATTTGCGACCCCATTGGGAATCACTAAATGTGTCTGAGACACATTAGTATATTCCATTTTGCAAGTCACACATTGAGAGTTGCAAAAAATTGCAATTTGCGACATGCTAATCGGAATGGTCTTGCATCTAGCCCGTATTCACTTAGGCTGTAAAGAACCCTTTGAAGACATATTACACAAAAGGCAAAATGTAATCAGGTGGGAGAAAATCAAAGTCAAAAAGATAGTAGTGAAAAATTCAAACTTGTAGGTACAATATAAAAAATGATGGTTTGTAAAATGACTTTGCCTTTAGAATGAATACTTGCTGAAGGCAAATACTACACACGGGAGGCTCATGAGACCCATGGTTGGCTAAATAATTATTCTTAGATACTTGATAAATAAAACTAAAATGAAATATCTTGCGTTCAGGGCATGCTTCGCATGGCTAGCATAAAAAGACTTTCATATATACCAAGGTTGTGTTGAGGATCCTGAGAAACCTTGCAATGTATAGTTAGAGTACTACCCAGAGAACAATTGGCATGTAATTTCCATGCTGTGTATACTTGGGGAATACACATTGTGCTTGTATTTGTCCTCTTTGACTCAATAAACATCTTTTATTTAAAAAATGCAATTTTGAAATTTGTAGAAAAATATAATGATGCACACTCAATATTCGTGATAAGTAAGGCAGCAACTTCCAAAAACAAGTCTTGGGCAAAGAAGCTTACATCTGACTAACGAAAAATTCTTCCTGAGATGGTTCTGGGTACAGAAGAAATGCTACCAATGTTGCCTCATTTTTTTCTATCTGCGTTTAGCATCTGTTTTTCCATACTAAAAGTACAAACAAAAGCCTGCAAAGAATGTTGCTTTTTACTTTGTAAAACCTACATATTTTATTTGCAACAAAACATTTAACATCTTGTTACGTGGGAGAAGGGATATCTATTGTCTGGAAAAAGTAACACATAGTCAAAATCAGTTTCATCAAATGTAACTATTCTATTCAGCCTTTGATTTCACAGAATATGCCTCCAATCACACAATGCTATCTTTTGGAAGGATCCATATTTGTTTATTATTCATTTATTTGATACATTTATGTAGCGCAGACTTTGCCAAATGGGCCAGGTAGTGATTTAAAAATAATGGGACATAAAATACATAATATGGGGGGGAAATGACTACATTGTTAAAGACCAGAAGAAAGAGCAAAGAGAGGCAACTGAGGAGTTATCCGATGAGATATAAGCATACTTCCACAAAGGTACATTGGTAGATTGGTTAATATGTTTCAGATTTGTAAATTAGCGTTTACAAAAAAATGAGAAATAAAGTGGAGGAGATACTCAACCTCCCAAACAGTCTTTTCCTACATAGATGTTGGCTGTTGAGTGATATATTTCGAATGGGATATTGAGATCATTTTTTCTTTTTGTGAAATGCCTGACTGGCAGAGCTGTTAGTCATGCAAACAATGTAGCAGTCACCTGATACAAATGTGTCTAGAAGTATACTATATATAAGTCATGTATACAGAATGTATTCCAAAACATATTGCAACTGGGGAGAGGATGTAGCCTAACGGCTAGAGCAGTCGCCCTCAGAATTGGGAAAGTGGGTTCGAGCCTCTGCAACGACGCTCAACATCCTGTGATTCTAGGCAAATCACATAATCTCCCCGTGCCTAACAAAAATGAATGTGTTAATCTGTAACAAACTGCTGCTTGTGTAAAGTGCTCTGATACCTGATGTCTTTGGGTCTAGTTTGCACTATATAAAACTCAAAGAAAAAAAATAAAAGATTGCTTTTGCTCAAGTATGCTATAACCAATCAGAATGCCTTTTTTGGAACAAGTATAGGAGCACAGGTACTGCTGACCTTCAACTTCATTCAGTGCACAACCACTCGTTATAAGTCTAGGAGAAGACAAGAGAGGATATGTCATTTTTTGTGTGCAAGGTAAAGGGTGAAAAAAATCAAGAATGCCAACTTTCTTTAGCCTATTTTAACTCTATTGCAGGATCCTTTGTTTGGCACTGAAGGCACATGTATATTAATTGATCTATTCCATGTTTCTATCAAACAATGCTATGGACACTGCTTGAAAGTCCAGGACTACCTTTTCAGACTTCCTCATATTTGTGATAACGCTACGATCCACAGACAGGATACCCCCAGAAAACAAACATGTATAATAAGTTATTATAAGCTATTACAGTTTAATGATGGCATTTCTTTACAATCAGCGACTGGATGAGTCACACATTACCAATTATAAAGAAAGGAGACAGATTTCTATACAGGGATTGGAGAAGCCCATGTAGTACAAAGAAATTACATAGCCAATCAACTGTAATATATTATTACAGTTGATTTCTGACATAAATGCCTGCTGCTACAGCTAGCAGCTGAGGTGAAAGGCAGGTCAGGTCACGGGCATAATTACAACAGCTGTTTAAAGAACAAAAGCAAAAGGTGGTGATTCTTTCTTCAGCTCAGTCATTCTAGCTGTACATTGACATGGAGAAATGAGATATTTATGGCAACATGTTTATTTTTGCGCTCCTTAAATAATTATAGAAAAGTAAGAATTTGTCTGCATGTGTCTACACATTCCAAGCTACATTCTATTTTTTGTTAAAAAAAATTGATTGGTAATAATATTGCAACAAATATCTAATGCCTTTTTAGATGTGATTAATTTTTTACTAGAGATTCTGTTTTTATTCTTCATATTTGCAAGCATGCTTCCTCTTTCATATGAAAGAGCTAAACACCAAGGATTTAAGTGATTTGTGGGAATGTTGATGGTGTGGCCATGTATTATAATGAATAAAGTATTCCCTGGCATACATGATCAGGATATGTCAAGTCACCACGGAGTTCCATTCCCTTATAGAGGAACTTGGCCGTCAGCCTTGTTAGTTTATTTGGAGATGGAACTCCTCTGTGACTTGTAATATCCTTTTAATGTATCCCGGCGGTACTTTATCCCATATATTATCCATAATCTTCAAGAAGATGCAACATAACAAAAACTAGTAGTTGGGCAACATTTTCTAACAGTTTATTGACAGTTTTGAGTTTCTGTCATAAATCACCAATTATATAAGGGAGATGGGAAAGTCTGTTCATTATCCCGTTTCATGCGCCCGCGATTTTGCAGAACGGCGGGGCCGCATCGGCCATTGGCTGACGGCAGCCCTGGGCAGGTAGTGCTGCCGTCGGCCAATGGCCGACGGCAGCATGGAAGGGATTAAGGGACATTCTCCATGAATCCTGGACTAGCCGAACCATATAGTTGCATGATTGTCGGGAAACAGAAGTAGGTGAAACGAGCCAGGACAGTGTTGCACACATATTGGATGTTTGCAGAACAAGATATCATTTATCAGTAAACCTAAGCAAGATTTCCTGAATGTTAAGATAAAGTATAAACCATAACAAATTTCTCCTGAACCATCTAGAATAAGCAATTGTTGTTACAAAGCATCTGAAAATTGGAAAACCTTGAAACTGGAAAGTGGAAACTGGGAGCAGCACATAATAGGGTCGCACATTAGGTGAGTAAGGCTAGATCTGGCAATGCTGCTAAGTCTTCAGAAGTAGGGAGTTCACTATTATATTAAAGGGGAAAGCTATCTGGCAATGTTCACATTAGGTACTAATACTTTCATACAAGGAACAGTCTGTCTTCTTGCACTCATTTTAAATTAATTGCTACACACGTGTAAATACCTTGTTCTTGAGGGATGGGTAATTCTATAGTGCAGCATGCACTTTGGCTCATATTAGTCATATCACACAGGCACAATGTCTGCGATTTCTCGTAAATTGGTTTCATGAATCCGTTAAAAAATTTGGAAATAATATATACTTTTTTTAAAGCGGGCATCCGAAGGGGCCTGAGCACAGGCCTTGTAAAGTGACTCGGTACGTTTTGCTATCCTTGCTGCAGGTGGACTTGCACTTCAGACTGAACTCATTTTTCTATCACATTGACATCAGAAAATACACAATAGCTCTATGCATGTGTGTACAACTTTTACCTGCCTGCACCCCTCTGACCAGCATGTGTGGTTTGTCTCAAGCAATGGGATGCATCAAAATACAACAATCACATGAAGTCTGTTTTATGAAAAAAGAAATATTTTCAAACCTGTCAAGTAATGTGTCTGGAGTGACTCTCCTCCGGTACTCCTGCACGTATGTAAAGAGCAGCCATTTTGTAACATCTAGAGGGCCTGGACACTCCCATGATTATATCCACTGGGGTACCTGCACTGTACACTGCATGTGTAAGGGTCCAGTCAGCAGCAATTCCCTGACAAATTCTGAGCAAGGGGTGCTGAAGACTAATTGGATGGCCCCTCCCATCATGGCAATTAAGCCATAAAAATCATCTTCATTGATCACATAATTTTCCTTCCTGAAAAATCCTTGAATCATTTGTATACTGTATTGTACTATACTTGCATTAATATACTCTTACATACCCTTGACAATATGCTGGAGCGCAATAGTGGATATATGGCACCCTACACTACTGTCTGGCATGCTTGAATCGAAGCGTGGTGAAGTGCAGCGCACCATTGTGTGAGGAGATGTGATGAGATGAAAGAGTGCACGTGTTGTGCTCTAATGCTTCCTTACTCACTGCAGCTGGCCATGCAATGGCAGGAAGCAGATTGAGGCACATGACAAATGCACTTTGTATTAATTGTTCTGAATGATGTACGGGTCTCAATTGAATCTGGCTACAGGCAGATGAAGTAAAAGCTGTACAGCAACAACCTATTACATTTCTAATATTTATGAAGATTCATAAGTGGTAGTATTAGTTGTGGATTAAACAGATTGCCTGGATAAGAGTGAGGTGAATGGTGACCATATTAGATCTTTTTTATTCATTAAGGGAATAGAAGTAGCATGTGCACGATCCAATCTGTGATTATGACATAAAAGATTCCACCAACCAGTAACAGTAATTTTAGTGGTATCTTTACAATTCGTTGTAATTATTTGTAAGGCAATCACAATTATGAAATCGATAAACTTCCTGACCATACTCTGATAAAGCCATAAGGGAGAGGAACCTCCTACAAAAATATGCAGAATATCAAAAATTATTAGAAATGTAATAGGTTGTTATTGTTATTATTGCAACAGCGTTTATGCTTGTTCTCTGCTTCTTTCTCCGCTTTCCCTCTCCCCTTCTTCTCGTCTTCTTCTTGTCTTTTCTTCTTCTTTTTAATTAAAATACATATTGTTTAGTAACGTGGTTATATATTTCAATTCAAGCTCTTTGGTTTCTTAATTCACCAGTTTTTGGATTATTAATTTTGGCTGGTTTTTATTTTTAGGTTTTCCTTTTCCTGTTTACAGAACTGATAAGTGTTCATATTTCTTTCCTTCATTCTCCTTGCTTGGATTGAATTGTTTGAATATACAGTTTTACATTTGTAGTTGTTTATTTACGTATTCTTAATAAAGCAGTCTAAACAAAAACAAAGCTGTACATGGTTCACCCAGGAGTAAGCGGAGAGTCCCATGGTCACCCACTGGGCGCAGCCATATAGGGTTAACCCAGAAGTGACAGACGAGTGGCCAAGAGCATGCACTGGGTACAGGTACTAAATGCAGATACTCTATGTTTATAATGCCATCCATTAGAAGCCTTTATCATGAATAACCGGACCAGAATCCGGCTATTCATTACTGTGTTTTCACTACAATTGTTAACCAACATGACCATCCACTGTGTTGACGTCAGCGAGTGGGCATGTCCACTTACCCTTTGAAACGCTGCCTCACCCAGTGACTTTCTCCTAAGTCTTCACATACCCAAGGAAGACAGGAGAAGACAGGGACTCTCTGTATGTACACACTGCCTCTCCCCTGACAGCCCAGGCAATCTATTGATACGCATTGAGAGGGGAAATGAAGCAGCACTGGCAAGGGGCTCTCACAGAATTCTGTCAGCATGGCAGTGGCTCTCTGGGTATTGGATGAGAGAAGGAAGCACTTCTTTGAGCTTCTAGGTGGAGATAGTAAACAGAGGGTGGTGGGTTTGGTGGCAGGAGACCAGATAATATGCTTTTAGATTGGGCAGGAAGCAGGGAGTATTTGTTCAGCGGATTGTAGGGGTTGGTGACAGGAGGTCGTGAATTACATGAGAGGAGTGGGGTATCTCGAGGGTGGGAGGGTCGGTGACAAAAGGGCGAGGTGTTTGTTTTACTTCTTTTCAAATACATTGCACACTCATCATGCCTCTGCCCTTGCTTACATGTTGAAAGCAGGGGTAAATGACTAGGGTGGGGGGGACATATGCAACATATTGGGTAAAATGTGAATCACAGGTAGGGTTCTGAATGAATTTATTAACTACTTGAGCTTCGGCCTCGTTGTATTTTTGATGTCACTTATAGGTTTTACTTTTATATAATAATAGTTTGTTTTAGGAAAGTATTTACTTATGTTTCGCCGGAGCTTGTATGCAGCACCTTTCCCTTAGATTTTGCTCTCTAGATGGCCTCCCAGTTATTAGTACTCGGCTCTACGGGTACTCTGCAGTTCATGCGTTTTGAACTCACTCTTTGCTTTCGTAACCCTCTCTACCGTACCTTTCTCTTTACGGTTTATGCAAAGAGCGATGTTTCTCTTATGTGCCAGATTATAGTCTTGTGACCAGTTGTCGAGGGAGTGCTGGTCCCACCAAGGGAGTGCTGATCCCGGCACAGAATGTGGAGACTCCCAAACCTTATAGAAAAAGGTAATCCCGGCTGTAGTACCAGACACTTTGTATTATTTCTTACTCTGTAATTGGGGCGGTTTTGCCACATGACCTTGGAACAGCCATATACATGGAAGGGGTAATGTTCATGGGTCCTCCCCGTCCCAGTCCTTACTACGTGAGGCAGTCCTGCCTCCACCTAGCCAATCACAAAGCCAGTATTTCCATACTACATAAGCCCCGCCCACCTACCGCCATGCCTGTTTTTTTTCTGCCTGACTGCAGTCGGAACGCTGGTGCTCCTGGTTCCGGTCCCTGGATCCAGTTTCCTTTGGTAGCGTTTTCGTGAGTTTTTCTTGTGTGTTTCTTTGATGTGCATTGTGCTTTATTTCTTGATGCACGGCGCGGCCATTCTGGTTTTCCAGTCGGCCGAGCTCCTGTTCTGGGGTCAGGTACGCTCCCCGCTCATGTACTTGGCTGGGGCGGGGAGTTTTGGTGGTGTCCTGGCCTCTGGTCGTTCCGGCGCTGCTGCACTATCACAGCGTCCGCCCCCCGCGGCCGTTCTCTTTTGAACTGTGGCTGTGGGTGGAGACTTCAGGGCTGCCCTCCTTTTCTTTGTTAATCAGGTCTCACGTTGCGTGACTCGGTGATTGAGGGCAGTATTTATTGGAGGTTGCTGGGCACTTCCTTTGTTGTGGTGATTTCCTGTTTGGTTGCTTCTGGGTTTTCTCACCATGAGTGAAGGGGCTTCTTCTTCTGTACCGGCTAAGCCTTTTTCCAAGCAGCATAATGTTCAGGATCTGCAGGAGGACGACGTCTTGCAGATTTCTAGGGCTGATTTGCAGGACTTAATTAATTCTGCAGTCCAGTCTGCGCTGCTGGAGCCTGCGGTTAAGCGGGCTAAGGATAATGAGGAAGACATGGACAAAGTACGTCCAGGGCAACGTTTTTTCTGACATGCTGGTCCATATTCGAGAGATGCTTGAGTTTGACCCTAACTCCCTGACTGAGGAGCGATTTTACGCACAGTATAGTTCCTCTGTGGTGGATGACCTCCCCTTCCATGATGTCCTGAAGGATATCCTCACGAAAGAGTGGCTTGAGGTGGATAAGCAGGGTATTCCGCGATTCCTGGGGAAGCGGTATCGCCTGGCGGACTTTGATTCCCAGTTTCCTGCGATTCCGAAGGTTAATACTCTTTTGTAATCTATGGCTTCCTCCTCTTCCTATTTATCTTCGGAGGAGGCGTCCCTGCCTGATCCGGTGGGGCGTAAGGTGGAGTCTGCTCTCAAGCGTTCTTACGCCGCTTCTCATTTTGGGGTGCGTGCTAGCACTTATGTGGCCTATGCGTCACAGATCCTGCTCAAGGATTTCGAGAAGCTGTTTGACTGTCTTCAGGATCAAGGGGACCCTTGGCTCTATTGGAGGTTTTGGCGCAATTCCTTTTGGATGTCACTTTTGATTCCTTGTGGGCTTTCTCCTCTGCTGCTGGGGCAGCGGTGGCTGGGAGGAGGTCTCTGTGGACAAAGCCTTGGCGTCTTGAAGCTGCACAGAAGGCCTTAGTCCATAAACTGCCTATTGAGGGTCCCCGTCTCTTTGGGGATGCCTTTAATACGATGGTGCATCGCTCTGCGGTGGAGAAGAAGTTGTTGAAGCCTTTTCAGCCTGCTCCTAAGAAAAGGTCTTTTTTCCAGAAGCAGGGGTTTCAAGGGGTTTTGTCCTCTCAACCCTTGCGTGGTTGGGCCCATGGTCGGGGGGGGCGCGTTCCATTATAAATCCCGGCCTCAGCAGCAGCAGAAGCCTCCCTCTGGAGCTGGACAAAAGTGACTATGCCGTTGTGGGGGCTCGCCTCCATTTGTTTCTGGACCGTTGGTCAGCTCTGATCTCCGATCAATGGATCTTGGCTGTCATCAGGTGGGGTTACCAGATTCCCTTCCGGGGCCCTCCCCCTCTGGATTGTTTTCTGGTTACCCCGTGTCAAGAGACCCCGTGCGACAGTCTACCATGTTGTCCAGCGTCGCCATGTTGTTACGGAAAGGGATCCAGTGGAGGAAGTGGGCCTGGGGTTCTATTGCCGTCTGTTTCTGGTTCCAAAGCCCGATGGTTCCTTCCGCCCCATATTGAATCTCCGTTCCCTGAACAAATTGGTGCGGTTGGATCATTTTCGGATGGTCACATTGCAGTCCATCATTCTCCTCATCCAGGAGGGAGATTTTTTGGCTTCCCTGGACTTAGAGGACACCTATTTTCATGTTCCGGTCCATCCTGCCAGTCAGAGGTTCCTGAGGTTTGTGGTCCAGGGGATGCATTTCCAGTTTGGGGTTCTGCCGTTTGGCCTCTCCACTGCTCCCAGGACTTTTACCAAGTATTGGCACCTGCTGTGGGGGGTTTGCAACATCAGTGTTTCTCTGTGCTTCCCTATATTGATGATTGTTTGGTCTCTGCTACCTCTTTCCCTCAGGTCCTATTGCGGTGTAGGCTACGTTGTCCCTGTTCCAGGAGCTGGGGTTCAAGGTGAATTTGGCCAAGTCTCATCTGGATCCTGTTCAGAGACTTCAGTTCATCGGGGGTCTGTTCGACACCTCTCGTGGGGCGGTGTTTCTCCCTCCTGTTTGGATCCTTTCCCTACAGACTCTGTTGCGGGATCTGTTGAATCATCCCTCTGCCCCAGCTCGTGTTTGGTTGCGGGTCCAGGGGTTGATGGCTGCGACCACTGCTGTGGTTCCTTGGGCTCGCCTCCATCTCTAGCCCTTAGTGACTCATCAGTTGGCGTGGTAGGACCCCTCCCGGGCAGATTACAAGACTCTTATTCCTCTCTCTCCTGCTCTGATTCAGGACTTGGACTGGTGGCTTTGCACTCTCAATCTGGAGAAGGGGATGCAGTTTTGTCTTCCTCTTCCCTTTTTGTTGACAACGGATGCCAGTCTCTGGGGTTGGGGGGCCACTTCAGGGTCCTTGGAAGCCAAGGGACGGTGGTCTCAGGGGGACAGCGCCCATTCCTCGAACTGGCGGGAGTTGGCAGCTACCTGGGAGGCGGTGCAGTTCTTTCAGGTTCCTCTCCTCGAGGTGAATCTGTTGGTTCGTACCGACAACCAGGTGGCTTGTTGTTACTTGAACCGTCAGGGGGGACCAGGTTCGCATCTCTGAACAAGTTGGCCTCCATGATTTGTGCTTGGGCGGAATCTCATCTGTTGGCCTTGAGGGCGGTGTACATTCCGGGACTGTTGAATTTTCATGCAGACGCTTTGAGCCGCTACCTTTCATCTTCTGTTCTGTACCATGTCTCTCTTCCTCTGTTCCTGTCCCTTTGCCTTTGGTTCGGGACTCCTTGGATCAATGTTTTTGCATCTCTTCATAACTCTCTCTTACCCCGGTTTTGTTTGGAGGTGCTGTGTCCTCAGGCTTGGGCGGTGGATGCTCTTTCGATTCCTTGGCCTTCGGGCCTTCTGTATGCATTCCCTCCCATTCCCCTCCTCCCGAGGGTGCTGCAGAAGATTTGGGGGGAGAAGGTTTCGGTCCTGTTGATTGCTCCTTTCTGGCCTTGCCGCATTTGGTTTCCTCTCCTGTTGCACCTGGCGGAGGGTCCGTTTGTCTGGCTCCTCTTCATTTTCCACTCCTGTCTCTGCCTTGTCTTCGTCATTTGCAGCTGATGGCTTGGCTCTTGAGCGGTTAGCGTTGGAGTCTTTGGGTTGTCCATCGGTGGTGGCTCGTGACATCCAGTTGTCTCGCCGCCCTTCGACCCTTAAGTGCTATGGTCGTCATTGGGGTTCTTTTGTTCCTACTTCTGTGTTGGAATTTCTCTGAGATGGTTTTTTGAAAGACCTTTCCCCTTCCACGTTGTCTGCTCAGTGGGCAGCGGTTTGTGCTTGTCAGGGTCCCAGGGCCTCCTTGGAGGGTGTTGCCCCTTTGGTTAGTCAGCTTCTTCGGAGCTTTCGGCTTCATCGGCCGGTTTCTCCTGTTCTCATTCCTTCTTGGGATTTGCCTACTGTTTTGCAGGGTCTGCAGTTGCCCCATTTTGAGCCTTTGATGGAGGCGGATTTGTTGTGGCTGCACGCTAAGGTGGCTTTCCTGCTGGTCATTACCTCCACTTGCCGGTTGGGTGAGTTGGGTGCCTTGCTCATTTCGTTTCCCTATTTGCAGTTCCTCCCGGATCGGGTAGTTTTGCGGCTTGATCCGGCTTTCCTGCCTAAGATTTCTTCGAGTTTTCATTTGAAGCAGGAGGTAATTTTTCCTGATTTGCCTGCTGAGGGGGATTCCCTTGTTCCCCCTTCTAGGGATGTCGCAAGGCTCTCCAAATTTACCTCCAATGTTTCCTGGGGTTATGGAGTTCTCCTGCCCTGTTTGTCTCCTGTGGGGGTGTGGCTAAAGGGAAGAAGGTTTCCACTTCCACGATCAGTCGTTGAGTCCATTTGGCGGTCTGTCAATCTTACAAGTCTTTGGATTTACCTCCTCTGATGCGTTCTATGTCTGCTTCCTGGGCTGAGGCGGCGGGGGTCTCTATCCAGGAGATTTGTAGGTCGGCCACCTGGCAGTCTCATCACACATTTGTGCGACATTATCGGCTTGATATTTTACATGCCTCTGCTGACAGCTTTTCTGTTGGGGTCTTGAACGCTGTTGTTCATTGATCTTTTATGGATTAAAGTTTTGTACTCTGCATGGATCCCTGCTGTCCTGCATATTTTTTTTATTGGTTCTCTGCTTGTGAGTTCCTCACGTAGTAACGACTGGGACGGGGAGGACCAATGAGGGGGTAATGTCTTATTACTTACCAGTAATCTTCATTATACCGATTAGGGTCCTCCCCGTCCCAGTCCTCTTCCCTCCCTCCCTCCCGCTGTGTTTGTGTCGGAGTCTTGTTGATAACAGGCATGGCGGTAGGTGGGCGAGGCTTATGTAGTATGGAAATACTTGTGCTGTGATTGGCTGGGTGGAGCCAGGACTGCCTCACGTAGTACGGGCTGGGACGGGTAGGACCCTAATCGGGGTAATGAAGATTACCGGTAAGTAATAAGACATTAACAGTTACGGGATGATACAATGTTCCCGCCAGCAGTGGTGGCTTTTGGCATAATCAATGCAAAAAAATCACAGCTCATTGCTGGCTGTTGTGGCAATCTGACATCCCCTCTTTCCTGGTGACACCCCTCAGAGATTTCCCTAAAACGTTCCCTAATAACATGTGATTCATTTATTAAGATGCAGATAATATTATATGTCTGCTTTTGCTGGCAGAATTCATGTTTTCTCTCAGCTAGTCCTGATAAAGTTGCAAAATTGTGTTTAAAAAACATCATGTGAAGATGTTTGTTACTCGGTCCCTGTTGCCAACCTTGGTAAGGGTCCTTGTGCTGCTAGACTGCAAAGACTCCCTAAGAATGTAACGTGCTGGCCTTAGCCAGTGGCATTACATTATCAGCTCCAGTCATCCCTACGTAGAGTGCCAGCATCTTGGAGTAGAATAGAGTCATTTATGTTTCCAGACAGCGCTTAAGTCCTTTCCTCCAGTGCCTCAGGAGTCTCATGTAGAAGCATGCAGCCTGTGTTTGCTCTGGGACAGGGCCGGCTTTAGGGCAGTGCGACCGGTGCAGCTGCACTGGGTGCCGGCCTGTGGATTGGGTTCCTGAGTTCCTGGGTTACTGGGGGGGGGGGGGTGCTGTGCTTAGCAATAACTTATGATTGTAGAGATGAGGGACTCTTTTGCCCGGTGATAGTGAGAGAAACCAAGGAGGGTTCATGGGGTGCCAAAAATGATTGTCGCACTGGGTGCCTCTAGCGCTTAAGCCGGCCCTGTCTGGGACCTACTGTGTTCCTAGTCTAAAAATGTGTGGGCACCTAGGTCTCCCTCGGCCTGGCAGCCCAGATGAAGAACCAGTAATACCCTGTGGGTAATCATCATGGGGCATTTGCATCAAGCTTTTTACCAGTCGCAAACGGGCCGATTCGCAGAATCAGTCTGTTTGTGACCGGTAAAAAGCCATTTCCAATGCATCAAACCTAAATGCATTTGCAAAATAGGTAATCACAATTTTTGCGATTACCTATTTTGCAGATGCGTTTAGGGAATCGCAATTTGTGATTCCCTAATGCAATGCATGAAGCATTTTAAAAATGCGACTTTGCATTAAGGATTCACATATTACCATCAACTTCAAGTTGATGGTAATTTGCAAGTCCTTAGAAAAATGCACAAAATTGCATATTTCAAAGTAGCATGTGGCACACACACATGCCCTTAGGGCATGTGTGTGCGTCACATTTGCACACTTACCTTTTTTGGAGGTGCATCAGGGGGGCCTTAGGCCCCCCCCTAGCACCCTTGCAAATTCATTTGCAATTTGCGATTACCTATTTGATAATCGCAAATTGTGAACGCTTTCCTATTCATTCCTATAGGCCTCTAGGCCCATATGAATGAATGAGAATGCATTCCCTATTAGCGAATCGCTATTTACGATTCGCTATTAGGGAATGTGTAGGAATCCAAATTTGTTTTGCGATTCCTACATGCATAAGGAATTGCGACTCCTAAATATCCATTCCTTAAAAATCGCTATTATGGAATTGCAATACCTTATCTTGATTCATTTGCCCCCATATTCAGTAAGCTTCCCTAGCACGAGATACGTAATGAAATATCTTGCAACGGTAGATGAAGACACAGCAAAACAATGCCTTCAACCGGGTAAGCTAAACGTTTGCAAAGCTTGCAAATAATGTGCCTTCACTCCCCACGTTTATGGTTAAAAAAAGTAACAGTGAGTTAAACGAAAACATGTCAGTAAGCAACAGTGTAAGGTATGCATGCATTAGACGATGATTCAAATGGAGGTGCAAAAAAAGTGCATGTTAAGAGCAACGTCCTACAAAAAAGGCAAACTGTCTGCCATGCACATAGAAAGCAGCTACACTATGAACAACAGTTAAAACCACATCGGACTTTTATTAGTCAAACTAACGCTGTCAATTTATGTGCCGGTATGTATCTTTACTGGGTTCAGCCGGAAGAGATAATTTTGTGATAAATCTTTTAAAGGAATAGTTACCCATCTTCGGGACAGAGTGGCACGATTCACAAATATTAGCATGGAAGGGAGTAGTCAGAAAAATAAAATAACTTTCACGCTTATCATAAAACTGTTGTTGTTGGTGCTGAAAGGTTGCTCTACACCCAAGAGCACTTTTTTGAAGGGCCAAACAGTGAATTTTAAGGAGGAATTTTGTAAAACATTTTCCAACACCAAAATGTTTTTAAGGCGTTCTGAAAGGTAACAATCCCAAACAAAAGTACTACTAATGTGCTGAGTTTGACCAAATCCAAATGTCCCAGAGGGCTTCCTTCCTTCCTTCTAACCTAATCTTTTTATCTCACTTCCCTGTTTTTCTTTTTCTCACCTCTATACATTTTGTTTCCTTTCTGTCTCTGCCCCCTCTCTATTTCTCTCTTGTCCACTCCTCTGATTTATTATTTTTCTTTCCCTGAATCCTTCAGTGTTGAACAATTGCCAGCCTTTGACCCAAAAGCTCTGCCATAGCCTTCAGCTGATATTATTCCTCATTAAAAGGAGGGGGGATCCTAAAAGCAGTCATTTTGCTTCCACTGTGACTCAACCTCCCAGACAATTGGGCTCAGTGGCAGCCCCAGGCATTGCCACTATTAATGCATTTGTCTATATGAATAAAAACAGCCCACAGCCGTACAAATGCATTTACATTGCCAATGCCTGTAGCTCTCGGATTGCCGAGACCTATTGGCTTTGCCAATGCTTGGTTTCGGAAGTTGCCGGCAACTGATTATCACATCAGACTCACATTACTCCTATAAAACGTATCACAACATTGGCTGTGAAATGTGTCCTCCTGACACGAGTCTCAATGCGGTAACATAAAACCCTTCTGGAAATAAAAAAAGAAGTACTAGACAACCACTTGGGGTTCCTCACATATGAAATATGATTCCTTGTATATCACTAATGTTTTAATTGCTGTGTACAGTAGAAAACTACATGTTTTGCAAATAAATCAATATGACTGTCTAGTAGGGTGATGTTGACTGATAGAGTTAGCTCACTGGTCATGTCGCTGTTTCCCCATGTTTAACAATAATGCAATACTCCTGCAGGTTCCTTGGCTGAAAGGAATATTGTCAACCCCATGTTAAGACCGAAGATTGATCACAATGAGCATGTTCACCAGTGCACGAACCACAAGATTGGTGACATTTGAGTGAGAGGTTTGCGTGACCAGACGGGATAAGACATGGCTATTCTGTTTCTAAACCAATATTGCTATGCATGAAATTATTTAGGTTTGATTTCCCCCCAAAAATCCAGATATAGCATGATTGCAAACTGTTATACTATGCATGTAGTTCATGTTCGTAAGTCTAACTTTGTATGTAATTTTCTCCCTCTATATTTTTGTTCTTTGTAGAGCAATGGGCTCCTAATAGAAAATTTCAGATAGGGCAGATATATTCTTTTTGGGGGGTACTTTAATTATTACTATTACATTTGTAGATTCAGTGGTCACCCTTCACCCATCACTTTACAACACAGTTTGATGAGAATTCCAACTGCATTGTACAGTGAAAATTAGGAGCCAGAGACCTGACATTGGCAAAGGGTGCCGACTCTCCGGGCACTCTAGTAGTCGGCAGAAACATGTTGACATGAATAGGAGATGGCAGAGAGATCTATAACTCTTTGATATCATCCATTGACTTATTCTAACCCTATCAGTACATCTGCTAAGTAATATAACGTTCGCATAGCCATAGGTAGGTATAACAGGTTACTTCGTTCTGGCCATCAAATTTCAGGAAAGAAGCTGTGTTTTAAAAATACAAAAATGGCCAATCCTACACACAGTGGTAGAGCTCACCTTGAATTCAACTGGATCCATCGTGTGGGAAACCCAATGATGAAGCATGCCACTTTTGATGCAGGTGAGGTCCTTACATTTCCCAGGGGTTGATTTGTTTGGATGAATTGATCAGAGACTAAAATAAGCCTGGTCTTTTGTGATGTATGTGGTGTGGTGTATGTATAGTTGTATTTGGAGGGTAAAGGTCCAGGTGTCTTACCTCTCTCCCCTTTATTGTGTATGATATGGCCACCTTTATGCCAACATTAACCTCCATTTTGCTAGTACCAGCATTCTGTCACTGGTGTCCATATGCCAAGAATTTTGTATAGCAGTATTATTCCTCAAGTGTCATAAATCTCATGAATTGCCTCTAGGATGCCAGTACCAGTATTTTACCATTGGTGTTCTTTATGCCAAGAATTACCCCCATTGTGTCAGTGCCAGCATTTTGTCACAGGTGTCTGTTAGTCTAAGATTTGCGGCAAGTAGGCCAGCACCAATATTTTGCCCTGAGTTACCTCTATAAGACAATAATTACTTTCAATATGCCAGGTCCAACGACAAACTCTCAAGCATCACATCAATCACCACCTTACACTCATTCTTATTCATTCCCACTCCTTTACCTGCATGCACTCTTAATCTCACTCATTCTCACTCACCCATACTTACATACACTCAGGTCCAGGTTTACTTACACTTTCAGCCAGGTTTGCGTCTCCTTGTAACTCAAACCACACACAAAATCTTAGGATAGCATTTACTATCTAATGCAAATCAGGATTTGTGTTTGATAGTATTGCAAAATTGCACTATGCACTGCTGTACATTACTTTGCTCCATGGGTGCATTCCATGGGAGGTGCATGGGTGTTCCTTTGCAAACACCCACGGGTTTAGAGGCAAATCCCTATCTCTAAATATTGTTAGACAGTATGTTGTGCTAAAATATTCCACCTCCTAGAGGCAAGTGTAACAAGGAGAAATGTTTTAATTTCTCCTTGTTATTCCAACTTTGCATGTGTGCAGCATTGTACAGCATACATACAAAGTGGGAAAAGCCTTAAGGCATAATGTTTGTACTGGAAGAGATTCCTTCCAGTACAAATCATATGCTTTAGAGAACACACAAACCCTTGAACTATGATACAAGGATGTATGACATTACAACGCTTTTACATCGCATGCTTTTACAACCCGGTTTTTACATCGCATACCATTACAACGCATAGCGCTTTGGGGTGCTGGATAGTGAATACTTTAATTTACTATACAACTATTCCAACTCCAACTGTCCCGTGGACACTAGGGAAGGTGTTGGATAGTAAATTAAATCTATTCCCTATCCTAGAGCGCCCCCCAGCGCAATGCGTTGTAATGGTTTGCGTTGTAAAAGTTGCGTCGTAAAGGCACTGCGTGGTAAAAGTTGCGTTGTAAAGGATGTTTCCCATGATACAAGGATGTGTGCCTTGGCTCAGGGGTAGCAAACATGCACCAGCACATGGCAATAGAAGAAAATCATCATATCTTAGTAGATATGGGGCAATTTGTCTATCTCGGTTTGAAGTAAAGCAGATCAGCAAGTATTGTGCAGGGTTGCCTTGAGTCAAAGAATAGTAAGTCTGGGCCTCAATCTCACGCAATCTCCCTCACTACCTCTCTCTGACTTTCACTTACACAAGCATGCTTACACATACAGACATATTTGCTCACCAATATGTGTGCTGTCTTTCACTTATTTTATTTATTTGAAAAGTTTCATATAGCGTTGGCTAGACCCAGAGGTATCTAAACACATTCTCATCCCAAGCACACACACAACATACTTGTTTGTATGTTGACTCACTACAGCTGCCACCAAAGGACCAGTTCAAGATTTAAGATTGCTCCATTTTTTTTATTACACTAATAGTGAATAATAAAAAATATCAGTCACTATTAGTATATTGAAAAACGTCAAAAAATAAGGAATGTGGAAATACCCCAGTGTTTTTGCCATGGATTTCTCCAATTGTTAGATCAGGGGTCGCAAAGACAGTGCCAGGGGTCGTAAGTGGCAAACTGGGGGCCAAAGTTTGCAGCCCCTGGCTATCCCTAAATGACGTCAATGGTGCTCACTTTTCTCTTGTGTGTGCGCACATCTGATCTGCGCATGTACAATCGTATATTACATCTACCCACTTTTCAATGAATAACATCTGACTTATCGCTAATATCTCCTATTAGCTTTAGGAATGGATAAGTTCTAACAGGAGGTTAATCATTTTTCATCTGTAATATGGTTTTAATGATTGTACTGTGAGGGTAACTTTGAGCTATGGTCTTGCAGTACTTACCGAAGGACAGCTTTTACAATCAGTCTTCACTGGTTCTGCAGGCAAAGAAGTAACTGCATATTTAGGGTCCAGTTTCTTCATAATACTGGCAACCTGCTTCCCAGCGACCACCTTCGGTCCTGCTTCTGAGTTACGCAACACCAATTTTTGTCTGCGTATTTACAAAAGATGTATATTGTTAATGATCTATACTGTTAACGATAACAAAGAATGAAACTATATTTAAAATATTTATGAACTAGATATAGAGGGATAATATAGAAAACTCTTTACTTTTTCAAAGAATTAAGTATGGTGTATGTTTTCATTTTTCTTACATTAAGGGTCATTTACACTCTGGCACCAGGCTTTGAACTGATGGTATGGTGGGCACTGAGCCTCTGCCACACCGGCGGGGCCGGTCTGTCAGATCTAACGTAATCCCTCATTTTGGCAGATATTTGTGCCTTGAAACAGCATATGATTGGATTAAAGGAGACACTTCCGGGGGGAGTAGAATTGCTGCTGCTATTCCCTCTGATACAATTAAGGCAAAACTGTTGTTACTTACTCCGTTTGGACATCAGAGCTGCTTTATGGTTGTATTTTCTGCAGGGTACCCAGAGTTTGAGTTTGATTAATGGATGTGCTCCAGTGATAATCTGCCTTTCTATAGTCAAGGGGAGCCTTTAGGCCGGACTCTCTAGGCAATCGCTTGATGCCAATTCAAAAGATCCGCAACATAGCCTATAATTTGACAGTAATCTATCCCTCCTTGATTCTCCATGTTCATGGAACCACCGTAACACTCTACCAAGACAGTTATATGCTCCCTCGCCCTGTAGTCCCAGTGCCACACCTTGGGTCTGATAGTAGTGATTTAGAGACTTATCTATTGCACACCATCTTCACAGACGCTGAAAGAAGATCACCTGACTCCAAAGAACACAGAAACACCAATAGTGAGGGAAAAATGCTGCCAAATAAACAAAACCACTGGCATTCTCCTTTAGGTCCCATCCCAAACCATTGTGTTTCACTCACTCTACCTTACGCAAACCAGTATGACCCAGTTCCTCATGGGAGCAGTCCATTCTGAAATGCTAGGCAAGGCACCCTCCAGGAGGAACACAACCCAAAAGAGGCCGGTTTTGTCCTTGTTAGGCTCCATCAGTGAGGTATAGCTTGGGTCATGTGGCAGTGAGTAAGGGACCCACATCTGGGTATGCCAGTGGCCAATTGGTTTGTCACATAATACACACAAAAGGTGATGGGAGGAATGTTTTCAAATATTCTAAACAACTATCAATGTCTCAGGGTGGAATTTCAACCCATTATTGTATGCCCACTGTGTAACACCAGACTGAGGCCTGCCTTATACAAATCAGTATTGGCCCTGCTCTTTATAGGAACAGTCCATTGCAAAGTGTCAGGCAAGTAAGATCCATACTGTCAAACTAATGCTCGATATATGATGCGCTGATCACCCCACTCCCACCATAAAATTGTAAACTGGTTTCCTACAAAGAAAGGGCTTCTATTACTACACCTCTGGAGATCTCTGTAAGGTTACCCGGTTCCACCACCATCGAAAATATTGCAATCAGCATCTCAGAACCCACTTGCCTTACACCAACAAGGTTTTAATAATTTGGGGCCTGAAGACCAACTTCATTAATTGTGCCTATCACCTTGAAGCACACAAGCCTTTAGGGGGCACCTTATTATTTTTACACGAGCTAACCCTTTCGTTATAGTTCAAAGCAGACTGATCGAACAACTCAGAATTGCCCACTTTACCAGCATCTCTACAGGAAAGAATGCAACCTTCTCCAAACAGTATGGTCCCTTATATGAGTCCTGTTCTTATCACGAATTGGGCATTAAATGGAGTTTTTGCCATTTTTGAGATTATAGTATCAGCAGCTAAATTCGCACCTCTGAGATTTTCCTGTTTTAAATTTTGCCAGAAAAGCACTTTGGAACAGTGCTTGGAATGAAAGAATAACTCGGGCTGTCCAGGACTGAGGATCTCTGCTCTATCTGGACGTAGTATATTGTGTTCATTAGACTTCAGC
Source organism: Lissotriton helveticus (assembly GCF_964261635.1). Classification (NCBI taxonomy): domain Eukaryota; kingdom Metazoa; phylum Chordata; class Amphibia; order Caudata; family Salamandridae; genus Lissotriton; species Lissotriton helveticus. The sequence goes on from NC_136059.1 coordinate 1,208,069,177, forward strand.
TGACTGACTCAACTTGAGGCGGCAGGCCAAGGTGTAACCTGGCACATATATTTAATATGTCCTGACCCTTTCCCTTATATGACCTTACCCTTTCGCAATATGCCATTTGCATGGCACAGATGGCCTACACTTGATCCTGAGTTCCATTAGGAGCTAGAGGAACACTATATATATATATATATATATTCACTGAAAAAACCATAGGTTATAGACCATATATAGTTAGGAATTAGCATTTAAAAAACCTTATTTTACTCACACAAAACCATTGAAATTCCATATATAGTTAGTTGCACTAACTATATATCGTGCACCCGCAATCCACTGCTGATCATGTCACATATTACATCATTCATGACATGGTCAGTGACATCACTGATGACATCACTGATGACATCTCAAATGACATCACTGATGACAACATCCAGTGACTGTATTTTTCTGTAAAGTTAAAATATGTCTTGAGTGGATGTATAAGTGTCTGGATGAAGGATTTAGTAGGTGCATGACTGACTGTATGAGTGAGTGATTAAATGTGTCTCACTGAATGCATGGGTTAGTGACTAAACTGTCTTAATTTGTGCATCATTATGTCTGTTGTTCTGTAAACTGCTGCATGTGTTGATCATTAGCTATACGAGAGGCTATATGTGTTATTAATTGGTTGCCCAAGTATTTCTATGGGAGATTGAGTTTGTGTGGGGGTGGCTGGAAGGTGTGAGACTCTATGCATAGATGTGTGAGCAGTTTATTCACTAGGTGTATGAGTTCAAGAGTGCATGTGGAAACAGCTACATGGGCAGTTGACTGTGTGCATGAGTGTATTGATGAGTGAATGGATATCTCAATGCTACATGTCATAGTAAGTACATATGTAAAACACAGTACATGTGAGAGTTGGCATATATAAATAACTGTGCATGAGAGCCACTGAATGAGTGAGTGGTTGTATCGATCATTGTGAACTTGTATCAGGGATTGTATAAGAGAGTAAATATGTGTTAGTATATGTTTCAATAAGTAAGGTGTGTTTAACTGTATAGTTGAAGAAATGGAGGTGAGATTGTTTCTTTGCATGACTGACTGGGTGTGTGAGTAACTCCATGGATGAGTGGCAGTGTGTGAGTGTCTGTATACACTGAGTGTATCTAAGGTTATATTAGAGTCTGAAGAGGTTCATCGTATTATCACATGAATGATGTCATCAGTGATGTGATCAGTAATGTCAAATGAGATGTCATCAGTGATGTCATCAGTGATGTCATTTGAGATGTCATCAGTGATGTCATCAGTGATGTCCTTTGAGATGTCATCAGTGATGTCATCAGTGATGTCACTGACCATGTCATGAATGATGTAATATGTGACATGATCAGCAGTGGATTGCGGGTGCACGATATATAGTTAGTGCAACTAACTATATATGGAATTTCAATGGTTTTGTGTGAGTAAAATAAGGTTTTTTAAATGCTAATTCCTAACTATATATGGTCTATAACCTATGGTTTTTTCAGTGAATTTTCAAGGTTTTGTAAATGCTAATTCCTAACTATATATGGTCTATAACCTATGGTTTTTTCAGTGAATTTTCAAGGTTTTGTAAATGCTAATTCCTAACTATATATGGTCCATAACCTATGGTTTTTTCTGTGAATTTCATTGGTTTTTTAACAGCTAATATCTGTAGCTGTAAAATGTATTCTTCTTTAAATCCAAAAATATATTTTATATGTTTATGAATAATTTTTTTTTTAAATATTTTTTTTTCTTCGTTCCCGCTTCGCAAATCGGGAAGCTTCCCGTTAGCTTGTGGAAAAGTAAATTTTGCCATGTTCTGTGTCCCTACGTGTCATCCGTCATATGTTATGTGTGCATGATTAAATATGCATATGTACTCCCCATGTCTGATTAATGACGCAATTACAGTTGTGTCCACCTCTAGTATGCCAGTTTCCAGTCCTCGTGAATACTACGAATATCAGGCCTATGTAAAGTTATGTTGCCACGTTTCTCAGTGTGCACGTTATTCTATTATAAAGTCCCCGTTTCTAGGCCTCAAAAGGGCCCGGACACCAGATTCAGCTCCTGTCTCCTGAGCCTCGCTGAGGAGCGATACAGCCCCCACCTGTATTCTCGACCCTTCACTTACTTCCTGCCTCGCAGTGCCCGGCCCAGCCTGGCTCAGTCTCTGAGTCTGCCAAGAATATGTTATGAGTCCAGTTATCAGTTCAGTCCTCCTTCTCTGCATTCCTAAGCTACTGAACTGCATCAATAGTTTCCGTCATTGTCTAGCCTATTCGGCCCCATGTTAAGAGAAATACTGTATTTAATGGTCATTTAATATTCTTCATCACGCACTACATGTAGAATAAATGCATGCTCTAGCCTTAGAGTCTGTTAGCTTTTCCTCTCATGACTTCTAGTTTATATCAACATGTTCCCTAAACATTAGATACCAGATAGGGTTTAGGTACATGTCGCTCCGACCCTCCAGACTTTAGTCTCTGCTCCTAGCACAGAGTTCATAGCCCCCAGCTTCTCCTAGTAACACGTCATTGCCAGTTTGCGCGCACCACTAGGTTAGAGGTCCCGGCTCCTCAGGTAGCCCCCTCCATGGTTTCCGCCCCATTCATGACATATCCTGTTACGTTTGCATCACATGTCTATGTATACGCCCAGTTACACCTCTTTTCCCCCTTATCTTTCGCGACTGCTACGCGTCACGCCTTCTGCTCCACCCACTGCTACGCCTACTGCAATGTAATGCTATGTGTTTGCGTTATGTATATATGCTCATGTATTGTTATTAGAAGTCAGCGCGCTCATCCCAGACCCGAGCCCCAGCAGCTGCTGGGCCCTGTCATTATATTCCTATGCAGGTAGACCTGTTCCTGTCCTTATGCTGTAATAAACCTGAAAAACTCCTACTACCTCGAATCTTGACTCTTATTTATTGAGCTATCTGTTATGATATATGTCTAGTCAAAAATAGGGTATTATTTATTTATTTACCACATAATGGCGCCCGAATAGGGACTTGCCCTTTCCCCACGCGTCGGTGAAGCCACGCCGACCCCCTGACCCTCTGCAGTCGTGACGGAACTCTTCTGCGCAGTGGCAGATATTTCTGCTCAAGTATCCCTCAGGCCCACGGAGGAGGCGGAGGAGGCGGTCCAGCATCCAGACGAGACGATGGAGGAACGCGGCGAGTCCCGACCAGAGCCCAAGCCAAGAGTACAAGGTCCGAGGTATCCGGAGGTCCACCCGTAACTGAAGTCCGAAGTTCGTCGTCCGTCGTCATAGCAGTCCAGTCCGATCCGAGGCTTTCCGTTCTTGCTGCCCGGTGAGTACCATTACTGGGGTAGTATCTAGACAGGGTCAACTTAATTGACTCTGGTCTGTGGGTTGGTGGTACACAGTCCCACAAACGAAGTGTCCACTTCGGTGGATACGGGTCCTGACGTGTCTCTTTAAGAGACCGGTAAGTTTCGTACTGTTTCAGCAGTACATCTAGTTTCTGTTCTAGTCAGTTCTGTTCTCGAGAAATTTCAAGTGTTCTGTTCTCAGTATTTCCAGGTAGTATTCTGTTCGAACTGTTATTTTAAATGTTTTTCATGTATTTCAATGTCGTGGTATGAATGGGGATTAAGTATCGTGTTTATTGTGTATTGTATTGTGTCTAGATTACAGTCCAGTTATGCCCATATTTTCCAAGTTACGTCAGTTAAAAACTAGAAAGGGTCTGCTGGAAGCAGCAGTTCCCGTCCCGCCGAGGGACAGTCCAGGTCACTTTATGTATCAGAAACATGGCATAAGTGCCATATTGTATCTAGATTTATGGGTAGAGTATACCAAACAGTTAGAAGAAAAGTATAGATGGCCCGTATCGGGTACATGGGATGCCGAATGCATCATGCGAGTAGAAGAAGCATTATGGAAAAAGAAAGCCAGACAGTCACAGAAAGATGCCATCGAGTTATGGCGTAAGGAAGCTCATAAAAGAACTGAAAAAGAAATCAGAAAGTCAGAATTAAGTAGAGAATCCCAAGAGCGAGCCCAAGAAAAAGAATTAATCGAGATAGGTGAACAAGTCAAAGCCGAACAGTCAGACAGACAGAGGCATGCCCTTATTAAGGGTATGTATCCTCTTCTTGCCGAGGGCTTGCCAAAAGCGACCCCAGAGGCATCCAGTAATTTCCCGCCACCGTTAGTTCCGACCAAGCTATGTCACAAACCGACCGCAGCTGATATTTTTATTTCGTCCTATCTGGACGACACAGTCCCTGAATATGCAAATCCCGTTCGCGCTCCGCCAGTCCCAGTAAATCAGGCACATCCTGCTCCTCCAGACACCGGGGCACCCCTTGCAGTACCTGCTACGGTACCCCCGGTCCAGCCAGCATTTCAATTTCCCGCTCCGCCACGAAGAATATCAGTCGACGATTCTAGTCTAGGGGCCGCAGGAGGAGGTCCTCCTCAAACCCCACCGCCACGCAAGCGTTTATCAGCACTCGAATTACATGCTCAAGCATCACAGCGTACTCCCAAGAGTAATAAGTCTGTTGCAGAAATCAGGCAAGCCCTTGGCGAATGTGCCTATGACCCAGTCCCAGGCGAGAATAATATGGTTTTATATTCAGTACGCGTAAGGAGGGTGACCGAGTATCTAGTCACCCTACCCAATATGAAAGAAGATCTAGACAGAATATATCGTTTCATCCGTACAGGGGATGACCCACAAAGTATTAGTGATGCCATGTCTCAAAGGAAAGCTGAGATCCAGCGTATGATATTAAAGTTCTTAATTAACTGTCTAATAAGAGAACAAGATCATCCGTCTAAAGACCCGGAAGAAATGAAAACTCTAACAAAGTGGAGTGATAATATAGCCGAAGGAAAGCACAATACCATTGGTGCCATGGAAAGTATGTACAAGAAAATCCGTAGAGAAATAATAAAGATACACGAACAGCGTAAAGCAGCACAAGTAAGCGAGAAAGAAAGTAACTCTGATACTGAAGAGGTAGACGACGAGAATACCGCCAGAATAGCGTATGTAGGAAAATCTAGATTTCCAGATCGCCATTTACGCCTAGAACACAAGCCAGTTTTCCATCATTCAGCACCAGAACAAGGTTCCCTAGAACAAGTATTCCAAGCTACCGATCACATTCTGAAATCACGAATCGGTTACAGTGAGTTAAGTACCATGCATGAACAAGAACTAGCCCGATCAGCAGTCCGATGGATTACTGATTCTACCACTTTTCCAGACGAAATAGTGGCACAAATGTTTCTGAAATTGCCCCCAGCCGAGCAACGACTGGTGGGTATGTATATGATCCAGCACCTCATTACTCTGTATGAGGGTCAACATTCTGATCCAGGCCCGTTACATGATATCCTGAACGAGTTACTCCAGTATAGATGGAGAGGTCTAGGTACCGATTTAATTAGTGTCATTCTAGAACAGCGCCACAAATATAGAACGTTTCTGAACCCGCATTTTGTTCATGTCTCACCCCCAGAAAGTAAACCATTTTACATAGAAAGACAGAACCCGTTACGAGAAGTGCATCCAGTTAAGACAGAGGACGGTGAAATGCAACGAGTGTTTGTATACACCCCGATTACAAAGATGGAACTCCTCGAGATGAAGAAATTGACTCCCTGTCATGACAAAGATCCAGCAGGGTTCCATAGAGAATTAAAAGACATGCTCCGTATGGGAGAATACACTTACCCAGATATAATTAAAATGTTAAAGGTCCTGTTGCCCGCAGGGGTGTATGAAAAGCTAAAGGAAAAAGAATGGGAGGTGGGAGAGAAAAAGATAGATTGGGCAGTTCTAGAAGCTGAAGACAAGGCACGAGTACCAGGTACCGGTCTAGGAGAGAAATGTAAAGAATTACCAGAATTATTGATTCAAGTTTTACCCAGATTATTGACAACTAGAAAAGAAGACTGGGATGCAATCTCAGCCTGTAAACAGAAGCAAGAGGAAGATATTAGTGATTTTTATTCTAGATTTGAAAAATGTTTTAGTATCAACAGTGGCCTCAAGACAAGTAGCGAGTCATACCCTCACCTTTTTGTTACTAAATTGGTCGAGAATTCAAGTCCACAAGTTAAAAATCGAGTTTTGAAAGTCGAAAGCACCTGGCAAGCTAATACTCCGTCCCAGATGCTCCAGATGCTCCAGTACCACCAGAATAGAATCAGGGAAGAGCAAGAACACGAGAGAAAACGTATGAAAGACACGAAAATGAAAGTATTAGTTGCACAATCTGTTCCTCAAGACAGTCAGAAGAGGGGTCCGAATCAAGCCAGTCATCCTGCAGCTCCCGTTAAAGGGAACTGCAATTATTGTAAACAGCCAGGTCATTTTATAAATGAGTGTGCAGTTCTGAAACACAACATAGCTACCGGTAAGACTAAGGAAAGACCACGTCCGCCTAGACAAGAGCAAGTTTCACAGACTCCTCAGCCACAGAATGCACAACATACAGTTACAGCACCGCAGCCTATCGCTGCAACACAGCATGTTACATCGCAGATGTACCAGTATGCACAGTCTGAGTATCCAGAGTACCAGCAGTATTCATGAAACAGCCTAGAGAGGGAGGTAGGCTTGCCTCTCATCGAGATACCTGTAGATCAAGAAGGTCCCTATGTTCACAGTCAAGTATTAGGGAAAGACAGAAAGTTTTTGATTGATACAGGGGCAAGTAGGACCACAATTAGTCACGCCGAAGTTCCAGGGGCTCCGCTCTCAGGCTCTAGAAATGTTTCCCTTGGATTTTCAGGAAAACCTATCGTAAATGAGATTTCAAAGCCAGTCACTCTAGAAGTAGGTCCATTGTCCCGCACTACTGATCTGTTACTTACTAAGTCATGTCCAGAAAATCTATTAGGCATTAAGACACTGAAAGAGTTAGGTGCAGTTATATGTTGTTCCCCAGAGGGAATACGATTGTTCCTACGTGACTTTAAGGGTCACTATGTATTACGAGATTTTGATTCGAGACTGTCTAATGTTCCACAGCATCTATTGGCGCAAGGTCCAACTGATGTAGGTTACATGCAAATCACACCCTATCGTGTGACTCTCAAGCCAGGTGTAGTGTTACCACGAATCAGACAGTACAGATTGCCACCTGAGGCTGTAGCAGCCTTATCCAAAATTATTGACGAGCTCATCGCTCAAGGAGTAGTTGTAGAAACTGACTCCAATGTATGTAATTCTCCGATCATTCCAGTCATGAAACGTACTGATCCAAATGCAGCCCCAGTATATCGATTAGTGATTGATTTACGAGAACTTAACAAATGTATTATTCCTCAGTACCCAGTTGTCCCAGACATCTCTTCCCTATTGACAGCCATTGATTCCGAAGCCACGTTCTTCACTGTCATAGATCTCAAGAACGCATTTTTCAGTGTCCCTATTCATCCAGACAGCCAGTTTCTTTTCGGATTTTGTTTAAATGGAAGGAGCTATATGTTTACACGCGCTCCTCAAGGTTTCACAGAAAGTCCTAGTATTTACAGTCAAGCACTTAAGAGACAACTAGACAATATTCACATGCCAACTGACACTGCCCTGCTCCAGTATGTCGATGATCTATTGATCACAGCCCGTTCTGAACGTGACTGCGAGCGAGCGTCACTGACGGTTCTGTATTTCCTAGCCGAGATGGGGCACAAGGTGTCCCCTTCGAAGCTTCAATTCTGTGTCCAGCAAGTGGTTTACTTAGGACACTTACTGTCCAAGAGGGGTAGGCAGTTGACACCAGACCGTATCCAGTTAATAGCGAGTCTTCCTCAGCCCAGGACCCAGAAGGAGGTACGTGCTTTTATCGGCCTTACTTCTTACTGCAGACAATGGATTCCTCAGTATGCATTTCTAGCCAAACCACTGATACAGTTAACGACACAGGAGGCAGCCGTACCGACTGTCCTCCCTTGGACATCTGAACATACACTTAGTTTCAACGAGTTAAAGAAAGCTTTATGTCAAGCTCCAGTTCTAGCTACACCGAACTACAGTAAGCCTTTTACACTTTTCGTCACAGAACGTGAAGGTACAGCATTATCTGTTCTCACACAAGATCAAGCAGGACAATACAAGCCATGTGCTTATTTTTCTAGCACATTAGATCCAGTCGCCCAGGCTTTGCCTGTGTGCCTCAAGTCAGTTGCAGCCACAGCACTAGCTATCAGACAAAGTGATTCCATAGTTTTAGGACATTCCTTGACAGTACAAGTTCCACATTCCGTGGAAGTTCTTTTGAACCGAACACAAACTCAGCACTTGACAATTGCACGTTTAACAGGTTATGAATTGACACTGTTCCAGCCACACATAGAAATTAGACGCTGCAACGTCCTGAACCCTGCTACACTGTTACCATCAGTTAATTCAAATCCTGACCCACATGACTGTGTGGAAGTAGTTAACATTACGACAAAGCCAAGACAAGATCTGACAGATATTCCGTTACCAGACCCCGACCTGACACTTTATGTGGATGGGTCATGTATGAGAATTAGTACAGGAGATTTAGTTGCCGCGTATGCAGTGACTACTGACACTGAAGTTATTGAGACACACCGCATTGACACTCTGTCCGCTCAAGCAGCAGAGCTAGTTGCTCTGACACAAGCCTGTATACACGCCAAGAACCTGAAAGTTAACGTTTACACAGATTCACGCTACGCATTCGGAGTTGTACACGACTTCGGAGTGCTCTGGCAGGAGAGAGGTTTCATGACTTCTCATGGAACCAAAATTCAGCATGGTTTCCTTATCCAAGCTCTGTTAGATGCAATACATTTACCGACATCCATTGCTATTATGAAATGCAAAGCACATACGAAAGTCACTGACATTATTTCCCAAGGTAATGATCTAGCAGATCGCACAGCCAAGCTTACAGCACAGACTCTAGACATTCCAGTCAACATGACACATACTCCAGATCCGATTACATGCATGACAGTTAGGGACCCTACACAAGATGTCATAGATATCCAGTTACATGCTACTCCCGATGAAATCAAGAAATGGTCCGAACAAGGAGGGGTCCAGACAGATCAAGGATGGGTAACAAAGGGTAGAGCCACATGGTTTCTCCCCGACTCTATGGTTCAAGTCATTATCAATACCGCACATAGTCCAGCACATTTAGGAGAAAAAGCAATGTTAGACAGTATCCAGAACATTTGGTTCAACAAGCACTTACGAGCTGCAGCCAAGCAGAAAGTCCGTACCTGTATGATATGTTGTCAGTTTAATCCAGGTAAAAGTGTCCCGGTGGAACAAGGTGGCTTCCAGCCCCCTGACCACCCTTTTGAAGTCCTCCAGATGGATTATATTCAGATGGAGCGATGTCGAGGTTTCAAGTATGTCCTTGTAGTTGTATGCGCTTTGTCCAGGTGGACAGAAGCATATCCAGTCCCAGATTACACAGCCGCGACCACTGCCAAGCAGTTGGTTCGTGAATTCTTCCCTCGTTATGGACTCCCTAGAGTCGTATATTCTGATAACGGCCAGCCATTCTCCTCAGAGTTAATGAAGCACGTTTCCCTTTTGCTAGGGTACCAGTGGAAGTTCCATTGTGTACGCCATCCTGAAGCAGCTGGTCTGGTAGAGAGACATAATCAAACCCTGAAAATCCGAATTGCCAAAATATGTAAAGAGAAAGGTGTGGACTGGCTAGTAGCTCTGCCAGTTGCTCTATTTTACATGCGCATGGTCGCACATTCCAGATCAGGTCTGTCCCCATATGAGGTCGTTTTCGGCCGCCCCCCTAACATGTGGGGTACTCCTAGACCCCGAAGTATTACTGATGTTTCATGTAATATGCTGACAGATTACCTAGCTTCCTTGATGTCTGCCCTCAACTCATGTCGTTCACAGGTTGCCGCCGCATTTCCAGACAATACCGAGGTGGCCCCGCATGAAATCGTTCCAGGTTCAATGGTCCTCGTACGTAACTTCGACAGATCAAGTCCGCTGGAGCCACGTTGGAAGGAGCCCCGTCAGGTCCTCCTCACCACCCGTACAGCCGTGAAATTGGAAGGACGCCGCGGCTGGGTACACCTTTCGCACGTCAAGAAATTCTACGGATTAAAGCCGGTCTCCAAGAACATTTCCCAGGATTTAAAAACTTGTCAAAACATTGTTCCTAAGGACTGTCCCGCAAATGACATTGATTCAAAACCCCCCCTGTTAGAGAAAACTCCGCAGCAGGAGTATAAACAGAAACTCCGGTCTAGTAAAATAAGTCAGCCAGTTTGATTGTCTAAGTCCTCCCCTAGGTGAAACGGTTAGACTGTTTCTGACATGTATAAAATAGACCCCCATAGTGAGAGAGTTAGTCAAAACTCAATCCGATGTATCGTTTTTCTATGTTTCATATTGTTTTCCAGCCTTATGATTTCCTGCACCAGTTATGCATTTTTTCTATGTTTCCCAGTTTCACATGTAAATAAGTCTGCTAATGCTACAGTAGAGCACACGTTTAGTGATCTGCCCCCTCACGAGCTGTCCTACCGCCTCGCTATGCGTAATAATTCCTTTGTCCGCATGTTACATTACTCACACCAGACCAGCAATGCCACTAATTGTTGGGTGTGTGGTCGACTCCCCCCTTTCCAGACACCGAAGGGAGTTCTGCCACTTTTTCCTTATCCTTTTTCACATAATGGTTCGTGTGGAGCATGGTCCACGTTAACGTCATCCTCAACAGATATGTCTTTTCTTAACAGCACATGTTTCCCAGACAAGCAAGGTCTCCCTCACCGAACAGGTTTAGATCTAGAAAATGAAGTGTATAATTTAGGTAATTATTCGTCGAATTTCATGGTCCTGAATGTTCAGTCTGATACTACTCCAGACTTACCTGCTATTTCAGTACTACCAGTCAAAGGCGAATTATGTGTCCGAAATAATGGTTCCGTACATGTAGGACATAGTGATTGTACTACTGTTGTCAAGTATAGTGACAGTGGGAAATCTATTTTCAAAGCTTCACGTCATTCTTATTTTGTTTGTGGTCAAACTGCATATGTTCGTCTGCCCCTCGATTGGGAGGGAACCTGTTACATTGCCTTCCTACTGCCACCTGTTTTCCTAGCCCCACCTGATTATCATAGAAATACACATCTAGTACATACTAGACACAAGAGAAATCTCCCGATTGTCGACTATACTGAAACTGCTGCAGAACAATTCATTGATATTGATAAAGGTGTTTTCCCTTATTTAGGTACAGTTGTAAATAGTAAGCTAATCCGTAGGTTAACAAGAACCCTTGAAGCTGTAGTAGATGAGACTGCCTCCGCTCTAGGTAACTTAACCGAAGAGCAATCTGCTATGAGATTTGTCGTTTTACAGAATCGTCTCGTCCTTGACGTCATACTGGCCGATAGGGGCGGGGCCTGTAGAGTCATCGGATCTAGTTGCTGCATTTTCATTCCAAATAACGCGCCGTTTGTTTATTCAGCTATAACCAGACTCCATAAAATTGCCCATCTGTTACACCAAGATCCAGGCACCTGGACATGGTCCGGTTGGTTCTGGAATATAATTTCCGCCTGGGGATGGAAAGTCCTGTCCTTTCTAGGTATCGCAGTAGCGATCATATTCAGCTGCTGCCTCTGTATACAATGTGGCCCTGCGATTTGCGGCATGTGTGCTACCTCTTGTATTCCTAGTCCCAAGCCCCGTTCTAAATCCCGTTCCAGGATAATTCGAGACGAGCAAATGGTCCTGTATGAAATGATAGATGGCATCATGAATATTGATGTTTCCTGATGGAAACGTAGTGACAAGGAGGGAATGTGGAAAAGTAAATTTTGCCATGTTCTGTGTCCCTACGTGTCATCCGTCATATGTTATGTGTGCATGATTAAATATGCATATGTACTCCCCATGTCTGATTAATGACGCAATTACAGTTGTGTCCACCTCTAGTATGCCAGTTTCCAGTCCTCGTGAATACTACGAATATCAGGCCTATGTAAAGTTATGTTGCCACGTTTCTCAGTGTGCACGTTATTCTATTATAAAGTCCCCGTTTCTAGGCCTCAAAAGGGCCCGGACACCAGATTCAGCTCCTGTCTCCTGAGCCTCGCTGAGGAGCGATACAGCCCCCACCTGTATTCTCGACCCTTCACTTACTTCCTGCCTCGCAGTGCCCGGCCCAGCCTGGCTCAGTCTCTGAGTCTGCCAAGAATATGTTATGAGTCCAGTTATCAGTTCAGTCCTCCTTCTCTGCATTCCTAAGCTACTGAACTGCATCAATAGTTTCCGTCATTGTCTAGCCTATTCGGCCCCATGTTAAGAGAAATACTGTATTTAATGGTCATTTAATATTCTTCATCACGCACTACATGTAGAATAAATGCATGCTCTAGCCTTAGAGTCTGTTAGCTTTTCCTCTCATGACTTCTAGTTTATATCAACATGTTCCCTAAACATTAGATACCAGATAGGGTTTAGGTACATGTCGCTCCGACCCTCCAGACTTTAGTCTCTGCTCCTAGCACAGAGTTCATAGCCCCCAGCTTCTCCTAGTAACACGTCATTGCCAGTTTGCGCGCACCACTAGGTTAGAGGTCCCGGCTCCTCAGGTAGCCCCCTCCATGGTTTCCGCCCCATTCATGACATATCCTGTTACGTTTGCATCACATGTCTATGTATACGCCCAGTTACACCTCTTTTCCCCCTTATCTTTCGCGACTGCTACGCGTCACGCCTTCTGCTCCACCCACTGCTACGCCTACTGCAATGTAATGCTATGTGTTTGCGTTATGTATATATGCTCATGTATTGTTATTAGAAGTCAGCGCGCTCATCCCAGACCCGAGCCCCAGCAGCTGCTGGGCCCTGTCATTATATTCCTATGCAGGTAGACCTGTTCCTGTCCTTATGCTGTAATAAACCTGAAAAACTCCTACTACCTCGAATCTTGACTCTTATTTATTGAGCTATCTGTTATGATATATGTCTAGTCAAAAATAGGGTATTATTTATTTATTTACCACAAGCTGACCTTGATGCCGCGAAATAGACCGCGAGCCGGTAAACGTTTCTTTACCGCAAGTGCCGCGTTACAAAACAACATCGTGACGCCTCCCGTCCGCATGACGTTTCACGTTGTCGCGTGATACGTCATATGACGTACTACGTTAGCGAACTGGTACGCGAAGCGAGTCGCAAAGCGCAGGTTTCTGGAAGCAAACCGGGAGGCCCTGCAAAGCGCTTAACGTAAACACAGCAAGTCATGTGACTTGGTAATAACACTTTTCATTGGTTCATTTCACTTTTGGTTTCCTAATGATGTAAGACTAGGTCATATAATCTAAAATGAACACTTTTGATTGGTTGAGAACTCTTGTTTTTCCCAAATGATGAAAATCCCTCCTTCTTTCCTCACTCTGACTTTCATCATTGTGAGAGAAAGACCCTTTGTGATCACTGAGCAATGGCTTCTTTAGTAGCTTCAGCTGGTGCTTCCCCACCACCTCCACCACATCCAAGGAAGAGTGGACCACCTGCTCAAGTTATAATTCAACAAGAAGAAGAAGAAGAGGAACAGGAGGACGAGCACGAAGAGAGGCAGTTTTTGCCTGAGCAGCCCAGGACGTCTCACCGGAAAGAAAACTTCATTTGGCAATTTTTTAAAATTCCCAAAGGTCAGAAAAAAGTAAATGCAAGATACGTAACTTGCCTTATATGTCAAGATAGACTGTCCAGAGGGACCGACAAAAAATACAGTTTCGGAAACTACACAATGCATCGCCATATGACTAGGTGGCATCCTAACAACTACAGTGCTGCACAGTTTCGGAACGACCTAGATAATCTCCCTATTATGGCCAGAAGATCTGTTGTACCGGAAGTAACGGGACCAGAGGGCAGGGAGATGGTGCCAAATATACAAATGAGATTTGGTGAAGTAAAACACACCTGCGTATTTTGCGATGGATTCATTTCCTACGGAGAAAGAAGCATCACTCTGATCAACAGAGCTATTGACTATCATATGCAAGTTTGTCCGAAACGCCCAAAATAATAAATACTTCTTTTTTTTGTTTTGTTGCTCCTGTTGAGCCCTTTACAATGAATCGTTTTCATTGCCCCCTCCAGGAAAAACCCCAAAAAATATAAAACTGTTCAGAAAAATTCAAAAACAGTAAAAAAATGTTCAGAAAAATAAAAAAAAAAGTTCTTTTCAGAACTACCTCCCCGTTATTAAAAAATTGGTACAATATTTGGAACTGTGCCAACCTCTATTTCTCTTAGTTCGCTTCCTAGTTCGCTCGCCGGTACGCGAACTGGAAGCGAACCAAAAACAGTAAGTATAAGGGAGGGAAACACACACTTATGTTAAAATAAAGACAGCTATAGGGGAGTAAACTAGAGATACTATTACCCGTAATCCACTGCTGATGATGTCACATATTACATCATTCATGACATGCTCAGTGACATCATCAGCAGAGGATTGCGGGTTTTTTGACAACATGCCTTATCCACGGTTTAATAACGCTGCCTTTTGCTTTATATAAGTTTTCAAATTGTATGAAATATATACCAATAGGTCGTTATGAACCTTTAGGTAGTGCTTTTCTTCATGAGGTCTGGTCGCTTCCATACACATACAGATGTTTCAAAGATGATCAAGAAGTTTATCTGAATGGAGAGGAATGCACTGAGACGCCAGATCATTCACTAATGTGTAGGCACATACAGTTACACGGTTCATGCAACAAACACCGACCAAATATGGCTTGCGTGTTGCAAGGCACGCCAGTTCCTGCTATCATCCCCACGTTCAAGTTGTTGGAAAATGGTAGTTATTTGATGCTCAATAATGAAGATTGTTCTGAGTTAATTAAAAGTATTCCTTTTATCGTAACAGTAAGTGAACGGGTTATTTGCTGCAGAAATGTTCTATTTCCTCCCACACATGAACATAGGGAGTTTTCAATCTGGCCACAAATACCAACCTTGGGACACGTTTCAACGGCATGGCAAGAATAAGAGCTCTTTTGTCTCAGAGAGAGGTGGCCTTGAGTTCGGCCCGTGAAACTTTCGTACTTCACATAGCGAACACCCGTACAGAGGTGCACACCCTTTTCAATTAAGATTTGCCTTTCAATTTCAGCAACATGTTTCCGACTATCTTTAACGCATCCTCCACAAAGTCCCTGACACACTTTTTTAAAGTTGTTACCAGTGGCCTCGTGACTTCATTTGAGAAAATCTTTGGAGTCATCCCTGCTTCCTTTCATTGTATTTTCTGCACTCTGGTTCGTGGATTGGCATTTTTACTTGCATTACCAGCGGACGCTCTTGTGCTTTTTTACATTTTTAAATATGGATGTCCCTCCTATGCAACCTCCGACCCTGCAGCTGCTGACACTGTTCCGCAATCGCATGCTAGAATATTATGGCACAATGCCGTTGGCGATATTAAGCACGGCATATGGATTATCTTTTCGGTTCTCCTACTTCACCTGTATCCAGCCTGTATTTCACTGCCTGACCTGTGATTTCGATTGGGCCATTGATTTGTGTCTCTGCGGACCGGTTTCTCCTGACGTCGACTTTAATCAGCTGATGACTCCTATCATTACTCACGAGTTGGTTTGTCCTGGCGAAAGGATTATGGCTGTGGCATTGATGCATGGACTACTTGGTCCCTGGAATTTACTGGCGGCAGCACAGTCTTTCTTGGAACAGAGCTTTCTTGAAAACCCACCGAGCTGTCCTCTGATGGTGATAGAGGATCCGGTGCTGGGAGAGCACGTATGTTCTTTTCCGCTTTTAAATTGGATGGCTGAACTGTTTTCGGATGAAGACGGTGACTTCCTATTGGAGGCTGTTGCAGCTTATTTTGCATACACAGTTATGTCATAGACCTTTTTCATGTTTGATATGCTGAGTACTAGCATTTCATTGACAATTCATTAACTTATTTGTCAAGTTTTTATTATTTACCTTGCCTATTGGCTTAAGACTCGATAAAGTACTTGGCTGTTTTATTTTTCTTTAGCATTAAATTTTCCTAGTTTTTAATGCTTTACCTTGCGGACCGTCCACATATAAACTTGCAATCTGCTCTCATGAGATGGCACTTCTATTATCTTATTCAGTTCGTTTCCGGATCATGAGGAGGTGTCATCTAGGTCCTGGATATCTTTACACCGTGTTAAGTTAGCATGGGCTCATTACCGGTTTAAACGCCATTTTTCCTTTTTTGCAACTTCTGCACACGACACTTAGTTGTTGCTTTAGCTTTCCACCTAGTAGTTCATCGTGGTTTACATGAGAATAATATGTTATTGGTCTACTATCTGCTTTACTTGTTAAACTATATCTGTACAGCGAGTGCTAAAGTTTCAAGAACAACACGATACAGAATTGTTATGAGGTCTGATCTCCACGACTTCATACTCATAACATAAGTGCAACTTCTGCCAATTCTGGGCATGAGGCGGGTTTTATATTGCTTTGCCGAACACACATACACAACAGTTGATGCGGTTCACATGAAGAGAGAGCTGGTGTATGCTGATGTGATTCCTTCAAATCTAAGACACTAAAGTATGGGCACGCCCTAAACCAACACAAAGAGACCTTCTTAGCAAATAATATAATATGTGTATTAGGGAGGGTGAGATATAAGCAGCCGCGGGCGAGGCAGGGAGGCGGGGAGGGGGAGAAGCAGGGTGGAGCCCTATCTACCTTGCCCCTCCCCCTCCCCGCCTCCCTGCCCCACCGTAACTCCCTCCACGGCCCGCGGCTGCTTATAAGTGTTGCTAACTCTTATTCATTTACAGCATGTTAACATACTGTCACCATTCGCTTTTTATGTACTAGTAACTATGCTGGTAATTTTGCTACTGATAATATGTGTACTTGTATTCTCCACCCTGCTTCTCCCCCTCCCCGCCTCCCTGCCTCACCGTAACTCCCTCCACGGCCCGCGGCTGCTTATAAGTGTTGCTAACTCTTATTCATTTACAGCATGTTAACATACTATCACCATTCACTTTTTATGTACTAGTAACTATGCTGGTAATTTTGCTACTGATAATATGTGTACTTTTATTATCTAAGGTACTACGCCTGAGAAGACGGCATTAGTAAATAAACATTTCAAATACACATCTGTTCTTCTTAACTCCATTTTCTGGTTTCTAAGAAATCTATAACGACCGACTGTTCATGAGTTCCACGTATCCTGAGGTACTATAAGTTCATATTCTGGATTGTCTAAACATTGAGAGTTTGTTATATCCAATGTGACACTGTACCTAGCTTGCTAAGGAGTTTTTGATTACTAACGTGAGTTTTGGGACACCCTAATTCGCCGAGGTTCCAATCCTCTGTCCACAGTTCTGTGTGAGAACAGAAACCCTGCGACAGGGGCACCCCCGACCCTTGCTGGAGCTTCATCACACTTGCGATACAACTCCAGCAATGCATTCGCCGAGGTTCCAATCCTCTGTCCACAGTTCTGTGTGAGAACAGAAACCCTGCGACAGGGGCACCCCCGACCCTTGCTGGAGCTTCATCACACTTGCGATACAACTCCAGCAATGCGCCACCTTTACGGCACAGATACATCACGCATCTGTGCTGTTTTTGCCCCATGATGCGCCGCATTGTAAATGCAGCACACCATAGGTGACGGAACAGCGGCACAGAATGACTAACACATCCCTGGTGATGCGCCAGTCATCATAAATGTATCCCTATGCTTCTTATCTTGTTAGAGATGAACCGCCATATATATCATCAAAGTTTTTTGCATTTCCTAAATAGCGAACTTTAAGGAATAAATAGCGATTCTTTACCATTCCTAGTTTGCGATGAGCTATTTGCTAATTAGCCGAATGTAGCCCAATGAAGCCCAATGTAGCCCAATGTAGCCCAAAGATGGCCGCCAGACACACAAAAAAACAAATGTAGCCCAAATATCAGCCAGATGTAGCCCAACTATAGCCCAGTGACAGAATGACCAATCAGCTTCGCAAACCTCCGTTACGCGAAGCGGAGCGCTGTTACAGATATATATCTTTTTTTGAACGTTAATTTCTCAAAATCCACTGGAGCACATATATTGAGACCTAGCAAAGGCACATCGGGCTACCAGTCCCTACAATTTTGCCAAGTTTCGTGCAAATCCATTCAGCCGTTCGATTATTATTATTATTATTTTTTTTGCCCCGCGGGGCCCTTTTAAAACCTCCACATCAAACCTAGGGGGTCAGCGAGGATCTACTATTCCCCCTTATGGTCATTTGCCCCTTCGCTTTGGCCTCCTCTTGTCTCTCGATCCTACCGAGAGACAAGATGGCGGCCGCTACGGACTGTTTGGAATGTTGACAGACGCCAGAGAACCAATCAGCTTCGCTTCACAAAGCTCCGTTGCGCGAAAAGTACGCGTCCTGGGCCGCTGCCCGGTCCGCTGTTACAGATATATATCTTTTTTTAAACGTTAATTTCTCAAAATCCACTGGAGCACATATATTGAGACCTACAAAAGGCACATCGGGCTACCAGTCCCTACAATTTTGCCAAGTTTCGTGCAAATCCATTCAGCCGTTCGGGCTAAAAGTGAGGCCAACCGCCCTATGGAAATTAACATGGGAAAAACGCGTTTTGTGACCCCCCTTTTTTCTCGGCCCCCCCTTGACGAACCCCCCCCAAATTTTCAAAGGCTGCTCAGAAACAAAATGTGCCATTTTCCTGAAAATTTCAGCCAATTCCGTCCACAAACGCCAAAGTTATTAGACATAGAATTTTCAAAAGTCCCATAGAGAAAAAATCCTAACTATATATACCTACTGGCGACCGCCAGTAGGTAATATATATATATATATATATATATATATATATATATATATATATATATATATATATATATATATATATATATATATATATATATATATATATATACTGTCTTGTTTGTTGACTTCTTGGTATGATATTGTGACTTGGAGGCTTTTTTCTGGCTTCTGAGGACACTCAACATTGGGCACTTATGATGATAATACTGGTGGTAATTGTTACTTAATGGCGTTGTTGCTTGGGACATCCCGCCCCCAAGAAAATTGTGCCACAGTGATTGGTACTGTAAATAATGAAAAAGGTGCATCCAGATATTGTTGCTATAACATGATCTTGTTTCAGAGCAAAGACTGTTGCTTTATCGCGTATAATATCCTGAAGAAACATCCCTCTACTTCCAAAAATAAGTAAATAATCGATCATCATTATTATTTTATTTCAAATACATGATTCCTTATCCTCATTCTTGTTCGATAGTCTACAATTCATCTTGTCCGTCTCCACTTTTTACCCTTCTCTTTCTGTAAGTGGTCACAGATTCACAATTCATATGTCTGTTTTCATATTTGTTTCTGTTCATGCACTATTGAAAGGATATGGTTATGGTTATGAAGGACACAAAATGTCGATATCTATATAGTGACTTGACTGGGTTCTGGACGAAAAATACGGGACTGTTGAGTGAATTGTGCTGAGGCTCAATGGGCATTAGATGTGTGAAAACTTAGTTGCAATGTGAGACAATTTAATTTCAACGTTGCTTGGTCTTTCTTCACTCTACAACAACTGCCTTCCTGTGGTCATCTCATAAGAATGAGGTTTTTATACAAAATAGTAACAGGCACAGGTTACTCTCTTTTTCCGACGACAGTTACTGGCCCACCCGATGGAGCCAATAACAGGATGGAATCCCCAATGGAATTACGAGATCTGGAGTAATTTGGTTACTCTGTGAATCTGTTTTTTTTTCCACCTGCACACTCCACCTACGGAAACGAGGATTATACATGTGGACTGAATGTGGAATTACAGATTACCATCTGATTCCCCATTTCATAGAGGACCCTCAGGACATCAACAGCCCACTCATAAATCCCAGACTTACTTACATAACCGGTATCAATAAGTCAAGAGGTTGCACTTGCAGGGTCAGACTCTTAGGGGTCCATTAGGATGTCGGGCGGATTGCCTCCGCCAGGCTGGCGGTGGCTACCGCCAGCCTGGCGGGGGCAATCCGCCCGACATCCTTCCCTGAATTCCCACCCGCCATATTACAATGGCGGGGGGGACCTCAGTGGACCAAAACACCGCCCGCCACTTTTCCGCCCCGGTCGCCTTGCGGCCGGGGCGTAAAATGTTTAATATGTTTAATATGGTGTTTAATATGGTGTTTAATATGGTGTTTAATATGGTGGCGGTGTCTATTAGACACCGCCAGCCATATTACAATGGGCATTGTGAGATGCCTTTCCGCGGCGGCGCTGCCGCCACGGAAAGGCATGCGGTCTTCACTCTGGGGTCCCCCTGCGGGCCCTCAGAGTGAAGTACAAGTGGGGGGGTGCACATGGGGGGTACCGCGCGGTGCCTGCCGCTTTGCAAATGACAATGTGAAAGTGCATTTTCAGCATTGTGGCGGGCGGTGCAGAGAGCACCGCCCGCCACAATGCTGAAAATACAGGATGTGCCCGCCATTGTGGCGGGCATATCCTAATGGTACCCCGGCCCGGGACGCCCGCCCTTATGGCGGGCGGTCCCGATTTACGATCGGATGACGGGCGGGCAAAGTCCGCCCGTCATCCTAATGGACCCCTAAGAGTGCGACGGCGTGGCAATGAGCATGTGCGCCCACTTTGTATGCCGAGGGGCACTTCAGTGTTACAGAAGGTGGTGTAGATGCTTGTGCTTCCTCTTCTGTAATACTGATAGAGCTGTCGAAATGTAGCACCAGCGCTATTATGAGAGGACGTTCCTTCATATCCATGGAGGAATGGCTCCATGCAAATGAGGGAATGACTTTGTTGCTGCGCCGTTTTATGGATGCAGGTGCACAAAAAAAGTGCAACGCTTTCATTGCACCTTTTTAAGGTAGCCCTCCGGAGAGGAGAAAGGGGGTCCTATGGAGTCCCCAACATCCCCTTGCAGGCGGTTGACGTCATGGACTGCAAGGGGATCTCTAATCCCTCTTGAAAGGCTTTGAAGCAGCCACTCTGTGTTTTACTTGAATGCGCTTTCCACACAGAACCACAAGTTCGAGAGTGCTCTGAGGTCAGCGCATTCACCATAAAAGGGCGGCCTTTCTCTGTTTGCCCCTTGCACACCTGCTTTTAGATGCACCGTGCAGTGCTTAATTTAAGCGGGTGGTTTCCGATGCTTGGTATTAGCACCTAATTGTTAGCACTGCCTCTAGGGACATTCTACCACATGGTGGTGCTGTCTTTTTAAGTTTGAGATGAGCACAACATGTGCGTTCAATTAGTCAAAATATGTAAAAATAGGTTCACTGACATAACATCAATGTAAAAAATATTGCTGTTAAAAATATTGAGTACAAAATATAGACAACAAAAATATCGACTCCTATACAGGTAAGCACAAAAATATTGATGAAAAAATAGTAAAGTAAAAATATAGATGTATAAAACATCAACTTTTATATCAATATAAAATAAAATAATATATATTAAATATATTAAATATAATTTTAACAAAATAAAATACATTTAATACACATTTTAATAAAATATAACAAACAAATGTAATACAAAAATAAACACAACATAATAATTTATACATATATATGTACTTTAAAACAGTTAATAAACTTTTATTTTTAATATATGTTAAAAGATTAAAATAGTATCAAAAAGAAAAATATATTTTAATGATTTAAAATAAATAAATACATCTATAATACATTAAAACATTAGACTTAAAAAATATTTTAACTTGAATTTCACAATACAATCAGTGCAACAGTAGGGAAAGTTTTGGACAGCAAAGAGCTACAAATATCTATTCCCACTCCAGTTAGTGCAACAGTAGGGTAAGTCTTGGATAGCAGAGGAATTAGATTTACTATTCCAGCCACACTGAGTGCAACAGTAGGAAAAGTGTTGGATAGCGGAGGGGTAACATTTACTATTCCCACTCCAGTGAGAGCAACAGTAGGGTAAGTGTTGAATAGAGGAGGGGCAAAAATTACTATTCCCACTCCAAAGAGTGCAACAGTAGGGAAAGTACCAGATAGCGGACAGGTAAAAATGACAATTCCCACTCCAGTAAGTGGGGAAAGTGTTGGATAAAGGAGAGACCAAAAATTACGATTCACACTCAAACAGTTAAAAGATATATATATATATATTACATTTTTAACAAAATCATAAAAATAAATAAACAATATTTAAAAAAGGAAAGATCAAATATATTAAATATGCAAGAAGATTACGTATTATGATTGTAATTACATATAACAAAAACCTAGAAATAGTATATAAAAAAATACATTTAATAAAATATTATTTTAAACTAGAAAATATTTACAAACAAAAAATTAATTAATACATAAATGCATTATTTTAGTTCCTACCCTATAACACCACACTAAAAATAATACACTTCACCATTTTTAATTAAATTTACTTCCATAATTAACATAATTAATAATCAATTAAAACAATAGTATTGATAAAAATAAACAAATAAACATTAATTGACTACACACACTTTAACAATAAAATATACACAACACACACCTAAACTAAACTATAAAATAATCAAACACAATTAAAACTTATTTTTAAATTATAAACTATTACTATTAACAACTGATAATAAAGTAATTAAAATGTATTTAATACCCAGCCTTTACTCCTTTAAAAGTAAAAACACACAAAAATAAACAATTACCCAAGATAAATATGAAATATTTAACATTAATTAACAACTATATATTAATTAATTCAACACAAATTACTTCCCAACCTTTACTCCTATAAACGCCACAACACACACCTGAAATTAATTTCACAACTACCATAGTAAAATTGTTTTTAGCTTATTTAATATCAATTAACAAACAATAATAACAAATAAATAAACTACTTAACACCCTTTACCCCTATAAACCCCAAAACACACACCTAAAATTAATTACACAAATACCATAATTATTTACCAATTAATAATTAAAATGAATTAACAACCAATTATAAATTAATTATTAATAAATTACTTTACACATTTAAAACTGTAAAATCTCAATTAAAAATATTAATAAATGTAAAATAATCAATTAATGTAATATAATTAAATTACTTCCCACCCCATTCCCCTATAAAGCCACAATCAGCTACAGAACTAAAAAACAAAATTCAAATAAAATAAATTAATAACTACTCAAAATTGAACACATATATTAAAAATACAAACAATTCTTATACAAAAAAATATACATCACATACATATAAAATATATACTAAAATGCATAACATTAATAAAAAATAATATTTGTAACAACTTAGGGGTCCATTAGGATGGCAGGCGCGCAACCTGTCGGTGAAAGGGACCACCCGCCATAAGAGCGGGGGTCCCGTGGGCAGCATTAGTATGCGCCCGCCACAGTGGCGGCGCATCTTGCATTCCTACCATTGTGGCGGGCGGTGCACTCAGCATCGCCCGCCACAATGGCAGGAAGGCATGCTGTGCACTTCCATGCACAGCATGGCAGGCACCGCGCGGTGCATGCCATGCTGTGCATGGAACTGCTGGGGGTACCATGTGCCCCCCCGGAGTCCCTGGGGTCCCACAAAGGGCCCCTGCAGGGAGTCTCTGCATGCCTTTCTGTGGCGGCAATGGCATTGTTTAAAGCCCATGCTAATAGGGAGGGCGGTGTCTGATAGACACCGCCACCATATAAACCATTTTCCGCCCGAAAAGCGGCGGACGGTCTTTCCATCCGCCGCGGACCCCCCAACCATACTAATATGGCGGGGGGTCATTCCGGAGCGGATGGCGGGAGGATTGCCCCCGCCAGGCCAGCGGTGACCACCACTGGCCTGGCGGGGCAATCCGCCCGCCATCCTAATGGGCCCCAATGTTTTTGCAAACGATATTAAACACTTCAATATTTTTCAAATCGATATTACTTACCTTAAGTCGATATTCTTGACCACAATATTCTTGGTGTCGATATTTCTGAATCACAATATTTATCACTCGATATTTGTGCAAATCGATATTTTTTACTCGATATTTTGTCTGCACAGCATAAAAATAGTCTGAATTGTATCACTTGTAGTAGTGCGATTGTTGGAAGTTGTGTTGGCACTGTCATTGGCAGCGCTGTCAGGGGCAATGGGTCGTGCAGGCTGCCATGACTGCCCGATAAGGGCTCTGGCACTTACTTTTTTTACAAATTAAGCACTGGTGCTGTGGCACAAATAGGGAAAGTGCGTCCTTTTTAAAATAAGGGCCCTGGCCACTTGGCATGAAGTCTTAAGTATTTCACCTTTGATTATGGGGCAAAGACTCACTAAATATATTGCAAAAAAAGAACACTTTTTTTGTAACTTTCACAATATGATAAATGTGCATAATTGAAAGTAATAGATAAACATTGCAAAATATCTGACCTAGGGACTATCCTTACTTTGACACAATTTTAGCTGCAAGATCTTGACGGGTATTCAGAGATAAGACGTGATTTTCCTCTGCCAACACTGTTTTAATGAAACTGTCCTCCACTGTGTAAATGGTCGCAGAGGTTGCCTTGGTGCTAACACCCAAAACCTGAAAAAAACAAGACAGAGAAAATATAATAGAACAGTGCCTTGCAATTTATTTAAGTATATGGGCGAAGAAAGTTCATTAAAGCAACATCGCGAGCACTGAACATAGAGCTCCTCTAGCCTCCGGCCTAAAATTATGGATACAGAAATGTTAAAGGTGTATGCATAGAAATCAAAAACACAAAAGGAGATAGGGAGAATGTTTGAAGATCGCAATCATTCTTTCCATCACCTTTTGAGTTTTTTATGCATACATAGAAATAACAGAAAACAAAAAGAGGAAGTGGAAATATTTATTTATGAAAGCAAAGTTAGATATTGGTAGAGAATGGTGAGATAAAGCTGGGTAAGGGAACCTTTTGCCCCTCAGGCTGACTTAAGATAGCCGGAGAATTAAAAGTGAAGTAGAAGGGTGAACCTACTTCCACGGATGATGTCACAAACTTTGATATTTCTTTCTGTTGTGTTTTTTTGTTTCATACTTTCTTTATGTATTCATTTATTTTAGAAATGTGTATATTGCAGATCTACTCACATGGGCAATGAACTCCACACAAGTAACGGCGAACTGTACATTATAGTCTATGAGTAAGATAAGACTTCCGGTCTGGTGGGCGGAGCTCGGGCATTTTTCCCGCGCCGGCCAACCTTTTTAATCTATGCTGAGGCAGATGCGCAGCGGACGCGTGCAGCGGGAGTGCCGATGGCACGCCGAAGGTGCACCAAAGGCGAGACCGTCCGTGCCCACACGGGCACACGGGGCACGTTAGCATGCCCAAAAATATTTCTATTCTGCAGCCACTCTTTTACAAATGGCACCTAAGAAGCCATATCAAATTAAAGCGCATTTATTAAAAAAACTACAGCTCCTAGGGCTTCTAAACCTTAAGCCACTGAACACTGTCGATTTTCAACTTTCGCGGGTAGATACAAGTAGTCGCCCGATGTCACCTCCTACTGGCACTGTTAGAAATTCTACTAAAGACCTCAATATTATGTATCTTAATACTCGCTCCATGGTTAAACACCAGTTAGAAATTTTTAACGTCCTTGATACGGATGCTCCGGACTGCCTACTACTCACTGAGCCCTGGCTCTCAGAGGAGTCATCCCCTGATATCCTGGCAGCCCTCCCCGACAATAATTATATCTTGCACACAGATAGGTCACCAGGGAAGAGAGGAGGAGGAGTGGCAGCGATTATGAAAAAAGAACTTTCCGCATCTGTCCTGCCTCACCTGGAATTTCCATCAGTAGACTCTTTGATAATTAAATTTACCCTACATAATAGTACGCTGATCTTCGCGATATTATACAGGCCCCTTGTAATAATGCCTGACTTTCCCAAGACCCTCGCCAACTACACTGCCTCGTTGATCACTGATTATGACAAAGTACTAATCATAGGCGATTTGAACTATTGGGCCAATGAGTCTGATGAGGGAAAATCGTCCAGGGAGCTCACTGAGTCCCTTGCTTGTTTAAATCTGGCACAACACATCAATACCCCCACGCACATTAGGGGCCACACCCTTGATCAAGTATGGTCAATAAATGTCAACCTGACTAACCTAGCAGTTCAGCCCTGCGTGTGGTCTGACCACTCCATCATTAGTTTTAACCTGC
The DNA here is from genome assembly GCF_964261635.1 of Lissotriton helveticus. Classification (NCBI taxonomy): domain Eukaryota; kingdom Metazoa; phylum Chordata; class Amphibia; order Caudata; family Salamandridae; genus Lissotriton; species Lissotriton helveticus. Next base: position 1,208,095,466 of record NC_136059.1, read on the forward strand.
TCGCTCCTCAGTTGAATCCGACCACTTCCCATTCAAAAAGCATCTTTAGAAACTGGAATCGGGTTGAGTTGGATAAACTAGCAGAAACTCTGTCTAGGGAGCTCCGGGTCCAGAGGGTAACCCTGACATCTGTGAGATTGCTGACTGGCAAAGGAAGGCCTTTAATCTCCATGCACCTCTACAGACCAAAAGCTACCGCTCTAGGCAGCATGAAGCTGCCAAATGGTTTAACAATGACCTAAAAAAATTAAACTCCTAGTACGTCAGGCCGAGAGAAAATGGAGGAAAAACTATATAGCACAAGATAAATCTGACTATATCACTAATCTTCATCGGTACAAAGCAGCTATACTGGAGGCTAAGAGAGCTTTCTTTACGAACAGGGTTCTCTCTGCCGATAATGGGTCAAAAGAAATCTTCAAAATAGTAAAAGAACTCTCTAATTCCAGTCATACAACCCTGTCCTTTGTGCCTAGTCAAATGCTTTGTAATGACCTGAACTCCTTCTTCCTAGATAAAATAAAGAACATTCAAAATTCCATCACCACCACTAATGGTAGCCCTCACAGTAATATGGTCACCCCTAACCCCCGTGTTCTTCACTCCCTTCCCCAGCTGGACAAAGAATGCTTCTTGGACCTTATAGTTAAGGTTAAATCAGGCTCTCCTAAGGAGGATTGTCCTACTTTCATCTCTAAAGCAATCTATCACGCCTTCCCTGATATCTTTATCAAGTTCCTGAACCATTCACTTTCCCTCGGTGCTGTTCCACTGGCTTTTAAAGAGGCAGTGGTAGTTCCACTTCAGAAAAAGCAAGGTATAGATCCTAATAAATTAGAGAATTACAGACCCATTTCTCTCCTGCCTTTCCCAGCAAAAGTACTGGAGACTCATGTGGCCACATGCCTCAGCTCTTTTCTGGAAAGGACTCAATTTTTGGATAACCATCAGTCCCGCTTCCCTCCTGCCCATTCAACTGAAGCAGTGATTTTATCAGTACTGGACGATCTTAAAGGCCAGGCCGACACAGGGCATACTTATGCCCTGATCCTCCTTGACCTGTCTGCGGCGTTTGATACCGCGAATCATAACATCTTGATGGACCGCATCGACGCAGTGGTCTCGGGGGCTCTACTCTAGCTTGGTTTAGTTCTTTTTTAGATGCCTGTAAACAGTCAGTCTGGTTATCTCCCTTCAAGTCCACAATGGTAGACTTAAACTGTGGCGTTCCTCAGGGCTCCTCTCTTTCGCCTATTCTGTTCAATATCTATATCCACCCCTTGATCTCGGGCCTACGTCAGATGGGTGTAAAAATCTTTAACTATGCAGATGACATGCAGCCTATTTTCACCCTTGACAACTCTGTAGATTGTAAGGACATTGTTAAAAAGTCCATGCTATATGTCAAAACTTGGATGAATGAAAATCATCTAAAGCTAAACTCAGAAAAAACTGAGATCATTGTCCCCCACAGTAAACTTGAATATTGGACCCCATCCTATTGGCCCCCTGAGCTAGGTGAGGCACCCACTCCTAAATCCACTATAAAAAACCTTAGTCTTCATATCAATGCTGACCTTTCTATGTTCACTCAAATAGGTTCAGTGACATCGGCGTGTTTGCCCAACTGCGCAAATTGCGCAAAATCAGATGTTTCTTCAGCAAGGAAGCCATTACTCAAATTGCCATCGCCTCATCCTCTCTAAAATCAATTATGGAAATGTCCTATACATTGGACTTCCACAATTCCAGAGACATCGCTTGCAGATGATTCAGAATCAAGCGGCCAGAATCATCTTTCTTAAGGATAGGCATTGCCACATCACCCCTCTGCTCAGAGATCTTCATTGGCTCCCAGTGGAACAACGAGCCTTGTTTAAGGCAGGTTGTACACTCTTTAAAGCCACCCAAAATACTGGTCCAAGTTTCATTGTATCTTTGATCAATAAATATCTACCAAAGCGCACTCTGAGATCCTCACATCAGAACCTTCTGACGGTACCTAGAATCAGTCGCAAACGTATCGGCGGGACCAGGGTCTCCTTCCTGGGTCCCAAGATCTGGAACTCCTTTCCTGCTTTTCTCAGGCATGAAGAAGATTACCTGCGGTTCAGGAAGCTGTTGAAAACTTGGCTCTTCACTATGGCCTATAACTAGCTGTCTCTGGCATAACATTGCATTTACCCACTTACTTCTATAGCGCCGAGGAACCTGTCGGTGTATGTTGCGCTCTACAAATACCCATGTAACATAACATAAAAATAAATCATACAGCAGGCTGAGGGGAAAAATAACATTATAGCCTAGGAGAAAATGAAAATAACAGTTCAGTAGATTGCAAGTTACATCTACCTCCGTTTAGGCCCTTTGCCATCAGATTAGGGTTGAATCCTTGCTATGTGTTATGGTAGTTAATTTAATTGGTTTCATTCTTGTAATGAGAATGCTGGTTTCTGCGTTTTGATCTTTTATTGTTTTTTATTGTTTTTTGGATCTCCAAGAAACTAGGGCCCCCATTAGGATGGCGGGCGGACTTTGCCCGCCCGCGATCCCCGTGCAAAACGGGACCGCCCGCCATAGGAGCGGCGGTCCCGCCTTGACAATTAGGATGCGCCCGCCACACTGGCGGGCGCATCCTGTATTTTTACTATTGTGGTGGGCGGTGCTATGGTAAAAATGCATGTTGTGCATTTCAAAGCACAACATGACAGGCACCGCGTGGTGCCTGCCATGTTGCGCTTTGAAATGCGGGGAGGTACCATAGGTACCCCCCATGTGCACCCCCCACCCCCGGAGTCCCAGGGGGCCCACAACGGGCCCCCACAGGGAGCCTCCGCATGCCTCGCCATGGAAAGGCATGTCTGTAAGCCCATCCTAATATGGCTGGCGGTGTCTAATAGACACCGCCACCATATTAAACATTTTCCGCCCCGGCCACAAGGCGATCGGGGCGGAAAAGCGGCGGACGGTATTTACGTCCGCCGCGGTCCCCCCCCGCCATAGTAATATGGCGGGGGGAAATGGGTGGCGGGCGGGCATTAATGTCGGGCGGATCACCACCGCACCATGGCGGTGGCGATCCGCCCGACATCGTATTGGACCCCTAGGTGTCGCTCAATGCACTGGAAAGAATTGAGGAACACCGATGTTGTTGAGGAATGAACAATCTTGTTTATGAACATGTAAATTAGGGTTCTATTAAAAATCCTGGCAACTCAACTAGGAAGAAATTCTTTAGAAACGTAGAGAGCAAACACAGCAGCGAGGAGACAGAGAAGACAATATCTTGTTTAGATTTGATTATCAATGCTAATGCCATCTTTAAGGACTTCTCTTTCTTCTCTGGCTAAGGTTGGGTTTGGTTCCATTGGACAGGCTCCTTAAATTACAGCCACTGCCTGTGTGATAGTGAACAGTGAATTCTAAAGAGTCACCCTTTCTGACCAAAAGGGACAAGGTAGATTACACCATAAAACAAAGGACTGCAAAAACAACAGTTGATGGACAGAATGCAGAACAATGTCATACATTCACCCCAGTACAGAGATCTGGGCCTAAATCCATCGTTTTTTTGCACTCCACACCACCCCAGTTCAGACATGGCCATATGCAAATTAGCCTTGACCCTGTGCCTCATGGGAACAGTCCAGCCCGAAACGCCAAGCCATGTCTTTCCTGGACCGGAATCAAGCATCCTAGGACCGGTTTCTGGCTATCAGCCGTCTTCAGCCAGGATAGCTTGACTCCAGTGGTGTGGAGAGCATGGGACTCACGTCTGAGCATACCCATCCCACTCGGGGTAACAAATGCAAAAACAACAGTTGATGGACAGAATGCAGAACAATGTCATACATTCACCCCAGTACAGAGATCTGGGCCTAAATCCATCGTTTTTTGCACTCCACACCACCCCAGTTCAGACATGGCCATATGCAAATCAGCCTTGACCCTGTGCCTCAATGGAACAGTCCAGCCCGAACTGCCAAGCCATGTCTTTTCTGGACCGGAATCAAGCATCCTAGGACCGGTTTCTGGCTATCAGCCGTCTTCAGCCATGATAGCTTGACTCCAGTGGTGTGGAGAGCATGGGACTCACGTCTGAGCATACCCATCCCACTCGGGGTAACAAATGCAAAAACAACAGTTGATGGACAGAATGCAGAAAAATGTCATACATTCACCCCAGTACAGAGATCTGGGCCTAAATCCATCGTTTTTTTGCACTCCACACCACCCCAGTTTAGACCTGGCCATATGCAAAGCAGTCTTGAACCTGTGCCTCATGGGAACAGTCCAGCCGGAACTGTCAAACCAGGTCCTCCCTGGACTGGAAACAAGCATCCTAGGACCAGTTTCGGGATTTCACCCATCATCAGTCAGGATAGCTTGAATCCAGTGGCACACTATTTTGCAGCACCCAATCCTCCAACTTATTGAGGACCTAGCGGGCAAAAACCTTTTACACGTTATCCAGAAGGCTTATAGGTCTAATGTTCCGGGAGTTGGCCTTCGTCCCCTTTTTATAATTTGGCATAATTTCAACCCCTAGTCAGGTAGGTAGGATTTGGGCACCAGCAAAAATCAAGTTAGACAGCAGGTTGATGCAAGGAACCCAAACTGTTAGCTCAGATTGGAATAAGTCTCCTGGAATTGTATCTGTCCCTGGGTCCCTCTCTGGGTTTAAGCTCTCTGTAGCAATCAAAGTATCAGCCAGGGAAAAAACGAACTACAAAATAATGGGGTAACCCATGGTAAACCAAAGGACCTGGGAACAGTTTAATATAGAAAACAAGGTGGTCCTAATAGTCATATCTTAGTCACAGAGAAAAGTAACAGAATACGTTATACCAGCTACCAAGTCAATTGGTCCTTGTACGAGAGAGATACCAATGTGTATGTCACAAGGGGAACAAAAGACACAACTTCATTATAGAGACCAAATCAAAATTCTTTATATTTATTTAAACCAACAATGCATTCATCCATTGAAACATGAATTTTGTAGGTTGTTCAAGAGAGTGCATAAGTGTTTGTTCTACGGTGCTCATGTGCAAAGTGAAATAGAAGAAACAACAGAGTAAAAGAAAACAGTTTTATTTTTTGATAAAACACTGGCTGATGTTGCTAGAAGGTAAGGGCCAGTATTTGAAACAAAATATTCTTTTTTTAAATTTCCCGAGTCCTTTTTTAGGGCGTGGTGCTCATGGAATCCAAATTCAGCATTCCAAAAGGGCTAAGCAAGTCAATCCAGGCCACGATATTGGGAAAGTCGATGTTTCGACCTGACTACTGCGTGGAGGGTAAATTAAGACCTCAGCATGGTTTCTATGACGTGAAAATGTACCATGGTAAAGGCACTATTAAAAAAAAACAATCTGGATCCAGGGACTCTGGGGAACTATCGGCTTATCTCCCTCCACGGAGTAATAAGCACAATTCTGTAGAGACATGTCAGTTCAGTACTATCTGAATTCCTAGAATCTAATAATCTGCTTCACCCTACACAGATGGGTTTCGGACCCTACATGGGACAGAGACAGCGCTCCTAGCGGTAGCTGAAGAATCCAGGAGAATCCTTGATCAGGGTGGCGTAGAGGCCATCATTCTCCTGGATCTCAGTGCCGCATTTGATACCATCAACCATAAAAGACTCAGGAGATTAGGAGCACTAGGAGATGTAATTGCCTGGCTACAATCTTCTTAGAGGACAGTTCTTTTCAGGTATTCAAAGCAGAAGCTCTGTCTAAGAGTATGGCCCTCAGATGCGGTGTGCCTCGGGGATCTTCTCTGAGCCCCACACTATTTAACATATATATGAGACCGCTGGACGAGAAAGTCCAGCCATTTGTCCTAAAAATTGTGACTTATGCTGATGATACACAATTGGACATGACGTTAAACCGCCCAGAAAAATTGTCGGCGAGTTTGGGCCCTTGTTTGGAGGAGGTTGCCAAATGGATGGAGCTGTCATGTTTAAAATTGAATGGAGACAAAACGGAGCTCATGCTCCTGGGCAACTCCCCAGCTGCCAATTTGGGGTTACTGTGGCCGATCTGTTTTGGCCCTGCCCCACCACCCAAGAATCAGATTAAAGGTCTGGCTGGATCACTCTCTGACCTTCGGACACCAAACAGCTAAACTGTCCGCAACATGCTATGGCATTATGAGGATGCTTCGGAAAGTTCTTCCTCTCCTCCCGTTCCTCGCAATAAGGATAATGGTCCAGACTCTGATTCTTTCACGCATGGGCTACGGGAACACCCATTATCTAGGAGCTCCTAAGGCCACAACAACCAGACTACAGATCATTCAGAACCACGCAGCCCGTTTGTTCCGAGGCCTCCCATATCGGCAATCGGCTAAGCCTGCCTTGAGATCACTACACTGGCTACCAATAGTGGAGAGAATTGAATTCAAAGGACTGTGCATTGCCCATAAATCCTTCTGGGGAAAGGGACCATGATCAATCAATCTATGATCATCCCGTACCTTCCCAACAGAAACCTCCGCTCTACAAACATGCTGCCTGCCACAGTGCCACAGATAAAGAGAGCAAGAAGCGGCAGCCGCTCTTTCTCCTATAATGTGGCAAGGCTGTGGAACTCCCTTACCCTTCACATATGCCTGGAATCTAACCATCTGGCATTTCGGAAATTAGTCAAAACTTGGCTTTTTAAAGTCATGGCACAGTAAGAGGGTTGCCTTGGTCTGCGTCTACATACAGCGTTGGGATGCCTCAGGGTAGCTATGCACTCTATAAATGTGTCTTTCATTTCATTCATGCGGATCTTCATCAGGACACTATGGATATGGTAAGGCAAACTATAGTTGGGGGCAATTTTAGGGTAACCCAACACAGTCCTCTACAGACACACAGGCTCCAAAAGTCCACGAAATAAAAGTTTCACTGCTGCGGTGTTAATCCATGAACAATGTATTCCAAATCATTTTTATGCAATAAGGAAGAAGCCTATAATACAATATTGAGAATTTATCACTGATGGACAATTTACTTATTATATTGCTTGTCCCTTCTCTGTTACTCATGGGTGTGCCAATCTATTTCCCAACAGCTGTGGACAACCCAAAACAAAGAGACCCATCTTTCCACATTAAACAAAGAGTCACACTTTCCTCCTTTTGTCTTTATCTTCTGTCTTAAGATGTTTCTGAGTTCTTCTGATTTGCATGCGTTCCTCTTGATTGGCTTGGGTTTCTGTGAATTCAGAGGTATTATGAATCCAGGTGTATCCAGCCTCTTTGCTGTATGGGTCTTTTGTTGTGTATCTGTTTGTAGTGATAGGTCTACTAAAGTTCTGGAGGTAGTAGGTTGATTGACTACCAACCCCAATGCATCCTTAAAGTCTTCCTTGGGTTCTTGATAAAATGCAGCAGCAGCCTCATCAGTTCTGGCTGCTTCTAAGATCAACTGCTGAAATTGGCTGATATACCCATCAAGTTCCTATTTACCATGGTTAAGGGGCAATAGTTAGTGTGAGCAGATTGGACAAAATGTTGTTTACTAAACTTGGCTTTAAAATTTGATACTCATGGACTCTGATTTAAAACCAGAGGTGCGGCCCATGCAACAGCGTCCTTTCTAAATATGAACACACAAAAGAGGCCTGTGATGTTTGCCTAGAAAAATGATGAGGTCCGGTTAATAAATGCAAATGGCATTGCACCCAAAAGGTCTGAAACTGGTGAAGGTCCCCTTCAAACTTCTCTGGAAGTGCTAAGATCAAGGAAATAACTGAGTGGGGATTTCATACTACACCAGCTTCCGAGTAACTAGTATTTTTATTGGAATTATTATTTCCCGTGGAAGCAGTTTCTGAGGTTTGAGGGGAAGTAGCAGTGGTGGCAGTTGTAGGGGTTATCTGATTAATGCCGTTAAGCAAAAAATAACTTTCCTTTTGGGCTCAAACTAAGTTTTTTTATATATCTTCATGAAGGCTTAGGCCATTGATTGAATGTGGTTTTCAGAAGGGTTCATGGGCATGGAAAACCACCAGTTTCTTGGTAAGTAGATAAAGTAAGTTGAAAGCTGCTGCAATCCCTCAATACCTACACAGACAACCAAAGAAAAGTAAACAACACAATCCGCTGTAGCAACTGGGGCAAAACAAGAAAAGAGAGCGAGAGAGAAAAATTTAACAGGTTCGCTATCTCAAAATTGATTTGCCTAGGGCTGGGAAGGGAACAGGATAATGTAAGTAGTGGAGGAATGGTAAGTTAGTGAAACGTCTGCAAGGTAAGTGAGAGACCACAGATAGATATACTTTACAGAATCTGACTGAGACAACAGACTGCAACAAAGACTCAGGCTTATAGGCATCAGTATCGGAGGTTTCTATGTCGATACCTCAGGTGACCAGGATACCAGATGGGAAGCTCAGGTTGTCACCACAAGGCCATACAGGGGCTAGGGAGGCAAGGAGGAGACAGTATAACCAAAGGTATCAAGCACAACAACAAGCACTTTAAAGGGTGGAAATAGAGGGAATCCTGAACTCGAGGGATCCAAAATGAAACAAACATGAAATTTGCATGAACAGTTGTGAACAAGTACATAGTAGAGAGCCACAACAACTAACAACATGTTGCAAACTATCGACCCCATGTCAGTTCAGCTTTATATACTGATTCTAATCTTTATGCCCAGGAACTGCAACAGGAACCAATCCAAGTAGTGAGTGCACAAGTGTACTAATATATTATGTTATGTTACATTACATTGCATCATGTTATCTTATGCAATTTGTAAGCACGCTATACCTACAAAGGTTACCTGACCCTGAGCAGGTGTGTCTGCCTAGCCCTGCCTATGTGAGGTTGGTTAATTGAAAACCCAGGTCTTCAGCTTCTTGCGGAGTTCAAGAAGAGAGAAGGAGGCTCTGATGTGGAGTGGGAGATCGGTGGTGAGTAGTCTAGCAGAGGCTGCTCCTCCATGATGGTGGAGGAGCAATACCTCCCTGCTAAAAGAAGAAAACATAAAGGATAATAAAGGCATTTTATTATAAAATGTTTTTTGACTCATGTTGTCTGCTGTCAGGGCGAGCCTTCGGCGGGGCCAGGGAATCCTCTTGTGACAGGCATGGCAGAGGGAGGAGTGGTGGGCACGTTTAAGTGTGCATGTCACTTTGGCCAGCCATCTTAGGCCGGCCAAATCTTCATCTGCCCCTAAATTTCTCCAACCTAGCTGTGTTGCACAGCCAGGCTGGAGAACAGGGCCGGACTGGGAACCAAAACCGGCCCCGGCAAAGTGCTCGGCCGACCCCCGGGGCGAGGTCTGAGCTCTTTGCCGGGGCCCGGTTTTCGGCCGATTTTGTTGCAGGGCTGATTTTGCAGCTATGCTGCATAAACCGCCTTGTAACAAAACCGGCCCCCAGGGGCCCAAAACCGGCCCCCACCCGTGCGGCGCACCGGGGATTGCCTGGTGCCCGCAACGGCCAGTCCGGGCCTGCTGGAGAAACGTCACAGGCTCCCAGGCACTGTCTGAGGAGCAAACCAGGCCACTCAGAACAACCCCAGTGTTTCTCTTATGCTGGGAATGGCATCAGTATATGAGAGGACCGCCTTGATTGGCATCCAACAGCCTGCGCAGTGGGCAGCCGGAGTCGAGGATCGGGAGAGAGGAGCAAGATGGTGACCGTCGGAGCGCGATGTAAGTGCATTTTATTTTTCTGTATTGCATTTTTTTGTGTTCCATCCACCCCCGCCCTCCCGACCAAGCAAACAGCAGCCGCCACTCTAGTGTTCCCGTTTCTTCAGTTTTCAATATCCCGCTCTCTATAGCGTCCAGTCCAGGCTAGCATTATACCTGATCCCATGCCTGTGTCTAACTTGAAATCTGACATTAATCAAGAAAAAGGAAAGCAGCTATGAGTGGATTTTCCCCTCGACACAACGTGCAATTTAATCAAATGTTTTTTCACAAAATTTCATGAAATTTGCCTGTATCTCAAATTAATATTTCATGCAATGGAATTCTCAAAAAGTAGCGCAAGAAGCAGGCAGGAAACGGATTAGAATAGTCGCTCGATAGAAACATTTTCTGTGCATTCCATTCACCCATGGCTGAAAAATACTCAAAAAAGGGCAACATAAAATGTCAAGACATTTCACAAACGTCTAGCTATTCATAATTTTTTTTTAAACATCTGTATAATGAAACTTTGTACCCAGGCCTGGACAGAGTGTGCTCTAGAATATCCGGGATTAAGGAGAGTTACCAAACGCTAGTACGTTTATGGTAATTCCTGGGAAGATTGAAGTTTATTCAAAATCATACACAGCACCTTCTAATCGCAAAGTAAGGCTGCTCAGGGAGTCAGTGTTGTTTTCAAAATCAATCATCTCTTATCTTATGTCAACATTACTTTACTGACTGAAATATCTGTCCCGTATTATTCCTCCAATATTCTACTAATTGTGATGACCATACCACCCATCTGCTACTTTGAGTATACACAAAGTCAATTACCATTTTCAAAGCATGTACTGAGTGTATTCCATCGAGTGACTTTTTTCTCAAATTGTTTTCTCTGGCATTGTATTTGCATTGCTTTGTGGCAACGAAAATATATGATGTAAAATACAGTGTAAAAAATGCCAAAGTCCCCAAAATGCAAGTGGTTAGGAGCAAATGTCCCCATATTGTGCTTGGATGGTGCGGGTTCTGGACGAGTAGCTGAGCTTAACCACTGTTGAAAGATTTCTCATAAAACAACTAATTTGATATATGCCTCCAAATAGAAATTGACAGAGCTGTACCTTATTGTGACTTGAAAATCCAGTCTTTGTTATTTTACAGGTGTCCAGGGTCTTCATCTTGGTAACTTGGTTTTGACGGGCCTGGTAGGTAACTTTGCAGTTACCAGAGACATCCTCCTGTAGAATTGGATAGATTTCGTATTCATTTAATAAAATGCAGCTACCAGTAACTGCTAGCCTCTTTATTTAGGAAACCATTTAAGACATAAGCACATCAAAAGGTGGCTCAAGGAAGGCTTGCTCTGTGTGGGCTCAATTGTGGGGGTCGTTTACTGAGAATAATAGTTATTGCGCTGGCAACTCCCATTACATGAATTCTACCATAACACGTCATATTTCTATTTACATTTTATTTAAAGAAAAGCTTTTCCGGTGCCTTTGGTCTAGATTTTGGGGCGGGCCAACTCTGCTTCCCCGCATGGTCTTTCTTAATATGTTGTGGCACCAAATCTGTATACTGGAGAGAATACAGCGGCATGCCCTCACTAAGGAGTCACCCCTGATGTGCCTACACGATCATTCCTTCTTTTTATGTGCGGAGACTCCACAGTCATAAAGATACTAGTAAAATGCCTTTGTGGATAGCAACCAATTGTGAGCAAACACAAAAATATAAGTTTACCTTTGTGAATCAGGTCCACAATCTTCATTCACATTTGTCCTCTCTTGTACACTTGGAACTCAGAGAAGTGGAAAGCTTTCCTGTTGCTGACTGAGAATCACCACATTTTTGTTTAGGACTTCATAATTCACTCTGTGCTCCTGCCTCAGCCTCTTTTCGTTTTTCCCTTGCCTACTGTAGATACCGCTCTATGAAATCTGGGAGTATTTCCTACACCCTGCCTGCCACCTTGATAGCACATTTAATACAACTGTTTTGGGGAGTAACTTCACAAGTGTTTCCAAGGTAAGAACTGCTAAACAAAACGTTTGTGAATACCCACAGATGTAACATGACACGCATGCTTTCTCATACCTAACCATGTCCTCCCATATTCTAACTACACTTTACAATTATTAAACCTGGATTGATTTAAACCCCAATGCGCCCAGTGCCAAGGCACTCCTCAATAAGGGCCTGTACATATATGGCTAAGCCGGCATCACATTGATGGATCTCCATTTTCACCGTTCACCAACAGCCAGCCTGTACCAACTTAAAAAAAAATCTGCATGATCTATAAAGCTATCACAATGGGCACCCTATCTATTTTGCTGGTAAGCTCACCAACTCCGCTGGCTCTCGGCCCACCTGCAGCCATGACTTTATTTGAATGGATACATAGAAGTGCAATAGAGAGAAAAACAAGACAACAGCCTATTAATTCTATGTACTTCAAAGTCACGGTCGACCTCAACTCTCAGAACCAAGCTACCCCTCCAGTGACTCATTGACTGTGTCCTTGCCTTTGACCCTGATCAACACTCCACTGCCTTTTGCCCAAGTTCACGTTGCAGAAATGCCATATAAGCTCACCTAAGGTACAGTGACATACTCAAAAGCATTTGTAATTCAGATTCCAAAAGCACATTAGTATGCTGCAATGATAGTTGGCCTACCTCATTGGCGGACCCGGAGTTCAGTTGGATCTGGAAGAGGCTCCCCAAACCTCTTTTGATATTTTTGATGATGCTGGGTTCATCTGGATATAAATAAAGACTTTTCACCTGTGGAAATAGAATGATCAACTTTAAATTTCAGCACTCTGATTGGAAATAGTGGCACGCTACATAGCACAGTGTATTTTTCTGAAAATTCTGACTATAGAAATCATGTGTGCTGGTGAATACCTAGAGTTCACCAGTCAGTTCAGCTGACCAGGAAAAGTTCTAAAATAGAGATAAAACTATGATAGTACTTATCTGTAATATTTCCACAATAGTGTAATCCTTCCATGTGTCCTGTTCAGACGCAGAGAAGAGTGCATCAGGGGTCGTACCATACTTAAGGCACATTGCCTCTTTTTGTGCTGCTGCTGCAGAAAGAGGGATAGGTCACCCTATTACATATTTTGTGCTGCCCTAGTGGCAGCAGCAAGCTCGCATCTGCCTTAAGGGCAGTGCCAAACTTGTATCCACCCGGAGGGCCGTGAAAAGCCGCAAGTATGTCTTCCATGGAGCAGGCAGTTGTCTACCTGCACTACAGTGCCCAGATGGTACAGGAAATGGGGCACACAGTGCCCAGGGCATTATATGTAATGCAGGCCATGGAGTCACATTATTTAGAGAGCACACTGGTCCTGTTTGTGCAGCGGTGGACCTCTAAACAAGATGTGCTGGATACAAACAGGGATAGTGCATCCTATGACAGAAAATGCGCTGCTCCCAGGGCATCCATGAACTCTTGTGGCCCTGAGGCAGTTCATTATTGAAAGGCAGTGTGGTGACTGAAGCCATCACTCCACTTTTACAGTGAAGGCAACACCTGGTTTTTCTTCACAAAGGGGACGGTGGGTGGATGGACTGAGTTACTTTGTGGGATACAATCATAGTCTTCCTAAACATGTTGGACCTTTAATAGACTTCAACCAAAAATCTCTGACGAGTTTAGTCCTAGTCTTTGACTGACACTTCCCGATGATGTCACAGGTAGTAGTGTAACGTATCCAGAGGAAATTACCCTATTGGAGAAACACCTAGAGTTTCTAGAAAATTTAAGGGAGCACTCATACCCCAACATAGGTTTCATGCTTCATCATGGAGCTGCCTCCTTTGTCAGAAAGGATTATGGTGATGAATGGACTCTCCAATTACAGGAAGTACTTTATGTGGGGGTAGTGGGAGATTGAGAGTTAAGGTCTAAAACCTCTCAGACGCTCTTCCAAAATGTAATACTTTATTACTGGAGGGCCCAGTAGAAAGTTACAATGAGATGAACATGTGTAAGAGTGTTAGTTCTCTAGGATCATGTAGATCAACTTATTTCAGCATTGTGCGGCCCCAATCCTGGCCCCCAACCGTCACAAGAACCACATTCCCTTAAGTCTATCAATAATCATTCATACAGCACACTGCAATGATACGCTATTCATTCATGTAGTAAGTGCTGAGTTGACTTGCATCTTTGCATCGAGTCCTTGAAATGAGCAGTGCCAATATTAGAGTGAATTGTTGCCCCAAGAAACATACCAGAGGGGTCCCTTTTAGTCACACAGTCATCAAAGGGTTTCACTTGGATGATACTTATTGTGCCGTGCATGTCCTCTAAATGTTCGGGGCCTTTGCGGAGCCAAAGTTTAGTAGACTGCTTCCTTTCTTGGACAATGCAAGTGATGCTTCTCTTTGGGAACAACACTTCCCTGGCACTGGGGCTTCCTCAATGTCTTCCTCATTTCTCCCATCAACCTCATCCTCATTCTTCTCTCAAATACACAGTAGCTGGTGGACTTTCTCTAAGGCTCCGAGGTCAATGTGATAATCTTCTTTCTCTGACTGTTTGTTCAGCTTCATTCCCCTTTGCTTGCACATGCCCCTCAGTTCTCCCATATTAAGGCTCTCCACTTTGGCCAGATTCACCTTCATGTTCCCGAAAACTTTGGGTGCAAAAATAGAGAGCATGAACAGATTCTATTTAGACCAAAAGCCAAATAACAAATTCAATTTTTGCTGTCAATTTCAACTTAAATCACTGTGTGGTACTGCCAAGCAGAAGTCCTGGATCCTACTACTGTACACCTATACACCAATGTAAGATATCCGATTGTAATTTGGGTTGGTGACTGCCCACTTCAAGTAATAATCACAAACTTTATCAGGGTGAATTAAAGTCAACCCTTTGGTAGCTATGTCACAAAGTAGAAAGGCATAACTTAGGGTAATGTGTAAATAAATGTATGCAGCAACAAAACTGTAATACATTCAAAATACAAAACAATACAAATCTCAAAGTGAACTAGAAAAATAAAGTAAAACTGAATACACAAAATAACAAAAATCTAATGAGCAAACCAGAATTTTTATTTTTTATTTTTAAGTAGAAATAGCACTAAAAACCACAATGCACCAATGCTAGTCAAGGGTCATGGTAGACCGGGACGTAGGTGCAATTTGAGGTGGACTGCGATGTAGCACTGGGCAGCTATACCAACCACGCTTGTCTGGGTCAAAAATGTTACCTTCTGACTTATTCCTACTTCTAAAGCCCCCAGGTGCTCATTTGAGTCACTTAGAGACTCACAGGATGCCATCAGAGGCCAACAGCAGGGTCCAGTCCAGGTCCAGTTGCCACTGGTCAGCTGGGTATTTCCAGGAAAAGGCCTTGTGTAGCTTATTGAATCCCTATAGCTTGAACAGGAGGTCAGTTTTATGACCGATGGAGCTCATGGAGAACAAGAAGGAGCAGGTAAAGTCCTTCAGGACTCCTCTCAGGTCACAGAGAGCAGGTTCATCCCTCTTCTGATCTTCCACAGGTCCAGGAAGTGTTCTGAAGTGGGTGCTTGGACATGCCATATTTATAAGTTACTAACACCTTTCTGAAAAGGGAGAAGAGGAAACAAGAGGGAGGAGGGCTGTCACAGAATGCACCTTCCCACACATAATCCTAAATACACAAAGCAATCGTGACTAGACTGTAGGAGTTTCCCAGAGGAAATTACCCTACTAGACGAAGACTTAGAAGTTCATGTACATGTGTTCAAGAGGACCCAGAAGTGTCAAAAAACTGTAAGGTGAGGCCTCACAGACCAACCAAGGGAGCAGGGCTTCATCATGGGGTTGCCTCATGTGTTGGAAATGATTATAGTGACGAATTGGCTCCCTGATTACAGGCAGTACTTTGAATGGGTTAGTGCAGGTTCCAAATTTACAGTCAGGAGGGCCCTTGATATGGATAAATGGGGTGAAGATGCATAGAATACATTGTGATATTATTTTATGATGGAAAGTAAGAGTGCTCCTTCACATTTTCTTCAAGTTGCAGGTAATCCACCTATCAAGTGGAAAACATGGTTTACATATTTTACCAAATATTTAAGTTCCATTTGGGGTAATAGATATTGCCCAGAAAAAAAAGGTTTCTGTTGGAACATATTCTGTGGCTTTGAAGAGCCGGCAATTTATGAACATTTGCCACCTTTTCAACTGTCAAAAGAGGAAGATACGTGAGATGAGTATCAGGAAGCAGTCCAGCATGCCCAGTGTGGTGGGCACCATGGGCTGCCCACCACAGGGTGTACAGTTATCCCCACCCATCCCTTTTTGCTATGTGAGCCTGTGTACGCTTTCGGTATACAGGCTCCAATAGAGTTCAATGGGAGTCCGAGCGAACCCAGTCCGTTACCATACAGGTGCATCGTACTCGTTCGGTCAGACTCTCACAGAGCGAATCGCTAGGAAAGTCCTCCAGATCCGAGTCGTGTGGAGAGCTTTCCTAGCGAACTCGGAATCGGGCCCATAGTAGTAAACTTAGATGTGTGAGGATCTCCCCATAGAAAAGATAGGATATATGGAGTTTTACACTTGCAGGTTTGTGAATATCATTTCATAGTTGTTTGGGAGTACTCTTGTAGTACTACTAAATGCATTACAAAAAGCAGTTAATGAATAAGCGGTCAATAATTTAAGCAGTATGTAGGAAGAGGGGTTGTGTAACCATGTATTATAGTGAATATAGTGCCTCCTGCAGCATGTTTTGAGGATACTGCAAGCCACCTTGGAGTTCCATGACCTTGTAAAGGACCTCACCTTTTAGCCTTGTTCTTCTAGATTGCAATGGAACACCCATGTTTCTTACAATATTCTTATTATGTATGGCAGGGGGTACTTCATCCCATGTGGGGCTCTGCAATCCCTGGATAAATGCATGTTTTTTAATTTTGTGAAATTGGCGACTTGTGATGCACTCAGTCGCCGATTATATAGAAAAGGCATCAGAACTTGACTGTAATAAGCTATTGCAGTCGAGTTCTGATGTAACAATGCCTGCTGCCAGAGCCAGCAGCCAAGGTGGAAGGCAGGTCAGGTCAATTGGCGTAGCTTGGCAATTAAGACTGGAGGTGTGGGATTCAGATTTTCCAACAATTACGCTGCCATGTAATGTTAAAATACATAATACGACAAGCAGAGCGTATGAGAGTGGCTTAAGGGGCAGTGGAATGGGAGGGAATGCGGTTTGGTAGAAGTGCTAAGTGAGAGATAACACACAATTTTGTAAAATAACAACATTTTTAAGACTTTCTAAACAGATAGAGAAAGAGAGTGTGTGTAAGTTTTTGTTTGTGCGTTTATAAAATTCCGACAGGCACCTTACTATACCCGTACCCAACAATATACCAGAAAATACATTTATTAGGGGGGTGTAACATCCCATACACCCTCCATAAAGCTATGCCCCTGGTCAGGTCACAAGCACAATTTAAATAGCTGTTTAAGTAACCTTTGTTTCTTCTGCTGTTTTTCAGTGACAAGCAGAAAGAGCATGTTTATTTTTTGCACTCCTTAGATAAATATAGGAAAGTTAAAATCAGAATATTTTTGCATGTTTCTAAAAATGTGAGTTATTGCAGTTTTTCTTTTAAACTGATGTATTGAACAGTTTCTAATATTTTATATGTAACAGGTTTTTGATGTGTTAAATTTGCAATTAAAGTTTTATTTTTATTCTTTATGTTTGCAAACACGAACTCTCTTCTATATGAAAGAGTTACGCACCAAGGTTTAAGTGGTTTGTGGTAAAAGATAATGATGTGACCATGTTTTATATGGGATAAAGTGCACTCTGGGGTACATGATAAGGATACTGCAAGTCACCCCAGAGCTTCATATCCTTATAAAGGAACTCAGCCTTCGGTCTCGCTCTTCTATATGGTTATGGAACTCCTCAGTGACTTGGAATATCCTTATAGTGTAAGGCAGGGGGTACCTTTCCCTTATACATGTACAGAAGCAATTGTGCAATATATTGGAGACAAACATTTTTATATGATTTGCCCAGATTATGTGGAAGTTTTATTTCTGAAAAAGATTCTGATGCTGATGGATTGATTGATAAATAGTCAGGAGCAACACAGTGAGTTACTCAAGATTACAGTGAGCATCAACAAGCTGCTGGAACTTCATCTCTTGTAGCACAAAACCTGGTTTGCCTGTCCATTTTCCATTCTGCCCTGCCCACAAATGCTACAGCAAGTTATTTCAGTGTCCACTGTTCACCTTGTTTTTTTATTAGTTTCATAGCTTTCAAATTTGCAGCAAATCTGTCTCTTGCATAGGGTATGATTGTTATGTCTTATGCACAATCTCTTTCAGCAGGTTTCTTTTTCTCTCATCCATGGAGTCTTCTTCTTTTTCTCTCGCCTTGACTTTTATCTTCTTTCGCAGTTTTTTGTACTAACACTCCCATATCCACTATCTCATCTATTACCTCAATAAACCTTGCATTTTGATCTAAAGGTGGGGTTCTTCATTGCAACTGCAAACGTCTTTAAGTGCCTGGTTAGTAGCTCATGTCATGATTAGCATATTCATTTAGTCCTAGCCTTTTAGCTAAAAGTACCTTCATGCTTCTAACCTTAGCCTTTGGAAGCTTTGAAAAAACGAGTAAAGATCTCTGCTCTAGTGATTTCTTTTAAGGATGCATTTTTGTAAAAAGTGAACAGAAATAGTTAATTTTTCTTCATGTCTGGGATAAAGTGAAACACAAAGTCCTGTAAGTAACAGGTAGTTTCTAATTGTTTCCAATGATTAGCTAAAGTCAGAAGTGCTCTGATTTTCCCACTGCAGTCTTTACTGAGACTTAGAGCTGGATGCAATATTAATGAAACTGTACAAACATTTGAGGCTGTATTTTAGGAAGTGCCCTTGAGGTACAACGGGCATGAGTGCCCACTTCTCGTGGCCCTGGGGCACTTTGGTATTACACAACTGGCTGAAGAGGCTTGCAGGGCCCTTCTGTAATACAGATAGTGCTGGCACACATGAAACTCTGGAGCTTTGCTTGGGGTAGGGTGCCTTTGTCTGGATAGTGGCATGGCGCATGCAAATAAGGAAAACACCTTGCTTCTGCACCCATGACCTATAATTAGGCTTTCCTGTTTTCAGTTTCTATTTTTGGTAAATTCTGGTGGGGTTTTTTCAGTTTTTTCAATACCTTAAAAAACAGTGGTTATTAGTGGATACACATTTTCGCGCCATTCAAAACAGCAGAAACAGTGTTTTTCCGGTGTTTATGGAAAGTTTTGCTTTTAATTATTGCTTTCTTTCTGCACTGATAGTGCAAGTGTATACATAGCATGTGTACAGGGTATATGAGTCTGAATTCATTTGTATAAATCAAACTTATTGTAGTACACCATACAATACTTCTTTAGTGAGTCTTTGGTCATGCGCGCTCGCTCTTTCCTTCCTTAGTAAACTTTTATCTGTGAAAAGGCCCTCTCAACACTGGCACTTGAGACTGGCAACGCCAAAACAGCCAGTACACAATTTGCTAACTCTGGCCAATGACATAGCTTTCCATGCCAATACTGGTGCACCTGACGATTGTGATTGTATAGGACATGTTCTGCAACATATGCGTTGAATTGGGCACATATGCCCTCAGTTATTTAAGCGAATGAAGCAGTACTTTTCAAAGTCTGGAGAAAATTCAGAAGGGATCTAAAACTTGTGCAGAGTACCTCAGTGAGGCCTCATTAACTTCAAATGCAATGGTTGTTGAAGAGACATTTCTATTCATCATTGCAAGCCATTTCCCATAGACTGTAAAATAAAATGCCTTGAATTGCTCCTCAACATTTCTTTGCTTACCAAGTGGCATGAATTCTAACATGGAGTATGTTGCAGTGCAAAAGTCACTAAAAGTGTCGCTCAGCCTAGTCTCAGGGAGATATTTCATATCTACACCATTTACGCTGAACACTTGGTGGGCAGGGGTGTTTTCAGACTCTAGTATTTTCATTAAGTCCACTACAGCAGTCCTGTAAAAACCTAAGCATGCAGTAGACTGTACTTTTTTCACATCACTATCCATATGTGACCAAAGATCAACACATTTCTTGCCTTTGGCATCATCACTAAGCAACAATTCTGTAAACGGTCGCCACATGGATAATATGGCATTCACAGCTTCTAGGACTGATGCCACACAAAGCTCAAATTAGAAATATTTACATTTTAGTTCCCATGCATAACGAAACAGTGTACCCGAAAGACTACAAAGTCAATAGCATTTTTCATTACCTCTGAAGATTGTAAAGATGCTTTTAACATACCATCTAGCAAGTGACAAGGATCTCTTACAGGAAGCACTTCAGCTCAGGTAGCTATTTTGACAGGTAATCATACAAATTTTTCATATACGTAGCTCGAACTACTACAAATACAAGCAATATCACTCCAATCTTTATTGAACTTGGTGGGACCTTTTTCCAGCAACATTCCAAGTGACAACGCGTTCCATGTTTACCAACGTCTGGTGCCATGTTTTCACCACTATCTCAGATGCTTGGTGACAACATTCTTTTCATATATACCTGTCACTACACTTTGCATTGAAAGTTTAAAGCCTGGGGTATTTGGCAATTCACCTACAATCAATACTGACTCGCTAGAAAAGGTGGCTGATGTATCAACGGATTTCGCCTATTCTCGGTCTGGGGGTAAATGTGATGGTACATATTGGGAAAGATTATTATAATACCAGCCACTTTACTTATCAGTGAAATCAAATGTAGCCAAAATATCAAATATGATTTTGATATTTCCTGATTCTCTACAGCTTTTAAAAATAACTAAATAAGACCTAAAACATGCAATATTTTAGTAACATCCCTTCACAACAAAACTCAAGCAGCTTAATGTTATCCCATTTTGTCTTGCTGCTGCCTTGTATAACAAAGTTGCATTGTATTGGCCCCTTCAGGAAGAAATATAAATGACTCTTTCACTCATCTTTTCCTTTCTTAGAATGGCACTTAGTTTGTGGTTGAGAAGGTGTTTTTTCAGTGTTGATATATTTACATCGGTGATGTCTATTTTCCTTTCGGTGGGGTTTTATCAGTTATTATAGGTTTAAACCTAAAACCAGACAGCCTACCTATAATGGACGCAAGTGCAATGGCAAGGAGGCTGTCAGGTGCACTGACTGTGATGGAGCAAGGATTTGCATGTAATGCGACTTGCTTGTATTCAGTCCTCTCAACATAACGTTAATACACTAATCAACATGTTTGTCTTATTAATATTGCATTTCACAAAACATTGGGTATCTAGAAGATGTATGCATATGTGCTTTTACTAATGTTAATCTGCTTGCAAATAAAATGGCCGCTGCTACGCGGGATTTCTTACTGCGCATGCGTCTGTCACACTCACCTGACATGACGTACTCTTTGCTTTGGAGGGAATCTTTTGCTTCTGCGCATTAAAACTAGGATGGCTGCTCTGTGTTACAGCATGCATGAAGCTTGCACTGCTGATTTTGCTAAGCTGTTTGTTCTGCCTAATTTCTAATGCAGTAGTTAAAATAAAGTAATGGGAATAAAATAGAAATAAGTGGTATACAGTACATTAATTTTTCTGTGTTCTAAAACTGTTTCTTTTTTTTTTTCATGTAACGATAATCTTGGGCCTGGGAGGTGCTATTACTCCATCTTGAAAACCCACATCGTGTATGTCTAACTCTAAAGAGAACTGAAGTCATCCAACCTTGAAGCAATGCCAAGCTACCGCGCACTAGAAGATGCGCATGGGAAAACAAACTTTTGAACCCAAACGGAAGAAAACTTGTTAATATGTTATAACAATGTATTTGTTAATAGAACATTCATTGTCGGGTGGAATAAAAAATATGTGGGAAAATAAATTGATGGGTGGGAAAGCAAACATTAATATTCATTCTGAACGCTTTAGTGTGGTGTGATGACCTCTACTCATTCTTTGTCCAATCAAAATTGGGGATCCTTACACTTGCAACATTGAGGGGTGGTACACTGACCTGGAAAATAGTATAACTAGGATAGGCTTAGTGAGTTAATTTGTCAGACTTGTCCGAATAGCTGACCTGTCACTGACCCAACGCACTTAATAGGTGATCGAGAGCAGAGGTGCTGGCAGAGCCCTCTATCAGAAGGTTAGAAACCCAGATCGGGGTTTGAAAGCTGAAGTGCTACCGAAGCACTTTATCGGAGAAATCGATAACTTTTACCGGGTTCTGGCTGTTAGCTGCAGAGAGGGAGTAAAGCAGGCGTTGCAACTTTTACTGCGGGAGCGGGTCTTAGCCCTTGGTGGTCCTGTCCTGATCCAGTTTGGCTTTACCTGTCCTGATTCCGATTTGCACCTGCCTGCCTTTATGGTGCCTGCACTTTCGGGGTTCTGTCCTTTAAACTGACCCGTGGCCAGGGTTAGTTCTTCACACCATTCTAGGTAAATATTAAATGTGGGTATTGTCATTGTACTGTTTCCTTCTCTCTTCCCACCCTCCTGTCAAATGCGTAAAGACTGCTTTATAAAAGTTCTGCATGTTTTCGTTTTAATCATTATTTTCCTAATTGAGAATTTCCTAATATTCAATGCTTGGATCATGACATTTTACATTTTTTAGATAAAGAGTTTAAACCTTTTCCGAGTTGTGGTTATTTATGAGTGTAAATGTTCTTTTTCTACCTATTATTCTAACACCTTTGATTCCTTAAGACTTTAGGTACCGATGATGAGAATTGGTAAGACAATGGTATAGGTCCTAAATGAAATTTATAAATCACTGATTAGAGAAAGTGCACAGGTTACCTGATTAAAACTCATCATATGTTGTTTATGGCCCAGGTGAGTATGGTAATCTGAGTCGGGTGACCTGCGCGCTCTATCAGTATTTCTTTTGGTAGCAGAGGATGGTTAGGGTTTAGTTAAGATAGGTAGTTAGTTGTAGTTAGTTGGTTAATGAAAAATATATTTGCATTTTGAAATTGTATTATTGATTGTATTGATTTATGTATTAACATAAAATTGTTCGTACCTGTTATATGTTTTGTCTAGAATCCCCGGGGGCAGAATAGCGGGTGGCAAATAGAAGCCACAATGCAGTGAGGTCACTTACCTGTAGGAAATAAGTGCATGGTTAGGTAAAGCAGGAAGCACTATTTAGGGATTTTCTGTATGAATGTGTGAATAAATGATAGCAAAGAGTTAGCTGGCAAAACTTTTTGTGTGATATCACCTAGAAAGGGTCACACGGAAGGAGTAGCAGGTTCGTCTGAACTTGATTGATAGCAAAAGGGTTCGCTGGTGAAACTTTGGCCTTAGTATATCCCAGAAGTGATAAGTCTAAAGGAGTAGCAGGTTCGCTAATGCTTGCATGAAGGGTAGATGGAAGGGATCTACTCGTAGTATATGAAGAGTAAGCGGAAGGGATTTACTCGTAGTGAGTGAAGTATATCTTTCCTTTGATTTAGTCATTCAGGTACAGTGGCGAATGTTTTTATGTTGTTGAATAACAAAATATGCATTAACAGCAAAAGAAATTAAGTACTCGTATTACCTTGCAAAGGAGGGAGTCAGTTGCAGAGCTGCTCTGACGTCACTCAGAGCCGCGCTGGTATTGGTTGAGACAGCGGGTGTGTAGCTGAGGTAATAATTGTAAAGGAGGGGTGAGTAGAGGAGCATGAGAACTAGTCTCACGAGAAAAGCCGCGCACTTATTGGTTAGATTTATTTGAATTCTAAATTTTGATCGGTCATTGAAAAATAAAAGACACGGTGGTATTGGAAATAATTTTGTAAACAAATTGAGAATATCAAGAAGATTTGCGTTCAAAATATATGTGGCATATAGGTCCGCTTGTGGGAAATAGACCCGATAGGAGATATTTAGGGTTTGCACAAGAACAGCATATAAGAGGAAGACCTTTTATCATGTACGGAGGAAAAAGGAAAATGTCATACATTAAAAGAATTCATAATTATTTCAAGAAAGATAAAGCAATTAAAACAATAGAAGGGAATATTATTCCACCACCAAATACGCCTGCATCATATATGATGGTTGAAAGGGGCTATCACACTTCTGTGTGGTTAGAGAATTGGATGGAGTACACCAAAGATGATGGTGTTTTAGCATTTCCAGAAAATGGTACGTTTAATGGTAGAGTTTTGTACAATTTAAGAACTCACATTAATGAATTAGACCCCAGACCTAGATTAACGCAGTATGAGGCATTGGAAGAATGGGAAACTGAGGCTTTTGAGCGAGATAGACTCAGAAGTAATGGTAATTGGAGTAAGTTTTATCCCCGATTTCCAAAAGATACAAGAGATAAATTAATGAAACAATGGAGACAGTCAATGTTAGTGGAAGGGTTGTGTCCTGTATTAACTTTAGAAGAATCCACTGGAAGTAAAAAGGACTGAGAAAACGAAACATTTAATGACTTGTGGTGAATCGGATGTTGATTATTTGGAGGATTTGTTATTGAAAAATCCACCACCTTATAATGAGGAACCAAGCACAGTTAATCCAAATGCTCCATTTCTGAAAGCACCTCTGATTCCACAAGTGGTACATGAGACTTTGTTAGAAAAAGTACTGCAAGACAGGGAAAGAGAAGCATTAAATAAACAGAGAAGTGAGTTGATGCAGACAATTTCCCAATTAAATACAAGTCCTGAAGCCCTAACAATTCCAGTAACTATTGGCTCAGTTGTTCCTTTGTACGGAGATAAGCAGACTAGTCCTAAAACTCCCGTTTTGACTACACAAGTAGTTCAGCCAAGAAAAGAACCCTTAATAATTGATGATCAAGCGAGTGAATGTGAGTCAGTGATTTCCCTCATGGATTTGCCCATAAGAGAACCAGTGGGTGACTCGGTCAGAAAAACCACTCCTATAAATTCAAGAGAAGTACAAATGGAGACATCCTCAGGTACAAGAAATACCACAGTAGTAACCCCAGAAGAAATAGAGAGATGGACACGAGAAATAGAGAAGCCAAATTCACAGCCTAAGGTATTAGATATATTTAAATTAAGAGTCGAATTAGAAGAAATGATGGCTGGAAATGTGGGAATAGACAGATTAAATACATTCAGTGAAGATGAATTGTTGTTCAGATGCAAAAGTATTACGAGACATACAAGAGTGTTTCATGAAAAATTAATGGATATGGCAGCTAACATGGGAATTGACATTGCCAAATCTAAAGTGTTACAGAAACCACATCGAGCTGAATTTTCTTACAAAGATTTGGAAAATATGAATGTGTCAGGTAGAAAGGTACAGATCAGGGAGCTTATGACATTATTGCAAAAATGGGGTGACATAGAAAAATGGAAAACTAGGTGGGCAAAGAAAAAGAAGAAGCCTGATCCAAACAAACTGCATCCGAATATGTGTTAAAAGAAACAGACAAAGTGGAAAGGTTATGTCCCATGAGAGAGGTACCAGGTGGAGGTTATGTACATGTCCCATGGTCCCGCCAGGATATTTTGTCATTCACAAATGATTTCCCAAAACTTCGAGAGAAGCCTGTAGAATGGTACAGACAAGTCGAGAGATGTGTGAAGGTTTCGAAATGTCTTTTGAAAGATTTAGATGGACTATTTGACATTGTTGTTCCTGTAGATTTGTGGACAGAATGTAAAATTGCTATTGATTGGCCTAGTGATGAGTATCCTAGAGATTCGAAGACAGGGGCGCCTTCTGATGAGGTGATGAAGAAGTACAACAAGGTAATACTTTACCTCAAAGGAAA
Source organism: Lissotriton helveticus (assembly GCF_964261635.1). Classification (NCBI taxonomy): domain Eukaryota; kingdom Metazoa; phylum Chordata; class Amphibia; order Caudata; family Salamandridae; genus Lissotriton; species Lissotriton helveticus. The sequence continues at coordinate 1,208,120,922 of NC_136059.1, forward strand.
GGTGTCTGCAAAAGAGACAGATTGGACTAGGATAGATAGAACCACTCAGAATAAAGATGAATCTGTACATGCATATTATGAACGTCTGTTACAAGTATTCAAAAAGTATAGTGGTTTAGATAATATCGATATGAAAGACATGACGCATTTCATCTATCGGTTTGTGTCAGGATTAAGGCCAGAAATTTCGCAATGGATTGAAGACCGTAAAATTTGCTGGTAGGCCAAACCAATTGATGAAATCCTTAAATATGCAAAATATTGTGAAGATGAACTCGACAATAAACTAAAAGTATTACAAAAAAAAGTAATGTGGGCACAAGTGAAATTAGCAGAGCAACAGGAACTCCAGTTAAGCCAAATAAACAATAACCAGACTCAGAGTGATGGAAATGGGGGTAAGCCAAGAGGTAAATTTAATAGAGAAGAAGCCAAAAAGAAGTTTCCCTGTCACGGGTGTGGCAAGTTGGGGAACTGGAAGAACAAGTGTAAGGCTGTGCAAAATGGTAATATGCAAAATAATGATTTAAATCCACAGATGCAGAATGAGGTGCCATGGAAACAACAGCAGCAGGTAATACAAAACCAGTTACCCCTTGCACCTATGCCAAATTTTAGGAGCAAAGCACACCAGAGTGTGAATACCACAAATTGGGAGGGAAGTGAAAGGAGAGACACAGCAACGTCACAATTTCTTTTGAGTGATACGTTTTTCAGTGAGGACACATACTGACGGTTCCTGAGAGGGGAGGACAAGGAGTGCGTACTTGATGCCTCCTTGCCGGTAGATCAGTCAGGTTCAGACATTGAAGGAAAGGTTGAAGGAAATGATGTCACCTTTCTATTGGATACTGGTGCTACCCGTTCTACTGTGAAAACAGCAGACGTTCCAAACCTACCCCTCTCGGGAGAAGCGATCCAACCAGTGGGCGTTTCAAATAAACAAATTAGTACCCCAGTCACAGAACCAATGGAAATTAGAATAGGTAATTTTAAAGAAATGCATAGATTTGTCGTGTGTGATTCAACTCCAGTAAACCTGTTAGGTTGAGATTTGTTGTGCAAAATGAATTGCACCATTTTTTGCACCCTGAGTGGTGTTGAAATTCAAACCCCAGATGAAGACGGAGTTTATGAATTAATGTTAGCAAAACAAGAAACAGAGAATAAAGAGTTAACCATAGAAGACTTACCAGAAGAATTCCAACAGACTCTAAATCATAATGTATGGGATTTTCCAGGAAAAGATGTAGGATTAATGGCAAATGTCGATCCAATAAAAGTGACAGTAAAAGAAGGTGCAGTTTACCCAAATACTCGACAGTACAAAATGAGCCCAGAAATAAAAGCAGGTGTTGCAACAGAAATAAAGCGTTTGGTTGAAGCAGGCATTTTACAAGAAATAATGAACAGTCCATGTAATTCGCCCATAATTGGCATAAAGAAGCCAAGTGGCAAATATAGGGTGTACAAGACCTCCGCAAGATTAATAGGATTGTTCTCCCGTGCTGTCCAGTTGTGTCAAATTCTGCAGTGATTCTGTATCAGATACCGTGGGAAGCTGGATGGTTCACCGTATTGATCTATGCCATGCATTTTTCTCGATTCCATTGCATCCAGATAGCAAATTTCTTTTCTCTTTTGAATTTGACAGTCATGTGTACGTATGGAACCGCGTTCCTCAGGGGTATACAGAGAGTCCATCGATTTTTAATCAGATTTTGAAAAAGTGCCTTGAGTCTTTGGTGCTGCCCGGACAGTCAGTACTGGTCCAGGATATAGACGACCTATTGGTGGCGTCTAAAACTCAAAATGACTGTATTGTAGATACCATTGCCTTGCTGAATCATTTGGGTGAAGGAGGGCATAAAGTGTCACCTGAGAAATTACAGTTTTGCACCACATCAGTGAAATATCTGGGGCACCAAATAGAAAGAGGTGTCAGAAGGGTTACCTCAGAAAGAATTAGATTAATCAAAAACATGAATTTACCACAAACTCAGAAACAGATCAGAATGTTTCTTGGAGTTGTAGGTTACTGCATGCAATGGATTGTGGGATTTGCAGTCCTAGCAAAACATGATACAAATGACAAAGAAAAGAGCAAAAGACCCAGTGGAATGGGATGATGAAAGCATGACTGCTTTTTTGAAATTACGAGAATATCTGTGTACAGCTCCAGCATTAGGGATGCCTGACTATTCAAAAGACTTTGCACTATTCTGTGATACACGAGATAATTGTGCACTTTCAGTTCTGACCCAAACTCACGGTCTGAAGAGACGTCCTGTGGCATATTTCTCTTCCGCACTAGACCCAGTAGCATCTGCATTGCCAGGATGCCTGAAAGCAGTAGCTGCAACCTGCATGAGCCTTGAGCAAAGTGAGTCCATTGTTATGGGACATCCAGTAACAGTGTATGTTCCACACGCAGTTATGATTTTGTTAAAAAGGACCAAGACTCAGTATCTCACTCCTAGTTGGCTGACTAAGTATGAGCGAATCATTGTAGGTGCAGGAAATGTAACCATTGCCAGGTGTAATATTCTGAACCCAGCAACACTGCTACCTAATTCACACTTTCCAGAAGTGAAGGGAGAAGTCGAACATGATTGTATCGACTTAACTGAATACAGTACAAAACCACGTCCTGACATAAGAGAAGAGCTGTTAATTGATTCTGAATATGAGCTATTTGTGGATGGTTCATGTATGAGACATGAGGAAGGAGGTTTGAGCGCTGCCTATGCAGTGTGCATGTTGGGGGGTCCAGTTGGGGGGTCAGTTTTCCCTACGCTTATCTCCTACTATCTCTTTATCTGGCCTTCTCGTGTACCGGCCTCCCGCAACGCTAGGTAATTTCGTAGACTCTTTTATTGAGGTAGTGATACCATTGGCTGCCGCGTCCTCCAACTTTGTAGTCCTCGGGGACCTCAATCTACATTTTGATGATCCCTCTGATGTAGTGGCGAGAGATCTACAAAGTATGCTGGCTGCACTCGATCTCCATCTTGTGAATGTCGGTAGTACCCACAACAGGGGTCATCAGCTGGATGTTGCCTTTGCCAACTCTGAGAACCTGCAAGCCCTCCAGCCGCTGGCGCTCCCCTGGACGGACCATTATCTAGTCCCTCTTAGATGGCAGCTGGGGAAGTGGAGAGACCCTGCTCCTAGACAGCATACAGTGGAACGACTCTGGTCAAGGTTGCCAGTGGATAATTGGGCGGCAGAGTTAGCAAGAACCTGTCCTCCCCCTGCCACTGACCCCATTATTGCTGACCAGCATATAGGTAACTGGTTGACTAATACCTTGGATTTATTGATTCCTAAAAAGAGAAGGCTCATTAGGGAAAGAAGAGTTGGTTCCGCTCCATGGTACACTCCCGAACCTAGGGGTCTCAGAACACTATGCAAGAGACTAGAACGTGCATGGAGGAGAAAGCGGACGGAAGACTGTCGATTAGACTATAAGAGAGCGATGAGGAAATATAAAAACGCGCTGAAGGACGCCAAAAGGAGCTTCTTCAGCGATAGGATCGAGAGGGCAAGCAACTCACCAGGGGAATCCTTTAAAATTTTTAAGGAACTCCTGAAAGCCCCAGTCCCCCCAGTTGTGCATGACAACCCTCAGGAAAAATGCGAAGAACTCGCGGACTTCTTTCATTCGAAAATAGAGAAGATCCTACTCTCATTACCGGCGACATCTCAGCTCCTTGCGTTGGACCCTAGTCCGGTAATATGCCCCGCTGAGTTGTCCTCCTTCGGCCCCTTTTCAGAGGAAGAGGTCACACAGGTTTTGAAGGGGATGAAGAGTGGGTCTCCTAGTGACCCAGTGCCCATGAAATATCTTAAACTAGTGGCAGACACTTTGTCCTCTCCGCTTACTGACCTCATCAATCTTTCACTCTCCCAGGGCACAGTGCCTCAGAGATGGAAAAAAGCGGTGGTAAAAGCACTATTGAAGAAACCAGCATTAGATTCCTCCAATTTGGCCAACTTTAGGCCTATCTCACTTCTGCCCGGCTTTTCTAAAGTCGCAGAAAAGTTGGTCAGTCGTCAGCTTTCTTACCATCTTGAGTTCCATCATCTGCTGGGAGACTCCCAGACGGGCTTCCGCCCTGGTCAGGGAACGGACACAGCCTTACTGGCAGTAGTGGAGGAAGCTAGGAGCATTCTAGATTCAGGAGGGTCAGTGGCAGTGATCCTCCTGGACTTGAGTGCTGCCTTTGACACCGTAAGCCATCAGGTGCTCCTCCAACGTCTGTCAGAGGTGGGTGTGACAGGGCTGGCCTTGAAATGGCTCGAATCCTTCCTCTATAACCGTTGCTATCAAGTCTGGGAAGGGGTAGAGCAGTCGGCCTGGTTCCCTCTTCAATGTGGAGTCCCGCAGGGCTCATCTTTGAGCCCTACCTTATTTAATACTTATATGACTCCGCTTGAAAGAGTGGTCGCCCCTTCAGGAGTGAAGCTCATTAGCTATGCTGATGACACTCAGCTGGTGGTAGGGCTCACCCAGTTGGTGGAACAACCTGAAGTCTTTCATGACTGCCTTGCCAACGTCCATCGTTGGATGTCCCACTCTGCCCTCAAGCTAAATGGGGAGAAAACTGAGCTGATGCTCATGGGAAAATCCAGTCCCTCTATCATTGCTAGCTGCTGGCCCCGGTCCCTGGGTGACCCTCCATCCCCCAAGAAGGAGATCAAGACCGTGGGAGTTTGGTTGGAGGAAGATCTATCCTTTAGGACCCACGCCAGGAAGACTGCAGGGGTGTGCTTCGGTTTGCTTCGGTCAGCTTGCAAGGTTTTACCACTGCTCCCTGATCCAGCAAGGAAGCTTTTGATTCGTGGTCTAATCTTGTCGAGGCTTGACTACGGGAACGCGGTGTTTCTCGGGGCTCCCGAAGCGACTTTGAAAACCCTTCAACAGTTACAAAATGCAGCCGCAAGAGTATTGATGGACGTTCCCAGAAGACATTCAGCGCTCCCCAGCCCTGAAAACGCTTCACTGGATCCCCGTTAGGGAACGGGTGAAATTTAAAGCTTTGTGCACGGCCCATAAAATCTTGCATGGTAAGGGCCCACCGATCCTTGCCCCCATGGCACGCCCCTATAAGCCCACACGCCTACTGCGCTCGGACCAAAGACATCTCCTGCAGTCAACTAGAGTAAAGAGAGCTCGCTCTGGGGGTAGGCGCTTCTCAGTGCAAGTGGCTGCACTGTGGAACTCCCTTCCCTTTAAGATCCGTTCAGAGCCTAAGATCCTACTCTTTAGGAAACTTCTGAAGACCCATCTGTTTCCAGTGTAGTGATTGTTTCGGTGCTTCTTTCTTGTTTCTGTACTGCGCCGGGATGCCCCTGGGTAACTGAGCGCATTATAAATTTTATATAATAATAATAATAATAATAATAATTGAAGCATCCTATTTACCTGGAGTCGAGTCTACACAAGTAGCCGAATTGATTGCATTGACAAAAGCCTGCAAATTTGGTAAAAATTGGAAAGTAACCATATACACTGATAGCCAGTATGGTTAAGGGGTTGTGCACGACTATGGCCAATTATGGATGCAAAGGGAGTTTCTGACTTCTTCAGGTACTCCTATTAAAAATGGTCATTATATAAAAGATTTGCTTGAAGCAATCCAATTGCCAAAAGAAGTGGCTGTGGTCAAGTGTGCTGCTCACCAATCTGGAAATGACAAAGTGACAGCTGGTAACCGATATGCTGACCAGTTCGCCCAACATTGCGCAAAATTTAAAATGGCTGTAAATAAGAAAATTGGAGTGGGCAGAAACAGCTGCCAACTTATGTTGCTTGAAGGTGTGAGAACGTGGGAAGAAGTGAGAGACTTGCAAAACGAAGCAGAACCAAAAGAAAAGGAAGAGTGGAGAAAGATAGGTTGTCAGAGAAGGGTTGAAGATGGTGTCATTGTTTACCTTGATGGTAGGCCTGTGTTACCAGACTGTTTGCTTGCTCCTATGGATAGGATATTCCACAGAGATTCCCATTTGGGAAGAGATGCCATGATACGTCTGTTCAGACAGTCGTGGTTCAATGCAAAATTCAGGAACATAGCAGAAGCACGTTGCCATAGATGTTTAATTTGTCAACAAATGAATCCTGGAAAGAAAACTGTAGTGTTACAAGGAAAGATTGGGAAGGCAGAGGGTCCCTTCATACGATTGCAAATTGATTTCATTCAGTTACCCCCTTGTCGAGGACTAAAATACATTTGTGTCATTGTCTGCCTATTTTAAAAATGGGTGGAAGTTTATCCCACACGTAGGAATGATAGTATCACTGTAGCCAAACTCCTGCTCAGAGAACTCATACCACGTTTCGGTTTTCCAGTAACGATTGAATCAGACCGAGGCTGCCATTTTAATAATGAAATAATTGGCCTAATCTGTGAAGCATTCAATGTTACACAAAAGCTACACTGTGCATACCACCCAGAGGCTTCTGGAGTGGTAGAACAACTGAATGGCACAATAAAGTCAAGATTGGGAAAGATGTATGAATCTACCCGATTAGAGTGGCCAGATGCTTTACCTCTTGTTCTGATGGGACTCAGAAGTATTGCAGACCGGAACACAGGCTTGAGTCCTCATGAAATACTAATGGGAAGACCAATGAGACAAGCATGGGTGCCAGGACACAAGCTGATAAATATATCTGATGATTTAGTACTGGAGTACTGCAAAGAACTGGCTGACCAAGTGCGTTTTATCTCTTACCAGGTTGGGGAAGACGCTGTCGCCAGACAAGCAACTCCAGCACATGACCTGAACCCAGGTGATTGGGTAGTGCTAAAGAAACATACTCAAAAATCTTGCCTTGCACCGAGGTGGGGAAATCCACGACAAGTAATTCTGGTTACCACCACAGCTGTAAAGTCCGAAGGAGTTCCACACTGGATCCATGCCAGTCACACAAAAAGAGTGACTGAACCTGATGAAACTGAAGCTGAAGGTTGTGCAGCTGAGGGGTCTCAAGATATCGATCCTGAAGTAGCTGAAGAGGAACAACCAAGCACCAGTCAAGATGATTGGATTCCAGTAGTTGAGATACCTGCAGAATACGTGAGAACCAGAAGTCAGATTTATCTAGACAGTCAGAGTGATAGTGAGGACGAGATAGGTTTAGAAGAACGTACTCAGATTACAGAAATCCAAGCCAGTGGTAATCCTGAGGAGGAACAGATAAGGAAAGATCAGAATACTTAGACAAATGATACTCCAATAAGAACTCTTGAGTCTGATGAGGGACAGATAGGTAATAGGGCAAGAGCTCAGGCAGAAGAAAATCAAGGGTTTGAAGAGCTTGAGCAGGGCCAGATAGGAGTAGAAAAATGTGTTCAGGAAGAAGAAGGTGAATCAAATCAAAGTCAAACTCAGCAAACACCTGAATAAGGACAGATTAGTAACCAGGCAGAAGAAACAGAAATAAGACCTGGACCTAGTAAGGTAGAGAGGAATACAGAAGACAGCATTGAAATAGATGTGCCACAACTGAATGAAAATAAGAGAGCACTGGAAGAAGGCCAGAGCACAGTGCCAGCTAAAAGACTCAGAAAAGGAGACAAGTGGCCTAGGTTTGTCAAAAGACTGAGATTTCGTCTAAAGACAATAAATGAAGAACCAGAAAAAGTAAATGAAATAACAAATCAAACTGAACAATCTACAGTACAACCAAGAAGGAGAAGTCCACGTTTAAAGAGACTAAAAAATAAATTCAGAGGCCCTGAATGGACTTACATCGTTCTTGAAGATTTCGAAAACTTAGAAATAAGTGACGAAAGTGATGACGAATTGATTGCTGATCAGACTGACGGAGAAGTGAGACCCACTTGAAAATTTCACAGGGTAAAAGACTGTGTAAAAGCTACAAAGAGGGGTTAAGTCTCCTTGGTCAGAAATGGCTGATCATACTGTTAATGGAAGACCGAAAAGAAACTGTTTAAAAACATGCTGTAGAATATGCACATGTAGTATAGCGATAGTACTAATAGTATGGTTAGGACTGACAATAGCTATTCCTTACATAATGAGTAGAGACATGAAGTATGATACTAATGAGCAACAAACGATAGATACACCTAGAAGAATGGATACACAAGAGAAAGCACTTAGCATTAAACAACAGAAGGTACATTTAGAAGCATCAGATGAGGAAGGACTACATTGTACTGGAATTAAAAACAGAACTCACTTAAATGTATTTGCAAACCTATTAGTACACTATGTAGAAGCTATGGAAATAGAAGATTGCTATGTTTGTATGAAACTGCCTACTTCAGTAGCCGAAGGTGTGACTTACCACCATTTACCGCTAACATATGGTATTTCATGTAGTATTTTAGCTAGTTTATTCTATAAGAAAGGACCTTTGCAGTATTACTATTCTAATTCAGATGTGATATTTTCTGAACTTCCTATACGTAGTAACCTGAATCCTGTACATACTAAGAGTGATGTAACACGTTATATGGGTGAATACTTTCTAACTATAGGTACAATAGATATAGCTGAAGCACACAAAAATAATTTAACATGCTTATTACGAGAAAAAGAGAAAATATTTTTGAATATGGTTTAGAAAAGGAGAGAGAATTTCCAAAGAAAGGCAAATGATAAGAATCATAAAATTCCTAAATGGGCTGAAAATATAGCTTTCACCCTAAATGGCAAGACTCATGCTGCTATGTTGCTGGATTTTGAAAATAAGGGGAAACTCTGTCTCCACAGGGAAAGAACTAGTTATTATAACAATATATTCATTGGTTCCAGTGAATTTGAACACAATTATAAAGTAATTGGGGGTTGGGGTTTCAAAGATGTAACTGAACCTGTATTTCCTGGAATTTATTTTATATATGCGGAAACAAGGCTTATTACAAACTGCCAGATCATTGGTATGGGAGCTGTTATTTTGGAATAGTAATCCCAAAGATATATCATGTAAACAAAATCACTGGAAACAATGAAGAAACTAATGGATTAATACGTAGCAAAATAGCTAGTTTTGGAATGCATTGATACCTACAGTGGAAGTGGCTCTGAATACGCAAAGAATTTGCAAATTGTCAACAGTAGTGGATCGTTTATCGACTGATACCGCTGGAGGGTTCTTAATGGTCAATACCGAATTGGTTGCGATCAGATCAATGGTTTTACAAAATCGACTTGCTCTTGATACATTATTAGCAAAAGAGGGCGGAATCTGTAGAATGTTGAAAGTGCAACATTGTTGCAATTACATACCTGACAAAAATGTTGAAATTAAAGGGTATGTAAGAAATATTACACATTTGGAAAAAGAGCTCAAACCACTGGAGGTTGATAGTGTATGGAAGAGACTTACTGATGTTCTCTCCTCTATAGGTAGTTGGCTTTCTAATGTAGGAAAAGGTTTTGTAGGTAGAATACTGATGCCAATGGTGGGAATAGGCCTACTGATTTTAGGGATAATAATTTGTTGCAAATGTCGGAAGCACAAAAAGACATATACAGTAAATAAGAGAGGGAAAAAGAGTAATATTGATGAGCTTGAATTAGAAGAGTTGAATAGAAATATATACAAGAAAGTGAAAAACTTTCACACAAACAATGAAAAGAAACAAAATAGAAAGTTTGAAGAAATTGAGCTGGGTGAGATGTGAAAAGTTGGCATCTGTTTCATTAATTGGTGATGATATAAAATATCATCAAAGAGGGGATTGATGCAGCAAGGATTCGCACGTAATGCGACTTGCTTGTATTCAGTCCTCTCGACATAACGTTAATAAACTAATCAACATGTTTGTCTTATTAATATTGCATTTCACAAAACATTGGGTATCTATATGTGCTGTTACTAATGTTAATCCGCTTGCAAATAAAATGGCCGCTGCTACGTGGTATTTCTTACTGTGCATGCGTCTGTCACACTCACGTGACATGACGTACTCTTTGCTTTGGAGGGAATCTTTTGCTTCTGGGCATTAAAACTAGGATGGCTGCTCTGTGTCACAGCATGCATGAAGCTTGCACTGCTGCTTTTGCTAAGCTGTTTGTTCTGACTAATTTCTAATTCAGTAGTTAAAATAAAGTAATGGGCATAAAATAGAAATAAGTGGTATACAGTACATTAATTTTTTCTGTGTTCTAAAACTGTTTCTTTCTATTTTTTCATGTAACGATAATCTTGGGCCTGGGAGGTGCTATTATTCCATCTTGAAAACCCATAGCGCACATGTCTAACTCTAAAGAGAACTGAAGTCATCCAACCTTGAAGCAATGCCAAGCTACCGTGCACTAGAAGATGCGCATGGGAAAACGAACTTTTGAACCCAAACGGAAGAAAACTTGTTAATAAGTTATAACAATGTATTTGTTAATAGAACATTCATTGTCGGATGGAATAAAACATACGTGGGAAAATAAATTGATGGGCAGGAAAGCAAACAATATTCATTCTGAAAGCTCCTCTTTCTTTGTCGAATCAAAATTGGGGATCCTTACACTTGCAACATTGGGGGGTGGTACACTGACCTGGAAAATAGTATAACTAGGGTAGGCTTAGTTACTTAATTTGTCCGACTTGTCCGAATAGCTGACCTGTCACTGACCCAACGCACTCAATAGGTGATCGAGAGCAGAGGTGCTGGCGGAGCCCTCTGTCAGAAGGTTCGAAACCCAGATCGGGGTTTGAAAGCTGAAGTGCTGGCGAAGCACTTTGTCGGAGAAATCGATAACTTTTACCGGGTTATGGCTGTTAGTTGCAGAGAGGGAGTAAGGCAGGCGTTGCAACTTTAACTGCGGGTGCTGGTCTTAGCCCTTGGTGGTCCTGTCCTGATCCAGTTTGGCTTTACCTGTCCTGATTCCGATTTGCACCTGCCTGCCTTTATGGTGCCTGCACTTTCGGGGTTCTGTCCTTTAAACTGACCCATAGCCAGGGTTAGTTCTTCACACCATTCTAGGTAAATATTAAATGTGGGTATTGTCATTGTACTGTTTCCTTCTCTCTTCCCACCTTCTTGTCAAATGCGTAAAGAGTGCTTTATAAAAGTTCTGCATGTTTTCATTTTAATCATTATTTTCCTAATTGAGAATTTCCTAATATTCAATGCTTGGATCATGACATTTTAAAATTTTTAGATAAAGAGTTTAAACCTTTTCCAAGTTGTGGTTATTTATGAGTGCAAATGTTCTTTTTCGACCTATTATTCTAACACCTTTGATCCCTTAGGACTTTAGATACCGATGATGAGAATTGGTAAGACAATGGTACAGGTCCTAAATGAAATTTATAAATCACTGATTAGAGAAAGTGTGCAGGTTACCTTATTAAAACTCATCATATGTTGTTTATGGGCCCAGGTGAGTATGGTAATCTGAGTCGGGTGACCTGCACGCGCTATCAACTGTGCACCACAAAGAATGGAGCACAGTCAGAGTGCCCCTCCCCAGAGGGTGCCCCTCTGGAGCAGGGTAATGAGGTCCAATGATCCCTGCCAGAGATCCTCCTGCAGATACCAGTCACTCACTGCACTGAACTGTAGTTTACATTTGGGCTGAATATATTTGCCCAGGCTTTGACTGCAATGCACACATTGCCTTTCAGTACATTTTTAAGCCTGTGCTTTGTTGCTTCTACAGACAGAGGTAAATTCCAAATATGGTACTTTTCACATGTTCTTACTTGGTGCTAATTTATTTATTCTGACTTCTAAAGGACCACCTTAATATTACACAAACACTATTTACTGGATTGCCAGATCATAGCAATTTCTGACAGGGGTTCCCTGTTACAATATAGCACGCATCACACATTAACTTCGTCCACGAAGCATAGCTCATTCGGTAGTAACATTTCACAAGGACTAGAAGTGAAAGCTGAGATACTCTTCCAACCTTTGAACTTCAAAGATTGAAACATTTTTTCTTTCTAGTGAACTTTAGGACTTCCACCATGTCAAAAGAAAATGTTATGAAATATTTTGTTACCTGGATGATTATTAGTGCAATTAAGATGTTAGGAAAATGTACCTTGTAACACTGGATGAGATTGCAAAGCAAAATACTGAGATAAAACTTGCAACGCCCTCAGTCACTACAAGGAATGCAGAGGAGCTACTTATTACAAGAATTGGGGTTTTGACAGCAGTTTGTATAACTCTGGATCACTTCCCTACACATTACCAGGGTATAACGCACTGAAATTTTAAATTAAACAAACTAAAAACACAAGGAATGTGATTGGTTATGATGACTGGTTATACATAAAGTACCTGTTGCATGTAAACAACCACACTATCTTCCAAGATGTATTTTTATGGAGAACGCAACTTCTGATGTGCTATGGGGTAGGAATGATGATTAATGGAAAAAGAGATAGTTAGTTATTAGTTCATCTGCCAATAGGAACTCTCCTATACATCCCCAATGGAACAGTCTTGGTTGGGATATGTTAGTGGCCTAATAAATGGAAGCAGTGTTTGTTTTGTTATGTTGTATCTGTCTTCAGAACCTGGCCACATACCATGGGCAGTGCTTAATTTGTGCTGGTGGTTGCCAATGGCACTGATGTTTTGGGGACTAGCCCTTATTCTTCTGCAGCAGACGTTCACCAAGAGCAAGAGAAGGAAAAGCACACACATCAGAAAGATGAAAGAAGAGAAAGATGGAAAAAGTGTCACAATGGAGAGAGCAGGAACTTGCAAGAGGAAAATAAAGGGTTCGGGATTATCTGCTAGTAAATTAAAGAGGCATGAGGTGGATTTAAGACTACATAGCATTGATATTTGGTTTGCCGACATTTAATTGAACCGCGCCGCAGGCTTTTACAGCAGGCTTTTGGGCACCGGCACTCATTCTGTTACAAATAAAACACTGACTGGTCTGTGGACATATTGAGAACATGAGGTCCATGGCATTAGATATATTAACTAGTTCTAATGGAATAGCTGTGATACTCAATGATAATATTACAAGAACATCTTTCTCAGTGGCCAAGCTGCAAAAACCTTATTATGTGCAGAGGATGTTAAAAGCTTGGACCGGATCACAAAATATTTTCAACAGGTGCTAATTCATGTCTTTGGTAGTAAGTGCTTGGTAAATACCTTTTACCAGCGTCAGTCAGTCAGTCAAAAATCTTTATTCGGCTAAATATCAGCCATAAAAGAAAACATCATTAAAAAACATTTCCAGAGTAACATATGAACAAATAATGATTATATATTGATCCCAATTTCATTCTCAGGGTATCAATATTTTAAATAGTATTTCCCACAGAAAACATCTTGAAAATGTGAAACCAGGGTATGAGTAAATTCATAGAAGAGGGGGCGTGGCTTGGCAGCCTAAGATGGCGGACGCACCTTTCTGAGCTCCGTCCTGGCTGCCCGCTGAAAATCGCGCCAAATATCATGGGGACTCTCTCTTAACTTCCCAAACTCCAGAAACCCGAGCTATATGCACCCGGAAGCCTTCGACGCTCTGCCGGCTTGAAAATACCCCGGGATCCTGCGGACACGCAGTGTCCGATCTACGGCCGGGAGGAGCCTGAAAATGGCGGCGCCCTGATGAGAGACCCACGGCGGAGCCCAGCGGTGGCAGCGAATCCGGCAGCCCCCCCCCATCCGGGGCACGGAGTGACGCCAATCTCTGATGTGCCCCGAGCGGTGGAGACAGCGAAGTAGCGGCGACTCCCCCTGATCATCCTCAGATCCGGAGGTGAGAGTGTATATGCTGGCGGCGCGAGAGGCCCTACTAGCGGTGCGGGGCCTACACAGGAACGCCACACTCCCGAGCGACACGCACGGACCAGCCACAGGAAGCTGTCCAGCTACCCTGCCCACCTGCATGCACCGGAGGGCGCACGCTTACAAATTGAAGTCCGGGCCACGGGTCGGTGGTCACGAAGACGGACACATCACACGGCCTGCCACCCCCTGTGCTCCATTGCCGCCAGAGCCCACATTAAGAACCCACCTGCATGCACCAGAAGGCACCCGCTTACACATTGAAATCCGGGCCACAGGTCGGTGATCACATGGGCAGACGCGTCGCGTGGCCTGCCGCCTCCTGTGCCCCCTCACTGCCAGAGCCCCTGTTGAGGACCCCCACTGCGACCCGTCACCCGGCGTGAATCCGGCGCCCCCCCCTCCCCGGGGTTGCGGAGTGACACCGACCATCGAAGCGCCCCGGACAGTAGAGGCGGCAAAGTGACATCGACCCTCCTGACCCTCCCCAGACCTGGAGGTAAGAGCGTATATGCCAGCAACGCGACGGGCCCGGCTAGCGGTGCAGGGCCTACACAGGAACGTCACGCTCCCAAGCGGCACGCCCAGACCAGCAACGGGAAGCTGTCCAGCTACCCTGCGGAGCTCTCCTGCCCACCTGCATGCACCAGAAAGCGCCAGCTTGCGAATTAAATTTCGAGCCACGGATCGGTGGTCGTGAGGGCCTGCCACCCCCTGCGCTCCATTGCCACCGGCACCCACATTGAGAACCCACACTGCGGCTCTGCCACCTCCTGCGCTCCTTCACCACCAGAGCCCCTCTTGAGGACCCCCGCTGCGACCCGTCACCCGGCGGAGCTCTCCTGCCCACCTGCATGCACCAGGAAGCGCCAGCTGGTGAATTGAATTTCGGGCCACGGATCGATGGTCGTGAAGACCTGCCACCCCCTGCGCTCCGTTACCGCCAGAGCCCACATTGAGAATCCACACTGAGACTCTGCACCTAGCCCCGCGACAAGACTACAGGCCATACGTAGCCAGCACCTCTCCGGTGGCGTGGAGAGGATACCCCCCGGTCGCTAGGAGCAGCGGAGTGGAGAGATGGAGCATAACGGGGCGGGAACAGGCTGCACCTTGTGCCGCCTAGGTGCATAACGGAACCCCCTACACTGGCTGCACCCTAGACGGATCCTGACGCAATAGCCGCAACGCCCCGACAACCACCCGCGACTGCTCTCCCTACACGGACCTTACAACCTCCCCCCCTGCATCTGACGTCAGGTCCCGAGCACCAAAACAGGGCTCCAAATCGGAACTCTCACCTACGGCATCATTGGACGCCTACGCAATACAGAAGTTCCACAGGCACGGAACCGCAGGCAGGACTCCCCGAAACCCACCAACTCCTCGATGGGTGCGGGACCCTCTCATGAGCCATCCATGTCAGATAAGCTGGACAAAGTCCTCGCCGCCATCGAACACTCCAGAGTCACGATGGAGACGAAGTTTGGCGAGCTGGCCGCAGACATTAGCATACTACGAGATGACCACCGGAAACTGGCGGACAAAGTCAAGCAGACCGAAACAACGCTCCAAGTTATGGCACCCGAGGTGCGAGCGCACCAGGTAGCGATGACAGATATGCAGCGTAGACTACAACTCCTTGAGAGTAAAACAGATGATTTGGAAGGCCGCTCTCGGAGGACCAACATCCGCATCCTGAACCTGCCGGAGAACTCAGAAGGCTCCCACCCTATCACACACATGGAGGCCTGGATAAAGACATTTACCCGCCCGGAAGACCTGACACCGTTTTTCTCCATTGAAAGGGCGCATGGGGTGCCGGCTCGTAAGTTCAAACCAGGCTTACCTCCCAGACCATTCCTCCTAAAGCTGCTCCACTTCCAAGATAGAGACACCATCCTTAGAGCAGCCCGGGAGAAAGGTGCGCTGCTCGTGGAGGCTAAGCGCGTCATGTTATTCCCGGACTATTAAAGGGCAGTTCAGCTACAGAGAGCCACCTTCCAAGCGGTTAAGCGAGCTCTACAACTGAAACGGGTGCAATACGCTCTCCTCTTTCCAGCCAGGTTAAAAATCATCTATAAAGGCTCCACACATTTCTTCACTGACCCTGCAGAAGCAAATTCTTGGATAGAACAGCACCTACCAGGCCCCGAGGCTGAGGAGAATTCACCACACCGCCAGCGCTCGGACCGCCCCAGGTGCCAGCAGAAGAAGGTCACCCTCAAGCAACTTACCTCCAACTCGAGATCGCCCGCACACCGGGCCCCCGATCTGGAACAAATCATAGCAGAACGCAGGAAGGCCATACAGGGTGCGGCAGCAAGGTGAGAAGTTAGAAACAACTCAGACCTAGAAGAAGCTCCTCACATCTTCTCGTCAGATGACGAAGCCAGTGATACCCATACATCTCATGACGGGTCGGGCACGCCACCCCTGGTCACCCCACAAACGGCAGACACGCTCATTTAGTCCACGATAGGGATAAACGGATTATACTGCAAATCGCTCCGTTACCAGTATTCATGCAACAAATATGGTAGACAATACGAGCCAACCAAGTGACCAACCAGCCAAGGCTAACCACACCACAAACTGTTGCATGCGCATCGCCAAGAGAGTCTGTTCCCCAGGCAACATGTTCTGACCAGCGGGCAGCCGGATGGCTGGAGACACCCGCAACCGAACAACCAGCCCCCTCCACAAAACGACTTAAAGACAGTACATGAAGTACAGTTTGGACATCCCGTTTCTGACGTTATGTCCCTCTAGTTGGGAAGTTTCCCGAACATCCAAGTTTCACTTCCCTGTTCCAAAGGCTCTGCCTACACCCTCTGCGGATCAACCTGATGGGAGAACATGCAACCAACGAACTATGGACGAACGGGGATGTGGGGTATGGGGGGGAGGGGCGGAGGGGGCATACAGGAGAGGTGGACCCGAGCTCATGACATACCATGGCATACAGAACCCCGAGTACAGATGTTAAGATCATTACCATAAATGTCAGGGGTATGCACACGGCTAGCGAACGATATGCTGTCTACGCCTACGTCAAACGACAACAGGCGCAGATAGCGCTCTTACAAGAGACCCACCTGCCCATACAAGAAGTGACCAGGCTGCAAAGGAAATGGCGGGGTATAATATGTGCCACTACCTACTCGGCATATGCCAGGGGCGCCCTTATTTGGATCAGACCGGGAGTCCCGTTCAAGGAGCACACTCAAATCATAGATAAAGAAGGCCGCTATGCCCTCTTGGAGGGCTTGCTAGAAGGTCAGGCACTCTTGTTGGGCAGCGTATATGCCCCTAACGTGGACCAGGACCACTACTGGACGTGCCTTACGGGAGTGCTTACCCAATACGTCTCAATCCCCTGGCTCCTCGGAGGGGACTATAACTGTGCCCTGAACCTCCAGCTTGATAGATCCCACCCCCCCGATTCACTCACCGGCTCATAAACAGACTACCCAATATCAAGCGCGGATACAGCACTGGAGCCTGATAGACCATGGCGCGAACACAACCCAGACACACGCCTGTATTCCTTTCACTCCATACCCCATAATCTGCGCGACCGTCTTGATCGGTTCCTCTGCTCTACGACAGTGTTCCCACTCGTACAACACTCTGACTATCTCGGCAGAGTCCTATCAGATCACGATGCACATGTCCTGACGCTTAGATGGCGACCCCCGCACCCTCCTATACCCACCTGGAAATTACCAAGTGAATGCCTTTCCGACCAGGTTTTTAGACACACACACGCCTCCTATATCAGCGAACACTTCACGATCAACGCAGGCAGGGTCTAGCCTCATAGAATGGGATGCATTCAAAGTCACAGCCAGAGGCCACTGCATCCAACAGATACTTGGAGTCCGTAAAACACTAGACAGAACCCTGCAAGCTGCAGAACAGGCCCTAGCAACACTCACAAGGCAACCTGACACCATCGACACCACTGTCCAACAAATAGCAGAAGCCAGGACCACCTACGCAGAGGCGTTGCGAGATATGCGTAAATATAACTTTAGAGCCTATGCGGCCAGGACACACAGGGAGGGCAACAGGGCGGGCGCGCTCTTGGCATGGCTAGCCAGACAGGAAGGGACCATGAGCCCGATCACGGAATTGCTTGACCACACAGGTACCCCCAGACACTCACAAATAGATATCTTACACATCTTCCGAGATTACTATGAGACGATCTACCAAGTCCCGACACAAGCAGACCACCAACGGGAAATGACACGATTCCTCCGCCCCCTACGCATCCCCCATATCCCACGAACCGCCAGGAAAGAACTGGACTCGAGGATTAAGACCCCGGAGGTCACCGAAGCCCTTAGACACCTGGCACGACATAAGGCCCGGGTATGGACGGATTCCCTCTTGAATACTACAACACCTTCTCAGTGCACCTTGTTCCGAGAATAGTGACGATGTGGGACGAGGCGCTGGTCCGAGGAGAACTCCCGAAGTCACTCCGAGAGTCTATCATTGTAACCTTTCTTAAGCCACATAGAGACCCAGTCCTCCCGGCCTCATATAGACCAATAACGCTCCTAAACACGGACTGTAAGCTGTTAGGGAAGGTCTTAGCAAACAGATACACCCAAATCCTCCCACCCCTGGTGCACTCCGACCAAAACGGTTTTGTCCCGGGATGAAACACCTCACAGAACATACGTTGGTTATTTCACGTCCAAGATACTACGAAAACACGATTTCCCAATGCCGCCTGCTTGATCCTAGATCTTGAAAAGGCATTTGATACCTTACTCTGGCCTTACTTATTCGCGGTACTACGCAGAGCCCGTGATGGACCGGTTCTGTTGAAGTACACCAAACTCCTCTACCAAGGCCTTACATCACGGGTTATGATAGGCAAACACATATCGACCCCGTTTCAGGTAAACAGAGGGACCAGACAGGGATGTCCCCTATCCCCCCTCCTGTTCGCCCTGGCAGTCGAACCACTTGCAATTAAATTACGTCAGGAAGGGCAGACGTGGGGAATACCGACAGCGGACATCACACACTGCGTGTCACTATATGCGGATGATCTCTTGATATACGTCAGAGACATCACAAGCGACTTATCTACGATCTGGTCGACTCTCCAGAACTTCGGAGCGGCCTCCGGTCTTAAGGTTAACTGGAAAAATAAAAAATAAAAAATAAAAAAATGAGTAAATTCATAGAATAAAATCATTTGCCAACAATGTCCCATAACTGAACAGCTGAAGAAATATATCTGTAGATCATTAGGCAAGTAAATTCATAATTTAAAAGCTGGGGTGATGCAATACTGCCCAACACTTTCTAATATTCAAAAATTTTAAAAGAGGAAAAATAAAAACATGCCACGGTTTATAAAAAAACATGAAAGTGCTCTGAACAGTCTTAGAATCACATGGGCACTGGTCTAGTTTGGCATTACAATAAACTTCACGTGGATAAGAAACCAAAAAATGTGAATTGCCAAAACCTGAATCTTATAAGATAAAACAATTTGGCATGAATAAAAGGAAAAGAAAGATAGGGCTCAATACATGGAGTGCAGAATAACAATGAATGTTCTACAGCATTCTTTTCGGCCATCTCTATTCTTCCTCTGGTTGAATATAGATGCGTTAAAATATCTCTTTTTAACTTCACTTTTGGTATCTTAGCAATACTAGCTGGATTATAAAAACAATCCACTAACCTCATGTTCTCTAACTGGTTCTTTATATAGCTAAACCAGGATATTTTTGTCATGCACTCCAGTTTAAAGCAATCTAAAATAATAGCATGATTTAGGGCTGGTTCTTCCTTCGCCCAAATAGTGTGCCACAGTAGTATCGGAGCTAGCTGGATACGAAAAGACAACAGAACCAAGCCAAGTTCGCTTTCACAGATGGTGTCAGCAGTACTTTTAGGAACTGTCAACAAGCGTTTCACAAACACTTGTTGACAGTTCGGCTCTTTGTAGGTCCCCTGCATTACAAGAACCCCAGACTCCAGCACCATACAGGGTGACAGCACATGAGCGGGCTTTATAAATATTAATGATTTTTTTTGATTTGTTTAGAGCCTAACTTTTTAGTAAATCTAAAAATCGCCTCCATGTTTTGGTTAAAACTGCTGGTCCTTGATTATACTAAATAACGTAACATGCTTTTCTGATCGAAAAGTATTCCTAAATAGGAGAAGGTGGGAACAAAAGACAATTTTCCAATATTTATAAATCAAGATTTTAATATGGTGGGGGTTTTACCCACCACCATGGTGTGAGATTTTCCTACATTAGTCTTCAAGCCAAGGTCATTCCTAAAATCATTAAAACTGGTTAGAGGCCTCTGCAACCCCACCACAGTTCTAGACATTAGGACGCAATCATCTGTATAAAGTAATGCAGGTAGCGACCTGCGGCCTATCTTGGGGTCAACAACACTCCCCTGTTTAATATAATTTGCTAGATTATTTATGTACAAACAGAATAAAGAAGGTGCGAGAACGTAACCTTGGCGAACACCTCGATTAATTTTTATTGAGCCCGTGAGTTCGCCACCTACTCCTTATCGGACTCTCTCCGTCATGTCTTTATGCATGGCTGCTAGAAAATGAACAATAGATGGTTCAATGCCCATATTCAGCATCTTTTCCCACAGCCTTCCTCTCTGCACCCAGTCAAAAGCGGACGTCAGTGCTTGGTAAACACCTTTTACCTGCGTATTAGAAAAAAAACAAGGAGTCTAGAGTTGGTAATGTGGAATACACATGTTGTGCATATTTGTTGTGTGGCATTTTGCAGTCTTGTTGATTTGTTCTGTAGTTTTTTGTGCTGCTATGTATTTGTGCTACATTATTGCAAAATAATAGTTTGTTGTGTTGTACTGAGGTTTTTGTGTTGCACACTGCTTTGTTGTGATGTGCCATTGTGTTTTAATTGTGTTGTTATGTTGCTTGTGCATACTATTGTATTGTGTTCAGATTACTTTAGAAATTTTAGCAAATGCTGCTATATTTTCAGCCAAAAACAGTACATACCTTGTAAGCTGCTTTTTCAAGCAATCATGAAGAACTATCTATAGTGTTAAAATAACGC
The DNA here is from genome assembly GCF_964261635.1 of Lissotriton helveticus. NCBI lineage: Eukaryota > Metazoa > Chordata > Amphibia > Caudata > Salamandridae > Lissotriton > Lissotriton helveticus. The sequence continues at coordinate 1,208,141,769 of NC_136059.1, forward strand.
TGTTCCAGCTTAAGATATTTGTCAGCCCAAAACTGTGGCAAACTCTGTGTCTTAACTTAGTACTTCCAGTGCTCACTTTATGTGATACAGCCCACTGAATGCATCTTGTGTTTAGCAAGGCATTCAACATTTTGTTTTTCCCTTGCTTTGACTGGTTATGCTTCCGGCATAAAGACGTAGAGACAATGCTCCTAATATATATTAGTTATTAGTTTTTAAAGTTTTAAGCAATGAAGTTATTTGGTCAATTCGTACCGGGACAAAGTTGCATGCTCGGGCCAACGGCGATGGAGCACGGGCCGAGTACAGGACCATGTTAGTACAGCGGGAAGTTTTACCTTCTGACTTTGATGGAAAGTGCATTGTGGTTTTGCAGGGGTCTGCCTCATCATATGTTGTGTTGGATCTGGTGAGGCTTTTAGTCGAGAGTTGTATGGCTCTGCAAGGGTCTGCGCCGCTCAGTGCCTGCTCTAATGAAGCTCTCGGTAAAAAGCTGTGTGGTGTGATTGTGTGAGATTTTGCAGAGACTGAGTTGGTCACTGTGAGGCTTCCATGTCAGGAGGTCTGCATCGCTTAGCGTTGGATCCAGTGAGGTCTTTAGTTATGGCGTGCACAGCGTGACTCTGCAGGTCTCTGTATGAGATCATGGTGATACCTTCAATTCAGCAGGGAGAAGTACACTCTGAATCCAGCCAAGTGTCCAGGACCTTGAGGACAGCATTTGAGGGTCAGGAGGACTCACTCCCACAGAGACCAGCAGAGTAGACCAGATCAGGTCCATTTGTTAATCTGGTCAGTTGAAAAGCTAGAAAGGCCTTGGAAGCGTGTTTTGTCCCTGAAGCTCAAACATCACTTCTTGGCTCTGCTCTCTTGGTTAATTTGTTGGCTCGATCACCCCTAGTGCTGCTGAAGGAAGTGACAGCTGCTTCTCTCCACTAGAGGATTCTCAGGCCATCTTACCGCTGCTTGCATGACTCCTATCTGCTCCATCACATCATAAGAGCCAGATGCTGCCGACTTGGGTTGGCAACTAACGCATGCCCCCAATATTCTTCAAGCAAGGTAATGGCTTCCTATGTGGTTAGGTAAGAGAGGGAAGGGGTGAGGTTGAGTAAAGTTGTGGTAACTAAAAATATGTTACCGGGAACAGGCAATAACTCTCTCTGGTCATGTAGAAAGAACATGGAATTACTTGTTGCTGGGCATGTGGAGACTGGTCAAACATGTTGGAAATCTTATGGGTGTTTATAACTGTTACTACACATGGGGAGACAGGAATTACCCATTAGAGGCTGCTCTTACTGTTGACCAGAAAATGGGCTCTTGTCATAATCCATGTTTCCAGTGATGAGGGCACTACCCAATATATAACGCTCTTTCGAGCATTGTGATGGATCTGTCTCTATGTTTCATCCAACAGCAAATTGAATATGAACTGAACTATAATGGACTGCATGTAATATAGTCGTCCTTGCTAGAATCTGATGACTGGTAGGCATGAGTGTGTGAAAAAACATTGATGAACAACTTCATTAGCACTACAACATAGGAATGTGATGTTTTTTTCTGTAAATATGGTTTTATTGGTAATATCACATGTACTTGTTTCTTAACAAAAAAATGATATATGGCGTAAAGTACTCCCCTTGTACATTATTTAGATATTGCAAGTCACAGAGATGTTCCGTGGCGCTTACACCAGGAAAAAGTGAGCACTCTGTTTACTGATCATAGCCTTTGTTTCTTATCAAAACATTATATATGGGATAAAGTATCCCCTGCTGTACATTATACGGATATTGCAAGTCACTGAGGAGTTCCATGACGATATAGAGGAATGAGGTCAATGACCGAGTTCCTTTATAAGGGTATGGAACTCCTCGGTAACTTGCAATATCCTTATCACGTACAGCCAGGGGTAGTTTATCACATATAATACATGGTCAGCCCATCAAAAGCCACTTAAATCCTTGGTAAGTAGCTCTTTCATGGGAGAGTGCATGTTTGCAAATAGTGCAAAATTAAACACATCAAACAAACTGTGAGATGTTTCTTGCAAAAAGATATTACAATAAGTTTAATACAAGTCCGTTTTTTTCTTTTTTTAAAGCCATGGTAGGTTGGAATGTATAGAAACATACAGAAAGATTGTACATTTTCAATAATTACCTAAAGAAGGTAAAAAGTAAACATATTGATCTATCGGTCCCCTTTCTTTTTGCCACTGTAGGATAGAAAAACAGAGCAGAAGAATGAAAAGCAGCAAATCCTTCTCGTTCTTCCCATAGCAGCTCCAATTATGCTCCCTGACCTGACCTGCCTTTCCTTGGCTGCCTGCTCTGTCAGCAGGCATTATGACTCAGAACTCGACTGTAATAAGTTATTACAGTTGAGTTCTGGCTTCATTGCTTTATAATCGGCGACTGTGTGCTGGTTATAAAGAAATTAAAGACCTGCTTTCATACAGGGAGTGCAGAATCCCTTGTATCAGATATTAATATTTTATAACTGTCATTGTTTGTTAACCTCATCGCTGCTAGAGAGTTTCCCCTGCTGTGCTGGACAGCAATAAAAACGGGTGTGGTCATGACGAGCTCAGCTCTTCATAAGCACACGAGCCCTGTGCTGCATGACAAGCTGAGCTCGTCATGAGCATGGAAGGGGTTAAGTCACCTCTTTCTTCACTTCTGGTTAAAGTTGAATGTTTACATTAGGTAGAATAAGAACCTAGCTGTGAAGTTCTATATGAACGGTGCTTCTCGTCTGCCCCATGAGAATAGGAATACAAAACGTAGAGAAAGTAGAGCAGATGCAGCTCATAATTCAATACCGTAGGATGGCCTAACGCCACTGACTTCTATTTGAACTTTAGACACACTTCTCTACCTGCTGGCACAGACAAACAATGGATCAAAGTGCAACAACGAGTGAGATAAAGGGAAAGTGCGCGTGGACCGCAAGCAATGAACTTTAGACACACATCGTGTTGCCATTCGTGCAAGAAAATAAGGCACTGTCATGGATTATCAAAAATTAATAAATAGTATCTAAGGCCTTTAATCTGTTGATTACATTTATCCTAGTGGGTCATTTAAGCAAGCAAGTTTTCTTATCGAGAGCTCTCAAGTTTTCTAGTTCCATGTTTGCACGAGTAGCGCAGTCAATCCAGTCTTTTTATTTGCATTCTGAGATAAGTAGGTCTTTGGTGCTCAATATAAACCCAGGACTACAGGTCCCAGAATGCAAAGGCACAACCTGGACTGAATGAGCTATCTACGCATACACCGGAAAAAATGTAAGCTCTCGTTTACACAAATGTGCAAAATGGATCCCCTATAAGCAGCGCTGCAAATTTACTCTAAGCTTTCAGAGATATTAAAAGGAGTAAATAGAATAGAGGACTTTTAAAGTTTGTACTTTTCACTGTATCTGAGGCGGTCCCTGTGTTGTTATGAAAGATAATAGTATATCACCCTATCAATGTACTGTTTAATTAGTGCACAAGAGCTATTATACTCACTCAAAGGAATGTGAAGCTGTGGTCCAGATTTTGTTATGTGCCCGAGTTAGGCCCATGTAGCAATGTTGCACATTTTCTTACATGGCCATTTTCTGCACAATAACATTTTACGATAACCTTCTGCACATATTCGCGCGCGTGACAATGTTGGATTAGTTTCTCTGAAACTGCTTTGCTTACACATTTCGCTTTGTGCAACATTATCATGATTCCTCGAACATCGAGTACAAGGCCTTGCATGCTGTACAATGTTGTTCTACCATCATTCACGGAGCGACAGGGCTATCTGTAAATGTATAACAATACTCATTTGTATATACATTGCAAGAATGCTTTTTATTATTCATTGGTGGCCGGTGTGGCTCACAGGTGGCAGTTGTATGGGAGGGCGGGGGGGTTGCACGGGGTGGCGGGGGTCACGATTGCAAGAGGGTGAGCATAATAAAACATAAAATAACAAAATTAACTTACCTTGCTGTCGGGTCCCGCGTCTCTGCTCCTGCTCTCCTCGAGGAACAGGAAGCACAGCCAGGCCCCACTGACCAATCATAACGCTGCAATGCAGCGTTGTGATTGGTTTTGAGCATCCTGGCTTGACAGTCAACCAGGGAATGGGGGCCTGGGCATGTTCTCCATGCAGACTGTAATGCAGCTGCATGGAGAACAGGGAAAGTGTGCGTGACTGGTTTGAGCGGGCCAAGAGGGCAGACCAAAGAGTCATTACACACCTAGGAGTGGACAAACCACTGCTCCCATGCCCTTCTTGGAGAGCAGAGCAGCCCTCTCACCAGCCTGCCAAGCAGCACAAACATAACATGATAATAACTGAAAGCTATTATCATTTTATGTTTCTACTTCTCGCACTTCTTGAAAGCAGTGGGGCGAAGCTCCTCCACCATTACAGAGGAGCTGCCACTGTTTTTATAATAAACAAATAAGCATTTCCAGGGATTAGACATAGGAAACACTTCTGCTGACATTGAGAGGTCCCTGCATGCTGATGTTTCGCCAGGCAGCAGCCTAACATCTCCCTGAGGGGGTGTCCCGTTTGTAATCAAGACGGGGTCCTACATTCTGTCCCGCCAGGTAATGGTGTTGGATCATCCCCTAGACACACAGAGGATAGGGATGGCATACCAGGAGTAAGCCTAATTCCTAGATTGGTTTATATGCCTGCATATATGCACAGTTCTTAGCACCATGGTGGAACTATACCTGCTATTTACTATTTTGGTGCTTGTAATAACTTACATAAGCTTCTGTCATTGATTATCGCAGCACATGTACTCTATACAAGAATAACATTGGTTCAATAAATACATTAAAGAACATCCCATTGTGTATTCTCTGTATATTTGTCTGAGAACAAGAGTGCACGAGTGACTGAGAGAAAGGATTTCAGATCCGCTTCCATGATCCTGAGGGGTCAGGGTGATCATGTTCATTGGTTGCCAGAAACCATTCTCTCCCTGTTCAGGTTAGGGGGGCTTATGGTGGCACTGTAAGCTAGCTGGTCTCTAAGCCAACATACATGATGGGGGTGCATGGAATCAGTCTAAGCACCGCACCCAAAGTTTACGTCGTCCACAAACGTGCAGGTCCTACAGATTAGTGGGAACTACACAACAATTTTAATTTGGTGAATGTATCAAAAAGGGGCATCCCTCAGGTCCAGGTTTCCTACCTCTTCATATTAGTAGACCTGGGAAAATGACTTCACCTTCCTGTGTCTAAAAGTTCTTACAGGAGTTTTCATGATCATTGGTCTATAGTCTAACAGCAGCTAAATGTACACTAGTTGAAGATGGCAGAGCTATTTACAAACCAATGCTTAACTCTCAGTTCATTAACAAACTTCTGTTGGGATGAGGATGGTCCCTGCATGATATGAGGGCATGCAGTGTACCCCTGTCCTGAGCACTAGAGTGCACGTGAAACTGGTAACCCGACTTTTTAATTGGCCTTGCAGTGTAGTCTATGTGCAGAGGATTAAGGGTGTCCATGGTCACACAATGCCTTGAGCCTATACTGTGACCGACAAGAGTGCACCAAGCATGGCTCCATAACCAACCAGACTACAGTCCATTTCCTCAACTTATCACATGCAGCAGTGGTGGGAGTGTACCATATTTTGTGGATTGTTAGTCTGAAGAAGCCATTTTTCTGTGCTAGTTGACAGTGAGGTCTACTGACTACTTGCATAAAATTCCACTTGAGTGTGACACTCAGACCTTTACACTCATATTCTATGTGTGTGTCGTTGAGGAGGATGTGTAGCACAAGTATTGTGCTAAGACTATGCGTATGGTGAGAGCAAGAGTATTGGGAACAGAGGCATCCATTTTGGATATCCTTTATAGCCTCTAGCACTGGTAATGAAGGAACATCCGTAACATTTTCATAGACTATCTCATCAACCAAACTCTAAAAAGGCCCTAAGTTGCTCATTGGCACATTTTGACTTTTTACAATCCCACATTTTCTGAGCATTTTGTTGTACTTTGTTTATTCTAGAGACAGCGGATAAGTCGTGGCAATGCTGTGTCCCTGTGTCATTGTTCTTTTCATGTTTTGTTCAGGACAGCTATGTTTTTATTTTATAACGGATTGCATTGAATTGTGTTGGCCTTTAGCTATGCCATCCCATTTCTTCTGAAGGGAAGCGTTCTGTTTGACCATCTTCTAAAAAGAAAGCCAAAGACCAGGACATCGCATCACTCTTTGTGTATAACTGTCTATGCTTGATTATCTCTACACAGTGTTTGAGGTCCAGTAAGCCCCACTCTCTGTAACACATAATGCAGGCAAATAGAAGTAAATGAGCATCTTTGCGTGTGTGTATCTAGTTACATGTGCACATATACAGTTGTCTGTTGAAGGGCTGAAACTAGATTTTGCACAATCAGCACTTAAAAGGTACATCTTGACAATATCAAGAAAAACACAGCTAACTGGGGGAACACAGTTCTAATTCCCATATGCAAGGTCAAATGCATATAGGCAAACAGGAATTGATAACCTCCTGTAATGTCAGTGGGTTTTAGGACAAATGTCTAGAGAAATACAAAAGCAATCGGTACATGCAAATGCCAGCTTCTATTTGGACCCACTACACAAGTGTTTACAGCAGCATAATGCAGGCCTCTGCAGTGGCCCAACCTTCCAAGGTCTCTGCTCAGCAAGAGCCTTTTCATTCTGGGAGGTGGCAATACTAAATAAAACTGTAGGAGCAGTCACTGAATCTTGCTCGTGAGAGACTTAATTTTTGATTACTGCCTGTTTCTATACTAATGACCAGGCCTGGGTGAAATGTTGTTTCCGTCGGTATAACCACACGTAACTTCCAGTATTTTTTGTTACACCGGTTATGCGAAATGCGTTGGGTTTTTTCACAGGTGATGTATCAAATTTTTTTTGCGTGAAATGCGTCCTCACTTGGGTACAAGGATGCATTTCAACCAAAAGAATAGTGCTAAAAGTCAGATTGATACTTCTCATGATAACACATAGGGACTTATTTACAATGTAATGTAATGTAATGTAGGCACACAATTATATAGCGCTACTATCGCTCCAAGGAGCATCTTGGCGCTCAACACCCAACCCGGCTGAAATAGGTTGGTGGACAGAAGGCAATTTCACGCATTACAAGCTTTACACTAATACTCTACAAGCCGCGTCGGAGAGTGAGAAGATCCACGTCTTCAGAGACTTCCTAAATTCGCTCTCCTTGACTATATGCCGAAGCTGAGCTGGCAATTTATTCCAAGCTCTTGAGCCTAGTACAAAAAGAGATTTCCCCCCTTTGGTGGCCAATCTAAATCTGGGAATCACCAAAAGATTTTGATTGACGGACCTCAGGCAGCGTGCTGGCACATAGCGTTTAAAGCCATTCAACAGATATCTCGGACCTTGTGACTGGAAGGCTCTAAAGGTGATAACAAGGACGTTAAATAAAACACGCTTGTGGATGGGCAGCCAGTGTAAGATCTTAAGCGCCGCCGAGGCAGATGACCTTCTCGGCCAGCGAAGTACCAGGCGAGCAGCAGCATGCTGGACGATCTGCAGCCTGTGCAGCACTGCTTTATTGGTGCCTGCATAAAGACTATTGCAGTAGTCCAATCTAGATGTTATCAGTGCTACTGCTACCGTCTTCTTGGCTGCCAGAGGAAGAAGATCAAAAAACTTCCTCAATGATTTGATGATCTGGAAACATGAGCCAGCTACGCCTACCGCTTGCTGTTTGAATGAAAGTTGGTCATCAAATTTAATGCCCAGATTTCGCGCAGAAGAAATAGTATTGGGAGGAGCTTCTGCATCCTCAGGCCACCATTGTTTAGGGGAAAACACATTTTGGGGTCCAAAGGGCAATATTTCTGTCTTCCCTGAGTTACATTTGAGGTGATTGTTATTCATCCACTCAAATGTAGCCGTGAGACAGTACATCAGATTTTTTCAGCCCCAGGCAGCTCCCTATCCAGCACTAGGATCAGCTGCGTATCGTCAGCATACGATATGACTTCAATCTGGTAGGATGCAATCAGCTCAATCAGGGGAACCATGTAAAGATTAAAAAGAACAGGACTCAAACTAACGCCCTGTGGGACCCCTGAGCTGATGACCTTTTCTTCAGATTTGTAGTCACCTAGTACTATTACCTGGCGTCTCTGAGAAAGGAAATTAGTAAGCCATGCCAGCACCATTCCTCCTATACCTGCGTTTTCCAAACGGTCAATCAAGATGGAATGTGGGACCGTATCGAAGGCCGCCGATAGATCGAGTAAAATCAAGACGGCCTTCTTCCCTTGGTCCAGTGCCATTCGTAAAGTCTCTGCTGTAAACAAAAGAGCGGATTCAGTCGAATGTTTGGACCGAAACCCTGATTGATTGGAGTGTAGAATATTATTCTCCTCCAAATAGCTCGTAAGTTGATAATTAACGAATTTCTCCGCAGGTGCCTCACTTTCAATATGGGTAAAAGTGTCGTACCGGCAACGCCGAGGGGCTTGTAAAGAAGCGTGTAACCACAAAATCCAGACTGAATCTGAGATTAGGGAACCAGAGGCACGGGTCCTGGGAGCCGGCAGCCTCCAAGAGAAGCTGTTTACCACAATGAAGCCGCTCCCAGTGGGGTTGCTAGTGCTGTTGCCGATTAATCTGTGAGTGCAGGCATCTTACAAAAAGTGAAGGACTGGTCTCACACACCACCTGGTGTCATGCTTCAACATTGACCAGTCCTCGCCCTCTAAAAACCAAGTTTGATGGAGGGCGGGCATACACCTGACAACAGGGATGCACTTCTAAACTAAGTGGGGGCCCATGGAAGGAAATAGTAAGGTTAAAAAGCCATTATAGATGTTGAATTAAATTTTAATATTGCTGGCATCTATATAGTAATTAAAACAAAATGATCAGTGTAATGGGGATATTATTGTCCCGTTATCAACCAACAAGAACTAGCTGTGTTTAGTGTGCTTTGTGTCTGTATGAGAAACCATTTGATTTTTATGAAGGCCCTCACCCACCAACCTAGTTGGTGGCATGCTTTATCATCGGGCCCCACCCAAGGCACCGAGTGTGCCTCAGGTGTGCTGCGACGCCAGATTACTGCGGAGCGGGTTTTATTGAGTTTGTGAGTGTGCTATGCTTGTGTGTTGCGTGAGGTTTTACAATACTGTCCTTGGGGTCCCAAAGGTTACTTTATTGGTGAGCTCTAGGCAGTAACTAAAAACGAAGGCTTGGGACGTGCATGGTAGACTTTTGGGGCCCGATGTAGGTAAATCTAATTTACCACTTCTAAAATACCGAATCATACCGATTCGGTATTTAAGAAGTGGTAAATTAGAGGGGGGAAAATGTAGGTAATTCTGATTCAGTAAATACCGAATCTGTAAGATTCGGTATTTACCGATTCTGTAAATACCGAATCGGTATCCCCCATTGATTCCTATGGGCCTTGAAGCCCATAGGAATCAATGTGGAATACCGAATCGGTATTTACCGATTCGGTAAATACCGAATTTTGCAAGGGTGCAGGGGGTGTCACTTTGACACCCTCTGGTACCCCAATTACAGGCATGTGTGCCATGTGGCACACAGACATGCCCTAAGGGCATGTCTGTGTGTCACATGGCACAGGTGTGCATGCACAGATGTGCATGCACACCTGGATTCGGTATTTCACCACCCAATTGGATTGGGTGGTAAAATACCGAATCTAAAAGGCCTGTAACACTGGAAACAGTGCTACCTACATCAGGAATTTTCCGAATCGGAAAATTTACCGATTCGGTATTTTACAGAATCGGTAAATTTACCGATTCGGTAAATTTACAGATTCTGTAAAATATAGCCCCTACATCTCAATGTCCCATTTACCGGTCGGTAATGGCCACCTACATCGGGCCCATGGTCTTCAACGTCCAGTGCGGACGACTAGTTTCAGCCAGGCCTTTTCTTCTACTGGCTTTCTTCACGGCCTAATATGTGTAAGGGTGTTACAGGGATCTATATGTTTGTCAGTGCCCTGTGTGTGAAGCAGGTGCTAAGGTGCTTATATATGTAAGAGGTGTTTCCTCTCAGTTTGTACCTGTTAGGGATTTAAAAAGAAGACAGACAAAAAACACATATTGTAAAAGCACATCATATTAGGCAATATACACGAAGTGAGTCAGCGCTGACTGCCTAAACGTGTCAACGGCTAAGGCGGTAGTGTTGGCGCTAGTGGCTAAACGTGGCATGTAGTCGATCTCATAATATATGCAATATAAGTGTTAATGCCTAGATGCGGTCAAGCAAATGCAGTGAAGGATTTGTAAAGCATTGCTTACACCTATATTCAGTGGACAAAGCTCCATGAATCTCTGCCCGGGGCCGGGACTGTTTGCACTCTGTGATTGGGGGAGAGAAAAAGAAAAGAGAATGCATTGTGAAGGTATCCACAAGCAAAAACCTACACGATGGCACATAAATAATTTGTGTACATTAAGTAATAAGGTATCGGCCTGAAGTTAACCTAACATAAAGGCATAGTAAACTTGTTCAAAAAGAGAAAAAAACACGAGTGGTTTTAAAGATGGCTGTATTGCGCTATTGGAAGATCTCGTTTATGACAATCGAGAAGGATACTCACACATGTGCGATTGCACAGGTGACATCAATGATAGGGAGAAGCATATATAAATTGTCCTGATGAAGGTGGTTGTAGAGATTTAAGACTACCGAAACGCGTCGACGCCCTAGTGTTTGTTAAATTTGGAGTGGTCAACAATATTGGGGGTATAGGGAAGGAAAACTTAGCCCTTTGCTGTATCAAGTTAATCCAAATTAACACCCGCAAGACAAAATCTATTGTCTCAGTTTTCTCCTGTGAATTTGTATAAATATAATTTGTGTGTTTTTAATGTTTCCATTAATTGTTTTTTAATACACTTGTACATTCGGATGAATGTTTTTTTAATTTTATAATAAACAGTCTGTTTTTATATATTCCGAAGTGTATATCTTCCTTGTAAGTGTTTCACATCCTTTGATGGGTTTAAAGAAGAGCACCTGAGATGAGCGAGCAGATGTGATGTGATTGTTTCTGATGTGACATTACTGCCCAACGGGAAACCTTTCTTTTTACTTTACAGAATCTGGGTGCTCCATTCCCTTTTGGTTCAAATAGAGCCCCTCTCCCTAGTTTGGGACTGCCTGGAGCCCACCAATAAAGTAACCTTTGGGACCCCAAGGACAGTATTTTAAAACCTCACGCAACACACACTCAAAGCACACTCACAAACTCAATAAAACCCGCTCCGCAGTAATCTGGCATCGCAGCACACCTGAGGCACACTCGGTGCCTCGGGTGGGGCCCGATGATGAAACATGCCACCAACTAGGTTGGTGGGTGAGGGCCTTCATAAAAAACCAAATGGTTTCCCATACAGACACAAAGCACACTAAACTCAGCTAGTTCTTGTTGGTTGATAACAATATTCTAGGGGAAACGAACTAGCCTCTCTGGTTCCTCTCTCTCTCCTTTGATTACAAGATATTATTGTCCCCGCACCGCTATCAATAGGGTTGACATGTTTCTGCCAGATGGCCCAGTTGGGTCTGTGGCATTTATCAGGACTGAGACAAACAAATAAACTGCGGGCTCCACTCTTACCAAACTGTGGAGAGAGGATTTCCACTCAGAGGGGTTATGTAGATCACACCCCACTATGATGTGGCCTATATCTAAAGCCCTGTAGTTGGGACACTGTGCCCCATAGGAGGGTGAGGGCAGGAGACCCCTTAGGTCAAACGTGATACTTGACTTGGTCCCCGCCTCTGCGACTATATCTGTACTCCTCCGCTCCTCAATGGTCATCGAGGAGCAGAGGAGCACAGATCATTTTGTTTTAACTACCATATAGATGCCAGCAATATTCAAATGTAATTTGACATCTATAATGGCTTTTTCCTTCCATGGGCCCCCACTTAGTTTAAAAGTGCATCCCTGTCATCAGGTGTATGCCCGCCCTCTATCAAACCAAGTTTTTAGAGGGCGAGGACTGGACAATGATGAAGCCAGACACCAGGTGGTGTGTGAACTTGTAAATAAGCCCCATACTTTTTGGGGCATTTCGTGTATTTTCTGCAAAGGAAATAATGCAAATTTCGTCCAGGCCTACTAATGACTAACTGACGGCTAAGCAACTTTTTTCATGGTGCCATCGGCTACCAAAGGTTGAATTATCCGATCAGCAAGTGTATTCTACCTTTAGTTAAATTCCAGTCGTAGTGTTTTGCTGCATCATCGTTTGTTGAATGAGAATGTTCAGTTTTACCTTGCTACCTGGGTAAGAAGTCACACACACACATGTAAATCATTAATGAAAATGCTTCCAGGTTTACTAGCCCTCCTTCCCACTTCCTGTAACAGAAAGGTGACCTGTAGCACTGCCTCATAAAATTAGTCATAGTCTGGCAGAAGACTACTATGAACCTTTTACAGCTGACGTTGGAAGAGGATCATTCTCACATTAAGAGGTAACATCTGTCAGTGGCAGTATCCTGTATAAAGGTGACTGAAAAGAAAATACATTTCAAGTCTCCTTCCGGTAAGCAAAGCATTCTTATGTCTATTTACTTGCCCCCTTTCTTCGCACACTACCAACAAAACATGTTCTATTTTTTTATTAACACATAAGCAGGCCTTGATACTTGAGCATCATAGTTATAAGGAATTCCCATAAACATTTCAAATGTGCCAAATGATTTTCCTTCTTACCTTCGCTTAGAAGCAGATTTCAGCTCTTTCCACAGTTCTGAAGCTAAATAATAGGTAAATGGGACCAAACCCCTGTGAATTACTCTCAATATAAAAGTGCATTTGGCCTCTATCCTTTTACGTTCAAATATATCACCTGAAGCTGAAGGCGTTCCATCCTATTACATTTCTTGTTTTCTGTGACTTTTATTTTGTCCTCTTTAGAGAAAAAGCCAGCACCCTTTCTTAATAGTACTCTTCAGTGTTAACTAACAGATGTTTTGCCCTTAAGAGGAAGGGTCTAAAACCTGAAAAAGATTGGCAAGTAGCTAAGGGCCACATGTATCAAAATTGAAAACTCGATTACTTAATTGAGAATTTCTGAGAATCGCAATAAGGTAGTCACAATTTCCAATGTATGAAACTCCATGAGTTCCATATACCGATTCATAGTGGGTTGCAAACCGGCCTACCTCGTTAATATTAACGAGGTAGATCGCAATTTGTGACCCCCTAGGAATCGCAAAAATCACAAGGAAGGTGGCCTGCTGAGGACAGCAGACCAGCATGTCTGATATTGCTATATTGCTCATGACTTTTACAATCTGAGGTGTATAGCGACAGCAGATACACAGTTAAACCACAATTTCTACAACATGACAGGGCAGGTCCTATAGCGCCTGTGACCGGGTCATAGAAGACCCTGGACAGATCCTAAAAGATATTCTTAGTCCTAAAAAGACTGTATGGCGAAATAACCTTTGGTCGGGCTATACATGAGTTATGTTTAGTTGTGGTGTGTTATTATTTTCTTAAAAATTCAACTTACCAAAGGATTTCTAGTCAGTATGGGAAATGAATCAAAAGAGCATAGGGGCATAAATGCTTAAAGTACCTTAAGAAAAAAAGAAAAGATATCTTTTAAACTTTTTTCAATCAAATTAACTTGTATTGCTGAAATCTGCATTTGGAGGCCATAAGGTTCATAATGCATATCTGCTATGGATCGGCTAATGACTTTCGGTGCTTTTGAAACCAAACAATGGGTCCACTTTTTCCACCCAGGAACTCAAATCCTCTCCTTGTGCCTCCTGAAGGATAGAATAGACACTGGATACTAAGGGTTGATTAGGACTTCAACGTAGCTGAAAACTGGGGGCGGTTTCTAATCATATTGTATGGTGTGCATAAACATCCTTTATTTGCATATATTCAAAGAACCTTTACCAGAAATCCCAAACCCTGATAAAGTTGGTGGAATGTTTTACATTTAGTGCCATTAGAATGTTGATGGACATAAGATGGCGGGGTAGAGTTCCCTTGTCGACACCACATTGAAAAATGATTCCAGATAGTGGACGTAATGTAATGTAATGAGCATTTCTACCGCGCAGCTTCCACTCCAAGGAGTATCTTGGCGCATTGCACAACTCAGATGGAGGAGTTGGAAAAGGAAAAAGATGAGCTCTGATTTCTGATCACACATTACACTAGAGTCCTACAAATGGCATCGGGCAATGAGAAAATCCAAGTTTTCAATGCCTTTCTGAAGGGGACTTCTTGAGAAAAGGACCGTAGAAAAAGAGGAAGTTTGTTCCAAGCTTTTGACCCGAGTACAAAGAGGGATTTGCCACCCTTTGTAACTAGTTTAAAATGAGGGAGGGAAAGTAGATTCTGACCTGCAGATCTCAGACTTCGCGATGGAAAATATCTTTTAAACCCCTTATATAGATAGGTAGGGCCTCGTTGGTGGAAGGCCCGAAAGGTAATTAAAAGAAGTTTAAACAAAATTCTTTTACCTATTGGCAGCCATTGAAGAGTGTTTAGGGCTGCTGAGGCTGACGATTTACGAGGCAGGCGTAAAACAAGGCGGGCTGCCGCGTTTTGGACCATCTGTAATTTGTGGAGAACAGACGTCTCCTGTAAAATTGGAAATGGCAAAGCCTGAAAAAAGTGAAAGAAACATCTTGAATAGAACCTCTTTAAAAAACTCAAGGCCTACTCAATTTAGACCTCTATATAAAATAAATATGGAAACATGGGCTTTTTTCTGATTCACATTCATTTGCTCCATCCCCTTTGAAGTCCATTAATAGAGTTTCACATTCGGTTCAATATGGCGTTGGGTGCTTTGTTTCTCTGCAGGTACAATTTTAGGAGCATATGTACAAGCCCCTATCGCCACCACAACGTCACTTTTCACGACGCTGTGGTGGCGATAAGGGCTGCACCTTATTTACAAGGCAGCGTTAAGCCACTTAATGTGGCTTAACGCAGACTTGTAAATAAGGTCCCCTTTCACGCAACACTTAGTGTGAAAGGGAAGGGCAAAGTGTGTTGTGGTGGGCGTTTCACCGCAACAAGCATTGATTCTGACGCTGCCTCCTATTTACAAGGGTGGCGTAAATATGAGGCAGAACCAAAATTACCCTTATGAGGAGAAATGTTTCATTTCTCCTCATTTTTGCTGTTTGCATGTGTGCTGCCTTGTGCAGCACACATAGAAACAGCAAAACATCATTGATTGTTTATGTGTCGGAATGTGTCCCTTTCTGCACATAAACAATCATTTTAAAAATGAAGAGTTGCAACTTCTATGTGTACTGCACAAAGCAGCACACGTAAAAGTTACAAATCGCCATTAGTCATTGTTTATTTGTAGGAAGGTGTCCTATACCCCACAACACAGGTACCCTTGCACAATGCTGCAAGGATGCCTGCGTTGGAGATCGGCAACTGAAAGTAGCGCCAGCGCAGGGGGAAATGCAGGGCTGCACCATATTGTCGTAAATAAGGTGCAGCCCTACGTTGCTAAAGTGACAAAGAGTGATGTCAACCTTCTTGGCTTAACAACATGCTTCACCACTTTAATAGTAAATATGCCCCTTAGTTCACTTAGGGGCACAAGAATGGAGCTTTTTTGTCTTCGTCAACGGGCCGACTCGCAGAATCAGCCAGTTTGCGAACGCAAACAAGGCTTTTCACATGCATAAAAATTGTGATTTAACTGCGTATCTGCTGACGCTATACACCTCAGATTGTAAATGTCATCAGCGCTGCCTGCATTTTACTGCAGGTGCTGCAGCCATGAGGGAGTGCAGATTTCGGCCCTCTCAAGCTGATAACTCCAATAAACGACCATCAACAAAGCTCATTTAAGTTCTGGGCATTGTTTGGTGCAGACTTTCCTACATGCACAAGCCACATGTGATAAAGGGCTGCCAGTAAAAGGTTTATGACAGAGGAGAAAGGTGAGCGTCTGCCACAGGAACCAAGTGTTTCTCCCTTTTCTAATGGAGGTAGGGAATTGCAGGTATGGTCAACATAGAATCTGGCAATTTTTGGCTAATGTTCCACGTCCCTTGATAGAGTTTATTTTCATATTTTAAGTGTTTGCATTTACATTACATTAACACATCGACACACAAGGTTTTAATAAGGTTTAATTTTATTTAGCAGAGTTACTTAAAACCATTGCTACAAATACATCATTGCAAATTCAAAAGTTAAAATCGATTAAAAGACATTATAATATTTACAGTCCGTAAAAAAAAAAACACAAAAAAACCCCGCAAATGATTGTTCTAGCAACGACAGTCTTTTTACTTGTCAGCTGCAGTGCTGGTCTGATTTAGCATTTTCTTCTCCACTTTTCCTAAGAATTTCACAAACCTTTAGTTAAGCTGCGTGTTCCCAGGTGAAAAGCACGCTAACACGGCCTGTCTCCGTGAACGGATGCCTATCTAATTGAAAAGTGGCTTTAAAAGCATTCTCCTTTCGACTGTTAGGACTTTGCATGTACAGATGAGATGCAGCATATCTTCTTCCGCTATCCCACACAGACGGCAGCTAGAATCAGATTGTTTTTTCAGCCAATGTAGAAAGTGCTTTGTGCATGGCAACAAGCCTAGTCTGTATTTTAAAATTTTAATTTTTATGTGTTTGGCGAAACCGAAAGCTAAGTACTTTTGTGCAGCCTGAGAGGAGTAAGAGCCCAGGGTCATCCAGCCATGTGACCTTTTTGTTAGGGCTGCCTTATCTTCGATCCAAGATTCCATTTTTACAATTTTCTTTGTAGCTTTTTTGAGAAGACAGTGGCTTGTCGGAGTTGCCCAAAGTTCAGTAAGGCCCAGGATTGACACACTAGTAGCTAAATATTTCGCTGCTGGAGATGACTGTTTCTGTTGTAACTCCGTCCATAAGTGCCAGTTTAAAGTACCTGGTTTAGATTTCCTTACTCTATCCCAGAAAATAACTATTGCACCTTTCCTTGCAATAGTCTGTTTTTGCACGCCAAACTCGAGCCTGATTTGTGCTGGAGAGACTCGTGTAGGGAGACTTAAAACCATTCTATATACTTTAGCAACCGCGGTGTCCAAGAGCTTGGAATCCCTTACTCTCTGTGCCTCGCTCCCGTAGGTTATTGTCGGAAGAAGTTGTGCTCGTATCACTTCAACCAAAGCGGCGAGAGAGGGGCCCGTTAATTTCGAGTTTAGGTTTCTCATTGAGACAGCTAAGGCTATGCCTTTCCTTTTAATTGCATCTCTTTGGGATACAAAATGCCCGCCTTTGTCAATGATCACCCCCAGGTATTTATACTCTGACACTGTATCTGTTTGGTTCTTATTCCAAAACCAGACAGGTACTTTCTTCAGGTTCTTTTTGATTGTCATGGTTTTGGTTTTCTCCAGGTTTATAGTTAGGTCATTAGCCTCCGAGTATTGGAACGTGATGTCTAGAAGACGCTGCAGACCCACCTTCGTTTGACTAATCAATACTAGGTCATCAGCGTAAAGCAGACATGATAGTGTTAGATTCCCAATCTTTGGGGAGTGTGAGTTGCAGGCATTTAATAACAGAATCAGATCTGCAAGCAACAGGTTGAAAAGCGTTGGGGCCAGTACACAGCCTTGCTTAAGGCCTTTTGTTGTAGGAATTTTCCTAGATAGCGATGACCCATCACCGAGCTGTACTTGCACCCAAGTTCCAGTGTGTAAGTTGATTAACAGGTTCAATAAAACCTGGGGAATGCCCCAGCCTGCCAGTTGCAACCAGAGTTTCTGTCGGTTCACATGGTCAAAGGCTGCCCGGTAATCGATAAAGCATAAATGTAGTGGTGTTCTTGTGGACTCAGCCTTATCAATTAACATAGCCATTGTTATTATGTTTGTCGAGGTCCCCACGGATTTAGAGAAACCTGTTTGATTTAGTGGAATGATTGAGTTATCTTCTGCCCAGAGTTGCAGCTCATCCAGCAATGTCCCAGCAAAGTATTTTGCATCATTATCCAAGAGGGCGACTAACCGATAACTTTTGGGGTGGGATTTGTCACCTGATTTATAGATTGGTGAAATTATCGAGGTCCTCCAAGATGGAGGAAGTCGGCCTTTTGTTCTTATTTCCCTGAACAAAGTACTAAGAGCCTTTGCCCAGTATTCTATGTTTTGTTTGTAGAGCACGGGTGGGATTCCGTTAGGCCCCGGAGCCCCTGCTTGCCTTCCCTTCTTGATGTACTTGTTAATTGATTTTGTATGATCACTTAAAGGAATAACACACAAAGTTACAGTAAGAAATCATGTTTGGATTGACTATAGCTAATGTAGGCCTAAATCGTAAAATGGCTAATGCGTTTTTATTTTGGCCTACACAGTATAATCGGGTACATGGAGAGTGATTTATAGCACATTAAGGGAATGGTTATAACATTATGAAGGCTGCGCTTGTTTTTTTGCGGTGCAAGATTTCTCCTCGTCTCTCTGCTGCGTCTCCTCCCTCCTGAATTATTTTCCCCCATGCTGGTCCTCCTGTACTGCTTTCCTTACCCCTTTTTCTGTCCCCCCCTACCTTCTTTGTCCCACAGGACATGTATCTTTGTCATTCCTTGTTCTTTTAACTCCTTTCGACACTGTTACACTTCTAATTACTCCTATTGAACGTGTAGCACTGTTTCTTGATTTGTCGTGGTCATACTTTACTCTAGATACTCTTGTTTACTATGAAACACTGTTTTTAATTTTTCACTAGATACTCATGTTTACTGTGAAACACTGTTTTCTTTTTCCTTTGTTTTTACTATGCTCTAGTAACTGATGTAACTTTGTAACTTGTTTCTCGCTGATCCTCGTGTAAAAGCACTCTGATACCTCTGGGTCTAGCCAGTGCTATATAAAACTTTTCAAATAAATAAATAAGACTTTCTTCAATGTTAATGGGCTTTCCTTAAATTTCAGTTACCCCTGAAGAAGGGCTTCCAGCCCGAAATGCACTGGGTCAATATCTTCATGATTAACCAGGATGTACTATTAATTCCATTGTGTTGCAAGATAAAGCCTGGATGGGCATGTCTGTAGCATTTGTAGCTTGGACTTAATAAGAAAAGACTCATGAAACATGGAATAAATATGATTCAGTTGGAAAAAATATCAGAGTTATGTTTTCACTTCAGCAAACTCATGAAAAATGCTGTGCAGCTTGTAACTGGAGCGGAGTAATGCACCGGTTTGTTTGGATTTCAACATGTGCTTTTGGGACATGAGCACACAACAAGCTTGCACGCACAACACTCTGCCTTTGAGCATTTCTTAAAACAAGCAAAAATTGCGAAAAACTTGGAGTGCATGGACTTATTGTCTTGTTAAATGGAAAATGCGATAGGGATCAAAGAAAGTGGTTCTATCTGCCGATGCCAATGGGGGATCTAGGAGATTTAGGACTATAACAAGAAAATCTTCTCGATGCCATATAGCGACTAATGGAAAATCTATTTATAGCTATTACCAAGAGCTTGGCGGAGAATGAGGACTCTCTGAAGAGCCTTATGAGATTATACTCTGTAGGACCAGGCTCTATCTCCCACCAAACAGGGACCACACAGACAGCATCTGCAACATCCACTAATAACAGCTATCCATACCAGAGTCATGCAAAGGTCCACACTATATGCAGTAATATTTGGAAGCATTCAAAGCAACGCCCAACACAAAACAACCCAAGGCCATGTGACACAGGAGGACTGTGCACCTTAGAGGGGGGGGGGGGGCTGATACAGGTTTGTCAATCACAGTCCCAACCCTCTTTCTCTGAAATCACGCTGCAGAAACTAGATGATTTTCAAATATCTGAGCCTATTGCTGGCAGCCATACCCAAGTGACAGGAAACTGGAGTAGTAACAGCTATGAGGGGATGCCAGATGCAACAACCATGAACTTACATCTGGCTTACATCCCTTTTGTGGCTATTATGATCAATGTCCCGCCACTAATCTCTCGTGCGATTGAGACTCCTGCCCAGCTAAAGAATAAAGTTTTACACTGGCCTCATTCTAAGTTAATTTTCCCTATTACCTAAGCTGATCACATTTTGATGACACAGAGAGTTGGCTGGGTTGGCCCTACTTACAAGGCATTCAAGGGAGACTGTTTTATTATAAATTGTAAACGCCTAAGATATGCAGGAGAGACTCTGAGAAGACTAGTGTTATTCCCTCAGACTGGCATTAGCACTATGCTTTTTCCTCTGGAATTCTTATATAAATGTCTCTGTCAACAACCAGGGACACCATCTGCCCAACTACATAATCACCAGCATGTTATCCAACAAATACCTGTCTTTCCACAGGGCAGTAGGTGCCAATGTTTGAGTACCTTGCAAGAGAATGATTGACTGTTTACTACGGATGACTCTGTTTCTGCTGATAATGTGGTGAAATGGGTGGACATAGCTGTAGCTGTAGGGGTACAGGACCTCAAAATCTTGGCTCCAGGTGTTCAGCTAGCCCTGCGGACCATAGCTCTATTCAATGCAATGGATCAATCATGTCTATTAGTCTATAAGCTTCTAGTTATTCTAGCTCATTGGTGGCGCCTCATGGTTATGATAATACGGGGGAGTGTTGTTTTGTCACCTGGAATGTGTGTGGGCTTCAAAACAAGCTGAGTTCCCCAGATTGGCGCTGAATTACTCTAGGTTCTGACGTAATCTGTATTCAGGAGACTTTGTGCATGCAACCTATACACGTTGAAGGGCTTACATCTTTTTTTCTGGGAGCCACTCCATCTAATGCAGGGTGGGCCAAAGGAGGCTTGCAGATCTTGGTTTCTAACTTGCTACATGTTAACACCAGGAGGGTTGAGACTATTTTATTTTATGCACATGTATGCTATCATCCAAAAGAGGGCCTGATTTGGCTGTGGTTAAATTTTACAATAACGTCTTTAACACATCCCGTAGTTCTATTGTGCATGCTTTAGACATAGGAGTGGAGGAGTTCTTGCAGACAATTCACTCTAAGAATGTCATTCTTTGGTTGGGTGATTTTAATAAAAAGAAATTCCCTTTACCTGCAAGATGGGTGTGTGGCGTCATTAATACCATGGGGACAGGAATTGTGCACTTTTACCCTAACGACTAAGAGAAAGCTCTGAATTCCTTTATCTTTACGTATGATTTAATAATTTTGGAAAGTAGCTGTGAAGATACTAATGAACTAATTCCCATATGTATTGGTAGAGATGCACACACTACCATTATCCACGCTCTGATCTCTACTGTTGATAGGGATATGGTTTGCTCTGTTAGTATCTCCTTGACAGTGGTGAGTGACCATAATCCTATAATCATTTCACTCACAATGCATGCCCATGATACCATAAGTAATGTGCTTGTTATCAATGTCACCCCTGCTGGGCCTTATGGTGTCCAGATTAAATGAGCAGGGAAAGTAAAGTATTACAGGGATTGTTAACTTTGAACTTTGGTGAAATCATTTATTGTTTAGAGGAGGAGGGGGGTCATTTTGGGATACTGAATACCCTTGGGAAGATTTCTGGGACACTGAAATCAGTACTTACAAGACCTTTAAAACGTGGTAGTGCAAGAAAACAGGGGTGGTTTGACCATTCATGCACTCAGACATCGAAACTCCTAGGGGTGGCCCTTCATGGATCTAATATGGACTTTACAGCTATTAGATACCTACGCAAGAATTATAAGCAGGCACTTGGCTTAGGCCTCTGAGACAAATGATTCAGCCCTTTTTTGCACACTGTGAATGCCCCTTTTTTAAAAGATGACACTCTGCCTGAACTTACCTCTTTGGTCTATTGTGATGCATGGGTGACTCATTTTACTGTTATTTTTGACACTCATATGGTAGACAAATCACCAGCAATGAATAATGGAGTACCACTCAAATCCCAAATTCCAATGTACATCACTCTAGGGAGATTGTTCTTGCCATAAGTATGAGTGCTGGAGGAAAGGCGCCAGGGCCAGATGGCGTCCCAGTTGATGCCTTTAAAACTGAGAGGGAGCTCTGGGGTCCCATTTTGACTAAAGTACGCAATGTAGCTGTTGAGAACTAAATTCTCCCCTTCTGGGCCATTTCGATCACAGTCCCATCTTTAAGAAGGGGGACAAATCTGACCCGAAATAGTATTGTCCCATCTCCCTCATAGATTCCTCAGCCAAATCGATGGGAAAGGTCTTTCTACAGAGTCTGGAGGTTTTATCAGAGGTATAATATGGGTTTAGGAGAGGACGGGGGACTGTAGAGCAATGTGTATATCTTGAATTGATTATGGCGAATTATATCAAAGCTAAAACTGGGTCCCTTTACTTATGTTTCGCAGACCTAAGTAGTGCCTTCGATTTGGTGGACCACTCAATACTCTGGTCTACCCTGGTATCTCATGGCATTCTGAGGAATATAATCAGCTTCCTTGCATGCTTCTATGAAAACTTTTTGGTCATGGTACGGTATGGCCCCAAAGGGGAATGTTCCAATCTATTTCAGATCAAGAGGGGAATCAGACAGGGGTGCGTACTGGCTCCTTTCCTGTTCTCACTCTTTATTAATGGGTGGATGGTACCCTCTAGACTTTGCCGGCTGACGCACCTATTGTTGATGGCCGCCTGGTCCCAATCCTATTGTATGCCCATGATGCTGTCCTGTTATCAAGGACGCCTGTCAGCCTTCAAATACTGATGGACTCCTTTGGGATTTTCATGGCATATAGAAAAATGAAAATGAATAAGGCAAAAACTTTTACAGTGGTCTGTGGGAAAAAGATGCAGAAGTACAGGATCTTTTATATTAAGGTTTCCCCAATTGCTAGTGTTAACTCCTTTTGCTGTCTAGGGATTCTATTCCCCAATACCCAATCATGGGCACATCAAGTTTCAAATACTCATCTGAAAATTAGTTGAATATGTTAGGGAGTATTCAGGTTCTCACATAAAATTGGCAGCAGACCAGTTAAGGAAATGGTTGAAATATACAAAGCGAGAGGTGTATCAATCGCTACCTATGGGGGAGGTCCATGGGGTTATGCATATAGCAGACCGCTTCAGGTGGAAGAGACCTGTTTCCTCAAACATCTGTTGTGTGTAGCTGGTTCTGCATCAACTTTTATAATCCACAAGGAACCTGGGCTATAATTTCTGGAGGACATATTAGCTCTGAAATACTTAATACTATGGCAGTCCATCTGGGCAGAAACTGAAACCAGTTTTACTAATTCCTTTATTTTAGACTGCCTTTCTCTAGACCATATTCTTAAGATCCCTTGGTTGTCATACATAAATTAATCTTTTACCTTATTCTTAAACTTGCTTGTCCTGAGTGATCCCCAAAGAAGCCCTTCCATTCAGAAAAGTGTGATCAAGGCTTCCTTTATGAACTACAGAATGGAGTGCAGAATGTGTGAAGAATCTAGGAAGCACACAGTTATATTATATGTATCGAGCAATTTGCCTAAGGGATGCCAATCTTACCTGATCTAGGCAACTTATGTTCAGCACCATTTTGTTTTAACTAGATTGTGGCTGGGCACAGTAGATCATTTGGTTGCCTTCCCTGATCTGAAAAATGGGCATCAATCATAACTCCCTTCCTCTGTGATGGAGTATCGATAAAAAGCATGCAGCACTTAATTTTATTCTGTGGTTTTTATGTGGGTTTGAGGAGACGTTATCTAAAATTGATTTTCCTCACACAAAACATCAGGGATTTTAAAGCTGCTTTACACTATATATTTTCACTTAAAAATCCCTTTTTTATGTCCCAGTACTGCACTCTAAATATGGGGTGCCAAACATTTTTGGGAATATATTGTATCGTAGTGTTGTAAATGAATGGGGGCAATTTGATTGTTTCTACTTTTACTGTCTTTGGTTTTAATGTTTATATTTATTGATGATGTGCTTTATGAACATTCATGGTCACTGCACTTGTGCCGAATGAAGATATGACTCGATTCAACTGTTCTTTGAAATGCTGTCAGACTGCTGCTCTGCTGTGCTGACCAGCTGCCCTCTTGCCTGTGCGAGAAGGACTGGACCTGCATCTATTGAACCCAGGACCCCAAAGTGACTCCAAGGACTGGTTGGCTGGCATTCTGACTAGAGACGTAGGGAGAAAAGGCTCCAACAACCTCGAACCCCGCACCTGGACTCTGCCGTCTGTGAGTCTACCCTGCCAAGTGGTGCCATCCAAGTCCTGCACCCTTGGAAGTGGACCTAAGGTGCTCTGACAACCTCTGTGGATCTTGTGGAACCAACACATCTTGTCTGCTGTATGGTGCAACCCAGAGCACAACTGACGCATCACCGCTGCTGCGAAGATCACCTCATTGCAAAGACCTATATCACAATGCAGCCTGCAGCCTCATCAGAACGGCTGCTGCGCGACGCATCCTCGGCACAGACCCTCTCATCTCTTGTTGGCTACAGTCTTGACGATGATGTCAGACTCTCCATTGCAGCCTTGAAGATCCTCCAAACCAACGCATTGCCCCGACTGTGCAACTCACTCTTAACGCGAGACTTCGCAATTACAACCCCTTGTCGATGGGATCCTTGTTGACGAAGCAGGACCTTGTATCGCAGCAGGGCTGCATCTTGGAAGAGACACATCTTCGATGCGGATCCTTGCAACGCTGCGCAAACTAGTATTTAAGGTACTTTGTTCAACGGGCCTAACTGGCCCCCCGTATCCATCCCTCACTCCATCACAGTCAGCCTGAACTTAGGACTTGTCCTGGTCTGGTGCAATCAGATATCCACAGCTGCGGTCGGAAGTGGGTGTACCTGCAGGGCGGTGACGTGGGAAGGGGGAGGGTAAGGGTGGGGGGTAGTAATCTATGGATTGCGGAGCTTTACAGGTAAGTAAACATATAAAGAAATAAAACGAATTTTGTTGCGTGCACGGCATCCCCAAATGCAATGCAGTGAGTGCAACAAAATTTGTTTGATTCATTTATATGTTTACTTACCTGTAACGCTCCGTAATCCATAGATTACTACCCGCCCTGCCCCTCCCCCTCCCCACGTCACCGCCCTGCAGGTGCACCCACCGGGCTGGATATCCACAGTTAGCGCTTTGTGCTTCTTAGAACTATTTTTACTGAAACATCAAACATATCATATCTCCAGTTCTACTGATTGGATTATTGTTGTTTTTTTTTTTTTTTTTTTTTTTTTTATCCTCATTTGTGTGCATAGCTCCAATCTATCAATACCGAGAAGAAAACCACCACAGAGCGAATAGCCAGAAGGTCTTGTACTGTGCCAACTCAGCCATATAGCTGGTGAGGGATTTATCTATCGAGAGGTACGGTCAGTTCCCCTTTGGCACTAAATACAGCGACCACTCTTAGACTCGCTTAAGATGATACCTCAGTTGATAGAGCCCGAATCATCGAGACCCCCTTGAAATTTAGACTAATAGTCTTGATAGCCAAGGTAGGCAATGCTCACATTAATCATAGGACCTGGGGAAAAAAAAAAAAAAAACCCCAGGTAAAGGTCACGACTAACCAAGCATTGCCCAATATGCTCTAGTGTTCGGGTTTCCTACCCTGGCTAAGTCCAGCTTAGAAATTTGGAGGAGTGATGTTCGCCATTCATGCGCAGTAGGTGGTAAAGCGTCTTTCCAGTGTCTACATATCTCCCTACGTGCTGCAAGGATAGCATAAAATATTAATCTTGTTGCTGCATCATGAGTATTGTTTCTCAGACCAAAAATCACAAGCTTGAGGTCTATTGTAATGTTTTCGCCCACAGAATGCGACAACTTGTTTTTAATGACTTCCCAATATTCAGATAAACTTGGGCATTCCAAAAACATATGTGTATCGGTTGCTGCAACAAGCCCACATCTAGGACATGAAACTGGGCCAGTTAATGAGAATTTTGTTAACCTATGGGGGGAATAATATGCCCTATGCAAGGTGAAGAGATGATTCCGACGAAGCCACGATGGTTTAACTAAATCCCAGAGCAATGAACAAGAAGCACTCCAGAGCTCTTCCACTTCCAGCCCCGGCATTAATTCTGCCCATAAGTTTGTTGGTAGTTGAAAACTAATATCAATTTCATCTAATATTTTGTTATACCACCGGGAGATTTCTTTTTTCGCCACTGGGTTATCTAATAAGGAAGTTATCAAGTCACTGACACCACCTATAGGCTGCTTACAACGTCTCATTGACTGACCATAATATGTCTGAGCCCAGCTAGAAATCTGAATATATTTAAATCTTGACAACTCAGGGCCGACTTTGTTAATAAGATAGTCCCATGGGAGTAGAGCCCCATCCATAAACAAGTCGTCCCAACAGTTAATACCAGCTTCTAGTAGGGGTTTGTTTAGGGCGTCTGTTGTCCATAAGGGGGGGGCGGGTAAATTCCATATCGATGCCCTAGCTGAATAGTAGCCAATCTTAATCGCTTGTCTTATTTTGTACCAAGTAGATACAAAACCATTTAGAATTTTCAGTTTAATTTTTTTAAAGAATTTGGGGTCACTGAACTTAAACAAGAAACCGGAATGATTAACACCCTCACTAAGCAGTAGAGTAGAAAAAAGAGGGCCCATCCCACTGGATAGCGGAGTTTTAAGCAACATACGCATGTGCGATAATTGAAAGGCCCATGCGTATATTTGAATGTCTGGTCCAGCCAGCCCTCCCTTCTCCCTCCGTCGTCTTATTTTTTTCCACGAGATTCTGGCACTTTTGTTGTTCCAAATAAAACTAGTGATAGCACTCTGTAGCTTGGAAATTAATTTTGAATCAAAATAAAGTGGAATTGAATTAAATAAAAAGGAAACTTTCGGTAGGATACTCATCTTCACCAGATTAAGCTTTCCCAGAACAGAAAGCGGGAGATGAGACCAATCTCTCATGAGTTTCCTGCACTCTGTGGCGACTTTATTGAAATTGAGAGAGGCGATTACATTGATATCCTCAACTATATTCACCCCTAAATAACGAATTTGACTTTTAAATGTCCCATTATTATTAGTTCTGTTACTGATTGGATTATTGTTGTTTTGCTCTTTTTTATTTATGAAAAGAAATGACTCTATTTTTTTAATCTGGTGTGGGATCTTTTTGTGGTGTGTTTTTACTGTGTTACTGTTTAAATTGTTTCACAAATACTTAACAAATTGTCTCTGAATTAAGCCTGACTGTTCTGTGTCAACCTTCTTGAGGGTTGAGCACAAGTTAGAGAGTACAAGTACTTTACCATTGGTTAGCAGTGGTAAAGTGTGCAGAGTCCAAAGGCCAACAAAAAAAATCACCAAAAATGGAGGAGTGAAGCCAGAAAGTCTGGGGATGACCCAACAGAAAGGGCCAAGTCTAATAAGAACCCTCTTCAGCCACAAAGCTGCATTCAAAACAACGCAGGCGGCTTTTTTTAAAGAAAATATCTGATCCTCCGTTAACTCCTCTAGGGAAACATTCCGCATTGTTAAAAAACTTCTGAAAGTCCCCGACCCAACTCCTGCCCTTGTCCCCTCTGGTCATTGAAGTAACGATCTGGCAGAATTCTTTGCCACTAAAATCCAAAACATTTAAAAATTGCTTCCAACCATCAATAATGACCACTTACCAGAGCCCCGTTTATCAGAACCTCAGAATAATTCCCATTCCTTAGACTCTTTTAGTCCTCTCACAATGGAGCTACTTCCTCCTATTTTAGAATCAATCAAGAGCGGCTCTCCGCTCAACCCGTTGCCGTTTAACATCTTGAAGTCAGCGGCACCCACCATCATCTCCCCTATTACCAACCTAATTAATGCCTCTCTTACACAGGGCATAGTTTCACTGAACTGGAAAATGGCCATAGTAAAGGCACTGTTAAAAAAAAACACCTTGATCTAACTGCGATGAATAACTATCGTCCCATCTCTTTGCTACCCGGAATTATCAAGGTGGCAGAAAAATGTATTAACCGCCAGCTATCCGCCTTCCTTGAGTCCAGTGCACTTCTCCACTACTCTCAGACGGGCTTCCAAACGGGTCAGGGCACTGAAACCGCACTGATTGCAGTTGTGGAAGAGGCAAGAAAGATCCTTGACTCTGGAGTTTCAGCAGCTGTGATCCTCCTGGACCTAAGTACAGCCTTTGATACGGTGAATCACCGTATCTTGGGACACCGGCTTAACAGAGTAGGGGTTACTAGCTCGGCCCTATCCTGGCTGAAGTAATTCCTGGAAAATAGAACCTTCCAGGTCCTTGAGGGTAACACCCGTTCCCGAGCTATTCCACTCCACTGTAGGGTTCCCTAGGGCTCGTCCCTGAGCCCCACACTTTTTAATGTGTATATGGCTCCACTGGAGGATATAGTAGCCCCTTTTGGAATCAACCTGGTCACTTACGCAGATGATACCCAACTTGTTGTATCTCTGAATCAGTTGGACCAATCCCGGGAAAATCTATGCTCCTGTCTTTAAGAAATTACAAGCTGGATGAACAGATCACACCTGAAACTTAACGGTGAAAACAATGAGCTTTTGGTGCTGAACAACCAGTTAAAACGTACCCCTTACTCTATGTGGCCGAGAGGTATGGGTCCAGCACCCACCCCAACACAAGAGATAAAAAGTTTGGCATTTGGCTCGACCAGGACCTCACCTTTCAAACTCAAGCAAGGAAAACTGCGGGAGCCTGTTTTGGCCTGCTTCAAACTACGCAGAAAATACTTCCTCTTCCACCTGCCAATTCTAGAAAACGTCTTATTCAGGGGCTTAGCCTCTCCAGACTGGACTATGGCAACGCCCTTTATCTCGGTGTCCCTAAAACAGTCATTGCCAAACTCCAAGTAGTCCAGAACTCGGCATCTAGACTTCTCACAGACACCAAAAATCGGTGCTCTGCCAAACCTGCATTAAGCTCCCTTCACTGGCTCCCGATCCAGGAGAGAGTTAACTTCAAATCTCTTTGCATTACACACAAAATCCTCCAGGGAAAGGGCCCCCCAATCTTAAGAGCTTTGATTAAACCTTACAAAGCCAATAGAAAGCTATACTCTGACCACCTTTACTTAGCTGATACCCACAGAATCAAGAAGGAGCGGACAGGGGATCGCCTCTTCTCCTACAATGCCTCCAGGCTGTGGAATTCCCTGCCACTTACCTTCCGCAGGGAAACCAACCTGTTAACATTATGCAAACAACTGAAAACCTGGCTCTTCCCTTAATTTAATCTGTGCTTTGATCAGTTCCGCAGCGCTGGGATGCCTCCGGGTAGCCATGTGCTATATAAATCCTATTCCAATTCCAAAAGCCAGAGTAGACTAATCAACACCTTAAGGGGCTTCACGGCTTCGGTGGTAGAATATAGACGAAGGCCCTTTTATGCAGGGTCACTTGTCAGTTGTACACCTCTCTGAGTTTGGTTGCATCCCTATGTCTCTAAACTGACCCATGGGGAACCCTTCTCCTCATCTGTCGACCCCATCAGTGCAGCTCCTAACCTTGACTTGCTCACAGATGCATCCCAATAGGCAGGCAATACCACCATGGCCAACAAAGTGATGTGGCCCACTCCACCCCTTGGATCAGACGTCTGTTCCCAACCCAAGGAAAACTCTGTTCATAAAGACAGTAACCAACAAAGACCATTGGCAGGTGTCAGAGTCAAGAGCCAGGTCCCAGGCCATCCATTGTTCTCTTATCTCTGAGGTTTAGCAGAGTGAGCAGCAGTAGCCCTGGGTGTCTTGCACCAAACTTCCACTCTATGTCCCACCATTTCAGGGGTGGTATCCTGAGGCTGGCCAATCAGTCTAGGGTCTGTTTCCTTAGGCTGAACAGGGGAGAGGTGTGAGTCCTCCCTCACATGCCCCTCCATCTAGGCCCCTGTTCCCTCTGCTTGGGAGGGGCACCCCCAGAAAACTTAACTGTCAGGGTGCCCTGGGCAGCCGTCCCTTGCAGTTCCCGGGAGCAACTCATTCCACAGAATGCTGTCGATAGGCATCTGCGGACAAGCTATGACCCTCCTCTGGGCCATCTCCTCACTTCTCTACAGGGATCCTGTGCATCTGCTAAGTCACCTCATAAGCTTTAAACCATTTGTCAATGTCATCCCCCACAACAAAATCAGACACTGGAACTTTAGGGATATGGACCCTGTTGTCTCCAGAAGGCACTGTATGTATGATGCCACTGTTATTGCTGGACTCCACTTGCTTAGCTCTGATGTCCAGCTCTCTGAGACTTAGTTCATGGGCAATTCTCCTTTCCTCCCTCGTTAGTCTCATCTCCTCCAAGGCTTTCTAAGCCTTCTTTGTCTCCATTGCCAGTTTTTTTCTGCCATCTTTAGGTTGGACATCTCCAGCCTAAACTCTCTCTCCTCCCTCTTCTCTGCCAGTTCTGTGGACAAGTTGTAGGAGACACATTGCTCCCTGCCCAGGCAGGGGGCTTTACTTCAGGGTCCAAGTCATCCCTATTAACTGAAGGCTGGATCTCAGAGAGGCCCCCTCCTTGTCCTTCCATCACATCATCCCATCTGTGGCTTTCACCCCGGAGTCATGGGCTTCCGCCCAGGCCCTCAGCGCCTTTTGGAGCTCCACCTTCCTGGTGGTGCTTTTTCCTGGAATTCCCCTCTCCTTGCAGAACTCCTTGAGCTGGGCCACAGTGTAGGCTTCCATTTTGGCTAGCTCGAATTCCATACTTGAAGGTGCACATTCAGATACAACAGTCAGGGGAAGAATTTTGAAAAAATCAAAAAGAAGCCAGCGAAGGAGAATTCAAACTTTAACTGATTTTAGATATGGGATTGAAGTGTACACCAAATCACTGCATGGCACGGCACAAACACAAGTCCTGATCCTAACCGCTGATCACCAAAGTGAGAAATTGTGTTGCTGGTTGACTGGGGTGGGAGCCTTGGCCAAGCAGCAACTACAATCCTTGTCCCGGTAAGGCACGAGCAAACTCCAAATTTACCTGTGCTCAAACCCCTGGTAGCTTGGCACAGATCAGTCAAGCTAAACTTAGAGGCAATGTGCAAAGTATTTGTGCAACACTTCAAACAATAAATATGTGAAAGAAGCACCACAAGGATCCCACCCCAGGTTAAAGCAAACAATAGAGACACATTTTATAAATAAAACACGCTACCAGGGGGTTTGCTTGTGGTTTGTGCTTGACCAGAACCCACACCTCAGTCAACTAGTAACTCAATTTCTCATGCTAACTTAATTTTTCACATGCTTTATATTTTTAAATAAAAATTATCATTTTCCCAGGATCACAATGTGGTTTGCTTACTTACTTTTACAATATCAGTTACTGTGATTTCTGCTTTCTCGAGCATAAGGGATAGAAATGGGAGGGTTTTAACTTTCCACATGTATTTAAGAGGTAATGGTCCCCTGCAGTGGGTCACTGCACTACTCCACTCCCTGAACTTTAAACATGTATACACATCACTAACACATGATAAGAAGCCAGTGAGTGTCTCCAGATAGAAAGGCACGTGATCGTAGCTCATTTCATAATTACTTGGTTGTTTATGACATCTTTGGTAGTCTCCAGCTTTATTTTGTAACTAGCAGCCCGTCCCAACGTTGTCCGGGTATGAAATAGAATGTGTGTAATGTGTGTATTTGGCAAGGGCAATTTATTTTAAAATCTCGCGGTAGACAAAATGTTTTGTTTCATTAGAATAGGGACGGAGAAAGCCCAGCTGCAGCTCTGGTTGATGCTAGCAGGCGCGTGTAATTGGTGTAGTGATCCGCCGCCTGAGCCCGGCTACAGCCCTGGTTGATCTTAGCAGGCGCGTGTAATGTCGTTGAATGAGAGAGTTATCAGCCACGGGTAAATCCGTTTAATGAGAGAGTTGAGTTACAGCGAGTAGGAGAGGCTGTAGTAATTGTCCCCGCAGACACGCTCATTTTCGTGTTCCCCCGCTTGAGGCCCAGATGCAGGCCTGTTTGATGTTAGCAGGCGCGTGTTCCCCCGCTTGAGGCTCAGCTGCAACCCTGGTTGATGTTATCAGGCGCGTGTAATTCGTGTACTGATCTGCCGCCTGAGCCCGGCTAGAGCCCTGTTTGATGGTAGCAGGCGCGTGTAATTTCGTTGAATGAGAGAGTTCAGTAACAGCGCGCAGGAGAGGCTGCAGTAACGTTACTTACCAGGCCTCCAGGTGAACGCGTTTGTCACGCCCCCAGCACACGGCCACAGCAGACGATCTTCTGATTAATGTACGACCCACATGGCATGAAGGGCGGAACGTAGCACACGCCCCCAGCGTGCCCCTTGATGCGGCGCAATTGCGTTCACATGGCATGAAGGCCGGACACACGCCCCCAGTGTTTCTCATACCCCCAGCGTGCCCCTTGATGCTGCGCAGCAACGCAATTGGCGCTTGTATGTACGACTCACATGGCATGAAAGGTGGACACACGCCCCCAGCGTGTGTCACGCCCCCAGCGTTTGTCACGCCCCCAGCACACGCCCACAGCCCACGATGTGATGGCCGTACCACACGCCCCCAGCATTAGTCACGCCCCCCAGCCCACGCCCACAGCACAACGCAGACACGCCCACAAGGGACTACTTTGCTGTCACGGTTCTTTTACCTTTTAAATGTATAGAGGAGTTGGCCTAACGGCTAAGGCGCTCGACCTCGGACCTGGGGATCTGGGTTCGAGTCTTGGTAATGATGCCAAACATCCTGTGATTCTGGGCAAATCACTTAATCTCCCCATGCCTAACAAAAATTAATGTGTGTCCTCATGTAACGTAACTGGTGCTATGTAAAGCGCTCAGATACCTGATTCAGTTCGGGTCAAGTTCACGCTATATAAAACTCTACAAGAAAATATATATATGGTGGCCGTCTGCATAGCCTATGTTCTTCTGCTGCAACTGCCCTTTCCAACGCTGTATTGGGTGTTGTGATAGGTGCTGTGGTTACTGAGATTACCCACCCCAAAGGTTTGGGTTCTCTTTTTATAATATTAGTATGGATTTGGTGTGAAAGGTGTATTGATGTAGAGAATAGATCTCTGGAGGCAGACAGGTACATACGCTGAAATATATATTACCATGTCGATCCGTACAGCAGATAGGTAATCGGGTACGTGAGTCTGGATGTTATCAGCTCAGTCTCAGGGTGGTATCTACTGGATCAAATTCACAGACACAGAATCATGAAGAATTATTAAATGTCACACACAGAACTCTGACACCTTTGGGTAAAGTCCGCGCTATATAAAATTGCATTAAATAAATGACAAGACGTGACATCATGACAAAGAAGGAACCAAGGGTCAGACACAAGATACATCAGTTAAGGTGCCTTTTTTCATAATTCAAATCAACTCATTACAAAGCCCATGCAAAACAACTGTGGTTAAAGGCCATTAAGGTAACCTTCAGTCACCAGTGCAGTGAAAATAACAGGTCCATTGTCTGAGGGCCCTTTTAATCCCCCTTACAGAGCAAACAGTCATGCTTTTATTTGTTTATTATCCAAGTAACTCTGTTTATCAAATACTTTTTCTCTTATGCTAGACCATGTTCCTTAATATTATTTGTTTCTCCATTCTTAATTCCAGAGGTAAACTGCATCCCCAGTTGGGGAAACGCCATTTACAACACAGGCTGAGCCACCCGTGCCATTACAACGGAAGTGGAACAACCCTTGCCTAATCTACGCATATGCCTTAACCATGCATTTATGTAGTTGTAGCTTTAAAATAGAGACAGTACCTACCGTAGCCCTCGCGTTTAGAAATATGATGAGATGTATGAGAAACCATCCCACTACTAACCAGGGACTTCCTGGTGACGTTCTGGGTCCGTCCACACTCTGATAAAGCCTGCCTTCTTAAAGCAAGGGTTACATGCAAGGGGAGGGGAGCAAGGAGGGCTGGACTGGCCATAGCAGGCACCGGGCATTTCCCCGGTAGGCCGCTAGGGTGGGCCAGTTTTGGGCTGCTGGGGGGCTATTTCTGTTATCGGGTATCAGCAATATCGGCCCCCTGTAACAAAATCCGCTAATACCGGCCCTCGCAAACTATCTTGGCTGCACTCCCCCTCAACCCGGGGGGGGGGGGGGGGGGGGGGGGGGGGTTGGGTGGCAGAGCAGTTTGCCAGGGCCGGTTTCTGTTCCCGGTCCGTCCCTGGGTGCAAGAGTATCTCTGAGCTCATTAACCCCTGTGCTGCTCATCCACTCTAGCTACACGGGCTGTGAGAAGGGAGGTCATCAGCTTTCTGAAGCCAGGAGGGATTTTTCAAATGCGATCATTAAACTTAGCAGGGAGGACCTAGAGTTCTCAAAGAGGTGCCATGATTCAGAAATACCTCCATCTGCAGCTCACCCTTATTCCTCACAGTGCGGTCGCATTCTTACACAATTTGACACCAGCAATTCTGCTTTAGAGAGGAAACTTTCATGCCTTTTGCTTAGGAAAATCACCAGAGCGTGATTTTATTTTGAGATAGATGACTTATCACAGGAACCATCTGCTTTCCAGGAGGTATTGTAAGTGATTTCATTGAGTTTCTTTGAAACAATATGCCTTTCAAGTACAATAGAACGAACGGAAGGACTAAAATACATAGTCACGCATGAGGTAGCTTGTTCCAGTCTTACATTAAAAAATGACAAAAGAATAGGGTTAATTAAAACAATAAAAAAACTACTTGCACATTGACTTGGGTTATTGGCGCTGTTCCAGATTGATGATGCTGGAAATGTCTGTATCGTACTAAGAAAATTCCCTATAAATGTTTTAATTAAAGTCACAGCCCGGTCGGTGTGGCCGAATGCCAAACAGGGCTGATGCGTCATCGACAAGAAACCAGTACAAGCCTTATAATCAGACAAATGTCACACGTAGAGGAACCAGCCAAATTGAAACATAGCTCGAATAGAAACAGGAGGTTTTTTTTGCAGAATGTCGTTTATTGTTCATGAAAAGATGTGAGTTTGAGGCAAGTGAATGCCGAGAGAAAGAGTCCCTTCAGCAATCATTAGAAAAATCAGCACCATTACATGACAAATGGCAGCCAAAATGGCATCCTTGAGGTTTAGTAGCGCAGTGAATGAGGAGGAGTTCCCAAGATGGCGTTGGTCTGAGCGCACCCAGAAACCTCCACTTTTGCTCTCTGGAACTGAAGTAGCCATGTTGATTGCAACAGTATGAGGAGTAACGCGGTATGAAGAGAAAGAACATGACAAGTTGCGCAGCTGCAGCATAGCTGCAAGGAACAGTGGGGCATATTTACAAGCCCCTATTGCCACACGAACGTCACTTTTTATGACGTTCAGGTGGTAATAGGAGCTTCGCCTTATTCATAAGGCGGCGTTATGCGGCTTAACTCTGCCTTGTGAATGAGGCCCACTTTCACACTACACCTAGCATGAAAGGGGGTGGCAAAGGGTGTTTGGGTGGGCGTTCCACCCCAACACCCATTCATTTTGACGCTGCCCCATATTTACGAGGCTGGCGTAAATATGGGGCAGGGCCAAAATTAAGGCTGGAGAAAACCTGGTCTAAACCTGGCGAAGCTTTATTTCTCCTCGTTTTTGCTCTTTATATGTGTGTTGCATTTTTCAGCACACATCGAAACAGCAAATCGCTATGGATTGTTTATGTGCAGTAAGGTGTCCCTTCCTGCACATAAACAATCTTCAAAAATAAATGAACTATTGCAACTTCTATGTGTTCTGCATTCTGCAGCACACATAGAAGTTAAAAACGCTATTACTGATTGTTTATGTGCAGGAAGGGACACCTTCCTACACATAAACAATCTTTCCCTCCAACGCAGGCACCTTAGCACAATGGTGCAAGAGTGCAGGTGTTGGTGCTAGGCAGCTACATTTAGCGCCAGCGCTAAGGGAAAGGCAGTGGTGCATCGCATTCTTGTGAATATGGTGCATCCCTGGGTTTGGAAACTGTTGGAGCACGGCGTTAGCCTTCTTGGCTTAACGCCGAGCTCCGACAGTTTCCTAGTAAATATGCCCCAGTGTATCTTGCTTGTAGGAACAAGCAGCTGTAGGTGAGTAGCTCAGACAAACACACTAAAACTTGGCTAAATACAAAAGGGGCTGGGTAACCTTAGAGCAGAACCCGAGCAAATAAGCTTTTGTAGCAATCACCACCACTGCAAATGGGACTGGGAAAATTCTGCATTGCAGACTCAGAGCTTGGAGGCACACAGTTTAGATGAGAAGCCACAGGTGGAATACCATAAAGATTTTTTGTAAGGAAAATAGAGGCTGATACTTCTCCACTCACCGGTACATTTGACACTTTTGAAGGTACAGTTATCTCACTGAGGGACATCACCAAAAACAGTGATAGCAGAGTACGATGTGGATATAGAAGCAAAGCAATCTTTAGATGCAGCCAACAACATCATGGGGCTGTGGGCCGCAAGAGAGATGATTGAGCCCACAAGTGCAGATAACTGAACACAGCCTTATTCTAACAAGGGCTTGCGAGGAAAAGATCCAACTGGTACATGCACAGGGAAGCGAGAGAAGTGCCTTGACCGCAACTTACTGTCAGCAGAGAGCTACGTGGCAGGTGCTAATTGGTGCCCTTGAGCCTACCCATGAAGGGAACACCCTACAACATGGGCGAAGACTCAGGCTGGCGGGATGGCAGCCGCGGCCCATGCAGGTAAGAACGGTGGGGCTGGGTAGTGGGTTGGTTTTAACGGACGATGACGAGGGAAAATTAATTATTTATGTTATTTTCCCTCATCATCGTCCGTCGAAATCTCCCCACTGCTCTTACCTGCACGGGCCGTGTCTGCGGTATGGATCAGACTCGAGGCTTCAATTGCGTGACCAAAACATTATATTCATACTTATGTAAGTGTTCTCCGAATCCCCAAGAATGATTGCTCTCGGATATAAACACTGTGGAGCTCTTGTTCTGTTATACATTTATATACATAATACAACACGTGTGTCAACCATAAGAGTCATATGTTCCTTCAAAGAGGCTCATACAAAGGCACTCTGGAGATTTACATTGCTCAAGGCCTCTTCGCCACCGTCCTCTCCCTTTTGCCACCTGTACACCCTTTTCTCTCTACACCACCCAGCCCCAAATGCTTCCTATCTATACATCAAATCACTCATTCTTTCCAAGGTGCACCAGTCCTGTGGCCCCCTTCTGCCCTCTTTTTGCCCCCCCCCCCTATTCACGCTACTTGGTTACCCCCAACACACCACCCTCTTCATCGAGCCTCTACTTATTTTGTTTTCCTTTCCACTGCCCTTTTCTGTGACCTTCTTAGAACTTCAGCCTGGGTGTACCTTCATGAATTAGAGGCAACAAATGCTAAACAATTGTTACAAATCTAAGTGGACTAAACTGGAGAAGTGGTTCTTAACCTGTGGTCCGAGGCCTACTCAGGGGATCTGCAACTGGTTTGCAAAATTTTACAATAAGACAATTAATAAATTAAAATCAATAAGGTATATATATTAAGGAAGCAAAATCATTTGAAAACTTTATATATTTGATTTTGAATTAATCAAAAGCTTTCAATATCTGAGCATTTGTTTTGTGTATACTTTTATTGTTTAGAGGTTCAAACCATACACATTGCTGATGCTGGTGGTCCCCAGCTTACAATAATAACTCAGTGGGGTCTCTGGATTCCAGCAATGATTTAGTGGGGGTCCATGGAATTCAAAAGGTTAAGAACTACTGCACATGAGTATTTCATAGCGTAGCAGCTATGGGTTTGAAATGTCTGCCTCTCCTATTTGAGCATATCACTGCATGGCCAATTTACTCAAATTTTTTGTTTGGGGACTTCACTTACTTTGTCACTGCATAACCATTTCTACATATAGGGACTAATTAGGATGTCGGTCGGATGTCCGACCGACATCCTTGGTTTGTCGATTACGGGGGTCGGAAGTCGAGCCGGCCGGTCATTCCATCTGGCCCCCAACGGGCTCAAGGTGCCCATCGGCCAGTCGGAAATGCAACATAATCCCTTACGGGCGGCGTATCTGCTGTCGGAATTAGGATTTTGGTTTCAGACATGCTTTCCAAGTCGGGCTTACACTATGGAAAGTCTTCCAGAAAACTACTTAGAGGGCCCCTATCAGGGCCCCCATCCTTCAGCAGTCTCCGGTTGGGGGCTTGGAAGGCACATCCCTGCACCGTGTGGCAAGCACCGTGAGGTGCCTGCCACGCAGGCAGGTATTCACAGAAACTGCCATTTCTCTATAGGTGCTTGTGCTGCGGTCGGTTTCCGACTGCAGTAGAAGCTCCCATAGAGAAATGGGAGTTTGCCACCGCACCACGTGAGGTCACATTGTAATAGGGAGTGTGGCACTGTTGACCTGTGGTCGGTCGGTTCTCACACCTGATAATAGGCCTGATAGTGTGTGACATTTTGAATAAAATACAGTTAAAAAAACACAACCATTATTAAGTAGATTATTCTCTTGCAAATCTAACTTGCTTAAGTTACCCAACAAACGCACCATAGGTATTTTTAAGTCTGTCTGTGTTAAAGGTAATACTAATTAAGGTACGTAAGTTCTTTTCTCATACACTGCACTCTTAAACCCTGCATTCCCGAAATCTTACCTTTCCATTGATCCAGTGCAGATACATTGGCCTTTGTAAGGATGTGAGGAGATCTTTTCCCAGAATGTCCAGTACATTTGTTCCCATGAATATGTTTTTTTCATTTGGGCGTTCATTCACACTTTCAATTTTGACATCTTTGATCTGTAAAACAATTGGAAAAAGTAACAACGTATGATCAGAATCCATCGGACAGGACCAATATTGTTTATTAGAAGTTTAGTTCATGAAAATGGGGCATAATATTCTGATTTTGGGTCTTAATGCACTAAAATTCACATGCCTTGGCATTTACCAGTAATTTCCCTCCACGAGTGTATATCAGTAAATTGGACCTGCTGATACGCACCTGGGGAAAATGGAGGAGGTATGGACTTCATCATACCTAGCAATTACTAGATGCAGTAATCTCCGCATAACTTATCATTTCGACCACTGCGTGAACAGGGATTTGCACAAAAGTCAGAATTATCTGGCCCACTTGTAATCAGTGCATATGCTGCTATTAATTACACGCTAATGGAAACACAAAGATGCTACAGTATGTAGCAATTCGAGGGTGCTGCTAAATGGGTGCATGCCCTTAATTAAGGATTGTTTAATATGGCATCTTTTCAAATGTACCTTTGCTAATAAGTGTTCTAGTAAGGATATGTGTTTCTTAGCTTTGTGTTCCATTCTCTCCTGTTAAAATGCTTCTGGTATTTTACTTTTTTTTGTATGATTAGTAAGCACACTGAAATCCTGTGTGTGGTATATTATATACATTTGCTTGACAATTTTAAATCAATTAATGGGTGTTAACATTTACTTCCATCTGAGTAAAGATTCATACAATTAAACACTATCAGTAAGATTTTGTACGAATGGGTTGACAGCAAACAGAGGAAACTGTCAATGCAAAGGCATAAAACAGTATGCCAATCATAGAAGAAATCAAGCACAAAGAGGAATGTGAGTGAGATCAAAAAGGCAATATTTGTTGCTTTCAATCTGATTCTGTCCTCCCCAACTCCTCCAGTAATTCAACATGTACATGCTCACCTTCAGAAATATTGTTAGAGACCTCAGTCTCTCATGTCTCTTAAACAGATGCCATGCACAGTAACCACTAGAGGACAGGCTCTAAGAATTCCAGATTCCAGCACTACCAAAAACATGTAAATGAGAGTCAAATAAATGGGCAGAAGGGACCTAAAACTAAACACCTGAAAGAGTGTTTATGACTAGGCTGGCTGGAATTGTTAATTCCTCAAGCGAAATCGGCGGAATTTGGTAATTCAGCATTACTCTTGCAACACAGATTTACTGAAAAATTCTGCTGCTCTGCAGGCAGAATTAACTGCTTAAATGCATTGCTTTTTTAACTTAGAGGGAGTGCTCCCTCTTCTCGCCATATTTAGAAACTACTGCATACCACTTGGTGCCCTTACATACTCTGCAGTGAATAAAACATGCAATTACTGCAGAGAATGCAAGGGCACAGGGTGGTCTGCAGTGTTTCTCAACATGGCAGGAATTTGGCCATTTTTTCTTTTAGGCAAAATGCATCCCCACAACCCTTTTGGGCGTGAGGGTGTATTCTGTGCTAGTTAATAGCACCAAATTCCCATTTTTTTTCCCATTGTGGAATTCCTCAGAATCTGGCCCAATTTTAATGTAATTCCATGTGATTCTGTGGAATCAGATTCTGTGAATTCCATGTAGCCCTAGTTATGACTCTGTGCCACCACTGCTCCTCTCAGTCACCAGCGCATTGCTCCATTTACCATCTTTAGCCAGTCAATGACTATATCCACAACTGAAAAATAGCTCAGGACTATACAGTCATTTCATAGTATCTAACCAAACTGATGCAAACACACACAAGGTGGACCTGGTTGCTCAAGAGTCTACAATGGATCGGTGTAAATTCATGATTCTAGATAAATATAGTATGCTTTCCATGTCAGTGATTGGTTACCACGAGAAAATTGTTCTCTGCATACTATATAGTATTCTGCTAGTCCAGTTTCCTATAAGTGGCTACTTGCATGAAAGTAAAGGGGGAGGGAATAGAACACACAGCAAACAGAGCATCTTTGCAGACAACAAACTACATTTGATATCTCAGAGATTGTTCAGCCATACATACTGTTGTCAAAACCTTACTCATTCAAAGAATTGCCTTGGAAATGCTTGAAATGGTCGGATCATCTTACTCCCGAAGAAGCCGAGACAACCTCACCAACTACGGATCCATCACTCACAAACACTTAATCCGGAGAATCATCAACCCACAGATGAGTCCTGCTAACCACAGATGATCAGTGCCTCTAGATATACAGAACCTTTCAGCTGCATTCCACATGATCAACCATCCCACTCGTCACGCCTGAAGTTTTGAATGGGATTCGCTTGCAACATCCTTTGCCTACTGCTCCATCCAATGCAATTTCATTCTCATGGGCACCGCCAGATGCCAAAGTACCCAGTTACTTATGGAGTCCTTCAAGTGTCCCTCTTGTCTATCATCCTCTTCAACCTCTACATCAGGGGTCTCCAAACCGGTCCTGGAGGGCCGACTCCTGCTCTACATGTATCACAGTGAGGCCCTATTGACTATTAACATCATCAAAATATATCAATACTATAATGACACACAACTCTGCTTAAAAGTCTCTTCCACTCCAGAATCCAATGCCTCATGCACCCAGACCTGGATAGCCAGCCCTTACCTGAGATCAAATACTCCAAAACCGAATTCGTATCATTTGCCATGAACAACAAGCAACAACTGACTAAACAGATTGGAACCCAAACTTTCTCCCAACACCTATTTACTGGGATATACTCTATACACAGACCTCACCCTGAAGCATCACTTCACCAAGAAAAGTAATATAATCTGGTGCCAGCTCTCTTTACTAATGAAAGCAAAACCATTACTGCTAAAATGCAAAGTCAAACCCTTGTACTCTTGCACTGGGATACTATCAATGCCTTGCTTTCACAGTACATCTTATGAATGGCCTGAAGAATATGACCACATGATCTCTATCCATATGTACCGCAGCCTATGCAGGTAAGAACGGTGGGGCAATCGGGCCGGGTTGGGGGGGATTTCGACATCTGACGACGAGGGAAAAGTAAATAAATAATTAATTTTCCCTCATCGTTGTCTGTCAAAATCCCACCCGGCCCCACTGCCCCATTGGTCTTATCTTCATGGGCCGCAGCTGACCCTTATGATAATCCGCTAGCATCTATGTTGGCCTACACCATCTTCCAAACCAGCTGTATCGTCTACAAAGCCATCCCTACCTGACTGAAACACAGGTTACCAGACTGGGCTCCGCCCCCAGTGGACCCTGAGCAACATCCCCCTAGCTGTCTGTACTACTACAACCCTGATATTAGACATCTTTAAAGAACACTGCATTAAGATGCAGTGCAAGCCACTTAACATCTCAGAATCCAACTATCTCTCCAGTCATCCTGTATCATCTCGTTAGTAAAGAGAGCTTTCGGCCCAGCTTGCCTGTGCAAATACCACAGCCACCCATACATACAGATACAGGGTAACTTAAAAGCAAGAGAATCGCTTCCCCATGCACTGACAACAAAAACTGCCTGTGGTTGATAATAAATGATCGTGCTGCTAGCATCAAAAGTAAGACCTCCAACAACTAGTAAGTTAAACTAGTCTACTTTTACTGTTAAGGAGCTCCACTACTTTTAACAAAAATGCTCACAGCTCAAGTACTTCTATTTTTACAGTTAAAGTATCACTCTCTCTCTCTCTCTTAAACTTGTTTAGGGTGCTGTTTTGAAGCAAAATACTTGTTATTCTGCTGACCTCCGGACTTCTGAACTCAAATCAGGTTAGACCAAAGAGAAGCTAAAAAATGCTGTAAAAAGACCCACTTGTCTAATCCCCTGTTGTTGGCTATCCGCTTCTTCATAGAGGCTGAATAACAGGTAGTCCTACAGTCAACCTTCACCAAGTACCCCCTCAAATATCTAGCTGATCAGTTACTCTTAGTTGTTTGGTGCACTCTGATCTCTGCTTCCAGCATACAACAGGAAACGGATGGAGCCTCCACAGCCACTGAACATTCCATAGAACTTGCAGACCAAGCTAGCAGTTTATCAAAAATCCACTATTCTCATACATAAGTGTGTGTCAGTTTGAACTTTAATTTGGTTATCTTTAGGCTTTGGGAAATAGGCAAACTCCTGAGGTGTTGATTCACAAAGAGCCTCCTCACTCGTGGTGGAGGCCCTGCAATCGTGGCAGGGAAGGGGTGCACACTCATGGCAGGACCTCATCAATGAGTAACTGCAGTGCGAATGTCCCACCACAAGTGCGGCCCACCGCCATTATTGCGGGGCCTCCGCCACGAGTGTAGAGACCCCCCTGCCACGACTGCGGGGCCTCCGTCACAAGTACAGAGGCCCTCCTGCCATGCCTGCGGGGCCTCTGCAATGACTGAGGGTCCTCCGCCACAAGCATAGAAAACGCCCCCGCCACGACTGCGGGCCTCCACCACAACTGTAGGGCCTCGGCCACGAGCACAGAAGCTGCCCCCGCCACAACTGCGGTGCCTCCGCCACAAGTGCAGAGGCCCCCCCTGCCACAACTGTGGGGCCTCAGTCATGACTGCATGGCCTCCACCGCGAGTGTAAAGGCCCTTTGTGAATCGGCCCCTATGTGTCTTTCTCAAAGTATTAGTGTCCAGGCTCAGGGATATTTTTCACAGAAATCCTACCAGAATTCTAAGAAGCTGGTCATCATCGCTACTTGGATTCCTCCACACTAAGTTGACATCTACATTAGAGGATATCCTGTGGCCGACGCTGTCTTCGACTACTCCTCTTGGTCGGTCAATGAGCACCTCTGCAGAGTAGGTGAATTTATACAGCTTATCATTGTTCAGCCTTGGTCCGGTTGTATGTGCTGTAGGAGAAAGTAGAATAAGAACATCAGACAATGAATGCGCAGATGCCATAGATCTACATTGATAAAAGCCCATTTAATTATTCTCTGAAAGAAACTAGATTTGATTTAAATTACTTTATCTTTTTCAAATTTTTATACTATTTTACTATTTGTAGTATTAAGTTCTTCATTCTGATTTTCAACATTGTAGTGTATGCAATTATTGTCCCACCTGGTAGTGTATAGCCTGATCTAGAATATTCGTGACTGTTTCAAGCAAAGCTTTAAATTGGACAGTCCTATGTATGCTGCTCTTGTAATTATGTCAATACAATTGAATATTTGCTGCAAATGCTAAAGGTAACTTGTAGAGAGTGACAAGGGCAAAGCAGTATATAAGTATGAGGTAGGTCTCAGTTTGTGACCCATTGGGTCCAGGATGTAGTTTAGTTACAGCTATGAGATATTATTTTTGTTCTCCATTTTTGTAGTGTGCAGCATATGGGCTAGTTGAGTAGAATAGTGCACTCCTTTGCAGCACGTGTGATAGCCCATGCACAGAAAAAAACTCCCTTTCAAAGAAGTTTGTTTACAACTATTTTAATATTGATTTTTCTTTTTGTTGCAGGCAGTAGTACAAACAACCCGTCCTCGTGCTTTACGCAGTGTTGTAGTCAGTGTGTCATGGGCCCAAGTGCAAAGAAAGAAATGGGCCTATCGACTACTGTTTGATATGTAAAATACAGCAGTAATCAGGGTTCATTGGGCCCCGGTGCTACTGTACCTGTTGCGCCAGTGAAAGAGGCGGCCCTGGCTGCATGAGCCACAGATAAACCCTGAAC
Organism: Lissotriton helveticus; assembly: GCF_964261635.1. Classification (NCBI taxonomy): domain Eukaryota; kingdom Metazoa; phylum Chordata; class Amphibia; order Caudata; family Salamandridae; genus Lissotriton; species Lissotriton helveticus. The sequence continues at coordinate 1,208,186,160 of NC_136059.1, forward strand.
CCAAGGAGCATGAAATACTTTATCAAATGTTTCCATGCAGTTATTTTCATTTATTTGTTTTAAAGTAATTATAGGGTGAGCTATTAAGCCTTCTGTGGTATTTTTGCACTGACCCAAATACCAGAAAACATAGAAAAGTGGATGTCAACAAGTCCCACAAAAGGGTAGAATTTGTGAATAACCAGATTTTCAATAGTTTGTGGAACCTAATAAGATTTTCAGCCAGATTCATCAAGCCGAAATCGGCTCGCAAAGGGCCAGATTCTGAGAATCTGGCCCTTTGCGAGCGCAATTTTTCCATGTGGGATTCATCATCCCAAATGCAAAAATCGCATATTGCGAAATCGCTAAATTGCGAGGAATTGCATTTAAGGACTCTCTATTTGAGATTCCTTAAATGCAATTCATGAACCATTTTAGAATTGCGAAATCGCAATTTTTGGCCGCTATTTACCGCGAAGTCTGACTTCGTGGTAAATAGCGAAAACTTAGAAAAATGCACTTTAGTGCATTTTTCTAAGTTGTATGTTACACACACACATGTCCTTTGGACATGTGTGTGCGCAACATCAGTCTACATTTTCATTTCAGGGGTGCTACAGGGTGTCCTTTGGACACCCCTCGCACCCTTGAATTCGCATCCTTATTTGCGATTAGCAAATTGCTAATCACAAATAAGGAATGACTCCCCATTCATTCCTATGGGCCTTTAGGCCCATAGGAAGCTAATCGCAAATAGGAAGCTGTAGAAATCACAATTATTTTCGCAAATAAGGAAGCTGTAGAAATCACAATTATTTTTGCGATTTCTACATGAATCCCGTTTTGCGAGTCTTTAATAGCGATTCCTTAATAATCGCTATTAAGGACTCGCAAAACGGGATATTGATGAATCTGGCCGATAGTTCTTCCCAAAGATGAGCCAGAAGGGTGTTCCACTGCTGGGCACCCTTAACTGAGAAAGCACATGCACCCAAAGAGAATCAGCACAACTGGGGAATCATGAGAAAGCCTGGTCAGTAGATCTTAAAGAACGGTGCGGATGATATCATGCAAAACGCTGATTCTGAGCTGAGCCAGAGATGGCCTCGCGAACAAAACACAGGAATTTAAAAATGATGCATTCTTTAATAGGGATCCAGAGGAGGGAAGGACAAGCCTCCCGAAATGTGGTCTCACTGTCTGGCTCTGATTCCAAGCACCAACCTGGCTGAGTACTTTTATATTGTCTGAAGCTTTTGAATCAAGTAGTTCAGTTGCACCAGATAAGCTGCATTGCAATAGCTGAGTTTATCTGAAATAAAGGCACATGTGGCTACATGTCCAAAGGCTTTGTGTCGCAAAGTGCACTGATTCGCAGAAACGGCCCATTTGCGAAAACACAAAGGGTTTTTCACATGTACAAAGCCCTATTTGCAATTCGGTAACCTGTTAACGAATCATAAATTGTGTTTACGATTTCGTATTAGGAAGGTGTTTAGGACGTCCCTTCCTAATACCCGATCACAGTGGTATGTGTGAATGTTTTGCGACCAAAATGCAGAATCAAAACATGTGCATTTTAGCACCTTCTTCAAGTAGGTAGTAAGCCATTCGCAAATGGGAAGAGGTCCCATAAAACCTTATAAATGAATAAAATAAAACAAGGGATCCCTTCGCCTTTGTGAATGTTTGTAAAAGAGCAGGCGGTGGTGTGGTCCTACTCTTAAAAAATAAAAAATAAATCTTTTTTTTTTTTTAACATCCCATTTTCCTTTATTGAAAATGGGCTACATTTAAAATAAAAAAGACCTCAGCATTCCACCATCCTTGTGATTTTAGCAATTCTCAATGGGTCACAAATCGAGACCTACTGTCTACGCTTCAAGGACTGATGACTGGTCCACTTTTTCTGCACAATCCCCTTCCTTGGTCACAGACTATGGACTTGAGCTGATACTCTTGCAGTGACTTGTGAAGTGGAGTTGAGAATCAGTTTTTGCACCCTCCATGTTGGGTTATTACAAATATAATTCAGTATGTACACATCTTTCTCTAGAAGTCACAGCATTGATTTTTAATTGAAATATTCTTCCATATTTCTGTTTGCATCTTTGATAATATGCCGGATATCTGCTGTCCAAACAGATAGCAATATTCCTTTACCACATATTTGGCAAATATATGAAATTCCTCACTTAATTTGAACTTTCTAAATTTTCTTGCCATTGTAACTCTTTCATTCTATTATCGTAGCTTAAAATATAGCTGCTCGAGGGTCAAATGTCCATTCTGCTCTGTCCTTGGAACTACCTACTCCTCGTTTTAATATTTTAACAGTATATCTTCCTGTGACCTGTGTTACGGCTCTTTGTGCAAATGTTTTATGTGATTTTTGACATAGTCACACTAACAGTATGCTAGGCTCTGTTCGATGACATGGGTCCACCCACAGTAGGGCTCTTTTAACTTGGGTTGTTACCACACTCATGACCAGACCATGCAATTAATATGACTAAATGGGGTATAGGAAGTTATACCTAAACCACTGTGCTGAAACTGCCTACTGGGTATCCCTGCTTAATCTGTGCAATATGGTATGACTATCCCCTTAACAGTACGTGTAGTTTGCATAAGAGTCTATCCTCCATAGTGGGGTCTCCTCCAGATGTATACAGTCCTGAAGGTTACAGGGTAGTCAGGACTGTTGTCTCCCTTTCTCCGAGCATGCCACTCGCCTGTACTGTTCCTTGACTTCACCCATCCCTTTAGAACTCTCTGTGAAAGCAAGTGCAAATGTCAGATATAAATTATGATCTTGGAGGAATGACAGGGACACTGCACAGTACGCAGGGCTACGCTCTTTTCCCCAAGTTAACCTGTGACCTGGATAGGGTAGCACTTAAACCAAGGAATGCTTTCCCATCGCCCATATCATATGCTCTGTGTTGATGGAGCACAAATGTCTGACAATAATACACAAAGTAAGAGTGATTGAAAATGCACTCCAAGTGGCTGTTTCCACCCAAAGTTCTGTAGCTAATTTTGTTGTGACAGTTGGATTTGGGCCATCTGTCAGTGCTTAATTTGCGCTGGTAGTTTCGGGTACTCAGCACTGGCACTTAATTGTCAACACCGGTGCTTGCGACAGTCTGCCACAAGGTGGTGCTGTGTGGATAATTTACAGATAACCACATCAGTTAATTTTTAATTCAATATACATTACTATTACCTGTCTCCCAAGCTATTCTTATAGCATTGGGGACCTGGAATAGTCAGTTTGAATTGTCACACTTGAAAGAGCCTGATAGTAGTTGTCTTGTTTAAATCATTGGCAGCATTGCTAGAGCAATGTGTGGTACAACGCTGAAGTTGTCTTCTGACGAGAGCCCTGGCACTTATTATTTTTTTACAAATTAAGTAGTACCATCTACCCTGGGATTGTATGTAAGATGGCTCCTGCAACATATCTAGTACTCTCTCTTTACTCAAGGAGCTCCCAAACATGCATTGGGGCAGAATTCTTAACTGGTTCTCTTTTAGTGGTAAGGATTATACTCTCAGAAAGGTAGCTTCTTCTTCAGTCCACTCAGGACACATCTCACGAGGCTCATATGGGGCGGGAAGCAGGCACGTCTCAATTTACGCACCATGATGTTGCTTTCCATCAGGGATGGTTCGATGTACCTAACTTCGAATTCTATTACTACTGTGCACAGGCTCACTTCGCAGTGTATTGGTTCCACCCACCACCCTATATACCTCACCTTGCGGTTGAGGACGGCTACATGGCTCCGAAGCCCCCGGCAGCCTACCTCTTCACGTCGATGAAGGAATGCGGGCGCGACCCTTCCACTGTGGACTGCACTGTCGTGGCATGGCAGCGAATAGCCCATAAATTGGAATCCCCGATGCTATACGCTCCTAAGATGACTCTGATGCGCAACCCTTTACTTAGCGTCACATCGGAGGGGATTTGCCAAAAGATGCTCGAGAGCCTTAAATACTTCACTTGGGGGGATCTATATGTTGGAGGGCAATTCTGCACAAAGGAACAGTTCTTTGCCACACACACCAACAATAATGGACACATTCCTCTACACTCGGCTCCGCCAGAGTGTGAAGGGGCAACCCCCGTGTTTCCAGAGGAGCCGACCACGTTGGATCCCTTGCACGCCTTCCTGAAGGCAGAACCTCCCAGGCACGCTGTGTTTCTTCTATACAAACACACACAGGCAGCAGTGCCACCTCACACGGCTAGAGCCAGGCGAGAATGGGACAAGGATTTGGAAGCTCCATTGTCTGTTGAACAGTGGGAACGTAGCTGTATACACACAGAAGCATCACCGGTAATAGCAGATTATGTCTCATACACTTCAAGTTTTTGCACAGATTGTATCACACCCTGACCAGACTGCATAGATTCCACCTCAGGGACAACGATAGGTGCATCAGATGCGGCGGGGAGGGAGCAGATGTCCTGTATCTGGCATGGAGTTGCCCCCATGTGGCAACATTCTGGACTCTAACATTTGAGGGGCTCTCAACCATGCTGGGGATCCAACTGGATCCATGCCCACTTGTAGCTCTCTTAGGACTATCCCAGGACATTGACACACCACACATAAAATTCCTAGCTATAGGGCTACTTCTGGCGAAACATCACGTGGCTTGTCGTTGGGGACGGGCTCCCAAATTCAAATGCTGGAATCACACCATGACCACATGGCAAGACAATCTAGGTTACTATGCAGAAATGCTACCCATTAAGTCATGCCCAAGGGATATTTGGGGCCCGCTTACCACTTACTTACCTATTGTTGCAGGAGACGAATGCAGATGGAGAAACGGCGGGAACTGCAATGGGGGCTGGGGACAATAACGAGTCTGGCAGGGGGTCCCGACCTCTCAAGAGAGAATGGCTCTGTAATGGATTGATGCATTTTAATGTTAGGAGGAGGTTTGTGCTATTTGAGGGGATATGACTATGTCTCATACGCATGTAGAGATGGGAGTGGGGGCCGAAAAGGGGGACGCATGATTGAGAGTTTTGCTCTTGCGTATTGTATTGCCTAACTCTACTTATACTGCAGTAAAGTTGCTCCCTGCACCACACGTCAACACGCTCTTCTGGTTAAGATCTGGACTGTGCTGAAAGACCTTACTATTGGCATCGAGGGCACAAGGGGGGAGGGAAGTTACTGTTATGAAACATTGACATGGGAAGGTCGCATATATTTGTGCAATGCAACTTATGATTTGCTGACTGTAAATTGCACTGATGTACCATACAATGATTCAATAAAGGTTTTGGGGAAAAAAAAAGGATTATACTCTCAGAACTGAGGGAGAGATACTGCTGCTGATTCCAAAGTGACTACGGAGGTCGGCACCATGGCCTCTCGGCCAGAGCAGGAGCTCACAACCTTTGATATGGCAAAGTTGGAAAACCAGAAGGCAGCAACATTAATCCTCTCATGCACCTTCTAGAAGCCTACTCACTTCTCACTACGACTGGTGGGTGAGACTCTTTGTGACAATGATGACTCTGTAGAGTGTATTTCCATGCTTGCACTCTGCATTGCTGTGGACCTACTCTTCATGATGATGGTGTGAGGCCAATGCGCCTCCATTCTAAATTGCTGTGAACCTTCCCTCCGAGAAATGCTAATGATCATGTAAGGTTCACATCACCATCCATCTTCTCGTCAAGTGCCATTGATGATTATTTGAGACTCGTGCGTCCTCTATGTCTGTGCACCTACCCTCCATGAGGTGCTGATGATAATGTGGGGCCCTCATGCTTGTCCATTTTGACATCAAATGACGTTGATGACTGAGAGAGGCTAGTGTGGACGCACCAGGCTTTGGCTAGTACTGGTTCTTGAAGAGACATCGCTATCCATTTGAAGCCCAATGACACTCCACCCACATTCCATCTGCAAATATTCTTCGTCTGAGTGGCTGCATTAGTGCCGGCAGCCCACCACTGCTGCACTCAGACTACACCTACACCTTGAGACCACTGCTCTCTCATTAGCAGCCTCGGACTGAGTGACCGCTGCTAGCCATGATGGATTGACCAGCCCATTCTAAGCAGCTGCCTTGTATCCTTCCTGGGAAAGACTGAATGAAATTGACAACAGGCCTGAACAGACCCCCACAGCAGACATTTGCGTTTCACTATAAAGTGGGATTGCGCTGCTAGTATAGTCCATGAAACAAATCGATCATAGAAACATTGACTTTACAGAGTAACAGTGATTATGCTAGAGTGAGCCCTTCACTCCAGATCCTTACAGGCGTTCACACCAGTCTTGAACCTTTCATTTTTTTTTTAGTCTAATTAATTTAATGGTATCAAAACAAGTCTATAAAAATCATTTGAAGAATTCGAGGCTTTAGGGGGGTACCGAATTAATAAAAAAAAAAAAGAAATTTTGGTTTGTGGGGGAGCAGACCCAGTACTACATCCAGATCTGTATGGCTGTATTAATTCAAAACCCAAAAGATATTTGGGGATTCTATTTTCCCCTAAAGTTCAGGATTTATATACACTTAATTTTGTCCCTTTGCTTCGGAAGGTCCGCTTAATGTTTGCCCGCTGGGATTCATTACCCTTATCTATTCTCGGACGAATTGCTCTGATTAAAATGTCAATACTTCCTCTTTTTAACTTTTTATTTTCTACTATCCCAGTTTTTTTGCCCGGCTCTTTTTTCTCTAGGATAGAATCTATGTTTTCCGCATTCGTCTGGGCTAAAAAAACGCCTAGAATTGACATACGGACTTTATACGCAGAAACTGAACATGGCGGCCTCTCATTACCAAATTTAAAAGATTATTATTACGCATACTTTGCGCAGTACTTAGATAGATTTAAAAATAAAATCCCAGGTGTGGGTTCATTTATAAAAAAAAAATTTGATTTAATATGCTTAGAAGTTCAGATCCCATCCCCACTCCTTGTGCTGAAATCACCCAAATTTGTTCGATATAAGACCCTAAATTGTTTTTTCAAAGGACGAGATGCCATGCTTAAGAGATATTCCCTCCACCTCCTTAACCTAAAACTCCCCTAATTGGTGCTTTAGCTTTTTTAAGGATCAAGATGGAACCCACCGTTATTCTAAACTGGGGTCGCGCAGGGTTTAAAACGTTAACCGATTTTATGGGGAATGGGTCCTGGTTAACTATCAGTGATATGTCACGCTTGATTTTTGGTAACTTTTTGCTAATGGGGTCCTATACTTTGATTTACAAAACTCTGGCACAACTAGACCCCAGGAATATTAGTATCTCTTCTCCGTTGACAGAAGACCTCTTTGTGAATAGCGCTATAAAGAAGCCTGGGGAATGGAAACATTGTTTGGCGCAAAATCGGGAGGAAGAGCTGTGCTCTAAAGCTATACGCAAATGGCATACACAGGAAAATTTAGTGTTATCTTCTGATATATGGAAAACTATTAATCATTTTAATTTTGGTTCATTACGTGGTGCCAATTGACGAAGAATGTTATTTTTTAGCAAATGGCTTCTGTATCGCACTCCTGCAATTATTACCAAAATGTATGATAATGTGTCTGCTAATTGTTTTAGATGCTCTCATTGCGACCTAGCAAATTGGTCTCATATTATGGCTTACTGCCCAAAAATTAATTCTTTTTGGGATGAAATTTTCGCTTTTTTTAACACCTATTATGCGATTTCAATTCCATGCAATGTAAAAATACTATTGTTTGGCGTCGATCTTGATTGTAATCTTTCAGTTTTTTTGGCAAAATTGGTGTATATTGCAATGGCTTTTGCTAGATCACTGTTATTACAGAATTGGCGTACATCACAAGTCCCGGTGTTTCAGGAATGGTTTGATAAAATGAAAAGGGTCAGGAAAAGCGAACAAAAGTATACAAAACGAGTTGGGGGATAAAAAAGTTCGAACAGATATGGGGATTGTATTTTGAGTAATTTCTTGTATACTTTGTTATCTTGAATGGAATGAAAGTGTACTTTTGTGAGATTTTTCACTGTTTGTTTCTGATTTAAGCGTCTGCATATAACTTCAATAATAATTTTTAAAAAAAAGTCTATAAAAATCAGAATGCATTGGGTTATTACAAAAAATTCCAGATATGGAAACAGTGTCTGTAATGACTGGGAGGAAGGTGGTCACCCTGGGTAATGCCTTCAGAAGAAGTGTTAATGTCATAGAACTTATTAAAGTTAACTGAGAATATATCCTTAATGTTAATAAAAGCCTTATATTATTATAAGAAAACAGCACTACTTGGACATTTGTATTTATTGTAACACAAGTGCTGTCTGAAGCAGACGTCTGTCTCACACCACTTTCTAAACTGAAGCCATGTATGGTTGTTTTTGCTACCCCCAAAACAGCCCATTGAGGAGGTAGTTGGTAATTCAGTGAGTTTGCAGTAGTACCTGGTTCCTGTGTTTCCAAGGATAGAGGCAATTCATGTACACGGATTGTCTATCTGCCCTTGAGTCACATAGGCCCTGGAGGGCTGGCCTCACAGGTCTCTGTGAGCTGCTGCACAACCAAGACACCCCAAGAGGTGACATTGGCATTTCTGCTTCATTTCCTCTGCATTTCCATTAGAAATTGCACATGCAGGCTTTTCAACATGCACTTATGGGGTGATGTCAATGTCCTGATAGAGCAGTATCACCGCTGCAATCCAGAGTGGAGGCATTGTATTCTCGTCAAGCGTAAGAAGGCCGTGGTCTTGCAAAACTCTAAATGTGGCCAACTTTGATGCCAGCGCAGTCTGCTCCTGTTTCTTCTGGCTTCCTTGCATTCTCATGTTGAAGACAGCAAGCCTTTTGTCTCCTGCTGACCACATCTAGACACCATATAAAAGGGATGTTAAAGAATATAAGCTCGCACTAATGGAAGAAAAATTCAAGAATTGCACCCACAAAATAGAAAATGCACCCTCCTCTAAAGAACTCTTCAGACTAGTGCAGTTGCTCTCGGCCTCGCATCACAATACGGAGCCAGAGAGCTCCCAAGTATTTTGTAACCAACTAGTAACTTTCTTACACTCCAATATTATGGATATTTTCCCAGATTTTGGTCTAACTACTACTACGCCTACTCAGCCAATCGCTACCAGTCGGCCCTGCTCACATCTAATGGGCCACTGTCAGATTTAAGCCAAGTGAGTAAAGGTCTCTCTGTGTTTCCCTTACTCTCTCCATAGCTGGCTGAACAATACCTTCTGAAAACATTCACAGGATCACTCCTAGATGCCTGCCCTCCAGCAGTCCTTCACATGGTAGCAAATAGTATAGCCAACCCTCTCTGTAAAGTAAGGAACAATGCGATTCTATCTGGGTCCTATCCTCATAGCTGGAAACAAGCTATCATCAGGCCTCTTTTAAAAAAAAATTATCTGGATAGTACTGATTGTAAGAACTACCGCCCGATCTCTCTGCTTCCTATCCCAGCAAAGATTTTGAAAATACACCTTAATACCCACTTGATGCATACTGCGGAAATGCAACACTGTTTTTTGACTCCCAGTTTGGTTTCAGGAAATGCTATGGAACAGAGTCTACCCTAATTTCAGCCACTGACTGTATTAGGCGTCGAGTTGACGAGGGACAAGGGGTACCGCTGATACGCATGGACCTATCAGTCGCATTTGATACCATCTCTCTCACCCTGCGGCTGAATAGGCTCCAAGGCCTTGGCATTTCTTATCAAGCATTATCTCTCTTGTCCTCTTTCCTCAAGGATAGATCCCAAAGGGTGAAGCTTCAGCATTTCTACTCAGAGGCGTTCTCCTTGAACCTGTGGGGTGCCGCTGGGCTCATCCTTGAGCCGCACGCTCTTTAATCTTTATGTAGCACCTGTTGTGGCAATAATCCATTCATTTGGAATGGAGGTAGTGTCATATGCAGATGACACTCAGATCATGGTGCCAATCCCCAAAAAATCATACTCAATAGCAGAGAATGTCTCTAGCTGCATGAACAAAGTGGCAGAATGGATGCCACGTAATATTCTAAAACGTAATGGGTACAAGACGGAAGTAATGATCTTTGGCCCAGGGACATTAGGCTGGAACAGCAATTGCTGGCCACACTTCTTGAGAACAGCCCTATCCCGGGGAAAAAGGCCAAGAATCTTGGAATATTGATGGACACAGAACTTAATTTCAATGCCCAAATAAATCGACCACAACAACCTGCGCATGGATTATTAGGACGCTCAAGAAAATCTTCCCATTCTTTCAACAGTCTGCTCGCAAGCGAATTGCCCTTACCCTGGTAAAGTCCAGACTCGACTATTGTAACTCACTGTATCTGGAGTAATAATAAGAACACGCAGTAAAGACTCAAGGTTATGCAGAATGCGTTGGCGAGACTGGTCCTAGGCATCTTCAAGGGGCAGTCCGCTGCAAAGGGACTGGAGTCCCTACATTGGCTCACAATTAATAAACACATTAGAGTTAATTCTCTCTGCATGGTCCAAAAGGCCCTTCACCTCCCATACCCTGCAAGATTGAAAACTATGTTTGGCTGGTATCTCCCAGCTAGACCACTTCATTCTTCACTTCAACTACATCTCACGGTACCAAGAACTAAAGAAAATAAATGAGGCGACAGAGCGTTTTCTATGTCCGCTAGCAAACTCTGGAACACCCTTCCACTACGCATAAAAGCCATTCCCCATCTCCTGCCCTTCAGGAAGGCTCTTAAGACATGGTTATTCTCCTTATTGATATCTTCTTTTGGACTATAAGCTGGTGTTCCCGGAGGGTGATCTATAGCGCCTTGATACCTTTTGGTAATTGCTGTACTTTCCAAATTTAAAATCAAATCAAATTAAAAGCATGGCAAGGCACTCATTGTGAGATGTGCTGTCACTGTCCTATTAAAAGTAGAGCATTATTGCAGTTAATGTCCGACCTATGAGAAAAGGGGATACAAAAGGGGATGATGGACGGAGCGTTTGAGCAAATCAAACACTCACCCCCAGTCAACTGATCTGGGTTTAATCCATCACCATTCTTTAGCCCACTCAGCCACCCGAATTCATACATGGCCATATGCAAATCAGTCTGACCCTGTGCCTCATGGGAACAGTCCAGCCCGAACTGCCAAGCCATGTCTTCCATGGACCGGAAACAAGCATCCTGGGACCGGTTTCGGATTCATAATCCTCATCAGCCAGGCTATCTTGAATCCAGTGGCCAAGTGAGCAAGGGACTCACGTCTGAGCATGCCCTGCCACACTTAGGGCGAACAAAGTGATACAAAAGGGGATGATGGACGGAGCGTTTGAGCAAATCAAACACTCACCCCCAGTCAACTGATCTGGGTTTAATCCATCACCATTCTTTAGCCCACTCAGCCACCCCATTTCAGACATGGCCATATGCAAATCAGTCTCACCTTGTGCCTCATGGGAACAGTCCAGCCCGAACTGCCAAGCCATGTCTTTCATGGACCGGAAACAAGCATCCTTGGACCGGTTTCGGATTCATAATCCTCATCAGCCAGGCTATCTTGAATTCAGTGGCCAAGTGAGCAAGGGACTCACGCCTGAGCATACCCTGCCACACTTAAGGCAAACAAAGCGATGCAAAAGGGGATGATGGATGGAGCGTTTGAGCAAATCAAACACTCACCCCCAGTCAACTGATCTGGGTTTAATCCATCACCATTCTTTAGCTCACTCAGCCACCCCATTTCAGACATGGCCATATGCAAATCAGTCTGACCCTGTGCTTCATGGGAACAGTCCAGCCCGAACTGCCAAGCCATGTCTTCCATGGACCGGAAACAAGCATCCTGGGACCGGTTTCGGATTCATAATCCTCATCAGCCAGGCTATCTTGAATCCAATGGCCAAGTGAGCAAGGGACTCACGTCTGAGCATACCCTGCCACACTTAGGGCGAACAAAGCGATACAAAAGGGGATGATGGACGGAGCGTTTGCACAAATCAAACACTCACCCCCAGTCAACTGATCTGGGTTTAATCCATCACCATTCTTTAGCCCACTCAGCCACCCCATTTCAGACATGGCCATATGCAAATCAGTATGACCCTGTGCCTCATGGGAACAGTCCAGCCCGAACTGCCAAGCCATGTCTTCCATGGACCGGAAACAAGCATCCTGGGACCGGTTTCGGATTCATAATCCTCATCAGCCAGGCTATCTTGATTCCAGTGGCCAAGTGAGCAAGGGACTCACGTCTGAGCATACCCTGCCACACTTAGGGCGAACAAAGCGATACAAAAGGGGATGATGGACGGAGCGTTTGAGCAAATCAAACACTCACCCCCAGTCAACTGATCTGGGTTTAATCCATCACCATTCTTTAGCCCACTCAGCCACCCCATTTCAGACATGGCCATATGAAAATCAGTCTGACCCTGTGCCTCATGGGAACAGTCCAGCCCGAACTGCCAAGCCATGTCTTCCATGGACCGGAAACAAGCATCCTGGGACCGGTTTCAGATTCATAATCCTCATCAGCCAGGCTATCTTGAATCCAGTGGCCAAGTGAGCAAGGGACTCACGTCTGAGCATACCCTGCCACACTTAGGGCGAACAAAGCGATACAAAAGGGGATGATGGACGGAGCGTTTGAGCAAATCAAACACTCACCCCCAGTCAACTGATCTGGGTTTAATCCATCACCATTCTTTAGCCCACTCAGCCACCCCATTTCAGACATGGCCATATGCAAATCTGTCTGACCCTGTGCCTCATGGGAACATCCAGCCCGAACTGCCAAGCCATGTCTTCCATGGACCGGAAACAAGCATCCTGGGACCGGTTTCGGATTCATAATCCTCATCAGCCAGGCTATCTTGAATCCAGTGGCCAAGTGAGCAAGGGACTCACATATGAGCATACCCTGCCACACTTAGGGCGAACAAAGTGATACAAAAGGGGATGATGGACGGAGCGTTTGAGCAAATCAAACACTCACCCCCAGTCAACTGATCTGGGTTTAATCCATCACCATTCTTTAGCCCACTCAGCCACCCCATTTCAGACATGGCCATATGCAAATCAGTCTGACCTTGTGCCTCATGGGAACAGTCCAGCCCGAACTGCCAAGCCATGTCTTCCATGGACCGGAAACAAGCATCCTTGGACCGGTTTCGGATTCATAATCCTCATCAGCCAGGCTATCTTGAATTCAGTGGCCAAGTGAGCAAGGGACTCACGTCTGAGCATACCCTGCCACACTTAGGGCGAACAAAGCGATACAAAAGGGGATGATGGACGGAGCGTTTGAGCAAATCAAACACTCACCCCCAGTCAACTGATCTGGGTTTAATCCATCACCATTCTTTAGCTCACTCAGCCACCCCATTTCAGACATGGCCATATGCAAATCAGTCTGACCCTGTGCCTCATGGGAACAGTCCAGCCCGAACTGCCAAGCCATGTCTTCCATGGACCGGAAACAAGCATCCTGGGACCGGTTTCGGATTCATAATCCTCATCAGCCAGGCTATCTTGAATCCAGTGGCCAAGTGAGCAAGGGACTCACGTCTGAGCATACCCTGCCACACTTAGGGCGAACAAAGCGATACAAAAGGGGATGATGGACGGAGCGTTTGAACAAATCAAACACTCACCCCCAGTCAACTGATCTGGGTTTAATCCATCACCATTCTTTAGCCCACTCTGCCACCCCATTTCAGACATGGCCATATGCAAATCAGTATGACCCTGTGCCTCATGGGAACAGTCCAGCCCGAACTGCCAAGCCATGTCTTCCATGGACCGGAAACAAGCATCCTGGGACTGGTTTCGGATTCATAATCCTCATCAGCCAGGCTATCTTGATTCCAGTGGCCAAGTGAGCAAGGGACTCACGTCTGAGCATACCCTGCTACACTTAGGGCGAACAAAGCGATACAAAAGGGGATGATGGATGGAGCGTTTGAGCAAATCAAACACTCACCCCGAGTCAACTGATCTGGGTTTAATCCATCACCATTCTTTAGCCCACTCAGTCACCCCATTTCAGACATGGCCATATGAAAATCAGTCTGACCCTGTGCCTCATGGGAACAGTCCAGCCCGAACTGCCAAGCCATGTCTTCCATGGACCGGAAACAAGCATCCTGGGACCGGTTTCAGATTCATAATCCTCATCAGCCAGGCTATCTTGAATCCAGTGGCCAAGTGAGCAAGGGACTCACGTCTGAGCATACCCTGCCACACTTACGGCGAACAAAGCGATACAAAAGGGGATGATGGACGGAGCGTTTGAGCAAATCAAACACTCACCCCCAGTCAACTGATCTGGGTTTAATCCATCACCATTCTTTAGCCCACTCAGCCACCCCATTTCAGACATGGCCATATGCAAATCAGTCTGACCCTGTGCCTCATGGGAACATCCAGCCCGAACTGCCAAGCCATGTCTTCCATGGACCGGAAACAAACATCCTGGGACCGGTTTCGGATTCATAATTCTCATCAGCCAGGCAAAAAGGGGCCCTGTTTACTGACACGTATTGCCAGCTCCTCGCACTGCCCATCAGCGAGCATCATCCTGATTAGGGGAGAAAGAAGGCAGTTCAGATTCCATATCCACTCCATCTTGCTGTCTTTTCTGAAGTGACCAATATGTGCTGGTAATCTCTTCCCATAACATACCCGCATGAAAAACTGTACGAACTACAAATACACGCACCGTGCTCAACACTGTTGCAATGAATTCATTTTCAAACCTGCTGACTCACATAGTACCACCGTGTGACACACTGTATCGGTTCCCATCACCCAGACTGTCAGTGAAGAGCAGATATCACACAGTGACAGGGAAAACAAGCTGAAACCACTGTAGACAGTGGTTTTCCAGCTCTTTTCTGAGGTTTTTAACCTTCCGACGTCCATTAAGAGATTTGAAAACACACCAGGACATGGCACCAGCCTCAGTAAGCTTTATTTTTGAGAGGAGGGGTCTTGAGGGCAGGGCGGGGTTCAGAAGTGCCTAGCAGCTACTTCTCAGCACGGTGAGAATGCTCTTCAAGTTGACAGGTATGCATTTTGCAGTGAACATTTGATGTGGAGAAATTATTGTGGAAGCCACTATGCCAACTGAGTATAAAAACCTAAAAAGCAAGTCATAGCAGCAGACCCTCGTCAACTACTAACTTTAAAATGCACATGCCCAAGCTCCACAATGCCAACCCTATGCATAGTCCTGCTGCTTTGCTTATGTTCCTGATCATATAAGTTCTATCATTCGGTTCCTGACTCTTTAATCAGCTGTATTCAGCCATCACCAACCTCATGAAACAAAACAAGCAGTGACAATGCCAACTAGACTTTGACAAGTGAAAAGACTTCTCTACAAAGCTTTACCCACCATAGCAGTGGACGTTTCTGTAATACAAAGGACAAGTAACCAGTGCCACTCCTCCTGCCAGCAAACCAAACACACACACACACAGAACCAGTGCAGCTAGTGCATCCAGCAGTTTGCAAGTTCCAGACATACACAAAATATTACCTCAACCGACAGTCTCTGTAAACATTTCATCAAGAACTCAGAGGAGCAGCACGTGCAGTAGTAGTGGAAGCTTACAAAAAACAATTATAGCACAACCTCAGTGCAATCTGTCCCTACATACACAAAAGTGTATCAGCACAGGAGGCATACATGAGTACACACATTATTGTGTGATGGTAATTGTGTGTGCTCTTGCATGATATGTAATGCAAATATGTGAAGTATATGTGCATTGTGTGTGTGTGTGTGTCTGTATATGTGTATAATGGTGTCTATAGTTGTTAAGGAGTGGGAATGGTGTCTCGTTTGATTTGGGGATGTGGGGGCCTGCCTAAAAGGGCATAGGCAGGTATAAGAGGAAAAAGCATTGGTAATGCATCTGTTTCGTCGATGTAATAAATAAAGAGCTGTTTTCATCAATCATCTTCAGAAAGAAGGAAAGAGCTCCCTGACAGATAACATGGGAGTGGAGACTGTGTAGCACAGGGGCCGGAGCTGCTGGGGATCTTGGTTCCAGTCTCGGCGGTGCCGCCCAACATCCTGTTATTCTATGCAAATGGCTTAATCTCTTCCGGTGATAAATTGCTAAATAAATATGCTGCAATAGTAAAAGGCAAAACTTTATGAAAATATAGTTCCATCAAAGCAGATGTTAACAGTATTTCGGCGGCAGGAAACTGATAAGAGAAGCAAACGAGAAACAAGCATTGGTAAATGCAGGAAAAAATGCTCCAACCAATAGAAATGGAGGAAAGGTATGTGGCACACACAGGAACCAATGAGAAGGCAGGAAAGAGGGGAGGCAGCATTTAAGTCCCTTTTAAGCTTATATTAAAAACAATAGATTTCTCAAGCACAGCGCAAACGCTGTACAGGCAAAACCTAAGAATGTCAAGAGCTGCTTTGGTCATGCAAAGATTGTGGCATAGATCAGGTAGAATGGGGGAAAGGGACTGAGACAGCGATAGCACAACATACTTACTATGTAGGAACAGGGCTTGGATCTCAGCGCAAGGAACACTTTCCTGGCACTGAAGAGGCCCAGGAGAATGGTTCATTTTTTTCATTCATTTTTATTTGGAAAAAGCTGATGGTGCCTTTATCGCCTAAGCATCATTCCACAAGTGCTGCTATTTACTTGAATGCCCTTAAACTTAATCTGTTCTGTGAATAAAAACCAAAGTGAGGAAAAGGAGTGTTGTTGGGGAGTTTTCTGTTTATATACTTGTTTAATTTTAAAGTGCGACTATTGTCCTTACGATACGACTGCACAAAACAGGAAGCAACAACAGGAGACAGGAGCAACCAGAACCAGCAAGAGAAGACAAATAAGGTTGATAACAGAAGAGAAGAGTTTTTAACTTATTTCCGAAGTAGTAACAATAATCAAACGGTCATAACGAGTAGGGAAGCCTGTTCCAAAGTTGTTCCAAATGGCATGACCACCGCCACCCTGGCAGAGGACCGTCCGCCAAATTGGTGGGATCTCTCTGCTGTGAAGCAGAAGCTACTGCAACAGCGGCTACATTCACATGGGTGAAGTTTGCAGTGCGGGCGCCATGTTAAAAGTGGCTCCTTGGCAAGCTTTTTGGTTCAGTACCAAACTCCCAAATTGGGTGATTGCTGTCTCTGAACAAAAAGTAAATTGGCCAACATGCAGGAAGCTATTTCTCTGCAAGTGGGGGCCAGTTAACATTTTGCCTGCCCGTTTCTGCCTTACTTCACATGGAGGGATTGGCAGTCAACCAAAATGATTGACAATATTCCTGTCTTAGAGGGGAGGGATTTTGGCAGGCAAATCCTGCCCTGATCTACCTCCAAATGCTGCGCTCCCTTTAGTCTGTTTTAATGTGGCCACTTTCCTGTCGTCTGCTCTTAGAAGTAGGAAAACGCTTGAGTGGCTAAAAATATGTGATGGCCTTTTTAACTCTTTTTATTGCATTTTAATCATTTTAATTATTGAGTATGTGTATGCATAATATATATGAGTTTTATTTTATTTTGTTTTCTTGGTATGCAATGTCCTTTTATGGTTTTTAACTGAATAAAGTATTTTATTTTAACTTTTATGGACAGTATTTCTGTCCTGAATAAGGTGGGGTGACCACCACTGTAACAAGCAGTCATGTGGCAGACAGGCCACTAGGTCAGAGGTTGCTGCCAGTGGATCCACAGGAGACTCTGCCCTAAGTAAGACCCTTAATATTCATCTAGCAGCGTATATTTTTTTATTTCAAAGAAAATTATTTGGGGAGAACCTGATGAAGGATTACTTCCTTTTGAAAAGTATTGCAGGTCAAGACAATAGGGTTCTTTGCGACCCAGCCTATGCATTCCAGTGGGACAATCCTAGTGTAAGAGACAATGGACAGATTATTAGCAAAAAAGAAATTTACTCCCAGCATGTCATCCCAAAGGAATCCTTCATTATTCAATTCATTGACATCACAAAACCAAAGTGGTATGATATTCATATATGGAATCCATTTTACATCTAAGCTTCCATTTCTTTTGGTAACATTTATATGTTGATAAAGCTGAAGTTACATGTAATAGTTTCAAAAACGTTAACTCATTGCTCATTCAGGATATCTGTGAGACACCGAGACTCTGGTATAGGTCATAATGCATTTGTATTAATGCACATAGGATATCCATCACATTTGTCATGATTTGTGATAGGGTAACCCAGTCGCCAAACGCTAAACCAGGCTCTGAAATTTTAGCGTTTTGTTGCAGGATGGAGGAGCTTCTCTGCTAATGTGGCTGTATGCTTTGTTGGTAGAAAATTGGAAATTGACTATTGTTGCTGGTGAGATTTCCACCATTAGGTATGACCACTGGAAATGTATATCTAATGTTGGAAGTACACTTTCAGGGCACACATATATGGTCTACCTAACAGGTTGTATGGTATTTTCCGGAATGGTAAAAACATAATTTCCTACGTGTGAAAGTCCGCCATACTTCCCATGGTGATCTGGCGCTGCGTTAGCTTCTTTTGGCCTGGTGGCAGATTGATCCTTCTAAAAAGGGCACCACCAATTCTGGTGAATTTCCGTTCACACGTTGGCAGACCATACGCGCAATCTGAAAGAATCATTGCCTGCAGGTTATGTGCCATCTGCCAAAGTCAAATTCAACACTCTTTTTCTTTGCCACCTTATTTTCACAAAAACCTTTTACATTTAGAATGATTTGTCCCTTCAAGTATGCAAATATTTATTAAATACTGGAATCGATGTATACAGGCATCCCTATGTGTCTGTCCCATGGTATAGCATCTGCATCCAATAGACTCATTGGTGTGCTTACTCAATAATCAATATTTTTTGGTGAGTGGGGGCATGGCCTTGCAAAATGTTGAAACAGCACAGCATTCAAGTATAGGAGCTAGTCTCCTATGACTTTATCTGAGCCGCGCCATCTCCTTGCTCTGTTGTGGCCCACTGTGGGGCGAATGGTCACCTACTGTTGATCAGTGATGACAGTTTTGCTCCGGTGGTCCAGGAGACCAGGAGGCATGGTGGAACAAGCCGCATATATTGTTAAGGTGGGCATGCCTCTCTCCCAGCCCTGCTGAAGTGCTGATCCTCACGGAGGGACCCCAGCATCAGTATTCTGTCTGGGACAGCAGTTTGTGTGCAAAGCTTAATGCACTGCAGTGACTAGAAGATTCAGTCCCTGACCTCACAGGCTGTTGTCAGTCCCCACCCACCCAATGGAGGACGGAGACCGGAGTGATGTGCTCTGCTACATAGGAGAGGGAGCTGCATAAGGATACAGCTAGCTGCAGCAGTTCGAGCCAGACCTTAGGACCACGGCCCCCATGGTTCATGGGCTACATTGGGGGAGGGAAGGGGAGGCGAGGCCATCTTGCCCTCTCACCCACCTCCCATGTGGTTATTCACCCATGTCTGGGATCCAAAAGAGAGCCCGGCACTGCCGTCTTGGGCATTCCCACCACCGGCAATCTCTTCCCTAGCATGACTCCCCCGGGGCTGAACGGCTTGACCGGGTTTACCAAGTCACAGGTAACACTGACTACTAAATATATGACTGAGTTTGGCTATCTAGTGGACCTTATGCAGGATATTGGGCACTTCTGGTGTCACTAGTGATTAATGGAGCATTGCACTTTGTCACACGAAAATGGGTGGAGCTAGTTGGGGCTCAAGAGACATGTAAAGCACTCCATAAAAATCAGGGCAGATTCCATGCACTCACGCTCGGTTGAGTTTACCTTTGTCAAGCAGGCATTTGGGTAATGTTCTGTACATCTATTGTGCTGGCATTACTGTTTTGTATCTTTTGCTGGGCCCCATTTTTTTGCAGAGTACTGATGAATAGTTACTTACATGTTCAACAGACTGGCCTGCTTGGTACCTTCGGTGAGTCCTGGTGAAGGAGCCCCTGGGCAAAACGGGCAGACTTAAGTCATAGTGTGCCAGACATAATTGACCTACCCCATGAGGACCTTCATCATCAGGTGATCCAGGGTCTCAGATGCCAATCTGGGGTCAGGCCTTATCTGACATACTACCACAAAGACAAATTGAACACTTTCCTTGGTGTTATTAAGGAGCCCCGGGAAACTCTCAAACTTAAAATTGACACTGTTGTCACTGATGTGTCCCTTCTGCATGCTGATCAGCACAAACTGTTAGACAGAATTAAAAATAACAAGCTCACCCTCTATAAATTACAGCCCAATGTGTGTGATCTGCAGCAACAGGTCTACAATATGGTTTAACAAATTTGCTTTTATGGGTGCAGAGGATGGAGAAGGGCGTTCAAGAAGGAACAATGAGACAATTATTGGCATCCCTGAAAAATTCAAGGGCCTTTTAATAGAAATGTATCTTGAGGTTTGGTTTGTCATGCAAATCATAGTTTGAAAACTGTCAAACATTTTCTCAGTGGAGGCCTCCAAGACTTGTTGAGGCCAGAGTCCTTAATTACAGAGACAGTGAGCCTCTCATACAGCTAGTGCAGAAAGCCAGCCCATATACACTAAAATACAGCAAAATCTTCCTATTGCTGTATTACACGGTGTAGTGTCATATAAACAGTGAATGATGGAACTCTTTTGGTTCCTGATGGACGCTGTAGACCTATGACATATGTGTTATGAGGGTAGTGAAGTGAATGCAGGTTTAGAACGTTCTTGCTTATATGCTTAAGAATAAAGACATGTGCATAACTACTCTCTGTGTGTGGCGTAGTCATAGGCGATTGCCCAGGCTGAGTAGAACCCTACAACTGGTGACGAGTAGGTGATAAGTAACTTATAGATCAACAGTGTTCGCTCAGAGAGTTTGCTGTGGTACAGCAAACTGCTCATGCGTGCCATGTGTGGCATGTGTGCCACGGTCGAATTGCAAAATTGATGCTGGCACCTGTAGAGTCTCAGCACAATGTCAGCCTGTGTAAAGCTTTCAAGGATAAAGAAAGCATGATTGAAAATCTACACATCGGTTGCCGAGAATATAATAAAAAGGACGCAAGGTACTGCACTTTTACACAAATTAATGCGAAACATCATACGGAGTGACAATGCTAAAGGCAGATGCAATCAGTTTTGAAAAGTAGTGTATTGTGATAATCCACTGCAAATTAAGCTGTAATTTGATGAGCCATGAATAAGTGATCAACCAAGTGTTTACAAAGAGACATTATATCACAAAGCAAATTGAATATCATAATGTTATCTGCTTGTAAAATCAGGCAAACACGAAAATACATGTTTACTTGCCAAAGCAACTAAAGAGAGTCATCATACCTCATCTGCTGTGAAGAGGCGCCAGAGGGAGGGCCGGGTTTGTGCTTACGGAGCTGTACGTAAACAAAGCAGCCCCCCACCAAAGCTGCCGAGTGGGGGCTCAGACTCTTCAGATCTCCACCAAAAAGAAGAGAGCTCCAATGGAGAGCAAGGGTGTGGCTAAAGTTCCTTCAACTGTCAAGGCTGACCCTGAAGCCAGCACATCACAAGGCTCTAGAGATGGTCTGCATGAGCAAGTTCACCAAGAAGAGTTAGAGGGACCATTGCTGTTCACCAATGGTTATACTGCTTTCTTAAAACCACCATCACCTTTTGATACTGCCAAAAAACACAGTATTGACAATAGATTGACTGCTTGGATAGAGACTTTTGAGGATTTCATAGATGCAATAGATTAAGCAGATGCCGACAAGATTATCAAGTATCTGAAGAACGTGGCTGGAGAAGGTGTGAAAGAAGACATAAAAGAGGTACCACAAGATGGTTAATTGACATACAATCAAATCAATTAAGCCTTGAATGTCAAATTCAATCCAGTGACAAACATAGATTATGAAAGATTCATCTTCAATTTAGAACACCACAGAGTAGGCAAAACCATCAATGAATTTATTGAAAGACTGGATCTCCTTACAAAGAACTTTAAGTTCAAATAATTTAATAATGAGGAAACAATACACCTCAGAGATATGGATGGATGTCTGTCGACGACGAATGCTGGGGAAAGCTCTGATCTTAGAGCAAGTCTTCATGACTGCCCGAGCTGAAGAGCATGCTAATCGACAAGCGGCTGACATAGAGCTGGAGGTGCCCAGAATGCATCAGTCATTAACATGAAAAGTAACCCAAGGCATAAAGCTGAGGGATGCAATACGATGTCTCCTCAGAAAACAAAAATGTGTTTAAGATGTGAATTGTGGTTTTCACACAACAGTAGATGTCCCACCATTGGACAGATTTGCAACGGCTATGGCAAAGTGAACCATTTTGTGATGGTTTGCAAGGCAAAGGGAGAAGTAAGTGCGTAACAGCGTGAAGACAAAATGGCAGACCAAGCGATGCATTAACAACGTTCACCGCGCTCCTACAAGGCCAAGCAGTCACACCAACAGAGGTAAGTCAACATCAAACAAAGTCGGTCATCATTAACATTATCGTCAAAGAATTCCTCAGTGTCGGTTTTAAGTGAAAGTGAAAATGATAATTGTTCAATGCCTATAGTTACTTCAGCGATGCTTAGAGAGGCATGTACATGTGGGACTAGTCAAATATGATAAAACACACACCTGAAAGGACAATAGACATGAGGAAGCACCAAAGACATACAAACATTGTCCGAAGATTATCCTGAAGATAAATGGGTTTTTATACCTTTCATTATTGATAATGGTACGTTGAAAAACATTATGCCTGAGGAAAAATATCTTGAATTGTCTCCCTTATCACTACTTACACAGTCAAAAATTAAAGTATATACATTGGCTGCATTGAGACCTACTACACAATCAAAGATGAAAGTATAAACAATGTCTGCGTTGAGACCTTTAAAAAGTCAAGGTTTATTTGTAGCCAAAAAGAAACACAAGAAAATAGTGGTACAAGTGCTTATTTATGTACTTCAAGGTACAGCTTCAATTGCATGTCTGCTCAGTTGTAACACTGCTGCTGAATTGTGAAGGATATCAGTGAACCTCAATATGAATGCTTCTTATGAAATAGTAAGTCAATTTCCTTTATTATTTCAAAGGTTAGGGTAGCTCAAGACTGTGAAAGTTCAGTTACATATAAATGAGGATGTTCGTCCTGTTACCCAAAAACACAGATGAATTGCATTTTTCTTGTAAGAAGCTGTTAAAAGAGAACTTAATTAGATGCTCAGACACAATATCATCGAATGCTCCATTGGTCCAACACCATGGGTATCTACATTACTAGCAGTGCCTTAAAGAGACAGTTATGGAACTGTATGCATTTGTGTTAACATGTGTCTGGCCAACAAGGCAATTGAGAGAGAACGACATCCAGGTCCATACATTGCTGATATGATAACTCAACTGAACGGTTCAAACTTTTTCTTTGACTTAAATAAAGGATATCACCAGTTGGAGCTTGAAGAGAATAACAGGAACATACAATATTCTCTACACACATTGGTCTGTTTTGCTCTAAGTTACTGGGTTTTGATTTATCCTCTGCTGCAGAACGTTTCCAATCCATCATTTGACATATCATACAGCCTGTTGTAAATGTTGTCAACTACAGTGATGACATAATAGTCTGTGTAGCTACTCAGAAAAAGCATGACAAACCTCTCATGCAAGTATATAATGTGCTAAATGATGCAGTATGACTTTGAATGCTAATTCTATAACACAAAATTGAAAATCTTTGGCCATATCTTTTCTGATAGGGGTATGACACTTGACCCAGCAAAAGTGCAAGCACTATCTACTGCTAATCCCCCACAGGATATATCTATGCTACCTTCATTCCTTGGAATGGCTGGTTACTGCTCTATATACATACAAGACTTTGCCAAGGTCAGTGCACCGTTACGAGAACTGGTGATAAAGAATGTTGTGTTTCAGTGGTCACAGGAATGCAAGGAAAATTTCAAGAGAATGAAGCCAGCCATCAAGAATGTCACTGAAATGGCCTATTTTTATGCCAAGCTTCATATACAGGTTGTAGTTGATAGTAGCCCTGTCGGGTTAGGCACAATCCTTTCACAGCACAATAGACGGCCAAATGCCAGAAGGCATATCGTGGCTTATGCCAGTAAAAACTTGTCACAACTGAACCTGCTTATTCACAACCTGAGAAAGAAAGCTTGGCAGTGGTGTGGGCTTGTGAACATACTCTTGTGTTCTTATATGGAAAGCCTTTCACAGTAGCGACCGATCATCAAGTACTAGTGACAATATTTGGCAATCCAAAAGCCATGATGTTTTTTCGTATTAAATGTTGGGGTTTGAAATTACAAGAGTACACAATTGTTCACCATTCAGGGAAAGATAAAAATACTTCTGAATATCTGAATACTTATATTTCATTGTAAAATCGGGCACACCGGCTGCCATGTCATTATAAAAAATTGTTACTGCCACGAGCCAAGATAGTGACATGCTGACACTGAAAGACATCATTGCTCACCAATCTTGGAACCAGCACTCTGGACCGCTCTCCAGTGACAGGGAGCAATCGAAATGTATAAATGTCTGAGCTGAACTGCCTATAACTCAGGAAGGCCTCATCTTGCAAGGTACATGAATTGTCATCCCGGAGAGTCCGTGATAAGCAATTGAAGTGGCTCATGAGGGACACCGAGGAATAGTTGCCACAAAGAGAGCTATTTGAGACAGAGTCTGGTTTCCTCATCTTGATGAAAGGGTTAAAAGAGAGTTAAAGGCCTGTCATTAATGCAAATGCCTCTCATCCCACGTTACTCAGCACCCTTTTAACATGTCAGAATTGCCTAATCATGCTTTGGAGAGAATTGCTGTTGATTTCTTTGGACCTCTTTAGAATGGACATCATCTAATGGTCATTGTTGATTAATATTTCCGCTTTCAATTGGTCAAAATCTTTCATCCATTACTCATGACAAGTTGTTAAAAGATTAGATGGCATCTTTGCAACATGGGGTGTCCCTGTGATCTCAAATTCTGACAATGGCCTGCCCTGCAATAGTCGAGAGTTCAGAGACTTTCTCAGCCATACCAATGTATAACATCAGAAATGCACTCATCTTTGGCCAAAGGCCAATGGCCTTGTAGAATGATTCATGAGTACTCTAAAGAAAGCTGTGCAGTGCTGCATTAGAGAAGCTTAACCTCAAGGTTGTTTTGAATACCACTCTCCGAGCTTACCGATCAACCCCTCACTCGACTACAGGGGAAAGCCCTGCAACCTTAATGTTTGGGAGAGCCATGACAACCAATTTACCTCAATTGACCAACCTCAGATCAAAGACTGAGAAAGACATTTACGTGGAAGATTCTGGTCGCAAACGAAAAATTGAAATCTATGATGGCAAGCAATGTAATGTGAAAGATATCACTTTCAAGAGAGGAGCTTTAGGGGCACATGCATCAAGCCTGCATTCTGCGATTCCCAAATAGCGAATGTTACCATTCGCTATTTGTGAATCGCAAAATGCTATTCATGTAGGAATTACAAAAAAAATTGTGATTCCTTAACATTACCCAATAGGGATTCAGGAAATAACGAATCTCTATTAGGTAATGTGACTCTATTCATTCCTATGGGCCTACAGGCATACGTGCACTACATGGCACTTTGAAAAATGAATTTTTGTGCATTTTTCTAAGTATTCGCATATTACCATCAACTTGAAGATGATGGTAGTTAGTGTTTCCTAAATGCACAGTTTGCATTTAAGAAATGCTTCTTGCATTTGCATTATGAAATCGCAAACCGCAATTCCCTATTTGCATTCACAATTTAGTGAATCGCAAAAAATTGTGATCACCTAAATTGCGAATTGCCCAACAGTAACATGCATCAGAGGAAGCCATTTTGCAATCACACACGGGTGATTTTGCAATTTGCACTGTTTGCGATTGCAAAAAGAATTGAGGCATATACCCTTTACTGCTTGTTCGACAATCTAGAAAACAAAAATCTGATGCTTCTTTCGAGGCTGAGCCCTTTACTGGTACAACTGCCAAAGGACACATGGTGACTGCTCAACATCCTGGGAAGTCCCTTACTAGAGATTCTTCTCATCAAAAGGGCTCTTGACAGAGTCGTTTTGCTTATGTAGAAAAATATTAACTTTTTTTCTAAAGGAACTAAATAACAAAAAGAGTTGCATTTTTACACCTGTGATTGTTCAACACAACTACAGCAGGAATGATGCAATGTAAAGTACCTGTTGCGTTCAAACCTATTCTCTCTACATGGCAATACATTTTTTAAAGTGCTTCAACTTCATTGTTTGCCCTAAAATTGTACCAGTATGCCTTTTCTTTCTTAAGAAAATCTCAGAAGCTGAATTTTCAATTGGGGAACTTTGACTTGATTTTTAAATAATATTAGAATGTTCAGGAGACCATTATGTAACAATCAATTCATTTTTAAAGCACACCTTTAGCAAGAGCAAGATGGGTATCTTGGTGCTGAAATAATGGATGTTTATGGTTACCCAACCCAATTAAACTGATTTTTATCGACCTCAGAAGGATGAACAGCCAAGCAAACCCCTAAGAATGGAACTGTGGCCAGGAGGTGAAACAGAGATCCTTGCAGTGAACGATTTGATCCACTTAGTCACCAGAACCAGCAATTATATTACTCTATCCCTAAATGTGGGTCCTCTTCTCCATTATATTCTTATTGTAGGATCTTTCTTTCTCGTAACTTCTTGCTTATTTTATTTGATAGGACATTGCAAGGATTTACAACTATGTGCAATGGACATGAGATATTATAACTTCACATGTTTTGGTTCCTAGAGCATGTATTCCTACTGTCATGTTTAATTGTATTTTATTCTTTATGTGAAAAATGAAAATACATTTCAATAAGCGCAGTCACTGTTAATAAGTCTGACCTTGGCAAGCTTGTGATTTTTATTTTAGAAGCCTAAAAGCTAGAAACATGTAAAAAAAAAAATTTGAAAATGTCTAAGGGGGCACGCAAACGCATGCAAAAAAATTTAAATGAATAAATATAACCCCTTTCAAAGAAATGAATTGAAAAACTAAATTAAAGCAGCGATTGGTGCTTCATCCTCTGAACTGAAGTGGACTACTTTCGAAGGAGATGTGCATGTGTGTAAGAATAAAACGGCATCAGTAACAGTGAATTGAGCCATTGTCCGAAGTGGGGTTGCTGTAGGCGATAATGAGTGGAAGCTAAATATGAATGACACTTGAACAGACTAATGGATGAAGAGGGCTGAATAATTAAAGCCCAACCCCCCCCCCCCCCCCCCACCCCCCTTATACCCCTCTCCTCCCCCTCGTAATCATGTGTATTGCAGACATTATTAATGGATTTTTTTTGTAAAACATGAGGCTAGCGAAACAGTTGAAGCATATTCTAGGCCAGACCTAAGAAGGATTGGTTAACTTAACAGAAAGTACAACCTATTTCTGCAGCAATATATTCATTCTATATTTAAATCATGTGTCTGAAACTTCCGGCGTCTGCTCGTCTATGCCTGCACATGCATTTGTAAACTGCTCTTGCAAAAGGTTATGCATGTCTAACCTCTAGCTGCTGACATGAGCATCAACTATCTTTTTTTGCGGTTCCTATGACATTGGAGATTCCCGAACAAGAATAATACATTCAGAGAGAGCATTTTTAGCATGCACAATTAGTGAAGAAAAGTGCGCCACGCTGTTCTGAAACGAACCCCGGGCTGCCACGTGCCTCAATGAAAGCAGCTGTCACCCGTCTTTCGAGACACCTTTCCCCAACAGATGTCCGAGACCCAAGGCTGGCCCGGGCTATTTACAGAACAGCCACCTCCAGCCAGCTACAACCTGGCCCTCTCGTGACCTCCCTCCCCAGGGAAGCTAGACACCTACACATGTTAGCTTTATGCCTTTGAAGTGACCACCAGATATATTTTTCCACTGTGTCCTCTCGTTAGTTGAAGAAAGGGGAGAAGCTGGGTTTGGCAGAACACCACTTATTAATCCTAGACATGTATTTCCAATGCCGCTCGCCAGGCCAAAAGCAATCCATGTCATCCTTCGTCTACTGTTTCAAAATGGCGACGTCGACCTCAGTACAATACATTTTAGTACAAGGCCTGTGTTTCTCTCACCGTCATAAATCATAAGAAAGCCCTACACAAAAAGTTGGAGGTAGAATGATGGTTTCAGTAAATATACAAACTCACAGAAAGGGGAGAGGCTTTGAACAATCTATTAGCCCAGAACTAGAAAAAATATCAGCCAACCAATTATGCAGATTTGTAATTATGAAAAAATACGTTTGGCAGCTGAATTAGTGAGTTTTCACAATGGGAGCCTAATTTACAACCCATTGCGCCGTCGGTGCGTCACTTTTTTAGACACACCGTAAGTTTAGTGGGCCTGCCCGTATTTACATGGCCACTTAAAGTCACCCTGAGTGACTTTTCATGGCCTTGTAAATATGGGCTCCTTTCACGCATTACTCTGTGTGAAAGGGGAGTTCCATGGGTGTTGCAACATCCATGAAAACTGCCACATTCCCAGATTTTCAAAGTGTTGTAAGTAAGCCTAGGAATGCGTCAGAATCCTAAGACTCCACAGGGGAGGCGTGGAAGAAGCGCACCAAGGAGAAGTACTTTTATTTCTTATAGTTTTTACTCTTTCTGTAGGTTACATTTTGCAGCACACATGGAAGGAGCAAAAAGCTATAAAGGATTGGTTTTGTGCAGGAAGGTGTCCCTTCGTTCACAACAACAATCATCTGCAACGCAGGCACCCTTGCACCATGGCGCAAAGGTGTATGCATTGGCACACGGCTACTGTTTGTGGCTGGCGGAGGGGGGAAGGACAGGAATGCGTATCTTGTAGATATGGTGTATTCCTGCCATTTTATTTTGACGCACGGCAGAGCAGCAGCAAGGTTTGCTGAGCTGCTGTGCTTTAAACTATAAATTTACAACGGGGTGTACCCTAAGGACATCCTGACCTGGGTCAGTAAAAGTAGGTATGTATATGGTGGTCAGTGTCTATTTAGTTAGGATCAAGAATTCATCATGGAAGACCTTTACATCAAAAACTTATTAGAAAATTACTTTCGTGTAGTACAAGGAATTTATTCCAACATTTTCAAAAATTAATATACAAGGTAATATATTTACAGGAATACCACAAGTTATGCCTCATGCAGGTAAACAATTTCTTCATTGGATCAAGCAGAGTCAGCCGGACAAAAGTCTCAACACAGTTGTTTCAAAGCAGTCCTTGTGGATTCATACATTCGTAATAGAAATTCACACGTAATCGTACAATAAGGAATGCGCTCAAAGTGAAGGAGAGAGGAGACAGTTTGAGAGGGATGGGTGTGATTGGGTGGTGGTGAGGACTGGGTAAAGGATGTTGTGACCATGTAACAATCACAGTGATTAATGCAACCTTTCCAGACTAATTTTGTTCATTAGTTCCATGAAAAAACTTTAACATAGGGTTTGTATTTATCAACGGGTTGCTTCCTATGTTAAGTGAATGAACTTAACATAGGAAGCAACCCGTTGATAAGTCTGGAAAGGTTGCATTAATCACTGTGATTGTTACATGGTCACAACATCCTTTACCCAGTCCTCACCACCACCCAATCACACCCATCCCTCTCAAACTGTCTCCTCTCTCCTTCACTTTGAGCGCATTCCTTATTGTACGATTACGTGTGAATTTCTATTACGAATGTATGAATCCACAAGGACTGCTTTGAAACAACTGTGTTGAGACTTTTGTCCGGCTGACTCTGCTTGATCCAATGAAGAAATTGTTTACCTGCATGAGGCATAACTTGTGGTATTCCTGTAAATATATTACCTTGTATATTAATTTTTGAAAATGTTGGAATAAATTCCTTGTACTACACGAAAGTAATTTTCTAATAAGTTTTTGATGTAAAGGTCTTCCATGATGAATTCTTGATCCTAACTAAATAGACACTGACCACCATATACATACGTGCTTTAAACTATAGCAAATGAGCACCTGGATTTGTAAAAGTGTGACCCAGCAATCGAATTAGTAAGAGACATACTGGAAAGATCAAACATTTGCTTTTGTAGGGTTATTTGAAAGTTGTGAGCAAATTTACAACTTTTCACAAATTTGCAAAGAATTCAAGTAGTACTCAAGAAAATACACTAGACTGCTTTAATGTATTTAATTTGCCACTGCAGAACTTCCACTAGGTAAAAAGAAAAATCTGCATGCATAAATGTGACGCACATCTTCATTTGCAGAATAAACACTTTTTTCAAATGGGGAAATATTTTCCCTGTGCAGAAGCTCCTTCCCATCAACCCCGGTTGACATGGATGTATTTCTTCCCTACTCCAAACCATGAAATTGTACTTCTGCCTTTCCACTCTTAGACGCAAGACCAGCAAGCACAGGATTCTCATCCTTCATCATTTAAAAAGGTTAAATGCTGAGTCTGCAATAGTACAAACACTGACATTTGACACATGAGTGTATATGTCTCCTAGGATTGAAACCAGGGCTACAGCATTTTGTGGTAAAGATTTTCTAGGAAATCCCCTATCCTTGGAAGTTTATGAGGACCACCATTCCCCCATTTGCAGAGGAACGTTGTAATTTTTTGGGGTGCATATTAGAGCAATGGACACAGAGAAATGCCAGGCGCCACCCCCCTTAGGGGAGTGGCGACGTTAGAGGCAGCCAAAGGGCCGACCCCGGCAGGGAACCACTTCCGGGTCGCTGGACCCGGAAGTGAAAGTAGGCAAAGGTAGACAAAAGGCCAATGGGAGAGGGGCTTGTTAGCGCCCCGGAAGTAGAATAAGGGCGCCAGGCTTAAAAGCCTGCGTCCATCTTGGGGACCCCCTCTTCGTCTTCCGACCACCAAGGAGCTCGGACGTCTCGCGAAAGAAGACATCGCGGGACAGGACATCGCGGGACCGTCGCGTCGAGAGGCGGCAGCGAGGTCAAGTCGGCGCTTTATTGGAGGTCGGTGGGCCATTGCAGTGTGTGCGCGGCGCAGGTGAGAGCGTGGTTATCGCCAGTAGTCGAGAGTGAATGTGCGGAGGGGGCGCGGGAAAGTGTGAATGGTGGGCGCCCCCCCTTCCTTAAGCGCGGCTCCGGGTGCGGGCAAGGTCGGGTGAGCGGGGAAGCAGTGTTGTTGCTGCTCCGCGAGGGAGCAGATGGAGTTGTGGCGTCGGGGCACATTACCGGTGAACGCCCCTCCCCCCCCCCCGTGGCCTGCTAGCATGAAGGGCGGCCCCAGATGGCAGCGGGCCGCCCCACCGAAGTATGGTTGGTGTTGAGCCCTGAGAGAGGCTCGTGGGGGCATTTTGGTCTGTGTGGAGCCCGAGGGGCTCTCGCCCGCATTTCTTTTGCTCGAGTCCCCGCGTGGGCGGCTAGCATGAAGGGCGGCCCCAGATGGCAGCGGGCCGCCCCACCGAAGCGCTAACATACCCTTCAAATTTAAAGGGCGCCTTACATATTCCAAAAAGCTGCAGTTTCCTGTTCATCACACAGGAAGCAACCAATCCAAAAGACATCCTTGCCCCACTTAGTAGCCGATCACATCTGTGCATTTTGGTCGGTTTGGAGCCAGAGGGGCTCCCTGCCACATTTCTTTTGCTCGAGTCCCCGTGAGGGACTCCAACGACCCCCGCAGTTCGAGAGAGCCTATGTGGCTCAGAGGGGCCTTATTTTGTTGAGAGCCTGAGAGCTCCACCGTTTGGGGGCATGTGGTGTCCAGAGCCTGTGTGGCTCCAGCGTGGCGCTAGTATGTATGGATATATCTATATCTCCATGAAAGTGACGGAGGTGTGCTGTGCAGATGCTGGTTAATGTGCTATTTTGCGGGGCCGTTTTGTAATCAATAAGTGGGTCCTTAAGATCACTTGGTGTGTGCACTCGACCATTCAGAACAGTAATGTGAAGCATGTCATTGGAGACGGCTGACAGCCGGGTTTCTTTGTTATAGCACCTGGGCACAACCCGGTTCAACTTGGGCAATACATGTACTGTCATTTAAAGATTACTAATGCTTGTTTCCTTCAAGTGCAGGATGCCGCCAAAAAGGGCTCGGAAGGGCAAAGAGCCCCCAGCCTCAAAAGATGAGCAGCTTGCTTTTTCGGAGCTTCTGGAGTTCACGAAAGAAAAAGGCGCGGACTGGGCGCTAAAGATGATGCGAGAAGGGACGAGAGCACACGCGAAGTCACAGGAAGAAAGAGGGAGAGGCAAGAGAACGAGACGTACGCCGGAAAGGTTCAAAGAGGCGGCTAAAGACAAGAGGCCCAGGGCGGCTGAGCCACAGTCAACATCGCAAGGTGAGGAGGAGGTGCTAGAGACAATTGATGTGAGTTCAGTGGCTGACAAAGACAAGGACACTGTGGAGGGACAGCACGGTAATGCCAAGGCTACGCACATAGGAGGGTACCCTGTCGCTCATGCGGGGGTGCCTTGTTCGCAGGTAGCGTTACCGCCAGTAGTGGCGCAACCGGGTAGCGGGGTGTCACAAGTTTGGGTTCAACCCGGGGGGGTGGCACAGCTACCAGGCATGCAGTTATATGGTTCACATGGGCAAACGATTGGTAATGGTCCTATAGGCCCGATGATCCCCACCACGACTTACCCGGCAAATGGGGGGCCCGTAATGATTAATGCTTACCCAAATTTGGGGTGTCCACCACAGGCTCCAATAGCTAACACCGCAGTGGACTTGGCGGTGGCTAGTAATAGCCAGACACAAGGGGGGCAGGCGGCCGGTCAACCGATGTTGGCGTTCAGCCCGTTAATGTTTGGATCACCCTCAATGACCCTATCACCATCTACGGGGATCACCTGCCACGTTCCAGCAGATATAAAGGAAAAGATACTTAGGGGTGAATACATCGAGGTGTTTGACCTCATTAATGCAGGGGTGGCCTCAGGGAAGTCCAGGGGAGTGAAGGAGGGCGAACACAATCAAAAGAGGAATTGGGTGGATTGGTCCATGAAGAACTGGATCACGGGTTTTGCCATTTATGCAGCAGTTATGCTGGAAAAATATCCCGTGTTGGGTCCTCAAATGATGAGTTACATATCCCTAATACATGGCGCGGCAGCTGAGTTCCCAGGCCTGAATTGGTTAAAATATGATAGAATGTTCAGGCAGATGAAAGCAGTCCACCCGGGGATAGCATGGGATCAACGGGAGATCAATCTTTGGCACACAGTGTTTTATTCTTCACCTTCAACGTCCAAGGCTAGTTCCCCGGCTCAGAGTCAGTCCTTTCGGAGTGACAAAGGAGGCGGTGATAAAAAACAGGCCTGCTGGCAGTTCAACAGAAATGAGTGTGCTAGGGGGATCTCGTGCAGGTTCAAACACTGCTGTTCGTTCTGTGGAGGGACATCCCACCCAGAAATCAAATGTTTCAAGAAAGCAGGAAATCCCAAAGATCAGTCCACCCATACCACCCCAAAAGGTAAGCCCCCTAAAACATCCGACAAAGCTACCAACTCCCATTAAACGTCATGTGGTTACACACCTCCTTAGTAAATATGACAAACTTGAGGAGGCGCAGTTTCTGCTTCACGGCTTTACATTTGGTTTCCGTATCCCGTCTTCAGCCTCCCCCACTAATGTCCCTCCTCGCAATCAGAGTTCGGTGCTTCGGAATATGGAAGCAGCACGAAACAAGATCATGAAAGAAGTCTCCTTGGGGCGGGTCGCGGGTCCTTTAAAAAATCTGCCTACCCCTGATCTGATCTGCTCACCGTTGGGTTTAGTTCCAAAAAAAGAGGAGGGCAAATTCCGGCTTATACATAATCTATCAAGCCCACCAGGGTTTTCTGTCAACGAGAAGTTAGACCCGGAACTGTGTACGGTTCGCTATACGACATTTGACACAGCAATTGAGAAATTGCAGGCTCTGGGCGAGGGAGCCTTAATGGCCAAGGCTGATATTGAGTCGGCGTTTAGGTTACTTCCTGTTCACCCAGAGGATACCAGGTTATTGGGTTTCACTTTTGATGACAATTATTTCATAGACTTGTGTATGCCCATGGGATGCTCCATTGCGTGTGCAGTTTTCGAGACTTTTGCTAGGTTCCTAGAGTGGGCTGTGGAGCAATTCCTGACCTCAGACAAATCCCATGCAGTAGTACACTACTTGGATGATTTTTTATTCATGGGCCCGAAGTGTTCCCAGTCATGCAGGAAGGCCCTGCTGGGCTTCCAGCACCTGGCTGAAGCGCTGGGGGTACCATTGGCAGCGGAAAAGACCGAAGGCCCAACTACATGTCTGACATTTTTGGGCATTGAAATTGATACCAGATTAGGGGTGTGCAGGTTGCCAAGGGTAAAAGTGGATGCTTTCAAGGCCGCTATTGATAAGTGCTTAGGAGCAAAGAAAGTAACTTTACACCAGTTGCAAGTCCTCTTAGGGCAATTGAACTTTGCCCTGCGGGTCATACCAATGGGCAGGGCATTCTCCAGGGGTATAGCACGGGCGATGTCTGGACTGCGTGCAAAACATCACAGAGTGAGACTCTCAGCTGAGGTGAGAAAGGACTTCTTAATTTGGAAGCATTTCCTGCAGGAATTCAATGGCACGGTGTTGTGGCGGTCAGCCAGCACCCCAAATGCCGACCTCGAGCTGTTCACAGATGCTGCAGGAAGTATTGGTTTTGGAGCAATTTTGGGTCCTAAATGGTGTATGCAGCATTGGCCAGATGAATGGTTACAACGAGGTCTGACCCGTAACGTTACTTTTCTAGAATTGTTCCCCATAGTGGTGGCGTTGCACTTGTGGGGGGATACGCTGGCAAACAGGCACATCGTTTTTTGGTCAGACAGCATGTCAGTAGTGATGGTGATTAATAACCAGAGAGCAACCTGCACATGGGTGCTTCGTCTTTTAAAAGAGTTAATATTACAATGTTTGCGCCACAATGTTCATTTCGCTGCTAGGCATGTTCCTGGGGTGGAGAACCAAGCAGCTGATGCTTTGTCTCGTTTTAAGTTGACAGACTTCCGTGTACATTGGCCGCAAGCAGAGAAGACAATGACAGCTTTCCCAGCGGATCTATGGAAGTTTGGTGCCCCACGGCCTCCGAGTTGATAGCGGCATCCTTGGCCCCCAAGACTAAGTGTATGTATCAGAAGTCTTGGGAATGTTATGAGGCATATTTAAGGGGAGCGGGCTTAGTGGATGCTTTTGTCCCGCAGAGCGTGTTGGGATTCATAGTACAGCAGAAAGAGAAGGGGAAGTCAGTGGCATTTATGAAGAGGCAATTATCAGCGTTGGCATTCTATGCGGGGTTAAAGGGAGTCACTGATCCAACGAAGGACCAGAGGGTGAGAAGAGCTGTGAGGGGTTGGGAGCGCTTGACGCCCGGGGTGAAGGACTCCAGAAGGCCAATAGATGTAGGAAAATTGGTTAAGATCTTGGAAACATTGCCGCTCGTTTGTTTTTCCCCATACGAGACGCAATTATTTAGGGTAGCGTACGTGTTAGCCTTCTGTGGAGCTCTACGGGTCTCTGAATTACTCCCGGCATCAAAAACAGATAGGGAAGGAGGCTTAAGGTGTTCAGATATAATAGAGTCGGACGATGTACTTAGGCTCAGAGTTCGAAGGTCAAAAACGGACCCGTTAGGAAAAGGGGCTTGGTTACAATTGGGTAGGGTAGAAGGGGAATCTTATTGTCCAGTTACCTTGATGAGAGGGTTCATGCAAATCAGGCCCCATGGGGCTGATGATAGAGTACTAGTGCACATGGATGGTTTACCCCTTACCAGGTTCCAGTTTACAAGGGTAGTAAAAATGACCTTGGCAAAGATCGGGGTTGACCCGACCGACTTTACATCCCATTCTTTTCGCATCGGTGCAGCAACGACAGCGGCTGGCCTAGGGCTGCCCGAACAAGCGATTAAGAGATTAGGTCGTTGGAAATCAGCTTGCTATGAACGTTATGTACGCCCGCAATTAGTCTAACAGTCTGTATCATTACTTTTCCCGTCTTTCTGCCTAGGTCTGTTCTTACCGTGTTTCTTAACGTTTACTACAGGTACTTCTCCTCAGAGAATCCAAATATGTTGGTGCGGCCACTCCTTCATTCGCAGGGCGGGGGTGCTCTTCAAGGAGACACTTGAAAAAAGGTTGCACATGGCGCAGAGATGGGACCATCATTGGGTGGGGATAGGCGGGCAGCTCCTAGCTGACGTCCCGAACGATTTAAAGGCGGCTTTGGCCAGAGGCATGCCTTTTCCAGATGTATTCGTGTTGCACGGTGGGGGCAATGACATGATCCCGGCCGGGAGGAGAGGTGTGAAGGAGTTCTTGTTCACTACGCTAGCGGCTGTCAAAAATATTTTGCCTAAGGCCGTATTACTATGGTCTGAAGTCATCCCGAGGCAAGTATGGTCGCAGGGCGCACCCGCGAATGCAGTAAATAAATCGATAAAAAGGTTAAACCAGTCAGTGGCGGAGATCCTACAGAAATCCAGCATTAAAACTATTCGGCACAAATTAATACAAACGTCCAGGTTAGAATTATATGCGAAGGATGGAGTGCACCTTTCTGAGGTGGGCACCGAGATATTTCTACAGACAGTCTTAGGAGCCATCTCCGAAGCCCTCGAGTGCGGGGGGGGAGGTCGAGTCCGCCAGTAAGCGCCTCGTCCTTTGGCGGGGTTCCAGACAAGAATACCACGGGAACTTCTTGTCCAGTGACAGTTTTATCTCGGAACACGTTTTCGAAATCATCATGGACTCCGGGCTGGCGGGAGAGTTGGGGCTGACCTGCTGGTGGCCTCGGCTTCTCCAGCCATACCCCGGAAGCCGTTGGTTGCCACAAGTGGTGGCACATTATTCACCTGTGGCTCTGTTGACCGGAAAGGGGGTTAACTTAAAGAGAGCCGGCTATCTTGGTTGTGGCCTGCTGGCGCAACCCAAAGGTAAACCAAATGCCCATTGGAGAAGGGGCGGTAAAAGAGTATATATGGATATAAGTGTAATTTTTTCCTAATACTGTGGTGTAAATAATTTGGATTTTTAATAAAGAACTGGAGGTCAATGAAGTAATTGACCTGAGAACTTGTTTTAATAAACATGCACACTGCAGAAAATCAAGGCAAGACTCCTGAGTTTGATTGGTGGAGGGGGCCCTTGTTAATGCATGCATTGGGGGGAGAGTGCGCTTTGTATGCCATCTATGCCAGGCGCCACCCCCCTTAGGGGAGTGGCGACGTTAGAGGCAGCCAAAGGGCCGACCCCGGCAGGGAACCACTTCCGGGTCGCTGGCCGGAAGTGAAAGTAGGCAAAGGTAGACAAAAGGCCAATGGGAGAGGGGCTTGTTAGCGCCCCGGAAGTAGAATAAGGGCGCCAGGCTTAAAAGCCTGCGTCCATCTTGGGGACCCCCTCTTCGTCTTCCGACCACCAAGGAGCTCGGACGTCTCGCGAAAGAAGACACCCACCCACCCATCCCTAGAATGTTAGGGCTTCAGGCAAGGTTTAGCGGGGTTCCGGACAAGAATACCACGGGAACTTCTTGTCCAGTGACAGTTTTATCTCGGAACACGTTTTCGAAATCATCATGGACTCCGGGCTGGCGGGAGAGTTGGGGCTGACCTGCTGGTGGCCTCGGCTTCTCCAGCCCTACCCCGGAAGCCGTTGGTTGCCACAAGTGGTGGCACATTATTCACCTGTGGCTCTGTTGACCGGAAAGGGGGTTAACTTAAAGAGAGCCGGCTATCTTGGTTGTGGCCTGCTGGCGCAACCCAAAGGTAAACCAAATGCCCATTGGAGAAGGGGCGGTAAAAGAGTATATATGGATATAAGTGTAATTTTTTCCTAATACTGTGGTGTAAATAATTTGGATTTTTAATAAAGAACTGGAGGTCAATGAAGTAATTGACCTGAGAACTTGTTTTAATAAACATGCACACTGCAGAAAATCAAGGCAAGACTCCTGAGTTTGATTGGTGGAGGGGGCCCTTGTTAATGCATGCATTGGGGGGAGAGTGCGCTTTGTATGCCATCTATTGCATTTGTAATGAGACTCCTGTACACTTTAATTGTTAGAGTGCACAGAAGATATGACAGTGAATTTCATATATTTCCAGAATTATATTAAGGTTGCATCAGAGGCTGATGAGTAAGTAAAACAGGGTAACCTAATGTCAAGAGGAACCTGGGTAGTAAATGTAGGAAATTACAATGGTTCCATTTTTATCTTAAATTCAGATGAAAATTAAAGAATACATCTCTCATTGTCTGGAGTATGAACAATCAATATATTATTTAAGTGACTTTGAATAGACTGGACACACACATCTGGTTATTTTAATACAATGTATTAGTAAAACCTGAATATATGAATAGCGCAAATTGGTGTTCGTTGGCACACAATCACTATTAAGCACATAGAAGCTCCCGGCTGCCTCAGCCCAGCGCTGGTCATTGAGAAAGCAGTCCTCTGTTAGGTTGATGATGTTTGTTGAGGTTAGTTCTTACTTTGTCTTACTGTGTGCTGCAATCAGTCATTGTTTCCTTAATTAGTCATTGTTTCCTGAATTGGCATTTCCATGTAGTGATGCCTCTCAGCCATTGCCAGCATCCACAACATGATCTAATAGATGATCTAACAGAGTATCCATGTTATCTGAGCCAGAGCAGTTAGTGTGGCATTCTTGTTTCCTGACCACTCCTTCTTCCAGGTCAATTCCTGGAACGCCCGTCTGCACATCAAGTCCTGCCATGCCACCGCTATTATCAGTACAACTGTTTTCTGGGGAAACACTGTTTGCAGGTGGAAGAAATTGGGTTATTGGTTATGGGGTCCTTCTCAAGCAGCAACCAAAATTCTTCTCAGGGTGAATTCACAAGGGAGAAAATCCATTACAACGCGGGTTTTACCGCGCATGCTTTTACATCGCATGCGTTACAACGCATGCGATGTTAAAATGCGTGGTAAAACCACGCATGCCATTACATCGCATGCGCTATTATAACGCATGCGATGTAATGGCAGCGGCGGCGGGGGCAGATATCCATGTTGTTGTGAGGAAACCTAGGCTGTTTCCTCACAATGACGAGAACCAAACAGGAATGAGGAAGCAGGATCCCTCGGCGACTCTGGAGAGGAGAGAGGTAAGGGGGTTTGCGCATGAGTTGGGGGGTACTTTTGTAGTGTTTAGGGTACTGTATAAGTAGTGTGGTAATGTTTGTGTTTTATTTAAAAACGTTTTAGTGCGTGTTGTAGTGTTGTCGTGTTTGTTTAGTGTACTGTATTAGGGTTTAGGGTAGTGTAGTAGTGTTTATGTAGTGTAGTGATTTAGGTTTTAGGGTAGGGTAGTGTAGTGTTGTAGTGTTTGTTTAGTGTAGTGTTTTAGGGTTTAGAGTGGTTTAGTAGTGTTTATGTAGTGTGGTGATTTAGGTTTTAGGGTAGTGTAGTGTAGTGTTGTAGTGTTTGTGTAGTGTAGTCTATTAGGGTTTAGGGTATTGTTGTAGTGTTTATGTAGTGTAGTGATTTAGGTTTTAGGGTAGTGTAGTGTAGTGTTGTAGTGTTTGTTTAGTGTAATGTATTAGGGTTAAGGGTAGTGTAGTAGTGTTTATGTAGTGTAGTGATTTAGGTTTTAGTGTAGTGTAGTGTTTGTTTGGTGTAGTGTATTAGGGTTTAGGGTATTGTAGTAGTGTTTGTTTAGTGTACTGATTTAGGTTTTAGGGTAGTGTAGTAGTGTTTGTGTAGTGATTTAGGTTTTAGTGTAGTAGTGTTTGTGTAGTGTTTTAGGGTTTAGGGTAGTGTAGTGGTTTAGGGTAGTGTTGTGTTTTAGGGTTTAGGGTAGTGTAGTGTAGTAGTGTTTATGTAGTGTAGTGATTTAGGTTTTAGGGTAGTGTAGTAGTGTTTGTGTAGTGATTTAGGTTTAGGGTAGGTGTAGGGGTAGTGTTGAAGTGTGGTAGTGTTTTTTGGGTTAGGGGTAGTGTAGGCGTGGGAATAGTGTGTTGTGTAGGGGTAGGGGTAGTGTTGTAGTGTGGTACTGTTTTTGGGTTAGGGGTAGTGTTGGGGTGGGAGTAGTGTCTGGTGTAGGGGTAGGGGTAGTGTGGTAGTGTTTTTGGGTTAGGGGTAGTGTAGGGGTGATAGTAGTGTGTTGTGTAGGGGTAGGGATTTCACTTACCTTGCATACTTTTACTGCTTGTATGGCTTAACCACGAATGCCTTTGCGTTGTAATGGCATGCGTGGTAAAGGCATACTCGTTGTAAAAGTATGCGATGTAATGGTATGCGATGTCATTGACATCGTGTAGTAATACCCGCGTTGTAATGGCACGCGTGGTATTAGTATGCGATGTGTTGACATACATACAATCACAAGCATTCCCCAAATTAACATGTGCTCAACCCTCTGGTAGCTTGGCAAAAAAAGCAGTCAGGCTTAAATTTGAGGCAACATGTAAAGCATTTATACAGCACTTCAGACAGTAATAAAGTAAAAACCCAACACAAGAAAAATCCCACACCAATTTAGAAAAATAGAGTCAATTTTAATAAATTATTTGAGGTCAAAATGTTAAAAACCCAATTAGTAGAACTGGATATATAACATATTTAAGATTTAAGCTAAGTATAGCCCCTATAAGCGCAAAGCGTCACTCGCGGTTATCTGGTTGAGTGTGACCGGGTGAAAGTCACAAGTTCATGCCAACTGAGATGGAGCATGGGCCAGATACAGTAACATGGTTAGTCCCACTGAAAGAGTTACCTACAAGAGTCCAGCTTGAAGGGTTTAGCTTGCAGTGGAGGGAGAGTTTTGTGGAGAATCATTGCTTTAGGGCAAAGAGCAAGATGGGTGTTGCAGACAGTTGTCCTGTAGCATGAATATCCTGTCGGTGTCTTGCATGGTCGATGTTGGATATTCCCATTGGCGCTCACTGGGGGCTGTCGTTGCTGCAGCACGAAGTGCAGATCTGACGTTGCCAGGCATCACTGGCGGTTGCTGTGGCGTGTAGAGTTGGGTTCACCAGAGCTTCACTTTGGCAGGGGGCAAAACCTTGGTGCCAACAGGTCCGTTTGTGGTCGAGAACAGCCCAAAACCTAAGGAGTTTTCCTTTTCTTGGGGAGAGAGTTCAGCTGATGCCACACCAATGATCCAGGACCTGAAGGCACTTCTTTGGGATCAGGGACTCACACCAGCAGAGGCCTGTTGCAGGTCTAGTTGCAGGTCCTGGCAGCAGGTCAGCTGGTTAGTTGCAAGGAGTGCTCTGGAGATTGTTATGTCCACGTGGCTCAGAAAAGGAGACTAGTCAGCTGACCCTCAATGTCACTTCAGCCTGATATGAAGGGTGAAGGTACAGCCTTCCTTCTCAGTATGCAGGGCAGCAGGCAGACATGCAGCAGAGTAGCAGGGCAGAAGAGTATCAGTCCTTCTGGCAGAAAAGCAGCACAACAGTCCTTCTCTGTAGTATTCCTAGGTCCAGAGGTGTACTGAAAGGTTGGGACTGAAGCAGGAGAAGGTTCTGGATGTTCCCATTCCCAGAGGTACCTGGAATTTCCTGCCTCCCTGCCCTGACCCGAGCTTGCCTGGTGAGACAAAAGACTAGTGTCAAATCATTTGTGAGTGTTCGCAGGCAGAGTCTTTGTCATGTGCAAGTGGTGTGAGGAACTGCTCCTCCCCCTTTATCAAGTTAGAGATGGCCCATGATGTCAACACGTATTCCTCCTTTGTCTCACTGTCTGTGAGCAATATACAAAGACCAACTGCCAGGTACACCTAGCCATGGGACCCAGGATACAGTCTGCAGGTACCAAATTGTTGGGAGAAGAAAATGACAACTTTCTAAAAGTGGCATTTTCAGAATAGTGCTTTAAAATCTAACTTTACCATTAAAGAGGGTTTTCAATTACAACTCTTTAGACACCAAACTCAATATTCCCACTAGCTCCCAGTTGAAAGTTAACAGTTTTTAAATGTAATAAGGTAACCCAATGGTATCCAATGGGAGAGGTAGGCCTTTCAATAGCCCACTAGTAAAATATACGGAAAGTAATGGATGGAATGCTTGACCCTATCTCAGCCACTGATAATTGCTCAGGGCTGCACCCAGATCCATCGTTATTTTGAACACATGCCACCTCTGTTTGGACCCAGCTATATGCAAATTAGTCCTGACCCTGCTCGAATGGGAGCAATCTAGCCACAACTACCAAACCTGGTCCTCTCTGAACGAAAACACAAGCAACACAAGACTAGTTTTGCCACTGTTATGGGCTCATTAGCCATGTAATAATAATTATAATAGTGGAACTTCTAAAGTGTGACAGCTACCTGAAACAGAGGTGTCCTGGCGCTGAGCGGAGATTAGGTAGGGTACTGTACCAGGCGCTAGTCCTGGCTAAAGTGCCAGGTCTTCAAGATCTTCCTGAACTCCAATTCTGTTTCTACCAAACGCAGATGAACTGGCAAGGAGTACCATAGCTTGGCGATCTTCAAGTTAAAAGATCTTTCTCCCAATTGGGACTTTGCAAAACAAGGTACACAAAGTAGGTGCTGGGAGTTAGATCTTAGAATACGTGTAGGTTGGTATGTGCACAACCTATGTTGAGATACCTTGGCCCCTTGTTATGTAGGGCATGATCCTAAGGCAAGTACTTGAACTCAATCCTTTTTGCAACAGGGAGCCAGTGCAGTTGCCTAATATGTGCGGAGATATGGTGACGGAACAACACCAGTCGGATTACTCTCGCTGCCGCATTTTGTACCATCTAAAGTCTGTGGATCAGATAAGAAGGCAGACCAAGGTACAAACTGTTCGCATGGTCCAGCTGAGAGGTCACCGTAGCATGGACAACGACCCAGCGACTTTCCTCAGGTAGGAGGTGCAAGAATTTCTCGAAGCATGAAGATAAGATATGCCGGACTTGTGTTACACAGGATAGGTCAGAGTTCCACTTAATGCCCAAGTTCCTTTTGGAATTGGCTGGAATTAGAGGAGAGCCCAGTTCCCCTGGCCACCACAGTCCTGCAGCGGAGGGGAGGCCGGGAGGCCTGGCCAAAAAATAG
Organism: Lissotriton helveticus; assembly: GCF_964261635.1. Taxonomy (NCBI): domain Eukaryota; kingdom Metazoa; phylum Chordata; class Amphibia; order Caudata; family Salamandridae; genus Lissotriton; species Lissotriton helveticus. The sequence continues at coordinate 1,208,229,159 of NC_136059.1, forward strand.
GACCTCCGTCTTATCAGCATTTAGTTTAAGTTTGTTAGTGTTCATTAAGCATGCAATGTCTTTTAGACACCCTGATAATCTGGAAAACGAGTCCTCAGAGTGGTCTTTGAATGAGAACACCAGTTGGATGTCATCTGAATAAGAGACTGCCTTCACTTTCCAGGTATCAATGAGAGTGAAGACTGGCGCCAGATAGGTATTAAAAAGCAGAAGGCTAAGGGCAGAGCCTTATGGCACACCACACCATAGTGGCTTGGGGTCCGATTGATGCAGTTGGAGAAAAACTCTTCGAGATTGGTCTGTGAGGAAGGACGGGAACCAAGCAAGAACCTGCCCCTGCAGTCCTACCTGTTGAAGTCTGTCCAGATGAATGTGATGAGCGACTGTGTCAAAGGCTGCCGACAAACCTAAGAGGATCAGCATTGCTGACACTCCTGCATCTACCGCCATTCTCACTGATTCCGCCACCTCTACCAATGCTGTCTCAGTACTGTAACCTGACAGGAAACCAGATTGAGTACCCTGTAAGATGTCTTGTGCGTTTTTTAAATTGACCAGTTGACGTTGAACCAGTTTTTCTAACATTTTTGCGGGTGCTGGTAACAGTGAGATTGGACGGTAGTTACCAAGCTCCTTTCGGATCAGCATTTGGGTGTTTTCAGCAGGGAAAATAGAAAAGCATGTTTCCAAATATCAGGGAAAATGCCCGAAGATAGCAACATGTTCACAATGTGATTTAGGACTTCGTTTATCCAGTGAGCCAAGATCTAAGAAGCTTGTATGGCATGTATAGCTTTGTCCCAGTGATGCAGAGTGGACGAGACCGATGTATGGACGAACCCACCCTGCCTAGGGTGACATACTAAAGTGTACAAAAAGTGATGGGTGGAATGCTTGAACTGATTTCATCCACTGGTAATTATTCAGGCTGCATCCCAATCAGTTGCTATTTTGCACACCATGTCACCTCAGATTGGACCCAGCAATATGCAAATCAGTCTTTACCCAGCTCATATGGGAACAGTCTTATCCAAACAGCCAAGCAAGGTCCTCCCTTAATCAAAACACAAGCAACCTATGACCAGTTTCACCCTTGTCATGAGCTCCTCAGCTGGGGATAACTTGTTTCCATTGACACAGTGTGCACAGGACCCAAGTCTGCCCATACCAATCCCACTTACTGCAACATATTAAAGTATACAAAAAGTGTACAAAATAATCTCAGCCACTGGGAATTACTCTGGGCACCATCCCAATCCATTGTTGTTTTGCACACCATGCCACTCCAATTTGGACCCAGTTGTATGCAAAACATTCTTGCTCCAATGGGAACAGTCCGGCCCAAACTGCCCACTAGTAGCATTTAATTTTCAGGCCCTGGGTACATGTAGTATCAACTTACTAGGGACTTACAAGCAAATTCAATGTGCCAATTGGGTGTAAGCCAATGTCACCATGGTTTAGAGAGAGAGAGCACAGGCACTTTAGTATTGGCTAGCAGTGGTAAAGTGCACAGAGTCCTAAGGCTAGCAAAAATGGAAGTAATCAAAAACAGGAGGATTGCAGGCATAGCGTTGGGGATAGAAGCATGCCAAGAATGTCGGGTCCGACAACAGGGCACCCCTGTTTTATATGTGCCCGCCCATTGTAGTGAACTGCCTATTTTCAGTCCTTTTGTCGTTTCATTAGTTCTAAGATTCTTTATATTCCTTGTTTGTTTGCCTGCACCTTGGTATTTGCATATGATCCCACAGGTGTATAGCGGCAGGTGCTGTGGCACCAGGACCAAGAGACCTGCAGGCTCACTAACCCCTGATTATTGTTGTACTTTACTTCCAAAAGAAGAGTCAGGGGGCATTTCCTTGTTGCACCATGGCCCCAATCTATTCTGTGACCAGAAGGAGGAGGCCAAGAGCCCATGCCTTGGGTGCCTCACACATAGTGGTGGAATTTGTAGTGTGACTAAACCTTTTTCTCTGCGTTAAGGAAAGGTAAGCCTACCGGTCCTGTTTGGACAAAGTTCTGATGTTATGTGAAACCCAGAACCTTGTGCTGGCAACTAATGAGCATGTCAAGTGTGTGTCTGTGCAGTGAGTGTGTAGCAAATGCAAGGTAGTATGACTCTAGGGGCCCGATTCATAAAGGAAAACTGAGACAAAAGTCTAACTTTACGACTTTCGTTATTCACAAAGGGCATTTAGGAGTAATAATATTAGACTTTTGTCTCAGTAAAACGTACGTTTTGGTCTTAAGTTTAACAGAGATCAAAAGTCTAAACTTAAGACCAAAACTTAAGTTTAACTGAGACAAAAGTCACACTTTACTACTTGTAAATGCCCTTTGTGAATACCAAAATTTATAAAGATAGACTTTCGTCTCAATTTACCTTTGTGAATTGGGCCCTAGGTGTTGTATTAGTCTAAGTATTAAGGCCAATTAGATCCATATTGGATGCTTCTGATTTTAGCAGAGCACAAGATGGATCATGCGGGTAGCTTCCTCCAGGCAGTTGAAGTGTATTGCTTGCATTTTTGTAGCTGGAGGGTAGAGACTAAAGGCACTAATGTGAAGAAGGATGAAGAAAGGGATCCCTATAGATATTAGAGATTAGTACTTCCTGAGCCCTGTAACACAGTAGATGCTATTGCTCAATTTGACAAAGTTTCTAGGGAAGGCCAATCATTTTGTATTTCCCTGATTACTCCTATAGGAAGGGTGATGACAGCCATGAGCAGAGATCTCACACTTCATTGTGACCCTATTTTGGATGCTCCTGTTTGTAGTCTGCACCATTGCTACCTGCTGTGAGAGGCAGCACTTTGCACAAAAGTTGTCTAGAAAGTGGCCTGCAAATGACATCTGAAAGAGAACCAAACCAAAACAGTTCTAAAGCCATAGAGAGTGGATCTACTACGCGTGTCTGGAAAATGTGTATAAAAGTGGGACCAAATCACCCCACTTGGTTCAAGTCTGCAAATCTTCTTTACCAAGTATGGAGTGTTCCATGGAGTACCTGGAAAGCTGCTGTGCAACCAGTGTTGGAATCTACCTGAAAGTCACTCTCCCAGAGCTTTGGGGACATCACCTGAAGTCTGCACTTTCTGCTGGAGGAACTGATGTCTTCCTGAATTGCCTAGAAGCTTGCCTGTCTGCTAAAACAGGTAAAGCACCTGTCTCAGTTAGAGGGGACACTGTCCACATGCAAAACTCAGAGTGTTCCTGGGATGAGGAGCCCCCAGAGAAAGATGATTTGCTCAGGTCTCTCTGTGCAGTTTCTATGTGACGGTACCAGAATAAGTATCCCTTTTTGCTTGGTAATTTGGATCTGGCGTAAAAAAAATTGGTGCTGCCATTTTTGACACTGTGAGTGAAAGCTGTGCCACTGACATAGAGCAAAGCACTGCAATGGTGTAACGGAAAATGATGGGGCAGCCCTACAGAATGTGATAAGGGCCCCTGAGTCTCCCATATCGTACATATATTCAAAGTCATTTGAGTAAATGGGGGTCTCCTGAAAGGCTAAGGGCCCCCTGAAGTGTTGAGTGCCCCCTACGCCACAGGGGCTGCAGCAGCCTGCGTTACACTCTTGCCCACCACCTAAGGCAAGTACTGACACTTAGGCCTCACAAATCAAACGTGAACTTTCTCAAAGGAGCACCAGCAATGGGGCCCACACAAGAGAGGAGAGGCTGCCATGAAAGTGGGAGCTAGACTGCATCCACCACACAGCTGGAACTGCTACAATACCTAGCAGGTAAAAAGCATGACTTAGCCTCCACCGGGGACAGAAGATTAAACTTGTGCAAACAAATCTGGTGCACATGGTAAGACATTTTGACAAAGGAGTAAATAAACATTAAACTAAGTTACACATTTGACCTATGAGTGTATTGAGCCATCTGTACCTGTGCTTAATCCTGCCTAAAGCTTTTATGTGTTTGAGACTGTAGATACAGTATTTCAAACATAGTGGGAGGAAGGGGGATATTGGAAAGTATAGAGGGAGAACGCAGGACATTGGGAAACAGGGTGTATGAAGGAAAGGGGCATTTGGTAAGTGTGTGGTTATTGGGAAGCAAGGTGTAGTGGGGCTCACTGTTATACACAACTTAGTTTACAACCATGTATTTTGTTTGCCTCGAAGTGTGTAATATTTAGTTCTGCATTGTGATTTAATTGTTTATTTTCACACAAAAGATAAGCACTTTGTTAGAAATTATGCTATTGTGTCTCTTGGTTGACTGTTGAGTTCTGAACAACTGCCCCCTACACGACTTCCTGAAGAAGACTTTTATTGACCGCACTACCCTGAGAGTCAAGTGCAGAAAGGGCTGTTCTTGGCCCGGGTAGCAGAGTCATGATAGGGCAGACCCCAAGATACCAGTGGCAAATTACCTCATCCACCAAAGTTGGGGCCCACTTGCCCAAGTCTGCCCTGTGACACCCAAACGGGGTCTGGCTCCAACAAAGAGGACTGGTACAGGTGCAGCTCATCGGTGTTGTAGTTTAGCAGCTCTGAATACCTGCCCCTTTAAGAGTGGGATTTATGCAGATTTGCATATGGTTGGCCCCTAGTATATTGGTATAGACGCTGGAACTGAATGATATCCAATTACATTCTAATTTGTTTACATTAATTCAAACACTTCTATCCTTCATGTTTCTCCTAAGTGAGCCTGCCGATGCGGCGAGTGGGTGCCCAAGTGGTCACAGGATACCTGGCCAGCTGTTTGGGCGGTACTAATCCTTTTGACACAGGCCGATAAAGATTTTCAGATGGCTGGTCCCCATTTCCAGTGAAAGGGATAAGCGACAAATGAATGCAATGTAATGCTACTCGGAATATTCAAAGGGTTTAGGTTTTTCTATCCACAATTATTGCTGTTTGATTGCCAATGTAAGTGGCATGAGCAAGTCTAAACGTTTGTCTCAGTGCAAGTTGTGTTTGCCATCACCAATGAAAATAAAGGTCAATAGGAATCTGGGTTTGCTAGTATTTCAGTTCAAGGGTTACATGGCTCAGTAATTTGGCTGGATTGCTCTTTTTGGAGCAGAGTAATGATACATTGCACGTGGTTTATCCCTTCTTCAGGGGAAGTTAAAAACAATGGAATGGATTGCTACTCAAAAGTATTCCCACGGGTCAGGGTGAATTTAAATATTTCTATCAATCACTTTTTTGTTCTGTGGCACCATTACTGACCACTTTTCTGCTAATATCTACACTATTTTTATTCCTCACTCCCACTGTCACATCAGCGACAGAAAAACAATTTGGGATGCGGGCTACCAAAAATGGGCAGAAATTCCCAATATTCACCAGTGAGAGAACCCATTTCATGGTTTATTACATTCAATTGTGTGCCCTGAAGGAATGTGCTATCTTGGAGCATTTAATGTAAACACAAGGAGAAGTGCACAGAGAAGTAACATGACTGTGAGTTATCCTGATGGCTGAGCTGGATACCAGGAGAAGCACTATACCAAGGACAAACACAACTGGTGGTCGACACGTCTTACCCCTCACCACTCATATAACTGCTGGACGTTGAACCTTAAGAAGCCTTTACAATCACATAAGTTCCCTCTGATTCACATCTACCACGTCAAACTCAAACTCAGACGTGCCAACAATCACCAGTAGCGTCAATTTGTTAATGGCCGGGAATTTCTTCTTCTGGATGTAGGATAATCAGTTTCTCCACATAAAGATGAGATGATTGCTAATACTGGATGAATTTCAAGAACAGCAATCTTCCCACTTGAATTGAGGACTGGAAATTCTTTTTAAAGAAAGTTTGTTCATGCTTTGGCGCAACAGAATTACCCTACGTACTGCTGAATGAGGCACGGCAGGCGTGGTTGGCCACACGCAGTCGTATTTACCAATGGGGCGACAAGTCCTGCAATATGCTGCACCGCCTGTGTCAAGGCATCATGCATGCCCAGCCCCTGCCCCGGATAACGGGCCCGGATGGGGCGCCTATATTAGAACCTGCGGCTCTGGCTGACAGCTTTGCTGATTATTATGAGGAGCTGTATGTGCCTCGGGAGAGGCTAGAGGCTGAGGTCATACAGCGCTTTATTGACGATCTCCCACCGAGGGCTGTCTCGGACGAGGCTCGTGATTTGTTAGACCGTCCCCTGACAGATGATGAATTGGCCATGGCGCTAGGTGAATTGAACCCGGGCAAAGCACCCGGGCCTAATGGGTTCCCCAGTGAGTTCTTTCGGCGCTTTGCGACATAGCTGAGTCCTCATTTCCGCCCAGTGATCGAGGAGGTGCGTGAGAGTGGTACGCTCCCCCCTGACTGGCGACACGTGGAGGTGGTGGTGTTCCTGAAGCCGGGGAGACCTCCGGAGAGTCACACGTCCTACCGCCCAATCTCCCTGCTGAATACAGAGGCCAAGATGTTGGCTAAGGCATTGGCCGCTAAACTGAAACCTTACATTACGGACCTAGTTCACCCGGACCAGGCGGGCTTTATGCCGCAGCGTGCCACTCGCCATAATATTAGAAGGGCCCAGGTTGCGATATCTGCGTGGCGACGCTTGGGGGAGCAGGCGGCGCTGTTTCTGGCGGGCATTGGACAGGGCGTTCGATTCTCTGAGTTGGACATATTTGTTGCCCTGTTGGGACGCTTAAACCTTGGCCCTCGATTCCTGGCATATGTGCGGCTCCTGTACACAGATCTCACTGCCTCAGTGCGGGTGGGGGGAGGGGTGTCCCTTTCCTTCAGCATCAGGCGTGGGACACGGCAGGGCTGCCCCCTGTCTCCATATCTATTCGCGCTTGCTATGGAGCCCCTCGCGGCATGGATGCGTATAGACGCACAGCTTAAGGGGTTTCGGTGGTCGGCGGGCCTCACGGATAAAATCGCCCTGTACGCCGATGACGTGTTATTTTTCCTTACAGATTTGAATCGGTCTGGGCCCCGACTCCTGCGTATCTTGGAAATTTTTGGCAAAACCTCTGGCCTGTATATGAATCCCGGGAAGTCCACGCTATGGATACTGGGAGGCCAGCAGGTGGCGGGAGACTGGGCGCGAGGGCTCCAGTTGGCCGCTGACGGGGTGAAATACTTGGGTGTGTTCTTGTCTGAAGATGCGGTCATAGCCCGAGAGCGAAATATTACCCCGGTCTGGGATAGTACTCGCGAAGACCTGAAGGTGTGGTCTAAGATGCCGCTTTCTATACTTGGTAGATCTGCCATCTTTAAGATGGTGGAGCTCCCGCGCCTGATATACCAACTGCAAAATCATCCACAGATGCTGCCGCCAGGCTGGTTCCGGTGTCTAAACTCGGCGCTGAGCGGGTTCTTGTGGGAGGGGGGCGCCACGCGGGTGGCCCTGCGGACGTGCTTTCTGTCGACCTATACCGGGGGTCTAGCTACTTCGGATGTCCAATCGTACTACCAGGCGTCCCACCTCTTAGTGTTAAATGACTGGTGGTATGCGGATAGGGGCGACCCGGCGTATGCAGTTGAGAGGGCCTTGATGGGCACTGCGTCCGTCCATACACTCCTATATTCAGCACCGCTCAGGAGGTCCCTTCCCTCCATCACGCAGGTGGTCTTTCGGGTGTGGAGGCAGGCTCTGCATAGGATGGGCTGGTGGAATGTTCTCGCTCAGGAAACCCCGTTGTGGCGCAATGGCCGACTACCCCAGATGGACAACCTGGTGGGCTTCCGGGGATGGGATGCTATCGGCATTTCTACCCTAGGGGACGTTATGTCAGGGTGTGTGCTCAAATCATTTGATAATTTGCGGGACGAGTTTGGAATGCCACGTACCCAATTTTTTAAATACCTCCAATTCAATCATGCCCTAACACCGTACATTGCGGGATTGGAGCGACTCCCTGAGTTTAGTCCAATAGAGGCTAAAATCTTTATGGGGGAGCTGCCGAATAAGAAACTGTCACGCATTTACCAAACTCTGGTGCGACGCTGCTCCTCAGACCTGCAACGGCTTAAAAATGCATGGGAACAGGATGTTGGCAACTTAGATGAGGAAGACTGGGTGGAGGCATTAGAGAGTCCCAGAGGGGCGGCAATATCCACGCGCCTGCGACTCATCCAATTCAGATACCTGCACCTCACATATTATACTAGACAGCGCTTGTGGAGGGCAGGTTTGGTGGCCTCTCCTGACTGTCTTCGGTGCGGGATGGAGGTGGGAACGTTGCTCCACACGGTCTGGGACTGTAGGGTGCTGCGGAGATTCTGGGATGGTGTGTTCCAATGCCTGGATGAGGTTTTGGCGTGGGTGCTTCAGAGAGATCCTAAGCTGGCCCTGCTCCATGTCATGGCTGGGGTGGGGGGCAATAGGTATAAGCGCCATTTGCTATTACTGGGGCTAACGCTGGCCTAGAGAGACATTGCACAATCATGGAAGGCGCCCAGAGCTCCATCACTCATGGCCTGGCGAAACGGGATGGACTTTTGTATGGGGCTGGAACTACCCATATATATTGCTAGGGGCTGCCCTGGAAAGCATTACAAAATTTGGAAGAGGTGGGCGGATTATCGTGGACTGGAATTGGATCCGCCACCGGAAGACAATGTCCTTCAGCCCCTGTGACATTTGGGCAAACACGATTTCACTGGTGGCGCATTGGTGTGTATGGTGTACGATGCAATTGATACGTATGATACAGGCGGAGCAGGCAGCGGTGCGCGGGGGGGAGGGTCCTGAGGGTGGGTGGAAGGGGGAGGAGGGGGCTACATTGTGTGCTTTTTCTGTTTGTAATTCTGTTTCATTATAGAAAATGACTGAACCTGAATTTTGAAAATTGATAATGGCGATTGTCTCTCAATGGCAGAGCATTGCATTACATGTGCTATCTTTCCTGCAGTCAATAAAATCTGTTTTTTAAAAAAAAAAGAAAGTTTGTTCATCACTGTGGCTGAGTAACATTTTTGTGCCAGTTCTATTCCTCATGGCCAGTATCACACTAGGGGAAGAGGGTTGCTTAGAAGCTATTTGCAACACATATTGATAAAACCAATAGGTCTCACCTATGCAAGAGCCATTGGCTTTGCTAATGTGTTTTAGCCATGTTATACTTATACACCAGCGTGAAAACTGTTCAGCATGGCTAAAGGTTAGTGGTACAAAGGAGAGTCGCATGAAGTAAAAAAGGAGTGTCTTGAAGTGGCATAGATTGGTGTGGAGTTAAGTGTAGGCTGTTGTAGAGTGGAGTGGCATAGAGCACTGTAGAGTGGAGTAATGTAATGTGGAGTGCCATAGAGGGAGTTGCGTAAAGTGGAGTAGAGTGGAGTAGAGCAGAGAGGTGTAGAGCTGAGTAGATTGTCGTAGAGTGGAGTGGCATACAGTGGTGTAGTATAGTAGAGTGGACTGGCCTAGAGTGGAGTAGAGTGTTGCAGAGTGTTGTGGAATGCATAGAGTGGCACAGAGTGTCATAAAGCGGAGTGGCATAGAGTGTCATAGAGTGGACTGGCATAGAGTAATGTAGACTGGAATCCAGTGACATGAAGTGGCATAGAGGGAGTTGAGTAGAGTGTTGCTGGGTGGCATATAGTGGAGTAGAGGGTTGTAGAGTGAAAGGGCGTAGAGTGGAGGGTCATAAAGTGGTGTAAAGTGTCATAGAGTGGCATAGTGCGGAGTGGTTTGTCGAAGAGTGGAGGGGGTAGAGCGGAGTGGTGTGTCATAGAGTGGATTGGAGGGGAGGGGAGTGGAGTGGCATAAAGTGGAATGTCATAGAGTGGAGTGTCGCAAAGGTGAGGAGTGTGTCAAAGGTTGGCATAGTGTGGAGGGATGTAGAGTGGCATAGAATAGAGTACAGAGTTGTTGACTGGAGCAGTGTACAATGGAGTGGCATAATGTGGAGTATGCATGGGGTGTTAGCGCACTGCCATTACTGAAAACACATTTTCGATTAAAATTACCATTACATTTGCACAGACATACAGTTGTACTGATAAAACTATACAGTGCACAAATTGTATTGTGTGAAAATGGAATCACCTAGGGTTCTGATTTCTTCTGATTGTATAAAACTATTTGGTTCCACCACACTCCAGAACTACAAAAAATGTGCTTCGTTTGTGCTTTCCCAATTCTGATATATTCTGAAATATCTGCACATCTCATTTACAGATACCTACATTTTGTTGTGTGCTAGAAAAAAGCCTTTTCTTTCACAACCCCAGTAATATTGTCATATAAATCCTCTTACTTTGAAGTCAGAGAAAGAAAAGTAAACACTGAGCTCCCTTGGAAGACAGCCTTACATTTGGACTCTGTCTTTCAATGCACAGCAAATGTGACAAGATAAGATCAAAAGTTAAAGGCCTGTTTAAAGAAAGCAAGCACTCCTGGAAGAATACAAGGAGTCTTGGGAAACCGGCTATGTTCCACGGGAGGGACAAGCTCAAGCTGGACACCCTAAAAGAAATATAGTCGTAAAATAGAAAGCAAGCAACTGTGAGTTACAAAACAGAAAGCCAATGGTAAGCAATGGGCAGCAAGCATTCCCTGGGAAACTTACAGAATGTTCTGAAGGAGTCTTCAGCATACCAGACAGCTGTGCTTTCTGCTGTTCAGCATGGCTAATAGAGTGAAGGGGCATACAATGCAGTGGCATAGAGTGTAGTAGAATGGCATAGGCTGGAGTAGAGTGGCCTAAAGAGGAGTGACGAAGAGTGGAGGGGCGTAGAGTGGCATAAAGGGCAGTGGTTTAGAGTGCAATGATTTTGAGTAAAGTGGTGTAGAGAGCATTGGTGTAGAGTGCAGTAATGTAGAGTGCAGGGATATGTAGAGCGGCATAGGAGGTAGTGGCATAGAGTAGTAGAGTGATGTAGAGTAGTGTAGAGTGGTGTAGAGAGGGCGGTGTAGCGTAGATTTTAGTGGCATAGAATGCAGTGGCACATAGTAGAGTTGTGCAGAGTGGGGTAGAGTTGCATAAAGTGTGGTGGCATAGACTGAAGTGGCATGGATTGGTACAGTGTAGACGGGTGTGTTGAAGGGTAGAGTCAAATAGTGTAGAGTAGAGTGCCGTAGAGTGCAGCGGCATAGAGTAGAGCGGTCTAGAATGCAGTGCCGTAGAGTGCAGTGGTGTAGAGTAGATTAGAGTGGTGTAGAGCAGAGTGGCATAGAGTGTAATGTCAAAGAGTGCATTGATGTAGAGTGCAGTAGAGAGGCTTAGAGTAGTACACAGTAGAGTGTAGTGACATGGAGTGCACTGGTGCAGAGTAGAGTGGCGAAGAGAGCAGTAGTGCAGAATACAGTGGTGCAGAATAGAATACAGTGGCATAGAGTGCAGTGACGTAGGGTGAAAGGGTGTAAAATAGAGTGGCATGAAGTGCAGTGGTGTAGAGTAGAGTGGCGTAGAGTGAAGTGGTGCAGAGTAGACTTGTGTAGAGCATAGGCATACAGTGCATTGGTTTTAAATAGAGTGGTGTAGAGTGAAGTGGTGTAGAGTGGAGTGGTGCAGGATAGATTGGAGTGGTGCAGATTAGAGTTGCGTAGAGTGGAGTGACGCAGCATAAAATGCAGTGGCGTAGAGTGGAGTGGTGCAGAATGGAGTGGCACAGAGTGGAGTGGCGCAGAGTAGTTTGTTTCAAAGTAGCATGAAGTAAAAATTAGTGAAATGGTGCAGGTATAGTGGAGTGGTGCAGGGTAAAGTGCAATGGCACAGAGTGCAGTGTCGTAGAATAGTGTGGTGTAGAGTGCAGTGGTGCAGTGTAGATTAGAGCGGCATAGAGTGTAATGATGTAGATTGCAGTGGTGTTGAGTGGAGTGATGCAGAGTAGAGTGGCATACAGTGTAATGGCATAGATTGCAGTGGTGTAGAGTGCAGTACAGTGGCTTATTATATAGAATGCAATAGTGCAGAGTAGAGTGGCACAGAGTTCAGTGGCAGAGAGTGCAGTATTGCAGTGCAAATTGTCATAGAGTGCAGTGTTGTGGAATACAGTGGTGCACGGTAGAATAGAGTGGCGCAGAGTGCAGTGATGTAGAGATCAATAGTGTAGAGTAGATTAGCGTAGAGTTCAGTGACATACAGTGCAATGGTTTTGAGTAAATTAGTGTAGAGTGCAGTGGTAAAGTGTGGGAGTGGCATAGAGTAGAGTTGGCACAGAGTGGAGTAGGATGGCATAGAGTGTAGTATTATAGATTGCAGTGGCGTAGAGTAGATTGTTTTAAAGTAGAGTGAAGAAACGCAGAGTACAGTGGTGTAGGCTAGAGTGAAGTGGTGCAGGGTAGATGCAGTAGTGTATAGTAGAGTGGTGAAGAGTGCAGTGTCATAGGATTCAGTGGTGAAGAGTCGACTAGAGTGGATTGGCCTACAGTGCAGTGGTATAGAGTGTAGAGGCATATAGTGGAGTGATGCAGAGTAGAGTGGCGTAGAGTGGCATTGCGTGCAGTGGTGTACAGGGCATTGGCATGGAATGCAGTAGACTGGCGTAGAGTAGAGTGTGCAGAATAGTGTGTTGTGGTGTAGAGAGCAGTGGTGCAGAGTAGAGTGCCGCAGAGTTCAGTGGTTGAGAATGCAGTGTTGCAGAGTAGAGTATCGTAGATTGAAGTGGTGTAAAGTAGAGTGGCGTAGAGTGCCTTGGTGTTGAGTGGAGTTGTACAGGGTAGAGTGCATTGGCATAGAGTGTAGTGTTGCAGAGTAGAGTGGCATAGAATGGAGAGGAATAGAGTGTAGTTGTGCAGAGTAGAGTGGAGTGGCCTAAACTAAAGTGGTGTAGAGTGCAGTAGCGAACACAAAAGCTAATGTATTGAAATGTCATCACCTAGTGTACTGATTTTATTTAGATCATAATAACATATTTGTTACCATCACACTTCAGAATTACCAAAAATGTGCTTCATTTGTGATTTCCTTATTCTGATATATTCTGAGATGTCTGCACATACTTACAGACATTTACATTTTGTTGTGGGCTAGAAAAAAATAACATCATGCAGCCTTCCTCTAGCACACCCCCCATAGCCAGCATGAGTGCCACATAAATCCTCTCACATTGAAGTCAGAGAAAGAAAAGTAAACACCAAGCTCCCTCGGAAGACTGAGCCTGAAATTTGAACTCTGTCTAGGAATGCACAGCAAATGTGACAAGATAAGAACAAGATTTAAAAACCTGTTTACTGAAAAGATCACTGGTGGAAGAATACAGGGGACTCTTGTAAACAGGTTTTACTCCACAGAAGAGACACAATCAGACTTGACAGCCTAAAACAAATAAAGCTAGCAAATAGAAAGCAAGCAAATGTGAGTTACGGACCACAAAGCAAATGGTAAGCATCGGGCAAAATCTATTCCCTGGAGAGCTTTTGGAATATCCCCAAGATGCCTTTAGCAAACCAGACAGCTGCACTGTCTATTAGGTTTCGACCTAAAAAAAGTATGAAGCTGTTGATCTGACGGAGCCTTGCTCCAGACATGAAAATACTTCCCACTTATGCAGCACTAAGAAACACACATTCTATCAATTGTGCACAAAACAATGAGCAGCTGCTTTAAAAAACAGCCATTTCAATGGTCTTATCAATGAATGGTAGAAGGGTTATAGTAGTCAGCACAGTTATGTGAGTCTAGGACAGGTTTAATGGCTAGTGGGAGAAATGGAGGGGTTTCCGAGAGAATAGAACAGTTCTTCTGAGGGCGATGTTGATGACATGGAGGTAAGAGGAAAGAAGTAATAGTACGGGACTTGGTGAGAAGTTAAAGATATGAGATACATTTGTAAACACTGGAAGGTATTTGAGGTACTGGATGATGTTGCTAGATCAGTGTAGGAGAGTAGAATGAATACATGCCAAGGAGTATGTAAAAAATAATACATACTGTGTTTGAAAACAGAGATATAGATTTTATTTCAAATGGTGTCCATTATTTGATGCAGTAGTAGTTAATGTATGAGTATTTCTCAACAGAGCATGTAATGAGAGAAGATAGCAGTTTGTAGTAAACTTTTACTGCCTTTATAACACATTTTTGTTGTCTGCTTTGACATTTTTCTCATGTAAAATGTAGATTTGATTGTGCAGAGAGGTTACTTGGGGGACAAGTGAGTTACCCTGAGGGCTCCATGGTCTTGAGGGAAATTAGAAAAGCACTATTTATTTTTAAAGGTTACTGTTTGTGGGGTCGGAGGTGCTACCGTTTAGGAATACTGGGAAGTTTCAGCTTTGGACTAAGCTTTTCTCAGCAGAGGTGAGCATGGAATTCTGTAAAGAGACTCCGCAGAATATCATTGAGAGGAGAGGTTGGTGTCAATGTCACCCTGTGGTGGTAGGTGGAGAAGGGACAAGGACAGGGAGTGAAGGAGGAAGTTAGTGAGGAAGATTATGAAAGAATCAAGGGAACATTCTTAGGTCCTAGTTGTGGTTTCTTCCTGGTCATGCAGAAGTTCATTCCCACTCTTATCGAGGATGGTGATCTCCCAAGTTCAGCAGGTCAGACAGCCAGAGTGATACTATTGTTCTCCTAGAACTAGAAAAAGTGGACTTGTGTATTAGAAGCACCTCCAAAAGGCTAGGTGTCACTAGTCAACAATCCACAAAAATTCTACGCTAACTAGAAATATTTTACGTGTTCTAAAAAGGTGTGCAGGTTATGATATTCTTCCAGAGTTTGTCCTGGAATAATTGCTTTCAGTGTTCAACACAGTCTTTTGCAAGCCCTGTGGTGAAATGGAAGATAGAGAGATGCTGCTCTCCAGACTGGTGCACACTTTCAGATGAAGGCACACATTTATGCCTTTGTTTCCAACATGGGATGTCCCTTGAGTTCTGCAGACTCTACAGGGACCACAATTTTATTTATTTTTTATTTATTTATTTGAATGTTTTATAGAGCGCGGACAAGACCCTTGTGGGTATCAGAGCGCTTTACAGTCAATGTGTTTAGTTATACCATACATTAAAGGTAAGCAGGACCATAATCTATAGCATCAGAAAGCATAACATACAAAAAAGACAAATCAACATGATGCAGAACAGGAGCGGCCTGATGAGTCATGGTAGTACAGTAATGATAAGAACATCAAATAAATAGAACAACACTGAGCATACAAAAAGCAAAGCAGTAAGGTGCAGAGCAAGGGTGAACAGACGAATCATGGTAATGGCAGATATATTGATTAGGTTGATATGTTTGATGAAGGGAATGGAGGTTCTCACAGACACATGAGGCTGTGTTTACGTGAATTTTGCCATAAGGATGCCTTTTACTTCCAGTTTGAATGATGAGGAGGAGGGGTTTAGTCTTATTTTCGGTGGAAGGGCATTCCATATCCTGGGTGCCATTCCTGAGAAGGATCGATTATACGTTTTTTTCTTGTTGAATTTTTGTGGTTTCAAAAGGAGGTTTTCCGCACTTCTTGTTGATCTTGTCCCACTGGATATTGTGAGTTTTTGTGTGAGAAAGCTGGGTGCATTATGATGTAAGGCCTTATGCGTCATGCAAGCTATTTTCAGGTGGATTCTGGCTTCAAAGGGCAGCCAGTTTAGAGATTTTAGGTCAGGGGAGATGTGGGCCCTTCTTTTCGAGCCAGTGATAAGTCTCGCTGCCGCGTTGGTAGAGGCTCTTAGGGGAGCTGTAGTGGCTTTGGTGAGACCACATAGCGAGACACTACCATAGTCCAGCTGCGGTAGAACTAGAGCCTGAACCGCCATCTTGAAGTCATTGGGAGGTAGGAAGGGCTTCAGCTTCCTTAGTGTATTAATCTGAAAGTTTGCTAACTTTGTTGCGTTACTAATGTGTTTCTGCATATTGAGGTTACAGTCCAGAGTTATACCCAATGATGTAGCTGAATCCACAATGGTTGGTTGAACGTTGAGTGCTGTAAGGTGTTTGATCCAGTTGTGCATTATGGGGACTTTGGCGGGTGGGGCAATAAGGAGGAATTCAATTTTTAAAGCATTCAATTTGAGGTGAATCTCTGCCAGCCATGTTTGGGTGGTCTTAAGAGTAGTGTTAGGCAAACTAATGTCGTCCAGGGTGTTGATCTTGAGGTATAGTTGGGTATCGTCGGCATACATGTGAAATTGCACGTTGGATGTTTGTAGCAGATCGGTGAGTGGTTCCATCTTGGGGATAGTGGGGACGTGGTTTATGCGCCATTTCGGGGCAGCGTTCTAGCTGTCAGGCGGCTAGTGTAGCACGTCTATTTCAACCAGGTACATGTCAGCGCGCAGCGATGACGCGCAGCGAGCGCGCCGTGGGCGCGCCGGAGGTTTGCCAGAGGCGAGCCCATCTACGCCCATCCGCGCCCAACCGGGACTAGGGGCTACAACCCCTGGCCAATTTGTTACATACAGTAGAACTGCGCTTTTACAACTTAATCGGGCTAATGTAGAACCCCCCCAAGAATGCAAAGCCATATTACGACATGAGGGCCTATGTAAACATATACAGTTGAAGGAGGGAACAAAACCTTGCACGATGGATAATATCCTGAACTTGGGGTTGTTAAACACTCGCTCTTTACAGAGACATAATTTAGAAGTTTTCCCTTTATTACAGGATGGCGATATTGACATCCTCGGGGTCACAGAAACGTGGCTTGAGGAATCCTCAACCCCGGATTTGGTCGCCTCTCTCCCCCCAGGCTTCGAGGCTATCTGTCTTAACCGTACAGGTACTAAGAGAGGAGGGGGAGTAGCGTTTTTATATAACAACAGTTGGAAACCGGAAAGGATATGCGCAGAAACTTTGGGTGGAGCAGAGACCCTTGGAGTGAAATTTGAGAGGGGTACTATCTGTTGGGTTATCTTATTGTTATATCGTCCCCCCTGGGCTGAATCAATCTTTCTGGATCACCTACTAGAGCTCATACACGACCTTAGGTCTCGTTATGATAACCTTATGATCATTGGAGATTTTAATTTCCATTGGGAGCTTTCCCCAAAGGTAGGACAAGCCCTTCTTCTTGAAGAGGCTCTAATGACTCTGGGTATGCGTCAAATAGTGACCGGCCCCACCCATGAGAAAGGCCATACTTTAGATCTGGTATGGTGCCTAGACTCCCTGCCAGATTCCCTCAGTACCACACCATGCGCTTGGTCAGACCACTATTTAATTATTGGTCAGCAGAAAAGCAACTGGGTGGGGAATAAACAAAGAACTACGTGGAAAATGGTAAGGAAATAGGGTAACATTAACCAGGAGGAGCTGGTTGGACACTTATTAAACACAAAGGAGGTAAATATAACCTCTGGGAATGTTGAGCTTAGCAGTCAAAAATTATTTGATAAACTAAAAAATGCCATCGATGTCGTTGCTCCAGAAAAAAGGGTGACATGGGTGGACAGGGGGAGGGGAGCTCCTTGGTTTGATGAAACTCTAAGAGCAAAGAAACAGGCGCTCCGTAAGGTGGAGAGAGCCTGGAGGATGGATTATAATGGCAATACTCGGAACCTGTATATACAGGAGCTTGTACAATATAAAAAGGCCATATTGGCCCGGAAAGCAGATTTCTTTGAGAATAGAATAAAGACTGCTCAGCTGCCACAGAAAGAAAATTTTAAAGTACTCAAGGAACTGCGAAATACCAAAGAACAGAAACCTGAATTCTCACAGGAAGACTGCCAGAACGTTCAGGATTTCTTTATCAGGAAAATCGATAACCTCCTGGGAGAAATTTCCCAGATGCAAAGTTTTGACTGCCCATTACATATCATGCAGGACCCTGCTGATGTACGGTATCCTATAAACAATCTGCCCTTGATTACTAAGGAAATTCTGGCCACCCTGACGGAGAGAGTAAACTCGGGTTCGCAGGTAGATCCTTGCCCACCCAGTGTTTTTAAGCTCGCGATGTCAGGAGTGGAAGAGGATGTGCTTACCCTCTTTAATAGTTCCCTAGAGACGGGACAGGTCCCGGTGTCCTTTAAAGAGGAAAGGCTGATCCCGTTTATCCCATTAACTTGGCCTCGAAGAGACATGCGCTATGGCTTCCTGTCACCCTCTATCTGGATGTTTGTGCCAAGCGTACCTCTCAAATGTCCCAAGAAGTTTCGAAACCCCCTTGAGTTGCCTTTCGTTCCTTCCTTTTTCTCCAGTATTTATTTCTTTGCGTATATATGCATTACTTCCTATGTTATTATGCCTCTTATGATGTACATTTTCCGCCTCTAGCCTCATTCCCTTCTTCTTTCCTTTTTCTCCTCTTTCTTCCTTTTCCTCTCTCGCATTTTGTATCTTTTAATACTTATTGTACCACTCTACTACATTATATTTATTGATGATACTGTTTACCTTTTATTTTTGTATTGCCAAATTTGTTTCTCCCAATAAAATTTTACTTGAACTTAAAAAAAGAAGCCAGGGGCCGATGTTAAAAATCATAAAAATTACAGGCCCATTTCTCAATAACCTTTTCTGGCTAAAATGATTGAGCAGCATGTTTTGAGTCATCTTTCAAAACACTTGGAGACCAATGCCCTATTAGAGCCTAATCAGGCTGGTTTTTATATAATTTATAAAATTACAGCATGGAGCTGGTGATGGTATCCATTTTAGACGAACTAAGATGTAGAGCTGACAAAAAGATCCCTGGGGCCCTGGTGCTCTTAGATCTCTCAGCCGCGTTTGACACGGTGAATCACAACCTACTGTTGAGACGCGTGAGAGATATGGGCATCGGGGGGACCGCGCTGGGCTGGTTAACATCATTCCTGCAGGTAAGATCGCAGAGGGTCCAGCTGTCAGACTTGGTCTCTACATCTGCGGCAATAACATGCGGAGTGCCGCAAGGATCTGCCCTCTCACCGCTCCTTTTTAATATATACCTACAGCCACTGATTTCTGCTCTAAATCAAATGGAGTGTCAAATTTTTAACTACGCCGATGACACACAGATTATCATACAAATTGAGGAGTCATCTGATACCCAGGCTAGGTTACATAACATCTTAAAATACACGACTAACTGGATGTCCACCAACTCCCTGAAGATTAATCCAGAGAAGACCGAAGTACTGCCTATTACCACCTCAAGCAATCCTCGGAACGATCTTCTCTGGCCTCAGGAGTTGGGTAGGACACCGACACCTGCAAAAGTGGTGAAAAGCCTGAGTATCCATATAGATGGTAATCTATCCATGAAAAATCAAGTGTCTTCGGTGGTTGGCACTTGCGCTGGCCTCCTAAGGCAACTCCGGAAAATTTTCCCAATGCTCTCATTTTCCACACGAAGGACGGTGGTGTCCGCAATGATTCTAGGACGTCTCGATTATGGGAATGCCCTCTACATTGGGCTTCCCCAGCAGCAACTTTCGAGACTACAAATCGTGATGAACGATGCAGCCAGATTGATTTTTGGAAAGCCCAGATACACTCATACCTCTCCTCTCTTACGCCAATTACATTGGCTTCCGATTAGGCAGAGGATCTTATTTAAAGGTCTGTGCATCGCTCACAAAGCGGTTTATGGTAATTCACCCAATTATATTAAAGCCAGGTTGGTGCAATATACACCTAGAAGAACCTTACGTTCATCTGATGACGCTCTTTTAGTGAATCCGCGCTATCATCTGACCACCTTGGGTGGACGGGCTTTTTCAACCACTCTCCCCTTAGCCTGGAATAAGCTACCATCAAGTCTCAGGAAGGAACCAAATCTAATGCCTTTCAGGCGATCTTTAAAAACAGTGCTTTTTCGAGAAGCATGGGGTATGATATAACTGGGGTGTCTACTCTCTGAATGGTTCAGGTTTTCTTCAAGTACAAGCGCTTAGAGACCAATCGGTGATAATGCTCTATATAAATATAATAAATAAATAAATAAAAGAGTGTAGGGGATAGCGAGGAACCTTGTGGGACTCCTAGCGTAACTGGAACAGGTTTGGACAGGGTGTTGTTGACCTTGAATTTTTGAGTCCGGTTTTGCAGAAAAGAGGTAAACCACTTGAGCACTGATCCTGATAGACCCATTCTGTGTTTCAACAGATCTATCAAGTGCTCGTGTTTGACCATATCGAACGCTGAGGAGAGGTCTAGTAGGATAAGAAGGCAAGCTTCATTTTGATCAAGTATTTATAGTGCATCATCAATGATGTGTGTCATGGCTGATTCCGTGCTGTGGTTTGCACGGAAGACGGATTGGTTTTTGTTTAGAAGGTTGAAGTGATCAATATGTTTTGTCAGTTGGTGTTGAACACATTTTTCCAGAAGTTTGGCCAAGGTGGGAATATTGGAGATTGGGCAGTAGTTGTTTAGGTCTGTGGGGTCAGCTGTGAGTTTCTTTAGGATGATTATTAAAGTCCTTTTTCCAGCTACGCTGACCCTAGCCAGCTAGGAAGTCGGTGCTCTAGTATAAAGGGAGCCAATACTGCAAGAGTTTTCCAAAGTGCCTTACTGTATAAGTCACCCTGGCTTCCCAAGATTAGATCCCTTTAATGTTTATGGGTCTCAGATTGCATTTTTATACTTCACCAGCCTCCGAGCATGAACTATTAAACCATTTAATGGATATTTGTGGGATGTTTGGACTTACATTGTTCAGTCCCGAACTTTTAGGCAGTCTGGTAGTTAATGTGCCATCCTTGTGGTATTAGATTGGAGTAGGAAAGTGAGCACAGTCTGATATATTCTTTGTTATAGGTCTTTCTAACAACAAGGGTAAGACTGTTTCCTGACTGGGGAATCAGGGAGCTCATCTAACAGATATCTGTACGAGTGCTACTTGGGCATCTGCACATACCTTACTTAGTTCATCAGATTCCTTGACATAGTCCTCAAGCACTTAATATAGTTTTTCCTTTATGTTGCATTACAGGCTTAATGCAGCATTCTTGTTCTATTTTGGAACTGGGATAAGGAAGAGTGATGTTTACCTAATTTGGCAAGAATTAAGTTATCTAGCTTTGCACAATTTGCTAAATCTTCTATGTTTACCAACTTCTGTGCAGGGGTTTTCCCACACAAACTATTTTTGTTGGCTGATTTTCTCCCCCTAAACTACTTTTTATTAGAACAATTGAGCTAAAATTGTAGTTCTGCAGTGATTGCTCCTTCTACTTTTTTCCACGTCTTCTAAATATAAAAACGTACATTTGTGGTTCTTAGACTAGGGGATTGGCTGTTTTTGAAACATCTATCTAGGTGGCGCAGGCCTTTGGAAACAATAATGTGCAGTGGTTGTTGTGTGTTTGAGGAATCGTTCCAACATGCAGTCTGTAGCTGTTCTGCCCAGTTGGAAGAACGGAAAGCGGCCTGAGACCAGAATAGACAAGCATTTGCAATGCAATAGGCCTCGCAGCATTCAACTTTGAGTTATTGGCCTTGTATATGACAATGTGTTGCATGAATTTTTTTGCAAACTCTATATTGGCTGGTGGTGTTTGTGCCCGGTGAAAGCATACACTGACGGATGGTGGTGTTTGTGCCCGGTGAAAGCATGCACTAACAACTTATGGTGTCTGTGCCTGGTGAAAGTGTGCACTGACGGCTGGTGGTGTGTGCCTGGTGAAAGGGTGCACTGGCGGCTGGTGGTGTGTGCCTGGTGAAAGGGTGCACTGGCGGCTGGTGATGTTTGTGCCCGGTGAAAGCGTGCACTGACGGCTGGTGGTGTTTGTGCCTGTTGAAAGTGTGCACTGATGGCCGGTGGTGTGTATGCCTGATGAAAGCGTGCACTGATGGCTGGTGGTGTGTGTGCATGGTGGAAAAGCGTGCACTGACATGTTTAAAAGTAAAGTGCGCCATACTGCGATTGCTACAATAGTTAATTGTGGATGTGTTAACAATTGATGCGTGCACTGATGGCTGGTGGTGTGTGTGCCTGTAGAAAATGTGCCCGGCGCATTCAGAAAACAGTTGTGGCCACATCAAAGGGCTGCCGCTGGCTCCGGTCAGCTGGGAGCCTAGAGCGCCACATAACCCCTAGCTAGCGCATTTTAAAATTTGTATATTCCTCTTCAGCTACCCAAGAGGTGGCAGGTTCACCAACAATGTATTAAAAATGGTTGTGGGGCTGCAGGAGCATGTCAGTCACACAGGAGACCCACTGAAGTTTTTTATTATTGATGTATTTGATTGTGTAAATCATAACCGAGGTATTTGATTATGTCAAAGGTGACCTGAAACGTAATATCACCCGTAATATGACAGATTATTTCGTTTTTTATGTCATCGGTGATTTAATAAGTGAGGTCATGAGCAGTGTAATGAATGGTTATGATTGTGGTGATATAAAGGCTAATGAACATTAGGTATATTTTTTGTAATGTCAGTTACATACTGATGTTAGTAGACACGCTGAAAGACTGTTTCTTTTCTTGCACTACAACTACCAGAAGCCCCTGCCTGAAGAACACTGCAGGTGGGTCTACACCACTTGCAAGGATGCTTTCTTCTACCGTAGGGCAGGACATGCTGAAAAGCTGTTTCTGTGCCACTACGGCTACTGGAGGACACTGTGGCTAGAGTGTTTAAAAGGGTGCTTTCTTCTCCAGCCACGCAGGACACTCTGAAAGATCGTGTATGTGCTTACTACAACTTCCAGAAACCCTTGCCTGAAGGATACTGGGGGCAGAGATACAGTGCTTGAAAGGGGACTTTCTTCTCCTTCTTGGGTCTCATCTTGGTCTGTGGCCTGACTATTCCTAACCAGCATAGGTAAGCATGAAGCCACATCTAACATCATTCCTAATTCTGCTTGCAACAGCACTACCTTTTTTTTATTATTATTTTTTTTAGATTTTTTTTTAAGCAACTCTGATAATACAAACAAATAAAAAGAAACAATACGAATACAAATCTTAAATTTAACAAAGATTTGCATAAAGTCATATTAACAAATCAAACATTCCATATACTTATTATAAACCTACAACAGCACTACCACTGCTATCAGCAGCATCCTTAAGCGGGCCATAGGGGTTGCCACTAAAGAGATTGTGCTCATGGAAAGTATATTTTCACAAGAGTCCAAGGGCATATTTATTCATCAAGCTAAATTGGACCTAACTGAGACTGGTCCTGCCTGTTGCTGTGTTGGGTCGGATCCCTGTGAGCCCACAAAACTGAGCTGTGCCTCTAAATGCTCATTCCGTATTGCACCGGTCACTAAAAACAGAACAAAAGGGGCCGCTAAACCAGTAACAGCAAACAGACATCTGGGGCTGCTTTTACTGAGGCTGCTCCCACCTCTGCTTCAGATACCACAGAATCATGCTTTTTAAAGTGTGTTGTGATAAATTCAGTACGATTCTGAAAGATAATTTGCGACTGATTATAAAGCGTTTGGGTCATATTGAGTAATTTCTAATTGCTGCCAGATTCTTAAAGTCTCATGAGTTTAATGCTTCAGCGCATCAGGTGGAAAAACGCAACAGACAGTTCCCCCCCTAACAGAGAAAGTGGCCTCTGGTTGAATCTACCAGCCTTGCTGCACACTGTCGCTTCACACACCACATCTCCCTGTAAAGATAAATCATGCTCATAATACACCAAATCAAAGTCATACAGGAGGAGTGCATACACCGGCCTGCCTCGTCAGCAAACGCAAAGTACCTTTAACTGGCAAGACGTTATCACCATTGGAGCGCCTGGCACAAGGGACTGTCCCAAGAAGCATCTATTGTGTAAAAACGAGCAACACTCGGTACTAGCCACCGCTCTGCGCCCGTATTTAGAACTACAAAGTGATGTCAGCAATATGGCGTCTGTAGTCTTTGTACAGAAGCAACGTGCGGCATGTGTATCTAGGAAACTTCAAAAGGGGAGACAACCTGAGCCCAAAAAGTCTCTGTCAGTCAAAACCGCACCTCCACAAACGAGTGTAGGGATTTAAAATCCGAATGCTCCCCAGATGCGCCGCAATGTCCTGACGTGTGATGAACTACAAAATGACGTCATAGCGTAGACGTTTGTAGTTCGCACTCCGGAAGCCCGCGCACGCGCCCTCGGATGGCCAGAGAAGCAGTGCTGGTGACGCGGGGCTCCCATGCCCGAGGGAGAGCCCCGCGGAGTCTGCAGAAGTCAACAAAGCCGGTAAGTGGGGCTTAGTTGGAGGGGGGTGCGCTTGTGTGTGCAGCGGCGGCGGGGGGGGCGGGGGGGTCTCTGTATGTGTGTGTGTGTAGGTGCGCTCGTGTGTGTTTGTCTCTGTTTGTGCGCATGCGTGCAGGGGGAGGTGTGCCTGTGTATGTTTGCGCTTCCCAGGAGACAGCCACGGCGAGCGCGTTCGCGCGCGCGTGGCCTGCGCCGATCGCCTTTTGCGAGATGCGCGCGGCCAGGTACTGTCTCCTGGGAAGCGGATCCAGCGACAATAGGTCGCTGGCGGAGACAGCGCTTACGTGCTGTTCAACGCCACGAGACCTAAAAAACCAGGCATCCGCACCTGCCTGCAGGCCATTATCAACACCCTCAATCCAGACAATACTTTTATGAACATTCAATTGGTCAAATTTTTGGACTGAGCAGTCAATAAATTAAGTAGGCAGGACGTAACTCGTGGTGAGTCAACAGCCACAAGTCTTAATAACTTCCACTGCAGTGCATCAGCTTTGTAGCACCTGGAGGCAGCCCCGGCCAGTTAAAAGACCTAAGAGTAATCCAGAGACTCTTTCTGATGATAAATGTACTGTAATGAGCTGCATAATGGCGAACGGTGGCTCTACCATGAAGGAACGGTCAGCCGGTAGCTCCAAGGAGGTGCTTGGCCGTCCCGCTTGCCCTAAGGAAATTCTCATGCGCGATGAACTTTGCACTTTGCACAATCTTGCCATGCTGAGTTTGCTTCTTTGCACTGTCACCACATTTCAAGCCCTTTCTCCGCAGAATACGCTCTATAAAATGTTTACGTGTTATACTTATAGCTATGTGTAGCATGTACTAATGTTTGTAGGTATTTATTTCTTTAAGGAATTTTGAGCTTAATTATGTATTCGTTTTTAAAGGAAATAACTGGTCATGGCAACCAATAATTTTGAAACAAGTCTCCTGCTTCCTTGCATCTTGCATTTTGCAAAACCCTGTTTTACCGCAGCATCTTTTATTTAACTACATTTGCTTTCTGAGCCTAATGTAATCGTCTTGAATATTGAGTTGTTTGCCAGGCAGTTCAGTAACTCTTGTCTCACAGTAAGAGCAAAATTACTTGAACAATTATATAGTATTATGATAAATTGAATTTAATGAACTCTTTGTATATGAAATGATAATGTACTGTTTATGTTGTTTAATTTTGTAATGGTTTTAAGTAACCGAACAGTAAATGTACATATAATATTAAGACGTCTTTGCAAACTTGACAAACTTCACAAAGATACTAAAGTGTGAAAAAAATATTCACAAAGTTGATGAGGAGAAATGTTTCTCACTATCTCCTTATTCCCGTTATCTCGGTTACTCAGCTATTTCTCTTCATAAACCTTATCCCAAGCCATTTACTCTCTCTCCACTGTGTATTGTGTACACTCTAATGATTCAAGGGCATGCTATACCCCTGTATATTATCAAGTGCGAAACACAGAGTTCTGAATTTCGAACACAACATGTCTTTCCTCAACTTTAATTATCAACATACCCCTGAATTTCTCTACTTCGCCTACACCCAGCCACCCCCGTCGGATCTCACCTTGACTTGAATGAACCTTCGGTAATCTCTGTCACCAGCCCTAAACTGTTTCTGCTCCCATTGTACCAGGAAGCTGGTGAACTTTGCCCTCGGAGACCCCTCCTCTCCTGGTCATAAATGGACAAATTACTGGCAACTAAAATAGTACTTCTGTGAAACCTAGTCTTGGTCTGGTCGAAGGCCACAGATGAAACGCAAATCTTACCAAGCCTATGAAAAACAAACAGACCACGTAAACACCCGAATAAGTAGAAGTCCTGTCTCTGGACACAAACACAAGGACACACCTTCTTAAAGAGCCATTGTTTTGGTCAAATGCTTCTCATGCTATTTAAAGAACTGGACGGAAAGAAGGCTTTTGGCTGTGATGTTTAGAGACAAAAAACGTTTTTCCCTGTTACATAATTCATTTTAAGGGAGCATGTCTGTATAGGCTATCTATTTTTGTGAACAATTTCATAGTGCAGCAGTGGAGGGCGCATTGGCTATTGAAAGGGCAAGCTGCTTCATTGCAACAAAATGAAAGTAATTTTGCCAGAATTCATTTGCCATAAAAAAACACTTAAGGGATGTTACCTTATTTCATGGGTTTTGAAATTCTTTAACTGGAACCACTATCTGAGACTATCAGCATACAACTTTCTTTTTTTCTTATGACTGAGAACAGTGACATGTATCATTCTGCTATCCTCTCTAACTTCTAAAGCACAAGAGGGTATGTCTTGTTTGCTTCCCTTCCACCGAAAATACCCAAAAAGGGGCAGTGTAACCAAAATTAGCAGCCTAGCAAACAAGGCGGGAATATGATATATGCATAGCTATATTCACCCATCATGTATGCCGGCTAAATTGTCTTGCTAACGCATATTGGTCACTGTCAGTGTGAGGATGAGTGCCCAGCATGGCACAATACGTTGAGGGTCAACAGGACTGTACCACTGTCTTTTTTGTTTTTTTGCTGTTTTATATAGTGCAAACTCCACCCGAATGTATTGGAGCGCTTTACGTGAGCACGTTACATTACACAAGGACACATTCATTATTTTTTGTAGGTACGGTGAGATTAGGTGTTTTGCTCAGGATCACAGGATGTTGAGCCGACGCTGAGACTCGAACCTGGTTCCCCAGCTTCGAGGTCAACCGCTCTAGCCGTAAGGCTACAACCTCTCGCTATTATATCCATGGTATGATATTTTTCCCTTTGAGGTATGATAATGTGCCCAGCTTGGTCTGTTGTACCCACTTGCGCATCCTATATTATAAATCTAGGTATGCCACCAGACTGAATTTATCACTATCGTCTACGAAGCTAGACATGGCATTGTAACAAGCAAGCCAGGTTGATATACTCTTTGGATCCTATTAGATGTGCTGTATGGTTTCATATCCAGCTATGGGATACCATTATAATCAACTAGGTATGAGGGTGTACCCAGGCACCAAAGTAAAAGTGGCCCCTTAGTGAATTAGATAGCCAAAAAGTGGCCTATGATTTCAACCAGGGGCAGTTTTGAGCTTGCATAGGCACCCTGTATAGGTGTTTTGCAAGGCATGGAAGACTGCGTGGACTTGAGCTTGCTAAAGGCAATGTTTGTCCTAATATCAGGAAAATCAGCAGATCATAAAACGGGTCCACAAACAGCAAAAAAACTGACCCACACACTGACATGTCAGACCAGTCCTTCTGGTTCTGCCTGGTTGCCCCATAGGCCAGTCTGGCCTTGACTACTGTACTTCTAAATGCAAAGTAATAACCCCAATCAGAGGGCTCTTGCCAAACCCTGGTCTCCTGAGTATCTGTTGGCAACACAGCCCTGTCGATGGATCCGTCAGTGCTCCGTTGCCCAACATCGATCCCAAAATAAGAAAATATGTGTTAGGTATAGAAAGTAGGTAAGGACTTGATAAGCATCTCACAAGACACCGAGGACAACTTGACATACCTGTAGCAACAGAGACAGTGCAAAGAAAAACTACAATCCCCACAGTCCTCTACTGACCACCAAACACCCTTCCCCTTCAGACTCCAGGGAAATCACCCCATAAGCCAAGCACAACCATTAACTTTGCTTGAGCAAAGTCTCCCTGTGGAACTCCCATTTTTAGTGGCAAGGCAGGGGGATGCTGTTTATCTATGTGTTTTGTTTTATAGATTTAATATAGGCATGTTTCCGTTTTTTTATACATATGCATCCTGAAAGATATGTATGCCTTCCATTTTCTCACTCAAGACGTCACTGAAGTTGTCAGACACAGAAAAGTACCGTTTTTTAGCTAATCAAAGTAACGTGAATCCGTATTGAGTGATATTTGTTGTGTTACTGCCTGCCCATCCAGGCACTTTCTTAAGTACTATCCACGCAAAGTTGGAAGTGCTTCATTTGGAAAATAAAGGGAGCCGGCGCCCAAAGCTCTCTGCAAGCGCAATTAAATAAATGATGGAAAATTAAGTCCTGTCCACAAAACTGAGTGCTGGTAGCGACTACCTGCAACGACCAGCTATGAAGCCATAGACGCAGCAAGCCCATATCAGAAAAGCATCAAAAGTGCAGATGGCAGAAGAATTGTTATCAAAATCGCCATTAAAGTCCGTAAACATCTGTTCACTGACTCCATTTGATCTTTCTGTGGCTACCGGAAATTGTCATGGACCTACCTTTAACAGAAGCAGCGAGGGCGGGTATTATGCAGAGGAACGTCACAACGAGTGGCTTCATGATTTGCTGTGCGACCCTCCAGAGCAGCACAATGAAATCTTCAGTTTCTGGAAGCAGGGTCAGCAGAATGTATCCACACAGGCCCCTGACCTGTTCAGCCGCGAGCAGGGGGAGAAAAGAGGCAGGGATTCGCCAGGGTAATGTTTATCTAGATGTAGTAAGGGTCAGATTCCAAACTCCATGCACAGGCGCTATGCTGGGCAGAGCTCTTGTTGTTAATTATTACACACCGCTGTCTGCAGCAGGCTATTGTTCCCTGCCTTGCCTTTTCTTATCCATGACAGGCTGGCACCAGATAAACTGCTCGGATTAAGGATCATCTGCATAAGGGCTCTGGAACAGGAACAAGTAACTGGTGTCTTTGTGACACCTAACCCACCCTTTGCAGCGTGTGTGTGTTTTTCAAGGACTACGGGCCTAATTCTCAAAGTTTTTTGCGCACTTGCAAATAGACTATAAATAAATACATGCATACATAAATACATAAATAAATGCATACATACACATATACATACCCACATACATTCAAATGTAAACATACATACCCAAATACAAAACGCGTTGACATAGCCAATAGGTCTCGCCTTTGGGGCCTTATAAGTGTTTAGCCAGAGCTATTGACTTTGCCAATGTCTTCAAGCTGTGCTGTAGAGAAGTGTGGCTGCTGTGCAGCATGCTGAAAAGTTATAACACTAGCAGCGGCCAGACGCTAGGGGAGAATCAACAGATGCCAGATTCCGAGAGCAGGCTGAGGTGGTGCTGAGTGATGCTGATGTGGTGGTGGTGGTGGTGGTGGTGACTGGTGCGGAGACAATGCTGAGGTGATGCTGAATGATACTCAGGTCTTGCTGAGTGATGATGATGTGGTGGTGTACTAGTGCAAAGGCGATGCTGAGTCATACGGATGTGGTGCTAAGTGATGCTATGGTGGTGCTGAGTGATACAGATGTGGTGATAAGTGATGCTGTGGTGGTGCTGAGTGATGCTCTTGTGGCGTTCAGTGATGCTGTGGTGGTGCTGAGTGATGCCGTATTGGCCCTGAGTGATGCTGTGGTGGTGCTGAGTGATTCTGTGGTGGCGCTGAGTGATGCTGTAGTGGTGCTTCGTGATGCTGTGATGGCCCTGAGTGATGTTGTGGTGGTGCTGAGTGATGCTGTGGTGGCCCTGAGTGATGCTGTGGTGGTGCTGGGTGATGCTTTGATGGCGCTGAGTGATGCTGTGGTGGTGGTGTGTGATGCTGTGGTGGCCCTGAGTTATGTTGTGGTGGTGCTGAGTGATGCTGTGGTGGTGCTGAGTGATGCTGTGGTGGCCCTGAGTGATGCTGTGGTGGTGCTGAGTGATGTTGCTGCAAATTACACCAAGTTCACGTCATCTACATTAAAGGTTATTCTATTGGTCTTTTGACGAAGCCTGCGTCAGCCGTAGGTTAGAGGAGCGCAAACTAGAACCATGCCCCTTGAAGCACTGTACAGTGTAAACAGATTGTCATTAACTGCATTTTACACCCCGACCCTGCGTGCTTCAACAGTATTTAGCGTATTTAACAGTATGAGAGGCGAGGCCAATGTCAGGGGCAAAGTAAAGCATCATTTCCACCCACAATTGTCAGTCAAATATGAAAACTCACGAGAAGCTCCTGCGACTTGCAAGTCCCATCCTGAAAATGAGTGACGCCATGCCTCCGCTGTTGAAGGGCACAGCGCATAGTCTTTCAGCAGAGGCTGTTGGCCGATGGGTAGGCAGACTAAGGGAATGGACAGTTGTTTCATTGGGTGCCGTGATGTGACGTGGGAAAAGCAGGTAACTTGATTGACACAATGAGCAAGTTGCTTGTACTTGCAGGCTGCAGCGGGAGAGAGAGGCGGAGGGGAGCACCTGCGAGTGGTGCTCATGCGCTGGGGAGAGCAGTCTGCTCCCTTTCAAAGCACATACTCGTGCTTGTGGCACACCGTTGCGCACTCCCGCAAGCTGTATGCCGCATGCGCGCTGCGTAGGCATAACCTAAAAATGGGGGTCACTGTTCCTAAAAGGGGAAAGATAACTATCTAGAAGTTGGACAGTCCATGAGGGACAGTCAGCGAGACTGTTCCTTGTTGCCCTGACACATCCTGATGAATGTCATGCTTCATCATAGGGCGGTTGCTCCTCATCGGGCCGGCGCTGCAATGCCCTGCAGGTCCCCTTAAGGGTCACTTTACCAGAGATCATTGGTCTTTATGCTGTTTGATGAGTGCAAGTAGTGTCTAAGTGGGCTGGTGTGGAGTGTGCTGCGAAGCGAGGTAAAACTGATTGGGGATATCACCTAAACCTTTAATACCTGGATTCCCCTGTCAGATTAAAAAACCTCATAGGTTAGTGCTACTAAGGTGTTAATAATGTACCCTAATCGTCTGGTTTTTGCACCCCTAAAAGGGTCAAACTCTGGTCAACATGTTTTGCGCCCCTAATGATCAAAAAGATCTGTGGCGCTTCTTCAGGACCATAAATATGGGTGAGTTTCCTACCCCAAAATTGTGTCAAAAAGAGTACACTAACAGTGGTACTTACTTGTCTTGGTGTTGGGTTTGTTAACCTATGACTGTGAGTTAAAAAGCCCTATGGGATGAGGCACAGGTGCCGCACACTGGTGTGCTACAGGTTTCCAGGTGCGAGCCGCTTGCCTCACCTACCCTGATCCTCCGCTGTTCCTGAAAGATACATACACATACATAGATACATACCCATACACATACATAGATATATACATACATACATACATACATACATACATGTATACATACATAAGTATTTTGCGAAGGTAATTTCCCAATCCTGTTTCACAGAATGAGGCTGGATGTATTTTTACCTCCGAACATTGGATATGTAATTCTTGTCACTGTGGTGGAGTTTGCAAAAGACAGATCGAGGGGCTCAGGACTGCAGTGCGGCTATTCTTGGGTGGTCCTTCCTGTAAAAGACAGTGAATACCTCCAAACACATACCGTAGTGATTGATTTTCTATTTTTCTATTATATGCACAATGTATGGTGAAGTGGTCTGGTTTTACGATATAATTAAGAATGTATTGGTCAATGTTTAAATAATATTCGTGGTACATATTTTAAATATTGTGTGATGTGAAGATGTTTTGATTGCAATGATGTTTATTAATCAAGCAATACAGATTTATATCTATATACATATCATACCATAGTGGCTATTCTCAGACTTCTTTTAGGTAGTTTCCCACATTGGAAATACTTGTAAATGTACTGCTGTAGAGAGGGAGCACGGAATGCATTGAAGGACTTCCTCCACGGGAACCATACTTTCCCCACAGCGGTCAAAAAAAGTGAAATAGGCAAATGCACATTTGGGTCAGATTTCCATATGCAAAATCTTCCACATGGTGGCATTTCTACGTGCATACACTTAAGGACTCTAGGAAAACTACCCGTGTGGTAGTTTTTCAGACATACTGAACCCATTTTTGTCAGTCCCTTAGAAGTTAGACATTTGCTCCAAATGCTGGAGTAATCCTATGGGAGTAAATCCTAGAGATTCTTCTGACTTTTGTGATTCGAGCCTTTACTGTTTAACAGTGGGTGACAGGCATAGCTTTATAGTCTCAGCTAATGCGGTAACTTCCTTTCAGTTACCAACACTACCCACACTTCTATGCGCTGCATTACAGCCTACAGCCCTTCTTCTCTGCAACTCATTCGTGTAGCTACATCAGCTAGTACCCACTGCACAGCACTGTGTTTATCATGTACCTTTGTTTCACATACGTCCTGATTGAATCACTCACTCATCCTCTAGAGGAGGATAGAATGGATACATCCGACTGGCTAACATGAGTGGAAGGGAAGTGAGGGGGTTGTCTATCAGGGCCTGCATTGCCCGTTTTCCATGAATATTCCATTACCATAACTAATGGGTGAGGCTGCAGTGTAGGAATTACACAGCAACTAAGCAGTTTAGCCTGTTGCATGTGCAGTCTCTAAAATACCCATTTTCATTCTGAAGTTGCCATAGCTTTCGCTACAGTAATTCAAATGCTTATACAAAGACCTGCTTCCCAGTTATAAAGAGTACAGATCGTGAGTGAGAGAGGAAGAACACGCTTCCCACTTGCACAGTACAATGTAGCATGTGCTTTCAGGGCCACTTTTTTCTGCAGATGGAATGTAGAACGGATTGACAAAGTATGAAATTGATTCAAACTCTAACTACATAACCTTTGTTAGGGAAATGCTGTTAAAAATAAATAAAGCGATACAAAAGGGGATGATGGACGGAGCGCTCCGTCCATCATCCCCTTTTGTATCGTTAAAAATAAATAAGCAATGTATAGATACACGGGGATAAAAAGATCACTGCTCTAGGTAGCGTGTTACTACAATCCATGCTTATTTAGTTATAGGAATATTAAATATAGTCTGCTTAAGCTCAGTGATCTGCGTAATATATGGCTGTGAGAAAGTGGCTCTATATATATATACTGGACAATAAGGTAGTACAGTGTGTATAGAGTCCACCAACCCTAAAGGTATAACAGAGGTTAAAGTCAGAACTGACCTTACTCCCCAAAGTGGTAGCTTGGTCGAGCAGTAAGGCAGTACCAGAGGACAGTGTAAAGCATTTGTTGTACACACTCAGTCAGCAAAAGGTTTCACACACTCAAGAACTGAACTCCAGGCCAATTGTTGTTATATCCTCAGATATAGTTGTTTTATTTTTAGAACCAATCAGTTATAAAAATATACTTTTCGAGATACGAGTACTCTCATGTAAATACTTTGCAGAGGAGCAATAAGTTTGTGCACACAATAGTTACAAGATAGCTAATAAGCAATACAGTTCTGAACACACACTCTAGCATTGAGCTCAATAGGTTTTTTCATAGGAAAGTACAGTTGATTACTTAAACCCCTTCAGTGCTCATGACAAGGTCAACTCGTCATGGGTTTTACCTGCTCTGTGCTTATGACGAGTTGACCTTGTCATGAACAATGGGAAAACAAAGGATCCAGCACACAGCGGGAAAACCCCTAGCAGCCAAGGTGTTTTAAAGGGTTACTTTGGTAGTTCCAGGACTAGATCTTAGATTCAGTCCTGGGGTCTAAGCTGAAACCAAATTAGCAAAAACGTTTTAGTTACTGTGGTGAATTTCCCTGAATATAAAGCTGTTTTAAAAGTTGACACTTAGAAACTTTTCAAGATGATTCTGACAATGTTATCCAATGGGAGGAAATTCAGGTTACAGGTAAAGTACGATCGCGTTACTTTTGTAACCCAGCACTAGTCTCCTAGGGCCAGCACTGGGGGCTTAACTCAAAACAGGTAGGTAATTGCGTTTCAGTATTTCGTTCGATTTTTAAAGAATATTTGCAGTTTTCAAAAGTAGACAGAAGGAATTTCATAGAAAAGCAGACAATGGATTCCTATGGAGAAAATACAGGTTACTAGTAAACCCAATAGGGATTACTTTTGCGGTTCAGTACTAGGCGGAAAGGTACAGTACTGGCTTCTCCCCTGATCACAGGTGAGTACTTTTGAATTCGGACTTTGGCTGATTTTATAGGAATATTTTCAGTTTTCAAAACTTCATACTTCGAAAATTTTCAAGTCAAAATGGGTCAATGTTATCCAATGGCAGGTAAGTGAATTACCGGTTTCCAGGTGAGTACTTGGTTGGTGAAGTTAGGGTTCTGGGCGTAGACTCAGGGGTCCCCCAGGGTCAGGTAGGTACAGTTAGTACACCCTCAGCGGCACAGGGGCGGCGGGGTGAAGAGATAGTTAGGCCCAATGTTAGTGAATGAGAGGCAGGGGGCCGTTGGTTGGTGGCGGCTGCCTAGCAGGCCACGCGGCTCGGCTCCTGGTCACTTGCTCAGGGCAAGGGGGAAGTAGATTAGGACAGAGAGGTCGCAGCCAGCGCCACTCGAGCGGCTGGGTGCAGGGTGCTTTTGAGCCGTCGGGCGCTTAATGTTATCCAATGAGGATCTTGACAAAGGAACAAAGGCTGCAGGCTTGGGGACCGTGACTCTCCAGGGGCGACCAGCACTTCGAGAGGTAAGTTGGGATCTTGGAGCACAGGTAGGTACCCCAAAGGGAGGCACAGGGGGCCGCGGGGCGCCGGGTGCAAGGGTGTCTTTAGGGGTCGGAGAAGCTTACCCTCGGCTGGTCGCGGTTGGGGTGGCCCCTGGTTCTGAGTCTGTAGGCGTCGGCTGGTTCATCGAGGAGGGTCTTTGGGCACTAGACTTTGGGTCCTAGTCGCCAGGGGGACGTCCTCGTGGTCTTGGTTCGGGTTGGCCCGGCCCGGGCTCGGCTGGTGCAGAGTGGGCTGGTCCGGAGCTTCCTGGAGGGCACCAGGTGGGTTGTTGCAGCAGAGCCTCTGCTGATGGGAGTCCCAATCTTCGAGAGGGCCAAGGCAGGCAGGTCCTCTGGGTGTCCCAAGGTTGCTGTCCGCGGTGGTCGCCGGGATTAGGCAGGAGCAGTTTCCAGGATCAACAGGCTGGTAGGGCTGGGGCCAAGTCAGTTGTTGTTGTCCTGTTGTTAGCAGCTGCGCGGCGGGTCTTCTTCTTCTTGATATTCTTTCTTCTTGTTGGTTTCGGGATCTAAGGAAGGAAGGTTCAGGGAGCCCCTAAATACTAAATTTAGGGGCTTTACAGGTAGGGCAAGGGCAGGGACCAATGGGTCCCTGTCCTGGGGTGAGTACACCCCCTAGCCTGCTCCTCTCCTGTGGGAGGGGGGCAGGAGCCTAGTTGGGATTGGGCAAGACCCCCATCTACAAGATGGCCGGGGTCCGGGGTCCGGGGTCGTGCTTCACCTTGCCTCCTCCACCTGAGTGGTGGAGTTGGCACAGGTTGGCAAACCCCCTTCCTGACGTAGTTTTTCCCACCAGTCTTCCCGCAAGAGTGGGGGTAGGCCTGGTGGGGTGCTGGTTGCTGGTTACAGCAAATGGTCTGGAGAAGCTCTCAGAGGGGTTATGCCTTTGAAGCTTCCCCCTGTCCATCCTGGCGGAGGAGACATAGCACCTCGCCCAGGATGTGCTTTGTTGCAGACCCAGGAGAGCGGGTGGCTCTCCACCCAGGGGTCCAGCAACATGTCTGCTGTGTGGCAGCCTCTGCAGCCACTCAGCCCAGATGTGGATTGTCGGTTTGGGTTTTTGGAGGGCATCTCTAAGATGCCCTCTCGTGCATTTTACATTAAATTCCACACTGGCATCAGTGCGGGTTTAATGTGCTGAGAAGTTTGGTACCAAACTTGTCAGTCTTCAGCGAAGCCATTATGGTGCTGTGGAGTTCGTAAATGACAACCTCCCAGCACCATATACTCTTAAATGGCAACACTGCACTTTCAGTGCCCAGGAAGGGTCCTGGGTACTGTAGGGGCACAGGGCTCATGCACCTGGGCCCTCACCTCTGGCATAGGGAACCCAGCTAGCGGGGTGACTGAAGTATGCCAGGGCAGTGGGTTCTGTGGGCATGGCACACAGGGATGTGTGCCATGTCGACTCTTGCTTTAGTTCTGTACTTAGGCACTCAGCCTGCAAAGGCAGTGTGTGGATGCCAGGGTACACGGTCCCTGAGGGTGGCACAATAAGTGCTGCAGCCCTCAGAGGTCTTCTCTGGTCACCATGCCCTGGGTACCTAGGGTACCATTTACTAGGGGCTGACAGGTGGCCAGAGATGCCAATTGGGTGTTTTGTTTCAGCATAGCTTTTCTTTGTAGCGAAGGAACACAGGCCCTGGGTACCTGGTTGGCAGGGACCCTGGGCACACTCAGTCAAAGTACATCAGCAGTTCAGAAAAAAGTGGGGGCATACCAAGGCAAGAAAGATGGCACTTTCTCACAATGGCCCTAACATCTCTGCCGGCTGGGATTCCTGTGATAGACATACATTGCACATCTCCACAGTCAGGGAGAGTCTAGGATTCCAAAGGGAATGTACATAAGGGATAGGCTGAGGAGAAAGATTAGCCTATAGGCCTTTCAGATCACATCTGCCCGTGTGAAACTCTTCTAGAGTCTTTTCCCATTGAAGCAAGCAATCTGTACAGGAGCACTGGAGATGAGAAGGTGGAACTTTCTTTTCATAGCTGGGGGAGTAACTGGGCCAGCCAAGGCTGGAGTTAGAAGATTGGGAAAGTCGAGCTCAAAGGAACACAGTATCAAACCTATAATGCTTGTGTTGACTGGGACAGGGAATTACGTTTTTCTGGGAAGCATGTCCCTGGAATAGGAACCACACTACTCCAAAATATGGGAGAGAATGCATTGGATTCTTAGTCGAAGTCACTGTGAAGTTCTGGTGTCTCCAAACAGCTGACTTATGTTTTACCCTTTAACATGCTAAACTTGGCCCATTCCCAAGAGAGAACTGCCTGGAATGTTGAAACAGAAGACTTTTCAGCTTACTGGACTGAAACAGTTCAGTCTGCTGGACAGAGAGGTCTTTGGTTTGAATTGTCTCCAGCTTCCCTTTAAACCTCGTGTCCAGAGGATTCTTCAAGTTCTAGTTTTGCTCGACTTTTGCTGAGGGAAACATGAGTTCAGCTCATGCCACTGAAGCCTGCTTTTCTCTATGGATTCTCTCTCATGAGCCGGGGAGTGTATAATGTGGTGTAGAAGAGGTAGCATTCGCTGCCTGGTTGAAAACTAGTGGATAATTAAGTTACATCTGGACAGTTCTCAATCAGTCAATCAAACCAGGCTTGTGAAGTGCAGCTTATCACTCTTGAGGGTATCCAGGCGCTGAGAGTTCTTCTGCAGGGGTAGGGCTCCATTGAACAGCCTGGTCTTGAATTCTTAGTTTGAGCTCTTGCTGTATATGGTATTTAGAATAACAACAGGAACTAGGCATTTTTCTGTATGTGGTTACTGACACTTTAAGTGCGACCTGCAAGCAGAAACCATGGATCTGCGAATTAAGGGGCACGGCGCCAAAACTTTCCAACTAAGAAACATTATATTCTAAAAATCAATTACAAAAAATATAATCATCAGATAAAATATTCTTCAAAGACAGATCCTAATAGAATGCAAACATATAATAATTAATTCCAAGATTCAACATTTTTTAATTAGTATATTTAAATTAACTAATTATTTAATACACATTTCATTTTGTTAGTTCTAGAATAATAGAAAATAGTTACATTAATTTACTTTCATATTATACCTTAAACACTACACATTATATATAAAACATTTTCAGAATTGTTAATAACCTTTAATAATTGCCCATCTATTTTCCTATGAGGAGAGTTCTGTCACAGTGGTGGAGAGCTCCACCTACATTTGAAAATGACTCGAAGTATTTTTACATTTATAAATCCTGTTGTACGAAGCTCCATTAACTGATTAGATGGGGTGGAGACACATACATTTTCCCCTTTAATGTAAATCTACACTCCGAATTGGTGAACAGAAAAATCGCAGTGTTACACCTAGATGTTGTAGCAAATATACACACAACTAAATATACATGTGTGTTAGACCTGATATCTTTGGCAGGTATTCCCCCAAACTTTTTGCCTTCAGTCCCCCAATTTTATGCTGAACTCATTTTGTTGGCATTAGTACCCTAAGCACATTACCCCTGCTAACAAGTTGCAAAGTACTTGTGCTCTCTCTTTGAAACATGGTAATACTGGCATACACTCGATTGGCACATTTAACTTACATATAAGTCGCTAGTAAAGGGTATGACATACCCAGGGCCTGTAAATTAAATGCTATCAGTGGGCTGCAGCATTCATTGTGCCACCCACTAAAGTAGCACTGTAAAACAAGTCTCAGACCTGCCACTGCAGCCTGTAGTATTTGGAAGAACAAGGGGACCCACTCGGTAAGCAAGGACCAAGGGTATTAGTATAAATAAGCAACAACGGTCCTTGACAAAGGAGGTACACTATTGAATAAATATAGGCCACAATCTGAGCTATAATGAACAGGAAGTTCAGCCGGACCTCAAAATTTAATCAATAATGTAATAAGAAATTTATCAAAACAACATATTTACAGTGGGACACAATCCTGTATCCAACAAGGCTAGACAGACAATGAACAATATACAAGTGGTAGGGAGTTTCTCAGGCAATTTACAATAGGTGAGCAGCTAGAATTTAGATGGAATCAATTAGCTTGGCTCATGTAGAAAAAACACAATTATGGCGCAATTATGGCACATAATAGTGAACTAGTGTTTAGACTACATCAACTGTCGACGGCGTTTCGATCCAGTTAAAATCAAGGATCATCATCAGGACAACCAATGTATTGCCTGAATGTGCAAGCCTGTAATTACAAGGGGGAACAAAAAGACACAAGGGACATTGATTAATTGAGACGGATATTTCCGCGTGGCGGTGTGAGCCTACAATGAGGCAGAGGGTTCCGGGTATGGCGGCCATATTGGAAGGGGGTTAGTGTGTCCCTCTGTAAATATGTTGTTTTGATAAATTTCTTATTAGATTATCGATTAAATTTTTAGAGGTCCGACTGGACTTCCTGTTCATTATAGCGCAGATTGTGGCCTATAATTATTCAATAGTGTACCTCCTTTGTCAAGGACCGTTGTTGCTTATTTATACTGCAGCCTGTAGGGCAGATTTAGACTGCCATTTCAACTTGGTAGAATAAACCTTTTGCAAGGCCTAAAACTCCCTTTTAGGTCAAGCCTGTGCTGTCTGCATGACCTGCTGTTTTCAATAAAGGACTTTGCGCCTGCCTGCTGCTTACCAAAGGTTCAGTTTAGTGATGCCCGCTCGTATTTGCTGCCTCCTAACTAGTTCATGCAGTGATACGTCACTTCTGTTTTTACTGAGGAGCACCAGACAAGTACAGCTTCCTTACATTTGAATTACTTTTCTGTTGTTTGGGAGAACTCTTTTTAACATGCATGGTGCAAGGTGCGCTTTCTTAGCCCTGTTCCTGCAGTTCTTCCCTACCAGGTCTGTCCTCATTATTAGCCTGGAACTGGAATTCCCATGCTTCCCCTTAGCCCGGTGCTGAATCGCCTTTTATCCTATTTACACCGAAGATGGATTTATTCCTCAGCCTTGTGCTGGATCTTTCCTTTACCTACTTAGCACAGTGCTAGGTTGGCCATTCTGTTTCTTCGTTGGCCGCTGGATCGCTCTGATAGGATGAAAATGTATCACAAAACAACAATGTAAATACATTATCTTGATTTAATTCTTGGCCCCAGAAAGAATTTGATGACAAAAGTGGTGCTCAGAGAAGGTACTCGTGCAGATTTGAAATAAGAAGGGAAAAAAGGGGTATGGACCCATTACATATACCATATTGCTTTACATAGAAGCCTGTCCAACATATTTAATACATGGCAAAAACAAATTTTGTTCCCATCAGATTGAGTTTATTAATTTAGAATTGCCCCTCTGCGGACCATCTATGGAATTCAGGCCTGGATTCAATAGATGGTCCACAGAGGAGCTATATGGTATATTTAATCAGGTCATACCCCCCTTTTTAGGTTTCGCCTGGTCGTAGAACTGCGCAGCAGTGCTCGCGCAGGTGAAATCTTATGATCCTACAGTATGGGGGTTTGTCCCGCCTTCTCTTCCATTGGCTAGCTCCATAAATGGATGCTAGCCATTGGAATAGATGGTTGTCAATTACTCTGTCCCCGTCACAACGCGATTCGGGGGCGTTTCCGTGTCTTTTTTTAAGTCCCGCCCTCTCCTCTTCACATTGGCTGGAATTTTACCTTCCAGCCAATGGGAAGGGGAGCACGAAAAACACGCCCCCAAATCCGTTTTCTAGTAAATATGGGACTATGAGCGGTAATATTTCAATGCCGTTCTTTGTTTCCTTTCCTTCCCCCTCTCTCCCCCCTTTTTTTCCCCCTGTTCTTTTCTTTTTGCCCTTTCCGTTTTTTCTCCTCGTTTTTCTTTTTTCCCCTGTTTTTCCCTGTGTGGACCATGTGTGATTGTATGTGATTGACTTCACTTTGTATGGCACCATTAGGGGCTGAAAAATCGGTAGCCCTCCATACTACGCGGTTCCCAGTGTTCAGTCCATAGTCGGCCCCTTTCCTTCTGTAAGATGGCGGAATACGTGGTAACAACCTCGATACGTTTCCCATTCTGATGGAATCGGGGGTATACGTTAGTCCGCTTTTTACTTCTGCGATCCGCACGCCGATACGTGTGAGGTCAGCACGTTAGTAGAGGAGATGTTAAGAAGGTTTTCCCAGCGGGCACACGTTATGCCGGTAAACTTTGTTCCCGACGCATCCTGAATTTTCTTAGCCGTGTGGACTTAAGCCACCAGGTACGTGCAGACATCCCTGTTCTTAGTTAACATACAGATATAGAGCCCTCAACCGCTCCCTAGCTCGAAATTTAGCATGGCCAGAGTTTCGCTTGTCGGAACTGTGCTATTTGATTTTAGATTGCGTGCCTTTCAAATTCGTGTGTAGATCCCTTGGAGGGACCCTGTGTATAGTGGTGCGGCATATACTGTAGTGCACTCCACTGCGCCTCATGTAGATAATTAGAGCAGCAGTAGTTTTTTCCCTTTTTTTCAGAATTTGTCCTCGTAAAGTGTTTTATTTTCGTTTCAGAGAGAGAGAAGAATTGATCCCTTCCTTTGCTATGTATTTTTCTACCGAGTGGGCACTTGAAGTGGGCACCAACCCAGAGGTATGCGTGGTAATGGCGGCCTTTTGCGCTTTTTCTGACTCGATGCCTGATCTTCCTTGCCTTTTTTGGTGCTTTTATTAAATGCACTTTGGGACACATACCCGGCCATTATAGATTTACCTCTTTTTGTTACATGTGTAGGTACCCCCCGTGGGGTGTACCCCAACCTTGGAATTTCCAGCCACGGTGCACAGGGTCCGTATATTTCCGTTGGATCCCGTGAGTATTTATGAGATTCCCTTGACATTTCGGTTCAGCCCTTCCTTGTTCTGGGATGCGTGGGTATTTGGTGATAACTTCACGGGGGCTTTTACGCCACTCTTAACTTTCCAGGTGCAGCGTGTCACCAATTCTTGAGTATTCACACAGGTGGTGGTGTTCTTGATTCACATGTTCCTATTTTGTTTGTGGTTTTCTTTTCTCCTCTTCTTTTGCTTAACCCCTTTCATGCTCTTTTTCCTTCTCCCCTCTTTCCCCTTAAGGAGAAAGGATACTTTCCATGGTTGCAGAGTATTTTCATGTTTTTTAAACTGTGGTGTTTTGTAAGTTTCCCAGAAGGGTTCAAATTCCTTAAGGTTGGTGCAGCTATGCCAGGCTGTAAGTCACTGCGCACACGGGGTGCCCTGATAGCACATACTGCCCACAGCACTGTCCATTTCTCTTTGAATTCATCAGAAAGCTCAAATGTTCTCCAAGTGCACTATCGCCCTATAAACCCCCCCTCTCCCTAGCGCTCAACGAGGCATCTGTCCGTTTTGTTAATTTATTGAATGCAGTTTTATACAGCGCACACTTTACCCAAAGGTGTCAGAGCATTTTTACACTAGAACCAAGTAAGTTACAAAAGGTACACATGATATAATTTTCATCCAGTAAAGGGTTCTGACGCGTTGCAGAGCCCTTCACAGACAACATTTACTGTAGCGGGTGCTTCTAAAAGAAGAGGCTCTATACATGGAGTAGTACGTAGTATGCAGGTCAGTCCTTGGTTTTATAATCACGGCATGCTTTATATCACCTTTGCGTTGTTGTTTATCCTTGTATCTGGATGATATTGTCCCAACAGGTGTTAGGGACTCTGTGCACGTCACGCTACCAGGCTAGCTGTGAACCCCTAAGTGAATTGTAAGTGTTGCAGTGAATTGTTTGCACAGTAAAGGGGCAGTGCCCCAAAGGATGGGGCCGGAGGGGCTGGCACGTCTGTGCCAAGTTGAGCCAGAAAGTTTTCCAAAGGAGGCGTGAAAGTCAGAAGGGGGGGTGGAGGTGGGGGGGGGGGGGGAACAGTGACCTATTATCATCTGCTTTATACTCTGCCTGTGCCTCGGAGGTCTGCCCCTCCGCCTGACGCTCCCCTGTCCCCATAAACTAGATTTCAAACTCACTGTTTGTCCCCAAAACTCACTCTCTCTGTCTCATGCGTATTCCTTTTAAACCCAGCGTCCGTCCGTCCTCCCCAAAACTCTGCCCGACTCTCTCTTCTAAAGTTTCTATTCTTTCACAAGCCCAAAAATCTGCCTCTGCTCGACAAACTCTATTCCTCAAATACACGCTCCCAACACCTATCCCGATACAAAACTCTGTCCGTCTTTCTTCTAGTTTCTCCTCTCCCTCACTACAAACTCTCTATGTTGGTCTGTATCTATGCTATCCTACTGCCCCACCCTTTGTCCCTTCGCAGAACTCTCACCTATCCCTCCGTCACGGTGTCCCAAACACTGTCCTTAAAGTCTACCCAAACTGAGTTGGCTTTTTATTCACCGCAGCTGGTCACCCCATTTCTCGTCCCCACCCTTCCGACCCCCTAGTTTTACATGCCCCCCAGCAGCTCACCCCCCCAAACTCATCCCCCGTGGGTGTGTGTTCAAAGTCAAGCTCTTCAGAGAGAAGTCAAATTTTATTTTAAGCACCGTGTGCAAGTAACATTGGTCTCAGCATCACCAGACCCAACCTTTACAATAGGTTTGGGGTTCTCCCTGAAGGATTTTATCAGCCAAACAACACGCTTTGTTGTCTGGCTTGTTTTAAATGTTCCTGATAATTCGGGCCTCGAACAAGCTAATTTATCTTTTTTCGGAACTGAAAAGTGCCACTGAATCTGATAAGACCACGGCTATAAAGGGAGGAAAGGGCGTGGGTTTAGGGGAAAACGTCTTCTGAGCCATAAATCATGGAATTATGCAGTTTCTTGTGATCTCTCACCCCCCCCCCCCTACACACACACCACTTTCTCTTTTCTGTGGGAATTCTCCGTGAACTGAATGCAAGCAGGAAGGCTTGTACTGTTGACACTGGGATATGAATATTTTTCAAAGTGTCTTTCACTTGTCCTACTTTTCATTCGTGTATTGGTTCATAATGTATATTGCTGACCCCTGAGAATGACGGAGTGCTTTACAATAAATGTTTGTCAAGAAATGAATATTTTCACCATATTACAACAGTGAGACTTCAAATTGTGAGCAGTAGACCAGCAGGACATATATGTGTAAATGTGCTTTAATCATACAATAAAATTAAGTACATAGACTGTGAAATACATTAGTAGTCAATAGTAACATAAGGATATAAATATAGTGGGGATAACATTGGCGTGAGCTCAAACATCTGTGGTGGTAGCGACATAAGCATGTAGTGTAAACAAGATGTACACATTTGAATATTTAGCAGGACTGAGATAGTGAAGTAACAGAACCATCAGCAGGTGAGAATTGTCGCCATGTCAGAATGAGGCAAATCAGGGTTACTTTAAAAGGTGATTTTTTTGTTTTGATTTGAAGAGAGGGAGAAAGTGTTGGGCTCTATGAATAACCCGACACATTGGGTGTTCAGTGGTGGTAAGAGTTGCCATTTTCAAAGTAACTTAATCATTATTTAAAGCATTCTTTTACCATGTAACAACAAAATGTATCTATATTCTACTAACTTTAGACTTGGTGTTATTGTTGAAACTTATACAACACATTCAGTTGTGTTAGATGATCTTGCAGAGTTAAGGACTTTTAAGTTGGAATCAGTTTGTGAAAACACTATGCCCACTAGGCACTTTTCTGTGGATGGTAACTGCTTCAGGCTCTACAGTTCTGCCTCACCTGGTGCTTCCACGCCACTAAAAATTTGGGTTGGATGTAACTTAGATAATTTGCTGTTGCATAATTATGTAAAAATTACAGCAAAATTGCGGAAGATAAACTGGAAATGCTCGAGGTGTGTAACCCAGTATTTAGTATTATTCTCTTGGTGCAAAATGAATCTCACGTCGAGAATGGACCTGAGGATGTATTCTGCGCTGAGTAAATAGCGCTAAATGCAACGGAATGCGAACAGCAGCATCTTGCACTCGCTATATTAATTTTTCCTCTGGTAGGCTATTTCTGCCAAATTACTCATAATTACATGAACTGGCATAATTAATTTCAAAGAAGTAGTGCAAAATTACTCCAGTGTAATTAAAATTTAACCTATGCCTTGCCTTGCCTATGCAATTATGCGCCTGCCAAAAACTGCCCCTCTCCGCCACTTCCCCTATCGCCCCAAACGCGGTGTCTCCGTATTGTCGAGGAAGGGATGTC
Organism: Lissotriton helveticus; assembly: GCF_964261635.1. Taxonomy (NCBI): domain Eukaryota; kingdom Metazoa; phylum Chordata; class Amphibia; order Caudata; family Salamandridae; genus Lissotriton; species Lissotriton helveticus. Next base: position 1,208,273,657 of record NC_136059.1, read on the forward strand.
TTGGAATTTGTGAAAAAACAGCTTTTTAAAACGGGAACAGAGACGCTTTAGTGTGTCGACAATATGATGATGTGCAAAAAGAAATAATACACTTGAAGAAAATTCCTCGAATTAAAATATACAGGGTTCATCGGTTTTACGTCCGGGCATTCCCCACTGGCCCTATTCACCACAGTAACAACACGGGAATGGGGTTTTCATAGGCTGTTGTACAGCAAAAAAATGTACAGTGCCAGACTTCATCCTCCTCAGTTTTCTCATGGGAACGCGGAAAGCAAAATCAACTAGTGGGTGCGCCCTTGCACTGCGAAGTTGGAGAGATCACCTCGGGATCTCCGTTCATTGCGATTTCTCTTGGTTTTGATTCAGTCGACCCCTGCTGTACATCGTCTTCAACTTATAGAGGTGTACAACAACCACAAATAGCTGCCAATTTTTAAATTTGCGTAGTGTGACATTGCTGTGCCTGCAGAGAGCTGTGTCGCTCTGTGTGTGGCTCTGTGTGTGTGTGGCTCTCTGTGTGTGTGTGTGACTGTGTGTGTGGCTCTTTGTGTGTGGCTCTGTGTGTGAGTGGCTCTCTGTGTGTGTGGCTCTGTGTGTGTGTGTGTCTGTGTGTGTGTGTGGCTCTCTGTGTGTTTGTGTGCAAATGCAATAGGTCTCGCATTTGCGAGAGATTAAGCTTTTGGCCTTGTAAATGACAATGCCATTTATTTATCTGTTTTCAAAACCAACACATAAATAAAAAGTTTGTCATTTACAATGCCAATAGCTCTAACTTTTGCAAAGGCGAGACCGTTGCATTGTAAATGCTTGTTTCCTTCTCCTTTCAAATCTGCATGAGCACCTTCTCTGAGCACCATTTTTGTTACCAAAATCTTTCTGGAGCCAAGAACGTACTATAAATAATGTATTTATAGTGTTATTTTGTAATACATTTTCAAACTTTCAGAGTATGTTTTCTTGTGTGTGTCTTGAATTTGACCTCTATTTTTTGATTAAATCAAAGTGGGGCTATTTAAGTGAAGTAAGGAAGAGCTGATTAATGTGGCCGACTGCTTTAAGGTAATTTTTCTTTGTTTCTTCTGATTGGATCACTGTTGTCTGAATCCTAAGCTACTTAGGTCCTTCGGATTATTTTGGGTCACACCATTATTATTTAATGTCCCCTAAATTGTAGGCCAGGAGGCTGTGGAATGCAGATCTTAATCTTTAGTGCGGCCATGATCCAGCCCCTAGAGTTTAAGTGTCAAAACCTCTCTCTCTTCAATCTATCCCAATCGGCCCTCAAACGGCAAAGGTCTGCTGCTCTAGTGGGAGGCCCATGGTTTATGGCTGTCGTTTGGGGAATTCTCAGATGTGGTCCCCGAAACCTGGTGTCCACTGGCGCCAGGCACCATGGCACACGAGACTCATTGAGCACAAAAATCTCCATATTCTATAAGTAGAATTTCTAAGCAAGGTATGCCAAAAGCACCTTCACCAATGGAAAAGGTCTGGCATGGTGAATCCATTGATAGGAAACATCATGAGGCTGCTCCTCTGCAATTCACTATTGCAGCCCGAAGTAATGTCAATCACTTCCCAATGTTAACCTATGTGAAGAGCAAGCCTCATAAGTAGTAAAAATGCACACAGGTATTCCTCATTACCTGGGTGCACATGTACTAGTGCGCACACAGACCTGCAATGAAAGGTTGGACACATAGTTCCCAGCACCAGAGGTGCAAGTGCTCCCACCCTAGTCTGCAAGGGCAGACTGGACACAGGATTAACTACTACGTATGTCAATGTGCACACATGCAGTCACAGGCACCATAGGTGCAGGTGCGCACATACTATTTATTGCAATGGCAGGATTGCCCATGATATATGCTAGTGCGCACACAGCAGTCTGCGATAGCAGAATAGCCCATGTTTCAGAATGTCAAATCAGTGCCATTTCCCAACATGGGTATGAAGGGAGCGTGCACTTTCACGTGGCAAGGACAGGCTGGGCACATGGGCTCACCCAGGCCCCAGCATCTTTGGTGCTAGTTTGCGAACACCACCCTGCCTGGGCCTGCCAGATACGGGTTGACCCCCTTATGGGATGGCATGCTGGGCGCATAGTTAACACTCACAGGTACAATTGTGCACCGGCCCATGTTTCTGAACCCCGTGTCAACGCTTCTTCCAAGCCTGTGTAGGAAGGTGTACGCACTTCCACATTGCCTCAACAGTGAGGACATGCTTGGGCCCTGAGGCCACACAAGAGAATCAGCAACACCACCAGGAGGAGAGCGGTACTCCAAAGCAGGGGCAGCCCCATTTGGGGGGTTATTCACTACCTGGGCAGGGACCATGCACATGTACCCAGCCTTCAGCCTACCACCCTAACGGCGCCCGTCAGGGCTTCCTTGGAGGGTGCCCTCATGGTATGAGGCAACCCACTCAGGGTTGGCTGAGTCATAATTGATGCCAACCAAGGCAGGGGCAAAATAGTGCCCAAAAGGCCTGCAATGGCAGACCTAATAGAGGGGTGACAGGCAATCTGGAGGGTGGGATACTCAGTGCTACTTCCCACTGCTAGCTAATGTTGTGCCCGCCCCAGATATGTTTACTGGGTGCATGGAGGTATGGCACCTAAACCCATCACGTACGCACCCCCAGCCCAATATGGAGGAGGCAGGCAAGTGCACCTTCCCTCTGCTTTACAGTGGGAAGGTGCCCAGATTCCTATGGTCATGCGGAGAGAGTCAGCAAAGACTGGGAGGAAATACAGAACGTTTTGGGGTAAATTCCCCTAAGGACCACCATGTCCAACACTGCTTATCTCCGAAGACAACACAAAATTCACTAGTATGTCTGATCTTCCTAAACATGCATGGGGGAAAACTGCAGTTGATTTCTTTGGACCCTTAAACAATGGCCATCATCTCATGGTAGTTATTGATGAGTACACATGTTTTCCCTTAGTGTAAGATTTCCATCGATCACCCATGACACAGTCATTAAGAGGTAGGATGATGTTTTGGCAGCGTGGGGTGTTCCCTCCATTCTCAAACCTCACAAATTTCCACTTTTCAATAGGAGAGAGTTTAAGGGCTTCTTTAGTCGCGTGACCTTCAAGCAATAGAAAAGCAAACCTCTCTGGCTACGGGCAAATGGTATTGTTGAACGCTTTATGGGCACCCTGAAGAAAGTGTTTCCGTGCGCTGCACTAGAAGGAATCGATCACAAGTCAGTCTTATGTCCAGCCCTTCATGTCTTTCAGTCAACTCCCCATTTTACAACAGGTGAAAGCCCTGCCACCTTGCTGTTTGGGAGCGGGTTAGACCTGTCAGCCTTAGGGTGGTCTCCCCCTACATTTTTGCCCTTTTTGCCTCCCACTTTGGCCGTACATTATTGTTGGACTTAGGACTCTGGGCGCCTTACCACTGCTAAACAGTGCTAAGGTGCAGGCGCTCTCCCCTAAAAACATGGTGACATTGAGATACCTGCAGCAGGCCCCTGCTAATGCAGTGAGGCCTACCCCTCCATAGGCTAACATTGGGAACCCCCCTTATGGGATAACTTCTAAATGGGACATAATAAGTATGTCCTGTTTGGTATGGTTAGAATGGTAGTGGGGAACCCTCTCTAGTGAAGTATTAGGTTTGGGCACTATTGTCTTAGAAATCCCACTTTTAGAAAGTGGACATTGTCCTGCCCCGCACTTAGTCTATGCACTGCAGACTCCCCCCTCTCATCTGTATGCTGATGGCCTCCCTGGGCTGCGAGGAGGAAGTGGTGATTCACACCTTTCCATCTGAATAGGCTAGGCCCGGCTGCCCCATAATATACTTAACAATCCTGCCTTTGTCACTGTAGACAGCCAGTAGCCAGGTCAGGGAAGGCAGGGAACACCCCAGAACCCCCTAGACCATTCCAGATGCTTCTGCCCCCTTCTAGTGGCTAGGCACCAGGGTATAAAAGTGAGGGTCCTGGCCACACATTCTTGTTACACTACTGGACCCGGAATAATCTCTGCTGGAGTAAAGACTGATGCTCTAAGGGGATTGCCACTTTGCTGAGGCTGACTGCTCTCAGGAAATTTGCCCCAACTTGCTGAGCTGCCCTACTGCCTGCTGATCTTGCCCTGCCAGGGAAGACTAAATAACATCCCCAGAGTGTCTCCACAACTCTGCAGGGCTTTGGGACCACAACGTTTCTAAGGACGGCCTCTGTGACGCTGGGTGCGTGTGCCAGCACTCAGCCCCGCCCTCGGGACCTTCACTGCTGCTGACGCAAGTAGACGCTTCTCAATTTGCCCCTGAGGTCACCACCATTGGTTCCGAGTCGACAACAAGAGCAATACCGCCAGTGACGGAGCCGTGCCACGGTCAGGCATTACCTAGCAACCGGGATCCCCTTGGACACACTGCCGCTGCAAGAGGGGCTACCCAGCAGGACGCCAGCGCCAAGCCGAGCCGGGAAGCGAGGTCGCGCTTGAATCAAGAAGGGCTGCCCTGCTCACTCCCGTACAGCACCAACGATAGCCAAGCACCCCGGAGGCCGGAGGAGCCCCGTACCAGCTTCGCCTCCCCAGGTAATGCTTGCGGTTGTGTACGAGCATGCGGCATTGCCTTGAGCGGGTTGCGGGGACTGTCCCCATTTAATAGCGGGCCTGCCGGGGCCTGTGTTCACTTAGTAGCGGGCCTGCTGGAGATGGTGTGGGCATTTGTTTGGGGTCCTGGGACCTAATATCTCTGGATCAGGTTCTGCGCAAGGCATTTTTTTAAAACATCGCCCTTCACGACGGGACATGGAAACAAAGGGGCTCAGACCCGCCGCAGCACTGTCGGGTCGTGCGAGTGGGGCGTGCGCTCCTAATTCCACAATCAGTGACGATAATCTACCTCCAATAAGGGACTGTCCTACCCTAGTGCTTTGGCCTACAGAACCACAGTTCCCACCAAGCTATTTGTAACGGCCTTCCCTAAAGCATTTACTGGAAACCGCTGATTGCACATAAATGGACCTGTGCTGGTAGCTCTTGAACTACTAAAAATCAAGGCGGTCTCCACCTCAGGTCTGTGACTATTTCACCCTACTGTATGTGACTGGGGAAATACACATTCCTCAAGCTCATTTTCTTTGGTGACAATCTTCTCGAAGACATTTTACTGAGCACCTTCACTTGTGTATATGGGTGTTGTGCCGTTTTTGATCTTGCCAAAATTTAGATAAAGATACTTTTATTTTTCTAAACCCGGTGTGGTGTCCTTTTTGTGGGGTTCCACTGGATTGCTGTGGGTGTGTGTTTCACAAATACTTTACACATTGCCTCGTGAGTTGGGCCTTCCTGCTCTGCGCCAAGCTACCAGAGGGTGGTTGTTAGACCTGGCATCATTGGAATGAGTCTCTCCTCCATTTTTTCTGTTTGCCTCCTCTGTTTACGATGTTTTTGCTGGTATATGCTTTGGGCACTGTGCCACTGCTGATCAGTGCCACAGTGCAAGTGCTCCCTATGTGAAATTGCTGTATTGATTGACTTCCATGTTTGGCTTATTTGGTTTACTGTCAGTCCCTAGTAGAGTGCACCAGGAGTGCCAGGGCTTGTAAATACAAATGCTGCTAGTGGGCTTGCAGCACATGTTGTGCCACCCACAAGAGCGGCCTAGTAAAAGTATGTCTGAAGGTCTGCCTTTGCCAGACCACGTGCAGTCTGACTGTCACGAGGACTGCGCAAGTACACCTACTTGCCAGTCCCTAAACCTTCCCTTAACTTCATGTTAGTCACCCCTATGGTAGGCCCACGGGCAGGGTGCATTGTAAGCATAAGGTAGGACAAGCCTGACAAGGTTGGCATGTCCTAATAGTGAATTACAGCCATAGTCGTTTTTCACTATTGTAAGGTAACCTGCTCTCCATCAGTTAGAATGGGCTGCCAGGATTATTAATGCTATAATCCTAGCGGGCTCGGGGAGCATGGTGCAATGTCGAGTTTGGTATCCCTGAACTCAGGGTTTAATAACGCATCCATTTGTGTGGATGGTTTTTGGACTCTGTGTTTGAAAATAGCACTTTTAGAAAGTAGCTATTTTCTTGTCTAACTGTCTACTGGTCTCTGCTGGTTCTGGTGTGCGTGTGACAGGAGCTGGGTGGCTCCAGAGAGTCTGAATGAGTCAGTGTGGGAGGAGTGGGGCATTTGCATTGAGAGTAGGGGAAGAGTAGCTCTTGATAGCCTGCCCTGCCTGATACAATGTTGGCTCCGCCCCCCTGCCAGGCGACTGATGACTCTGTGCTTGCCTGGGACTTTCCTGGCCCGCCTCCTGCCGGGCAGCTGATGGCCCTGCCCCTGCCAGTGACAATGCTGGCTCCGCTCCTGCTGAGCGGCTGAGGACTCTGCCCTGCCCAGTGAATAGGCCAGGTGCTTCGGCCTGGCAACACCCACAACAAACCCAAGATGGGGGGAAATTCCCCTGCATGGACAAAGGGATCAAAGCCAAAAAGGGGTATAAGAGAAGGACCCCTGAACCAAGAATTCAGATCACTTCTGACAAGGAAACCTGAACCAAGGACAAGAAGCCTGCTGATCTAAGGACTGCCTACCCCTTCTGCCAGAGTGCTGTTTGTTGGGGGAATCCTGCATTGCTTCTTTATTTTTGCCAAGGAACCAGGAGAGAGGAACTGTGTGTGTACTCTCACTCTTTGCTGAGAAAATCTCCAAGGGCTGGAAGAGTGCCAGTCTCCTGTTGAAGTCACAGGGCTAAAGGACTTCATCTGCTTAAAGTGCTATTTGCTGGAATTTGTGAATCCAGCACCTCTGAAAGAATCCAGCTCGACATCGTGAGTAACGGCTCCAGTGTCCCGCTTCCTCGACGCCGGCCGCCGGGCCCGATCGACGCCAGCAGCAACGCCAGTGAGTAGTGAGTTCGGCTCCAGCTCCAAGTGACCTCGTTTCTGCACCGCCGCTGATCGCATCGACTTCGAGCCCTCTCGACGCCGTGAGCGCTGCTCACTCTTGCAACATCGACATCGACGACGTCGTATCCTGCTTCATCCCGTGAGCGCTGCTCCCGCCTGACTTCGGTCGACGCCGCTGCAGATCGCCCCCACTCCGAGGCCCGATCGACGCCGAAGACGCGACGCCGGACATCTCGACGCCGCTGATCCTCGAGTGCTTCACTTTTCCAAGGTACTGTGTTGTGGGGTTCTGTGCGACTCCGGGCTCGACGTAGCGCTCCTCGCGGTCGACGCCGAACCTTTGGATTAACTTTGCCTCGACGTCGTGTGACTCCCGTGTGGGTTACATTGTTGCCAAGAACTGTGTTTTAGAGAAGAAGAGTTGCTTTTGATACTAAAGACTTTTGTGCTAAGAAGAAACCGTGCTTGAACTATTATTTTTCCTTCCAAGAGTATTTATTAAGATTGTGGTATATTTTTGTCGTTATTTGGTCTTGTGCTAAACCTTATATAAACATACTTATTTTTATAATACTACTGTGTCGTGTCCATTTGTAGTGTATTCACTTTATTACTGCATGTGGTCATAAATGCTTAACGCACTGCCTCGGAGATAAGCCTGTCTGCTTTGCCAAGCTACCAAGGGGGTGAGCAGGGGTTATCTAAGTGTGTGATCTCCTTGCCCTGACTAGAAAAGGTGTGTCCCTATTTGTCAGAAGTGTATACCTCTGCCAACTAGAGACAGCCGCTTCTAACATTGGTGGGTCAGCGGTGGGATTTTAACTTTGCATTTATGACCCATGTGCAGTGATTAGTGTGCGCTACATAGTGAAAGCAGACCATAGCGCAGCCACAATCTTTTTTGGTTGGATATTCTATTTTTTTGTTCTCCAATTTCCTGAAGCTTGATTTTTGAAACTGCCAGTTTTGACCATGAGTGACGCCGGAGTCACTGTCCCTGCTGTTGTTGTGGAGGAATTTGATAGGAGTAAGATGAACGACTATCCGCTAAAGAAGCTGAAAGCCTTTTGCAAGCAGTTGAAAGTTCCTACCACAGGCATTTCAAGGAGACCAGATTATCTCAAAGCATTGCAGGCCTGGTTAGAGGCCAGAGATCCCTCTGATCCGGTGGTGGTACCGACAGGGGAAGGGGAGGAGGAGGTGCCAGTGAATGGGCCCACATCCCCTCCTGGCAGCAGTGTTTCCTCCAAAGGTCTTTCTCCTGAAGAAAGAGAAGAAAGGGCGAAGGAGCGAGCATACAACATGGAAATGGCAAAACTTAAGATAAATGGGCAGTTGGAGATAGAGAATGCAAGAGGCAGGAGAGAAGCTGATTTGGAGATCAAAAGGTTAGAGTTTGAAAGAGAGAAGTTAGCTGTTGAGCGTGATACCAAGTTGAGGGAGTTGGAGCTCCAAGCTAAAAAGTTAGAATTGAATCCCTCTGGTGGCAGCATCCCATCTGTGCCTGCAGAAAGTAGGTTTTATTTTCCCAAAGATGTGATCAAAGATTTTCAGAAGAATGAGGATATTGGTCAATGGTTTAAAGCATATGAGTTAGCATTGTTGGCCCACCGGGTCCCTGAGAAGGATTGGGGAGCGGGGTTGTGGGGTCGCTTTGTGAATGAGGGAAGAGATACCCTGTTAGACATGCCTGTTGAGGATAGGATGTCTTATGCTCATATGAAAGATGCTTTAATGTTAAGGTATGGCCTAACCCCAGAAAAGTACAGACAGGCCTTTAGAGAATGTAAGAAGTTGCCTGGTACCACGTGGGTGGAGTATGTGTCATATTTTTGCAGAGCCATGGATGGTTGGGTAAAGGGCAGCAAAGTGGAAAGTTATGATGCTCTTTATGATTTGTTTGCTTGGGAGCACTTGTCTAATAACTGTTTTCCAGAGCTGCGCCAGCACCTTATTGATAGCAAGATATCTAACCCTAGAAAACTTGCTGAAGAGGCGGACCGCTGGGTCAGTACCAGGGTCCACAAGGGTCCAGTGGGAGACTCAGCCAAAGGTGGGCAGGGTCCCCAGCAGAAGAGTGGGGGGGACAAGGGTAAACAGAAGGAGTTCCAGAAAGGGCCCCAAAGTAATCCCCAAGGGAACCAGGGGAAGGGTTCCCAGCCTCCCCCAGATAAGAAAGCAGAGGCCCCGACAGGTAAACCTGTTCGTAGGGGCCCCATGACTTGCTTCGCTTGTAAGCAGGTGGGACACCGTTTTTATGATCCTCAGTGTCCCTTGAAGAACTCTAGTGCACCACCACGTGCCGCCCCCCGTCAGTTGGCAAGTGTAGCCCTGGGAGGGGAGGAGATGGTTGCCCATGGTAGGGAGGGTCCCGCAGAGATGTCCCTGGTCTCTCTAGGAGACATGGAATTGGTCCCTCCACCCCCTCTGCCTAGTAACACTAAGAAATATAGGCAGTGGGTGACCATTAATGGCCATAGAGTGGAGGCTCTCAGAGACACCGGCGCGAGTGTGACAGCTGTCAAGTGTCACTTGGTGTCCAGAGAGCAGGTTGTTCCCCACGCATTCTACCCTGTGATAGCTGCTGACAACTCCCAGAGAGAGTGTGAGGTAGCTCAAGTTTCCTTTGAATGGGGGGGAGTTTCAGGTACTCTTCAGGTTGCTGTGAGGCCCGCCATGCCTGTTGATTGTCTCCTGGGCAATGATTTAGAAGACTCCCCTTGGGCTAAGGTGGAGAGGGAGACACATTTGAAAATGTTGGGTGTGCCAGAGTGGGTGTGTGCAACCACTCGATCCATGACAGCAAGCAAGGGTGTTGATGGGGTTCTGGAGCCTGAAAGTATGGCCCAGGACCCAGCTGTGAAGAGAAGAGGCAGGGGGCGCGGGAAACTGTCCCCCGTAGTTCCCGTGGTCCAGGAGGAGGCAGACCTTGAGGGGTATGCCCTGGAACCCACAGGTGAACAAGTTGCTGAACTGGGAGACCTGCCCGAGCTGACCCATTGGCAGCAGGATGGTGGTCCCTCCAGGGAAGAATTCTGTGCAGAACAGAAAGTGTGCCCTTCTCTTGTGGGTATGAGGCAGCAGGCCTCAGCCCAAACCTCAGGTGATCAGTCAGGGTCACATTTTGTTTACTGGGAGAACGACCTCCTGTATAGCGAGCCTAAGGCTGCTGAGCCTGGGTCAGCCCGTGTGCTGGTGGTACCCCAGCGCTTCAGAGCCTTCCTACTGGGTTTGGCTCATGACGTTCCGTTAGCTGGACATCTGGGGCAGGACAAGACCTATGACAGGCTTGTCACCCATTTTTATTGGCCTCAGATGAGAAGGGATGTAGACATCCAGTGCAAGACCTGTCAAACTTGCCAGGCAAGTGGGAAAAGCGGGCGGAAGCAGAAGGCTCCCCTCCAACCTTTTCCCGTGGTCAGTACCCCCTTTGACCGGGTGGGGATTGACATTGTTGGGCCACTGGACCCCAAGACAGCCCTGGGCAACAGGTTCATCCTGGTCTTGGTGGACCATGCCACACGGTACCCGGAAGCCATCCCTCTCAGAACAGTGACTGCCCCCGTGGTGGGACGGGCACTGATGGGTGTTTTTTCCCGAATGGGGTTCCCCAGAGAGGTGGTGTCAGACCGGGGCACCAACTTCATTTCCAACTATATGAAGTCTCTGTGGAAGGAGTGTGGGGTAACTTATAAGTTCACCACTCCTTACCACCCTCAAGGTAATGGGTTGGTTGAAAGATTCAACCGTACCCTTAAAGGCATGATTATGGGTCTTGAAGAACCAATGAGGCGTAAATGGGACGTCCTCTTGCCATGCCTGTTGTTTGCTTACCGTGAGGTGCCACAGAAGTCTCTAGGGTTCAGCCCCTTTGAGCTTTTGTATGGTCACCCGGTAAGAGGACCTTTGAGTCTGGTCAAAGAAGGCTGGGAGCAATCTCCCAGGAAACCTCCCCAGGATGTATACAGTTACATGCTGGCCTTTAGGAACCAGACTAGGCGCTTCAGAGATCTTGCTCAGGCAAATCTGGAGGCCAGCCAGGAGGAGATGAAGCGGTGGTACGACCAGAAGGCCACTCTGGTAGAACTTCAGCCTGGACAGAAAGTTTGGGTCATGTCCCCTGTGGAACCTTGTGCGCTCAAGGACAGGTGGACTGGACCATTTGAGGTTGTGGAGAAAAAGAGCGATGTCACCTACATGGTGGACTTAAAGTCTCCCAGGAACCCCTTGAGGGTCCTGCATGTCAACCGTTTGAAGCCCCACTTAGAAAGGTCCGAAGTGGGCATGCTCCTAGCTACAGATGCTGGAATGGAGGAGGAGAGTGAGCCTCTTCCTGACCTCCTGTATGCAAAAGAGCAAGATGGGTCAGTGGATGGTGTTGTCCTCTCTGACACACTGACCCCTGAACAGCAGCAGGATTGTCGCCAATTGTTGGGACAATTCCCTGATCTGTTCTCCTTGATTCCTGGTGTCACTCAGTGGTGTGTCCATGATGTGGACACCGGGGACAGCACTCCTGTGAAGCACAAGGCTTACAGAGTGACTGACAAGGTCAGAGCATACATCAAGGAGGAGGTCTCCAAGATGTTTGCCCTAGGGGTGGTTGAGTCCTCTAGCAGTCCTTGGGCCAGCCCAGTGGTCTTGGTCCCAAAGGCTGCAGCGCCTGGTGCTTCACCGGAACTTCGGTTCTGTGTGGATTACCGAGGACTCAATTCAGTCACCAAGACTGACGCGCACCCCATCCCCAGAGCTGATGAGCTCATAGATCGGTTGGGGGCTGCCCGGTACCTCAGTACGTTTGATCTAACGTCTGGGTACTGGCAGATCGCCTTGACTGATGGGGCAAAAGAGAGGTCAGCATTCTCCACACCAGATGGGCACTACCAGTTCCGGGTTATGCCCTTTGGGATGAAGAATGCCCCTGCCACCTTCCAGAGGTTGGTCAACCAGGTCTTGGCTGGACTGGAGGATTTCAGTGCCGCCTACCTGGACGACATCGCAGTGTTCAGCGCCAGCTGGGAGGAACACTTGTGCCACCTCCAGGAAGTGTTGTTGGCCCTGCGCAGAGCAGGCCTCACAATCAAAGCCAGTAAGTGCCAGATTGGGCAGGGTTCAGTGGTGTACTTGGGGCACCAAGTAGGGAGCGGCAAGGTGGCCCCCCTGCAACCCAAGATTGATACCATCCTGGCATGGGCACCGCCCAAAACCCAGACTCAGGTGAGAGCCTTCTTGGGTCTCACGGGTTATTACAGGAGGTTCGTCAAGGATTATGGTAACATTGTGCACCCCTTGACTTCGCTGACTTCCAGGAAGCAGCCAAGACTTGTGAACTGGACTGACGCCTGTCAGACGGCCTTTGACACCCTGAAAACTGCAATGTGCACAGCACCCATACTCCAGGCACCCGACTTTTCTAAAGAATTTGTTGTCCAGACGGACGCTTCAGAGCATGGCGTGGGGGCTGTTCTAGCTCAGGTGAATGAAGAGGGCCGAGACTTACCTGTAGCCTTCATCAGCAGGAGGTTACTTCCCAGGGAACAGAGGTGGAGTGCGATAGAAAGAGAAGCATTTGCTGTGGTCTGGGCGCTGAAGAAGCTAAGACCCTACCTGTTTGGGACTCACTTCCGGGTTCAGACAGACCACAGGCCCCTCAGATGGTTGATGCAGATGAGGGGTGAGAATCCAAAGCTGTTGAGGTGGTCCATTTCCCTACAGGGGATGGACTTCACGGTGGAACACCGCCCTGGCACAGATCACGCCAATGCTGATGGTCTGTCCAGATTTTTCCGCCTTAGTGATGAGGACTCCCTAGGGTAAGGGTAGTTCTCCCCACATTTCAGCTGGAGGGGACACGTGTTAGACCTGGCATCATTGGCATGAGTCTCTCCTCCATTTTTTCTGTTTGCCTCCTCTGTTTACGATGTTTTTGCTGGTATATGCTTTGGGCACTGTGCCACTGCTGATCAGTGCCACAGTGCAAGTGCTCCCTATGTGAAATTGCTGTATTGATTGACTTCCATGTTTGGCTTATTTGGTTTACTGTCAGTCCCTAGTAGAGTGCACCAGGAGTGCCAGGGCTTGTAAATACAAATGCTGCTAGTGGGCTTGCAGCACATGTTGTGCCACCCACAAGAGCGGCCTAGTAAAAGTATGTCTGAAGGTCTGCCTTTGCCAGACCACGTGCAGTCTGACTGTCACGAGGACTGCGCAAGTACACCTACTTGCCAGTCCCTAAACCTTCCCTTAACTTCATGTTAGTCACCCCTATGGTAGGCCCACGGGCAGGGTGCATTGTAAGCATAAGGTAGGACAAGCCTGACAAGGTTGGCATGTCCTAATAGTGAATTACAGCCATAGTCGTTTTTCACTATTGTAAGGTAACCTGCTCTCCATCAGTTAGAATGGGCTGCCAGGATTATTAATGCTATAATCCTAGCGGGCTCGGGGAGCATGGTGCAATGTCGAGTTTGGTATCCCTGAACTCAGGGTTTAATAACGCATCCATTTGTGTGGATGGTTTTTGGACTCTGTGTTTGAAAATAGCACTTTTAGAAAGTAGCTATTTTCTTGTCTAACTGTCTACTGGTCTCTGCTGGTTCTGGTGTGCGTGTGACAGGAGCTGGGTGGCTCCAGAGAGTCTGAATGAGTCAGTGTGGGAGGAGTGGGGCATTTGCATTGAGAGTAGGGGAAGAGTAGCTCTTGATAGCCTGCCCTGCCTGATACAATGTTGGCTCCGCCCCCCTGCCAGGCGACTGATGACTCTGTGCTTGCCTGGGACTTTCCTGGCCCGCCTCCTGCCGGGCAGCTGATGGCCCTGCCCCTGCCAGTGACAATGCTGGCTCCGCTCCTGCTGAGCGGCTGAGGACTCTGCCCTGCCCAGTGAATAGGCCAGGTGCTTCGGCCTGGCAACACCCACAACAAACCCAAGATGGGGGGAAATTCCCCTGCATGGACAAAGGGATCAAAGCCAAAAAGGGGTATAAGAGAAGGACCCCTGAACCAAGAATTCAGATCACTTCTGACAAGGAAACCTGAACCAAGGACAAGAAGCCTGCTGATCTAAGGACTGCCTACCCCTTCTGCCAGAGTGCTGTTTGTTGGGGGAATCCTGCATTGCTTCTTTATTTTTGCCAAGGAACCAGGAGAGAGGAACTGTGTGTGTACTCTCACTCTTTGCTGAGAAAATCTCCAAGGGCTGGAAGAGTGCCAGTCTCCTGTTGAAGTCACAGGGCTAAAGGACTTCATCTGCTTAAAGTGCTATTTGCTGGAATTTGTGAATCCAGCACCTCTGAAAGAATCCAGCTCGACATCGTGAGTAACGGCTCCAGTGTCCCGCTTCCTCGACGCCGGCCGCCGGGCCCGATCGACGCCAGCAGCAACGCCAGTGAGTAGTGAGTTCGGCTCCAGCTCCAAGTGACCTCGTGTCTGCACCGCCGCTGATCGCATCGACTTCGAGCCCTCTCGACGCCGTGAGCGCTGCTCACTCTTGCAACATCGACATCGACGACGTCGTATCCTGCTTCATCCCGTGAGCGCTGCTCCCGCCTGACTTCGGTCGACGCCGCTGCAGATCGCCCCGACTCCGAGGCCCGATCGACGCCGAAGACGCGACGCCGGACATCTCGACGCCGCTGATCCTCGAGTGCTTCACTTTTCCAAGGTACTGTGTTGTGGGGGTCTGTGCGACTCCGGGCTCGACGTAGCGCTCCTCGCGGCCGACGCCGAACCTTTGGATTAACTTTGCCTCGACGTCGTGTGACTCCCGTGTGGGTTACATTGTTGCCAAGAACTGTGTTTTAGAGAAGAAGAGTTGCTTTTGATACTAAAGACTTTTGTGCTAAGAAGAAACCGTGCTTGAACTATTATTTTTCCTTCCAAGAGTATTTATTAAGATTGTGGTATATTTTTGTCGTTATTTGGTCTTGTGCTAAACCTTATATAAACATACTTATTTTTATAATACTACTGTGTCGTGTCCATTTATAGTGTATTCACTTTATTACTGCATGTGGTCATAAATGCTTAACGCACTGCCTCGGAGATAAGCCTGTCTGCTTTGCCAAGCTACCAAGGGGGTGAGCAGGGGTTATCTAAGTGTGTGATCTCCTTGCCCTGACTAGAAAAGGTGTGTCCCTATTTGTCAGAAGTGTATACCTCTGCCCACTAGAGACAGCCGCTTCTAACAGTGGTCCAGTCTGTTGTGGGACCTACCCTGTCTAAAGCAGTGGTCCCTACTTGGACATGGGTGCCTACCGCTGCCAACTAGAGACTCCGTTTCTAACAGAGAGCCATTGGGACTAAGCTGCCACAAATGACAAAGAACCAATTAATAGACACTGATGAGATTTGTGTCACGGACACTCCTCGCAAAAGCAAGATGAAGGCCTGTGCAGATAAGTGTAGAGGCGCTTGGGGCACTGTTTTTTGAAGAAGGAGACTTGGTTCTAGGCAAATAAAAATGGAAACACAAGACTGACGCTCGATTCAATGCTGATCCATTGAGATTTGTGACAATTAAATGGACATATGGTGACCGCTGAACATCCCGAAAAGTCCATTACGAGACACTCGTCACATTTCAAGCATCCTCCTCGATGTTCGTTGGCTCCTGACATCACAAGGGAGACAGGTCCACCAGAGTGCTCAGGTCAATCATTTGAGTCTATTTCTATGATGCTAGATGACAATACAACTCCGTCACCTCATACTACTCGATCTGGAAGATTGGTGCGAGCACCTTGACAACTCATTGAGGAACTCTAATGTATTTATGTTGTCTGTACCTTTTATTTTACAAAGGGGGAGATGTAGTGTCAAGTAATCTTGTGCAGTTGGACCCTTGTGGTCCTTGGCGGACTCCTTACAAAGTTATGTAATCAGTTGGGAGGTATCTTGGTGTGTCTGGATCTGGTCCATAGTATATGATGTTGTGCGTTCAGTTAACGGTGCATAACAAAGTATAAAGATGTGTGTTACAGAGTTCAGTGAGAAGTGTGGTCATTTGCATGCCCCACAGCTGGGGTGGACCTGACAACTGATTCTGTGTGGTGACAGTTATGTTCTACTTTTTCTAGACCACATTCTGAATGCAGGACCACACATCCAAGGCCACTGACCGGCTTGATTTAATCTTAGAGCTTGTAGAATACAGAGGGTATGAGTGTTCCATAAATACCTATTCACTAAGAGTGTAGAGCAAGGTGGTACGGCGGGGTTTGAGTTGCCTGTTAACATCTTTTTCTCCCTACATACTCCTACTCTTTCTGCTTTCCCTTCTCTTGTTCAGTTATATATATTGATCACACAATAAAAATATTTCATGTTAAATTCCATTCTGTCCAAAACAATTAAGTTCCTCCTTATTCAACCATCTAGGGTTAAAATGCATATTTTCCTATTGTTGTGAGCAGACTTGTTGAACCGGGAGACTGTTAATTAAGAGAAAGTAAAGAATTGAAACACTTGGGGAAACTCCAGGCTGGATACCCAGTTGTACACAGGTCTTGTTGAGATATTGTTGAGATATTTGGCCCTGTTGAAATTTGAACCCATGATCTGCAGTTCACAAACAGATCTCAGCAGTATACATAGATTTATCTGGCAACCTCCATAAAAGAGTTCAAACTGAGACTATTACTCCATGTATAACACACATAATATTGTTCTGACTGAGTTCCTAGCTGAATGATCAACACTGATAATGTTCTACCTGTTTTTAAGGTCTCTTATCTATGTATTGTAAATCATGTGACTACAGACCGCATTTACTTTTTAAACTAGAAATCTCACATTATTATTACCCAAACAATCTAATTATTATATGAATCCTCTTCACCTGCCAATTAGGGCAAGGGGCGTGTGATTTACAGACAAAGAAACGCAAAATAAAGGAAATACTATCCATCTAAGCTATCCAAATTGTAATGCTACTTCTGACCTGCAGAGCGGCAGTAAACGCTACCACAGGGCCCCATTATGAGTTCAGGAGTAGCATGCTACTTGCTGACAAAATCGTTTCGAGCTATATAAATGCAAACCTTTTTCCCTCTTCTATCGCTCCACAATACTTCTGAATCCGAATAACTGACTAACCTATCCATCACTCAAATGACCTTCATATTTCACTATACTAATTCAACACTAATCCTTATGGGTTCCGGGGTCGCATGCTACTCGCCGAAAAAGCATTTCAATGCCTCGTCAGGGGTAGTAAGCGCTATATAAATGCAATTACAATACAATACAATAACTCCTGGAATTATGCTACTGTTGGAACCTTTGACCTGCTGATTCAACACACAGCTGTGCAGCAAATATAACTACATTGAAGCATCTTAATGGGATTGGAGCTCTCTTTCGAAGCTGCACTAATCCAAATGACTGTTTCACTAAAATATAACCTTCGGCACATCTCTGCAGTGACCCTTGGCATGATTTACTTTACTGAATTCTGAACAAGTTTTATTCAGAACAGTGCAACTCGTGCTAAACTCACTGAACTATCGAGGCAGCATATTGTAGTGTCTGTTCATAGTGCATGCGATATGTAGCGCTCTAGTGTTTCTGAGGGTCTCGGCTGAGCCCGGAAACACTACCACACATTGTATCACCTTCTGGCCAGGCGTGGCCCGAAGGCTTTTAAATAAATGGGCCGGGGTCGCTCGGGACTTCCGGTCCGACACAGCAATTTCAGTGTACGTGTCCTTATTGTCGCCTCACCACCGTGCCGTCGTTGCCACTTGCCCCGGCCAGGCCGTGTCCCGGGTGACATCAGCAGAGTGACCCCCCAACACTGGCGACGGGGTGGATGCCGCTGATTGTGCCCCGAAAGAGTAGAAGTACCTGTGACCGACAGCGCAGCACGTGCGAGGCAGCTGAGGCGGGCGCTCGAAGTACCTGGAGACAGTGATCATCAGCACCAGTAAGCAGCGTGCGTCAAGAGTTGCGTGAAGGCACCGGTGAAACGAGCGCCAACAGAGCGTGTGCACCAGTGGCAGGCCTGTCCTGCATCTGAGGCCTAGCCGCCGAAGCCGGAGACGCGCGCATACGCAGAGAAGACAAGACCGGCCCCGGGGGAAAAGCACATCGCGAAGGAGCGCTCGTAAAGCAAGGAAGAAAAAGGAAAACACACGTGCTCCCAACAACACGGGGAAGGAAGCGTTAGACATCCCGAGTTCACACGAGAAGACAACAACTAGTAAGAACCCACGAGAGATAGGAACAGACAACAATCAAACAACAAGAATTGGCAAGGGACACGAAAACAACAAGCATTGGCAAGGGACACAAAACAACAAACATTGGCAGCGTCAAACAGACCAACAAGCATTGGCAACACAAAATAGAACAGGAAGAGGAAACATTCACCACAAACAAGCAGTGGTAAGACCAAAAGCAGGAACAGAGAGGAGCACTGAGACCACAAAGCGCCAAGGAACACAGAAAAGAAAACGCCAGACCACAGACAACCCGCGATGTCGAACCCACCAGCCGCAGTAGCGGATGTATGACGTTACAACGCATACTTTTACCACGCATACCTTTACAACGCGGTTTTTACCACGCATACCATTACAACGCATAGCGCTTAGAGGTGCTGGATAGTGGTAAGTATAATTTTCTATTCCAACTCCAGTCCCCGTGGACACTAGGGAAGGTGTTGGATAGAAAATTAAACGTATTCCCTATCCTAGAGCGCCCCCCAGCGCAATGCGTTGTAATGGTATGCGTGGTAATGCCTGCGTTGTAATGGTAGTGTGTTGTAAAAGTTTAGTTGTAAACGTTGTATACCGCAGTAGCAGCGGGACAGCAACAAGCAGCACTCCCTGTGCAGCCAGCACAGCCTCCGACACAACATTCAGCACACTTGCAGATTCAAGCTCTGCCACCATTCAGCGAGCTGATCGATCCTGCGACAGCGGCTCCAAGATGGGCAGTTTGTATTGGGCGACTTAACAACTATTTTGTAGCAACCCGAGAAACAGATAAAGAAGTTAAGAGGTCGCTATTTCTACACTTTGGAGGAGATGAAATTTACAAACTCTTTGGGCACCTCCCAAATACCGGAGCGGACAACGACTATAACGCTGCAGTCCGAGCGTTAAATGCTCACTTTGACCCTCAGCTCAATCCACACTATGAGCGATTCAAGTTCCGACAGTCAAGGCAGAGAGAAGGGGAAACAATGGATGCCTTTCATGCACGCCTCCGAGAATTGGTGAGCACCTGCACAGAAGATGACCAAGCGAAGGAGGTCACCGTGCAACTCATTCAAGGCTGCCGCAACAAACCACTGAGGACGCTAATACTGCGTCAGCCACGCATCACGCTGAAAGAAATCCTACTCCTCGCTCGATCGCATGAGTTGTCAGACATCCGGGCAACGGCGATGGAGGCAGCCCTCAACCCACAAGCTGACGCCGGAGCCAGTGTGAAGAGAGAACGAGTGGATGCCGTCCGCACCCCCAGCCAGAGCGGGCGAGGACGATGGCCCACCCGAACACCGCGACGTGCACCATGCGGTTATTGTGGGTGCGAAGAACACAATAAAGATTGCTGCCCCGCGAGAGGGAAGACGTGCTCCAAATGCGGAGTGCCGAACCACCAAAGCGTATGTCAGGGAGGCTTCCGGGGAAGGAACCCCTCCGAAAGGAAGACTATAACAGGGGCAGTCAGGCACCTAGCCCTGGACGAAACACAATCACAGCCCTGTCACTACTCACGTTTGGAAGACTCTTCCACCGAAGAAGATGACGAATGCTACTTCGTATCATTCGTGAGTGACTTGAAGAGAAGACGTAGACCTCAGCCTAAATGCCAAATTAAGATTGACGGGTCATCAGTAACTGGATTAATAGATACAGGAGCAACAGTGAATGTGATGGGCCTGCAGCACTACAAGAACCTTAACCCAAAACCACGACTGATGCCGTCCAAGATCCGGATCCTAACATACGGAAGTCAGAAGCCACTTCCCCTCAGAGGCAAAATGGTAGTACAAATGAAGTCGGAGGATCGGGAAGTCACGACAACATTCCATGTGGTTGACAGAGAGGCAGACTTGCTCGTCCGAAGCCACACTGCAGAGGATCTCAACCTCATTGCCTTCGCCAATGACGTAAACGTACTCTAGACAGAAGATGTCCTACAGCTGTTTCCATCACTATTTGAAGTCCTAGGCACGATCAAGAGACAGCCTGTGAAGCTACATATCGACAAAGCCATTCAACCACTCGCGTTGAGGCACCGGAGGATTCCATTTCACTTGAGACCAGCCGTCGAGCAAGAACTAACTCAACTAGAAAAACAAGGAGTCATTGAAAAGGTGACAGGCCCGGCACCGTGGGTATCACCGATGGTGATAGCTGAAAAGCCCCGGCAGCCAGGGAAGATAAGGATCTGCATAGATATGAGGATACCCAACAAAGCAATAAAGCGAGAGAGGCACATCACGCCCACAGTAGACGACATCCTGACTGACCTAAACGGATCACAGTGGTTTTCGAAATTAGATCTGAACGCGGGATACCACCAACTAAGGCTAGCAGAAGAAAGCAGATACATAACAACATTCTCAACATATCTGGGTCTCAGGAGATACAAAAGATTGAATTTCGGGATATCATCAGCCGACGAAATTTTCCAAAACACCATAAAGGAAATCTTGTCAGGACTACAAGGCGTGTTAAGCGTAAGTGATGATATCTTGATCCACTCCAAAACAATTGAAGAACATCATCGGAGACTTAGAGCCACGCTGAAGAGACTGGCCGAACATGGAATGACATTACACAAAGACAAGTGCAAATTCTTCCAAAAATCAATAGAAGTTTTGGGATATGTCTTCAACTCGGACGGAGTCAAGGTAGACCCCAGAAAATCTCACGCGATCAGACTTGCCCCTGCACCAACAACTGCATCAGAAGTGAGAAGGTTCTTGGGCATGGAACAGTACTGTGCGAGATTCATCCCAAACTTGGCAACAATTGCAGAGCCTCTGCGGAATTTGACGAAGAAAGAAAGTCCGTAGAGGTGGACCAACATAGAAGACGATGCCTTCAACCAAGTCAAATCAGCACTGCTAGACGGGACCACCATGGCATACTTCGACACGTCAAAACACACCGAGATACTGGTGGATGCCAGTCCAGTAGGATTGGGAGCCCTGCTTCAGGCCCGGACTGGCCGTTGCGGGCACCGGGCAATCCCCCGGTGCGCCGCAAGGGTGGGGGCCGGTTTTGGGCCCTGGGGGCCATTTTGGTTACAGGGCCGTTTTTGCAGCATAGTTGCAAAATCGGCCCTGTAAGAAAATCAACCGAAGAGCTCAGTCGCACCCCCAGGGGGCCGGCAGAGCACTTTGCCAGGGACAGTTTTGGTTCTCAGTCCGACCCTGTTTCGAACTGATAATTAGCAATCTTTTTTTAGTGCATGCTGACAGTGACACAGTATAAAGGAGAGGGATTGCGATGAAGTTAAGTGGACCATGCTTAGAAGGGATTACACAAAACCTTATTGCCCCCACCTGTCTCGAGAACTGGTATGTTTCCTGTCCCTGTACGTGGCACCGTACTGCCAAGAGGAACAAGTGACAAAAACTGATGGTAAGCTGTGGTCAAGCCGCTCCAAGCCCTCATTTTGAGAAAACAACTATTTGAATGTGACTGTGTGAAGAAGAGGGAGGTGACCTATTGAGTGAGTGAGTGAGTGAGTGAGTGAGTCCATGGTTTCAGGGAGCTGTTCCCCTCCTGGAAGCCTGGAAGAGATTTTATAGCATGACTCTTACATTACAAAGAACCAAGTGGAAAAGATTTTGCAAGATTTTATTATGACAAGTATTGCAGCAATTAAAATGTGTTCTATGGCTGCCCTAATGACCCCTGACTCATAATTTAATTAAACAACGGGAAGACGATTTCATGTAGGGCCTTTGAAGAATGTTGACAGTGAATAGAGGGTTGACATTTTCAATTATAAAAGACTAGGGCTGCGGGGGAGTCCATTACACCCCTGCTACCCCAAGATTCAAGTGTAGAAAGGGTTGTACTTGGCCTAGTTTGCAAAACCATAGTAGGGGGATCTCAGGATACTAATGGCAAACAAAGTGGCGTAGCTAGCCCTTTGGCGGCCATTGAAGAGCAGGGCGGGGTACTCCTCCAATTGCCACCCCTGCAACAGCCGCATTGTAGAGCGGGGGTGGTGCTGGGGATTGCCGCTATGAGATGGCTGGTAAGAGCGGGAGGAGTCTGCCGCACCCAAAACTCTTTACAGCCCCCCCTTGCTATGTGATCAGGCAAGCGACGTCAACTACCATTGTTGGGTCTTAGTAGCCCCTGCCTGCCCTGCGCCCTCCTCCTCTGCACTCTCCCGCTTCTTCACTTCTCCCTAAGCCCTCCTCACACATTCCTCCTCCTATTACCACCCTAAACCAGCCCTCACAACCTTCCGCCACTACTCCTCCCGTACCCATGCACCACAAATCACGACAAAAAAACAATGCCTCCCGGCAACATTTCCTCTCTGTGACTGAACGTGAAGTCCACAGCATCATTGCTAAACTAAAACCATCCTCCCATACTAAAGACTCCCTCCCTTCTAACCTTGTCCAAGACCTAAAGCACATCATTGTCCCATCCTGGACCACAATCATCAACACCGCCCTTGCTACTGGAAATGTCCCTAGCTCCCTTCAACTGGGTCAAATCTCCCCCATTATTAGGAACACTAATGCTGATCCTAATGACTAAAACAATCTCTGCCCCATCACAAGCCTCCCCCTTCTTTCTAAGGCCCTCGAAAAATGTGTCTTGCTCCAATTAGACAAACACATCGAAAAATTCAACCTCCTGGACCCCTTACAATCTGGCTTCAGGAAAGGCTGCAGCACTGAAACTGCCATACTAAACATTGTTGACGACATCCGCCACTCCCTTGATAATGGTGAGACATGTCTAACTATCCTCCTTGATCCCTCTGCAGCTTTTGACACAGTTAATCACTTTGCCCTACTTAATGTTCTCAAAGATCGTTTCGGCCTGAATGGTACTGCCCACAAATGGTTTGTCTCCTATCTTTAACATCGGACCCAGCAAATTAAATTTCAAGGCTGTCTATCTAATCCCAATTCAGTCTTCCTACTAGTCCCTCAGGGATCTATTCTCTCTCCCTCTCTCTTTAACCTCTTTCTGGAACCCCTCACCCTCATTCTTAAACAAGCTGGTATCAACTACCACCTTTCTGCCGACGACACCCAACTCTACTATAAGATCAAAACCCACTCCGACATCATTCACCTTAATAACACACTCACTAAAATCCAATCCTGGTCCCACCTTAATCATCTCAAACTCAATCCCAAAAAAACGGAAATCATTCTCTTCTCCCCTATAAACAACCCTCTCCCCATTCAAACATGGATCTCTGACCTCAATACCCTCAACTGCTCTGGTAAACAGTCATAATATCGATTCCAAAATATAGAATGGACATAATATCGAAGTAAAAATATAGAATGGACAAAATATCGAATGGACACAATATAGTGGTTAAAAATATCGAATTTAAGGTAAGTAATATCGATTTTCAAAATATAGAAGTCAAAATATCGAAGTATACAATATAGGCATTAAATATATCGATTTTTTAATAATATAATTTTTTTTAAGTGTTTTGTATGTTAGTATATGTGTGAAAAGTGTATATTAATTTTTGTAATGTATGTTTAATGTATTTTAAGTAATGAATTTTATGTTATTTAATTTTTGCGTAATTTAAATCTGTAGCGGGTTGTGGGTTTATAGGGGAATAGGGTGGGAAGTAATTTAATTATATCAAATTAAAAATTAATTTTTAGCAATTATTATTAATTTTTATTACATTTTGCTTTCTAGTTCTGTAGCGGGTTGTGGGTTTATAGGGGAATAGGGTGGGAAGTAATTTAATTGTAATTAATTAAATATTTGTATTTATTATTTGGTATTTATTTTGAATTTATTGTTATTTTTTAATTGGTAATTAATTTTTATTAATTGCCAATTAATTTGTATTAATTGATTAATTGTTAATTATGTTAATTTTCTAAATTTATTTTCTGTAGCGGGTTGTGGGTTTATAGGGGAATAGGGTGGGAAGTAATTTAATTGTAATTAAGTAAATAATTTTTTTCATTTATTGGTATTGATTTTAAATGTATTGTTAATTAATTTTTAATTGGTAATTAATTTCTATTAATTGGCAATTAATTTTGATTAATTAGTAATTATTTTGTATTAATTAAATATTTGATAATTATGATAATTGTATTAATGTATTTTCTGTAGTGGGATGTGGGTTTATAGGGGAATAGGGTGGGAAGTAATGTAATTGTAATTAATTACATATTAAAAATACTTTTTGTGTATTGATAATTAATTTACTGTTAATTTTTAATTGGTATTAATTTTTATTATTAATTAGTTTTTGTTATTGAAAATTAATTAGTTGTTAAATAATTATGAATAGGTTATTAGATTTTAATAACTAATATGTAGTTGTATTTCTATTTAATTATTACATAACATTAAATTGGTTATTAATTTCAATTAATGTTTTATTGCTATTGATATTTAATTAATTTTTAATAATATATTAAATCATTACTTTCCCTACTGTTAAACTCACTGGAGTGGGAATAGTAATTTTCACCCTCCCGCTATCCAACGCTTTCCCTACTGTTGCACTCTCTGGAGTGGGAATAGTATTTTTTACCCCTATGCTATCCAACGCTTTCCCTACTGTTGAACTCTCTGGAGTGGGAATAGTAATTTTTACCCCTACGCTATCCAAAGCTTTCCCTACTGTTGCACTATCTGGAGTGGGAATAGTAATTTTCACACTCCCGCTATCCAACGCTTTCCCTACTGTTGCACTCTTTGGAGTGGGAATAGTATTTCTTACCCCTACGCTATCCAACGCTTTCCCTACTGTTGCACTCTCTGGAGTGGGAATAGTAATTTTTACCCCTACGCTATCCAATGCTTTCCCTATTGTTGTACTCACTGGAGTGGGAATAGTAATTTTCACCCTCCCGCTATCCAACGCTTTCCCTACTGTTGCACTCTCTGGAGTGGGAATAGTATTTTTTACCCCTACGCTATCCAACGCTTTCCCTACTGTTGCACTCACTGGAGTGGGAATAGTATTTTTTACCCTCCCGCTATCCAACGCTTTCCCTACTGTTGCACTCTCTGGAGTGGGAATAGTAATTTTTACCCTTACGCTATCCAACGCTTTCCCTACTGTTGCATTCACTGGAGTGGGAATAGTATTTTTTACCCCTACGCTATCCAACGCTTTCCCTACTGTTGCACCTTCCGGAGTGGGAATAGTAATTTTTACCCCTACGCTATCCAAAGCTTTCCCTACTGTTGCACTCTCTGGAGTGGGAATAGTATTTTTTACCCCTACGCTATCCAACGCTTTCCCTACTGTTGCACTCACTGGAGTGGGAATAGTATTTTTTACCCCTACGCTATCCAACGCTTTCCCTACTGTTGCACTCACTGGATTGGTAATATTAAATGTTACCCTCCTGCTATCCTACGTTAAAATATTGTACATTTTTTATTAATAACTTAAATTAATTATATCTCAATTTTAAGGTTATTTGAGTATTTTTAAGTAGGTTTTAGTTAATTATATTTATTATTTCATTAATTTTAAATTACTTTTAAGACATTTAAAAAATTCGATATTTTCACTGACTATATTTTTTACAGACTATATTTTGGATTCAATATTTTTGTACTTACCTGTTTGTAGATAGGAATTCGATATTTTGGCATTCTATATTTTGGTGACTATATTTTGGTAAGTCTATATTTTGTCATTCTATATTATGTCAGTGATCAAACTGCTCTCTCTCCTTGTCCAACTCAGTAAAATCTCTTGGTATCTCCATTGATAATAGTCTCAACCTCAATGTCCACATCAAATATTCCGCTAAAGTAGCCCTCCTCACTCGCCATCATCTCAAGAAAATCAAACCCTTTCTCCTAACTGAAGACTTTAAATTAGTAGTTCAAACCCTGGTCCTTTCACAAATTGATTACAGCAATGCCATCCTCACCGGAATCCCCAAAGTCCACCTAGCTCCACTCAAGTCTGTACTCAATCTTGCAGCCAGGCTCATCACCAACTGTAAACGGTCCGACCACACTTCCCCTGCCCTCAAAACTATCCAATGGCTCCCCATTGAAGGCAGATCTGCCTACAAAAATGCATGCATCAAATACAAAGTCCTCCACCAAAATGCTCCCTCATACCTTGCAAATAAACTCTGCAAAGCGGGCAGCGCACGACCACTGAGAAGCACTAAATGCTCTCCCCCTTGTCCCACCCCTGCTAAAAAAGAAGTCTACACAATCCCGCTCCTTCTCCGGAAATGCCCCCCACATCTGGAATGCCCTCCCCAAAGACCTACGATGTAACCCCTTCTACTCCAGCTTTAAAAAAGACCTCAAAATGCACCTCCTCAATAAATATTGGGGGTCTTTACCTGCACCTTAAACTTGATCTATCATATCTTCTAGGTATTTAACTCTTTGCTCTGTCTAGCTATTAACATGTGATTTATAATGGCAAGCCGTTCTTTCTTCTGTTTTTACCTGCTGTTATTCCATGATGTTGTTTATTTTGTGTTACTGTTACTAGCGCGGTCATGTAAAGTGCTCTGATGTTTTGTTATTCCATGATACTGTAATTTGTTTTCTGACAGTAACTAGCTCTATCATGTAAAGCGCTCTGACACCTCTGGTGACGCCGGATTCTCATATAGATATTTACCTCTATCTTACCAAATCTTTATAATCCTTGGTCGACTGAATCATTGTTGTCTGCTAAGAAGTGTAAAGGGAAGAACACCAAATTCAGTTATAACTTTGGAAGTAACCCATTCAATCCAATTTGAAGGACCACTGACTAAGAAATTAAAGTTTAGAAGATTTATTAGAAAGCCAAAAATCAGTGAGAGGTTAAGAAAATAAACGGGCAAAAATACAATCATGATCCTACGCAGGAGTCTCATACGACTCAAAATGATGATTAGCGTAATCTCCAAAAGCATCAGGCAAACAATGACGGTCCCTACTTGAAGCTTTGACTGCATTTATCCAAGGAAAAGAAAGAAGGTTAGCCTGTCCCTACACTAACTCTAAAGTGGCATCCCTACTTAGCATCTTTCCCAGGCAAGAGAAAAAGGTATCAGCAGTGAAGACTTCCTCAGAAGTACACTCACTTTGCATAGGTAAGTAGCCTAAGCTACAGAGCTCGTTCTAAGATGCTCCTTCTTGCTTCCCCTCTAGTCCTCCTCTGCTCCACCCTCGGGGGTACTGCCCCTAATACGAAATCCCCAAAACAGTAAAAACGCCCTAACCACACCCCTTCTGGCAGGTCTTCCCTCCGTAAGTTTCCATCGAAACTCCAACTTCATCCAAAAAACGTTGGTGTGTCCTTGGATCCCAGGCACCTTCTCCGCTAAAAGTATCTTCTCGACATTCCTGTTACCTCTGACGGCCGCTGCTTCTACCATCCTAACTCCTAAAACAAAAGGTTATTCTGCCTAACGAGACATGTGTCCTTGCACCTGCAACAGAAAGCCTGTGAGTGACTCGACCTTGCACACACACAAATAGACAATCCACAATTCGACTGAGAAAAGGATCCTTCCCAAGGAAAATAAATTTTTGACCTACAAGTATCGGCTAACATAAGAAATCACAATTAGGCCTCTACTGGTACTTTCATGCGATCAGGCCTTTACACATTTAAACAGCGTTTCTGAGACTACATTATAAGCATTACATTCAAAGTCATTTTAAAGCGTTACATTTCACTTCGTGAATAAGAAACCTACACGAGCAGCCTTTAATATGGTGCACGTTTAATCCTAATGCATCATTTTATATGTGAAGCAATATAATTTGCATTACCTAAGGAATATTCTCGGTTAAACACTACATTAGTCTTTAAACGATATGAATACACTCCTACACCTTCTAATATAGATTGATTTAATACTACATTTGTAATATTCACAGGTTAATACTGTCCTCTAAATATGCGGGTGCTAACTACCCATGATTATGACGCACCCCAACAAATTTTCAGAATAACATGGCACTCTATCTCCTGCGGGTCCAGCCAGCGCTATATAAAACCTCTAAAATAAATAAATAAATAAAACGAGTCTGAAGGAAAATAATACTGTTTTCCTTGCTGTGTAATAGTGTTTATAGTACATTTTGATAAATTATGTTAATCAGCATTTCACTAGATTATCAAAAATGCAATAAACCTATGAAACTTTAAATATTCTCTTATTAGTATTTTGGTGGTTTTGGCTTCAGTTCACTTCATAACCTCCAAAAATACTAAAAGGGTGGCTATTCATTTTAAATCAGGAGCTTTCTTTTCTGTGAAAAGTAAATATGTTGGTAAGACAAGTCGAGACGTGGGTGATTAGGGCATTTTGAATGATGGATTATTAAATAAACTATTTATGTCCCTAACGAGGACTGTTTCTGCTAATATCTAACTATTCTAGTGGATATGTTTTGCTGACTTTACCACTACAGGAAACCCAGCTTTTGATTGTTTCTCTCCAACCCAACCTCCCCATTATTCTCCCTCCACTCATTAGGGGAATAGCAGCTCTTCCCCTTGCTGATATGCTGGTGAGCACAGCATGGGCATGATAGAGTACTCCTTTTATTCAAATGTACATTGAAGGCATTATTGAATTGATTAATCCTCCTTAGAAAATATTTAGGTTACTGCACACTGTACTCTTTGGCAGGCACTCAAGTAATTTCAGATCACCGACGGGTTGCTATAGTGAAGAGATTCTCCCCTCCCCAAATTGTATGTCTATACAAAATCCTAGCACACATAAACCCATATCATCAGGATGTATGTCAGTACAACGCGGTTGTTTTCAACGCGGTACTTTACATCGCAGATTTTACAACGCAAGTCGTTACAACAACTTGCGTTGGAGGGTGCGGATTTCGGAATCTTATAATTTTATATTCCAACACCAGTCCCCGTAACAGTAGGGAAGGTGTTGGAATTTAAAATTACAAGATTCCTAATCCCACAGCGCCATCCAGCGCAAGTCGTAGTAACGACTTGCATTGTAAAAGACGCGTCGTAACTGCACTGCGGGGTAACATCCGCGTTGTAAAGGATGTCCCCCTATCATCATGTTCATCACATTTGTATACACAAAACAGCAATAATAGGTCTTCTCAGTCTTATTTTCTTTCTTTATTCCAGTTGTTCCTGCCTGGAACTGGAATAAAGAAAGAAAATAAGACT
Source organism: Lissotriton helveticus (assembly GCF_964261635.1). Lineage (NCBI taxonomy): Eukaryota > Metazoa > Chordata > Amphibia > Caudata > Salamandridae > Lissotriton > Lissotriton helveticus. Next base: position 1,208,302,895 of record NC_136059.1, read on the forward strand.
TAGAAGACCTATTGTTGCTGTTTTGTGTATACAAATGTGATGAACATGATGATATGGGTTTATGTGTGCTAGGATATTGTATAAATTGTTTAGGATCTTTTCCATAGAGATCTCACTGTTGGGGTGTTGGTGATGACCCCTTCCCTAAGCACCATAACATATTAGATTGGAAACACTAATAGACCGAGATTAAAGGAGAGCGCCAATATCACTAGACTACCTCAATCATCCCCTTAGTGAACCAGCCAAATTGTATTTCTAACAAGGGTAAAATCGCCTTTACAGACCTTTAGTAACTTGGTTCCAAGATGCAATGTAAGAGATGTTGTGTCTCACTATTGTCAGAAAACGTGGCTGACGGGGGTCCATGGAATGTTATTTGGGATGTAGCAAAGGCAGAGATAAGAGGAAATTCATTTACACTACCACGTTTGCTAGTTTGGGCGCACACACGGTTGATGATCAGGAATAACATAGTTCTTCCATTTTACTCACAACATAAAACAACTTGTACACACAAGATGTATGAAGACGTGAGGAGTAGGAAGCGTTATTAATGAAAGAAGTTGCTCAGAAACTGTTCTATGTATTGCTATAAATGAAAAAGCGGTTGACATCATTGCACGAGTCTTTTAACATTTTGCTTGTGGTTAACACTTATCGTGCAATAGTACTGCCAGACATCACTGACAATACCTTCCATCCAGAAGGTACTGAGTAAGCTGCTTCTGGTAAACCCAGTAGCAGAGGGGTGAACATTAGTATGCACTCTTTACCATGGAACAGCACAAGCAGTATGTTTGATAAGGTTTTCAGCATTAATGGTTACAATAAGAATTTCTTAAATAATGTGTTTCTTTACTTGTGCATACTGCCACACTCTCACAATTGTGTACTGCTGTAAGAAATAGGTGTTACTATTATGTAAAACCATGCGACTTGTTTCATCAACAGTGAGAGAATAAACGGCTAAGCACATTTATGAAGAACTACTCATCTGAGCAGCTGTAAATTGCAGCAGGTACATTAATCCACAGCGACAAAAGCCAGTTTACCAATATTACGGGACACACTTTTCTTATGCATGTTTTGAACAAGGTTGCACAATTCTACAAAGTGAGAATGAGTCTAAACTGACATAGTAAAGTTCTGATAAATTTCCCCTCCGCCTGGGACAGTGGAAAGCATTGGCTATCCCCATTACTGCTTTAGCTCTTCCAAAAAAAACATTATAAATGGGGCCCATCGTATTATCGAACGTGAAATCTTGAGTACAGACGAGTAGCCAGTGTGGGGCTTGCAGAGTCAGTGAAATGTTCCTGAGGAACATTAGACCAAGTGACTGAAAAAGAAGAGTCCTGCTTGGCAGATTATGTGTCAGCTGCCACATGTGCATATGTACAGATGATGCATTAGTCTAATGAGCTATCCAACAGGCCCAATGTCCTTGAAGCAAATCTAAAGCTTAAAAGAGTTTGCTATGTGTACTTGTTCAGCAGCTGCTCTCATGCCTGCAGGCCACATACATACACAAACACACACAAACACGCACGCACACACACACACACACACACACGCACACACACAAACACACTGTGATGCACTTTAGGCTTTTGAGTGTTTATTTTACAATGCTGCACAAAGTTAACACCCTGCATCCTGTTAAATACCTTTATAAAAACAAGCGTTTATTACCAAATGCTATGGCCTAAGCCATATGCGCAAATGTTCTGAGTGTAACATACCATTTATTACCATAATTGAGGGAGAGAAGTGCCATCGTGACTCACCCGAGCCATCTCCTCTCATGAGCCACGGCCCCTCCCTACTATGGATGAATTTCCAAATTATATTTGAAGGTGGCTTTTGGGTGATAAATCAAGCCCAGAGACTTCTTAGTGTGATTACTTTTGCGCCATGTGAACTGCAGCTGAACTGGCATGTATTACCTACGTATAGGCATTGCAAACTGACAAAGTCTTTTTTACATCACTGCTGCCAACCCTCATGATGTACTGAGGTGATTACTGCTGGTAATCTTGTAATGTAATCTTGTCTGACGTGATCACTACACTAATAACATTAATAGCTTGAAATGATTTTCGTTTAACATAAGCAGCTCTTATTAACCAAAAGGCTGGAGGATGGATGGATGGATAGATGGATGGATGAATGGATGGATGGATAGATGGATGGATGGATGGACGGACTTGGATGGATGGATGGATGTGGATGGATGGATGAATGGATGTGAATGGATGGATGGATGTGGATAGATGGATGTATGGATGGACGGACTTGGATGGATGGATGTATGTGGATGGATGGATGAATGGATGTGAATGGATGGATGTATGTGGATGGATGGATGGATGGATGGATGTGGATGGATGGGTGGATGGATGGATGTGGATGGATGGATGTGGATGGATGGATGTGGATGGATGTGGATGGATGGATGTGGATGGATGGAACCGCTGCGTAGTTATCATTCAGTCATAGTTTCCATTAGAAGACCGTATTTTGTTTCACTAATGACTTTGGTACTGATGGACAAATCTTCACGAAACTTTCTGAAAAAAACTTCACCCACCTCTGTTTCTTCCTGGAAAGTCATAAGCAGGGCATGGCGAGGACACAAGTTCTAGTTAGCTCAGTAAACTATAACTGGTGAAATTCAGAGTTTTTTTTTTAATTAGTTTTTATATCATTAAAATACCTAGCTATAATGTCACTAGACTTTATGTTAATTGATTTTCGCTTCTGTTTTTTCTTATGGTTGAAACAAGTTGCTGTGTTTTATTCATGAACAAATACAACTTTTTAACTTCGCTAGGTTTTCATAGAGGTTTCAATCATCGGTAAAAAAATAAATTTAAAAAAAGTATGAATCCTTGTGTTAGGTATACTCTGAGCTCCTGCCTCTGGGTTGGAATCTTTGCGGGGAAGCCGGGGTGTTGGGCAGTTGGCTATGTTCGGCCCTGCACATGCCTCCCTGGCGTTGCTCCCATTTTTTGCATCCTTGGCACTAAGTCAAGATATATGTTGCTCACGTCCTGTGCATACCTGGAACAGTGCCAACAAATATGCCCTTTCAATAGTCGCAAGTCAAAACCATGAAACGTGAGAGGGTTGTGAGGAGGGGAGAAACCGGAGAGCAGCAGCTCGGATGCAATTCATCTTTTACGTGCATCTTACCGGTATGCTGACCATCTTACCCACAATGCCTTTCTTTCATTTTCATGCCACGGATAGTCATAAAACACTGCACCTGCTACGTCTCGCTGTCTGTTAATGAATAGCAGGATCACTGCAGCCACAATTTACAGAATGTGTCCATCGCCTGAAGAAACACATAGAGATCTGAAAACATGCTCTGTAAAAAATGATCAGTGAATTAATTTCTGCTGCTGTTTACCTACCACGTGGAGGAGTTAATTTACAGGAAACTATGGTTACAGAAACCAGGTAGGCTCAACGTGCAGCGATTGGTGATTTAGACAGTGGAAGAGCTGCTTACAGGTAAAGGGAGGCTACCTGTCGCATGGGGTTTCCCTGGTTTCTGATCATGTCCAGTGAATGAGTCTTTTTTGATTAGTTGAGTGCAGGAGTACTGCAAGGTATAAATCATCCATTAGTGATTTGTGGATGCAGTTTAAACCACTCTACGACGACTCTGAACATGTCTGTTGTCTATCTTTTAAAACGTATTGAAACATTTTGCGGTGTACGCATCAGCAGTAGCAGTACTGCAAGCACAATTTTTTTTTTTACTATTGGTTTAGAAAATTAATGATGCAACTGGCAGCTGCCAGGGGCAATCTGTCTCCTAACACCCAAAAATACAGAGTTGGAGAAGGACACAGGAGAAGAAGAAAGGGCCAGAAAGAGCAAAGTGGACACGACACGCAGGGAAGAAAAAGATGCGGAAGGGAGATACGAGGAGATGACACACAAACAGAAAGAAGGCTTTGTGTATAGATTGCATGTATGAGTTGAAGAATATGTGAAGTGAGAGTAAACAACTATTGTCAGCTTACAGCGGGCTTAGAGCCTGCCCGTTGGCTTTATTGTCACTCGGATTTGCTTGCTTCCTTTTCGTTAGTTTGTGCGAGCTTTCCCTCCTCTTCTAGTGTTTGTAACTCCTCTGGAGCATTGCCACATTACTTGTGTTCTTCCACTGCTCATGTTTCAGGCACTACTTTTTAGGTCTCGCCTGTCAATGTGCTTGCGCATTGAGCTTGCGAGAATATAGGGGCTTAACGAGAGCTTAACCATACGGGCGATTTCATGCTGTGCCCGTGAAAAGCAAGCTCAATGCGCAAGCGCATTGACCGCAAAGCGCGTGCACATGAAAGCCAGCAGCTTCACTTGAAAGGAATCCGCTCCGCCCCCTGCTGCATCAAAGGCTTTCTTCTTCGCACTTTTATCCGCACCGCCCCCTGCTGTATCAAAGGCTTTCTTCTTCGCACTTTTCACGGCCGCCAGGCCGTGTCACATTTCTCCTCCCCCCTCCCCACAGCATTGCTTTTTTTCCCCTTAGATGCTTACATTGCTGTACGTAAAGTAACTTCGTGGCATGTGTAAGTGTCTCTTTCTTTCCGTGTTTCATTTACACACGAACATCGATTACTTCTGTTCTTATATAATGGAGAGTCACAATATCTGCATCACCAGGATATGTCAAAGATTTAGGTCAGACTTAATCGTCTGCCCTTACTTCATCAGCCGTGCTTTCATATCAGTTTCCATTTCCCACCTTTTGGATATTTCTTTCCTCTGTAGCTTTTCCAACTGTCTCATTAAATCTTTAGCCTCAGCGAGCTGATCACTCCTTCTCCGTGAGGCTTGGTTGCCTGTGTCATCAGGCACCTCCTCTGTGCTGAATACATTTTCAGCGGAAGCCTCCCTTTCTCTCAGCTAATCCATGATTCTTGATGCCACAACACCTCAAGCGTTCTCCGTGTCCCGATCTGCAGGACATTTCTGCTCTCCTCTCTCCCCACTGCCTCCACTAATGCGGCACAGCTTACCGTAATTCTGAGCGCTCTCCGACATCCAGATGATGGCAGCTCAGCTGATCTTTGTGATTTTTTTTTTGCTAGGGGGGCTCCGTGACATGTAACACTGTACACTTTTCAAATGCCAGTGACCGTGGTGCCCCTAATCGAGAGAGCGTGCCGGATTCCAGTGCCAGCAATTTGAACAACTATACTACAATGCCTGTCCCATTCATCTGAAATAGGCTCCAGCATTGCATTATTTTTATTATTACTGAGGCTTTTTAAAGCATGTTCCAGCTCTCCTTCAGCTCCTCCTCTCCGCCCCCTTCCCTGCTGCTGTTTTACACCAGGTTTTCACTCTGCCTTCAATTACGGCTTCGTTTCCTTCTCTTCAGACAGCTTCTCACAGCTTTGATGTTCTCAGTGGGCTGTGTCGCGACATTTGGCTAACTCCAGCTTGTCTTTCTTGTAAAGCAATCCTGCATAGCCATTTGTTTGCAGGATACGTGTAATTGGCTGTAATAAGCAAACCTTAGCGAGCGTATCAGAAGGAATTATTTTGAGGGAGAAATTCCTTATTTATAATAAGGGCAGATTAGAACTGCAGGTTTGTATCTCACAACATCCTTGGAAAAAAAATATCTTCTAATGTATGGGACTTTTTAAGTCTCTGCTTTGGGGAGGGCCAGAGCTTCAACAACGTAGGTGCAGAATACAGAACCAGTTGTACAGCACCTCCTAGTGCCCACATTTCTCACAGCCTTAGTTTATTCATTTCGGAAGTGAAAATCACCCCAATATCCCTCCCGCTCTCGCTATTTCTCTCTCTCCCCCTCTCTTTCTCACTCTTTCCCTTTCTGTCCCCTCCTCTCTCTTTCTCCCTATCTATCTCTTTCTCTCTCTCCCCTCTATCTCTTTCTCTCTCTCCCCTCTATCTCTTTCTCTCCTCCCTCTCTATCTCTCTCCTTTCACTTTCTGTATCACCCGCGCTCTCTTGCTCTCTCTCTCTCACTCTTTCACTCTCTCCTCTATTTCTATCTTTCTCTGTCTCTTTTCGAAACCTCTCTCTTTCTCTCTCTAGCTCTCTTTCTCTCACTCCCTCTCCCTCTCTTTATCACTCTTCCCTCTCACACTCCACTCTCTGCCACATAATAACGCGCCACATAGTTACTCTACTCAATACTACATAAATATACCACACATAATACCACCTCTACTACCCCTCTACTACCACTCTAACTCTACTCTACCTCTATTCTACCCCTCTACCTCTCTTCTACCCCTCTACCTCTACTCTACCTCTCTACCCCTCTTCTACCCATCTTCTACCCCTCCACTACCCCTATACACCTCTTTTACCCCTCTACTACCCCTCTATTACCCCACTACCTCCCCTCTACCTCTGTTCTACCCCTTTACCTCTACTCTACCTCTCTTCTACCCCTCTACTCTGCCTCTCTACCCCTCTCCTACCCATCTTCTACACCTCTACCACCCATCTACTACCCCTCTACCTCTTTTCTACCCCTCTACCTCTACTCTACCTCTCTACCCCCTCTACCATACTACCCCTCTACCATACTACCCCTCTACTACACCTCTATTACCCCTCTACTACCGCAATTACACAAAAGTGTTTTATTCAATTTGTTGAAAATAAATGGTGATCATGGTACTTTAATTGCGTGATCACAAATGTAAACGAATGCTGTGTAAGTAAATTCAGTACTGGCTCCTGTTTATTTTCTAATCACTGTGGTTGAAGCACACTTTGATGGGCTGTGTGACCCTTTGGACTGCATCCTGGAGAATTTAGCTACTGAGGATACCTGTAAGCTGAGGCCCTTGTAGTGATGCAGCCCTGTGTGTGAAGAATAAAGTGGTATAGTGGGATTCCACATCAAGTTCCAGTTAATAGCGCCCTTTTGTATAGATTTAACTTAGAGAACGTTAATGTCACACTGACGCCACTGATCATGTGAGTCAGATGAGGGTATTGGTTGCTTTCTTGCTGAAATGGTAGTATTTGGAATTTGCTTGTCAACACAGATGCGTATCTTTCTGGTGTTTCAGTTTGGCACAGCTACAATGGGAGATACCAATTAAGCTGGAGCAATAACTTGTTCAATGATGTCTTGATCCAGATTACTTTTTATTTCTTCTTTCACTTGGTGCTATAGATGTACAGGCACTTAGTTGTGATTTTGGGTCTCTGGCATACAGATACATCTATGTGGAGTGTTACCTGCTTCCCAATTCTCGGATACGAGTTGGTAATTTCCACAGGTTGTGATGCTAAGGTTATATATTAAAGATCATGGCTGTCAACACAATTTGTTAGGCTGTGACATTGCTAAGAAAGCACAGAGCAGGCACTTCATTCTTGAGCATGTCAATTTCTTCTTAATGTGATGTCAGGCCATATGTGATGGCTTGGCAGCATTTTCAGAACTTCACATGGAACAGTAAGCACCTCCGACATATGGTACATTTGAGGTAGAGAGTGTCGGCGCTGTGGCCAGGGCGACGGACGCTGGGGATCACGGTTCGATCCCCGGCTCCAGCGGCAGCGGTCTGCCCAGCACCATGCGACTCTGGGCAATAGCTCGCTTAATCTTCCCTACGGCCCCCAGCGCCGGGATACTCCTTCGGGGGTGATTCATGCGCTATACAAGTACTGGATTTACATTTATATTTTGTTTAATTCAAAGATAATCATGCTATATGTGGTTGCGCTATCCAAATGAATATGTGTATATGTTCCAAGCAATTGAGCAAATGGGGTTGTCTTTTTTATTTATTTCTTCTCTAACACATTTACTTGTTACACTTGACAGCCATGTAGAAGGGCTTCTGACACCATGTAGAGTCGTGCACTGCGGATCCATTTCTAAGAATATTTGGCAGATGAAAAATAACTTTGCTTGCCCATCTGACCAGCATGGTGAGTGGGTTTCCTTTCCCTCCTTTCACGATGTTTGGTATCACAGTTTTGACAACTGGAGGGCACAGCTTTGCACACACTTGCGAAATGGTTGCCATTATGGTGTAGGCGCTTGCGTGTGGAAACTTGATACCACATTGGTAACATGTCTTTCTACTATAGGGTAGCAGAGCATGCAACTTGTCTCAGAGCTCCAATACAGATGTTATGAGGTGTGCCTGATCAATTAGGTATGTGTCATGGCTCTGGCATCCGTTCAAGCCATTTGAAGTACGCTCAGTAGAGTAAAAGGCTTCTTCGATATTCTGGCATGAAAGATGGTGGATGAGCAGACATCACTAATTCTCAGTCAGATGGTTTCCTCATTGTTAAACTTATGTAACTTGGAGTATGCTACTATATTTATATAACAGCCTGGCCTCAAAATCCTCCACAAACTCAACACGCCGGTGGCATGATGTGTTCAATATGTATATTTCAAAATCGATGCTGTGCTGTAGGTTCCATCTTTCAATTAAAAACTTTAACATACCCTAGTAAATATCAGTTTCTACTGCAGCAAAAGTAAACAACAGGGCATTCCCTGACAAATTAAGGAAAAGGCATCTGGCCTCTTTACCTGTGTGATTCTTGGAGGAGATGGTAAAGTATAAGGAAAATAAAAAAGTTTATTGAACGCGAAAATAAATATTAGAATTTATTTTCTTATGTTAAATATTAATGTAAATGAATTTTGTATATTTATTTTAAATGTAGAACACATTTTGTTTAGTGGTACAGTGTTTACATTTTTTTCGAATATAATCTTTAATGAACGAAAATATATTACATTCAAATTATTTTTCAGAATTTTCAATAAAAAAATAAATTCCACTTAAAGATTTTTAATGTGTATTATTAATGATTAAAAGTGCTAATTACAATTAATGTAACTATTTTTTTTAATGAAATGTGTTCAAAGTTTTAAAATTCTAAATAGGTTATTAAAATATGAAATAATTAAATAATATATCATTTTTAAATATATTTTAACATTACATTTGTATTTATGTATATGTTATGTCGTGATCTTTTTAATCACCCCACAAGTATCACTAGGGCCATGAAACCCCGGTCAAGAAATAGTGGAAGGGATATACGTTGAGAAAAAGAGAGGAAGTGGAGCTTAGCAAACGCTTAGTCAAAATGTACGGCATGCTAGTAACGACTAGATTAATGGAGCCATATCTACTTACCATCCCTAGTTCTCATCGCGAATACCTAGTCAGATTCCTCCTGGGACTGTCACATGGACTGGTTTTTTATCCCTCAACAGCTAGATGTGATCAGGACCCTATAACTCAGTCTCCTTGTGTCCTTATGACTCAGTCTCTGTTCAATCGCAGTTCCACTTTTTCTTTTTCTGCGAGCTATACAAAATAATTTTGAAGAATTTGCTAGTCCCACTGTTGAGGTCGATGAAAATTAAGCAGTGCAGACCTGCACTACTATATCTACAGCTATTACAAACAGACATGGTCTGCCACACTGTTTACACGTACATTTCATCATCTGTTAGTTTACGGAAGCTGGTGAGAAAGTAACTATGTGCCATACTCATAACCCTATTAGTTATCGTTTAACTGTTTAGCTAGTTTTGCACGTAGCTGTCAGACCTTAGAGATGTATAGGCTCCATGATTGTATCATACTCAGGGAAAAAATTGACTTTTAGTAAACATGACTATGGTTGCACACTGTGTGCATAACAAACTTTACTTCATGTAGTATGCATATGTTTTGTGAATCTAGGCCCATGTTATGGAATCTCAAGTATATTTTTACTTTTTGCAACTCAATTGCCTTTTAATATTAATCCTATTTTTATTTTAGCTTTCATTTTTATGTTTTGAAATGCCAGAGTGTGGCGTCCACAATATTGGTCATATTTGAGGGTGTTTGTAGCTGTTAGCCATTTTATACAAATATTTTATGGTAAATTTCACTCATTGGAACATAGTTCAAACCTCTGAGATTTGCGGGTCGGGAAATGTACGTTTAATTGATTGACATGGAATATCTATAAACTGTATGAATTTGGATCTTTTATGGTATATTTTAAACCGAATAAAGATTATTACTACTACTAATACTAAATGTTAACAATTTTAAATTATTTAATTCAATTTAACATTATTTCCAATGGGTTTTTTAAAGTCCCTACCTCCATTATTTTCTATTGGAAATTGTTGCAGTACCAGAAGATGGCCATGTTTAGTGCTGGACTTGCCACCATTTTTAGGTCGAGGCTACCGTCGCACTGCGAAGCAGTGGGCGTAGCCGAAGATTTCATGTCTTCTACAGTGGGGCTTTAACCCGCCTCTCTCTTCCATTGGCTAGCTCCATAAATGGAGCCTATCCATTGGAAGAGAATAATGTCACTCATTCTTGGAGCAGATTCGTGGGCGTTTCTGTGTTTTTTTTAAGCCCTGCCCCCTTTGTTTCGTCATGAAGAGGTGGCCCATTGTGGGTGTTTCCTTTTTTTTTTTTTGCCAGGGCTGTTTTTTTCGTCAGTCTGTGCCAGCTCCCCGCTCGCTCGCAGTCTCCTCCCTGTGCTCCCACAGGGGCGGCTCTAACAACGCTTGTTCTTTAAGTCTTTCCCAGCTGAAAACAGTCTTTTTGGGATAAATCATCAGCTTTGGCCCTGCTAACACTTATATCCACTTTTGTATTTTTTGCGGGATTTCCTAGCGCCTTTTCTCCAACTCCCGCGGCCCCCTCATCAGCAGAATCTTCCTGCTGCCGTGGTCTTCCATGCGTACCTTTGGGAGGCATTACCTAGCGCCAAAAACTCAACCCTTTTGAGCCTACAAAGCTTCTGTATCGCTGCCAACACCGAAGTCCATACAGTGTAGCCGCCCAGCAGCTGCGGGTGAAACCACCATACTTCGCTGCGGCCGCCGATAAAATTTGCATCCCCCGCTGTTGAACACAGGTGAGCTCCCAGCCGGCACCCAGTCAGCGGCTTTCTGCGTCTTTCAAAGTCTTTCAGCGTCCTACTGCGTTTTCCTCCACTCCCACCTCTCTTTACTTCAATCCAAAACTCTTTCCCACATAATTATCGCAGCTCCAGGTCTTACGCATCCGACCACACAGATGCCATCTTGCCTATCGCCATCCTCCATTCTGTATGTGTTTAACTCAAATTTTAAAGCACTATATCATACAAAAAGGTTTTAGAAAAATGGTGCATTTTCAGGTAGGAAAAAAAGGTGCAGCAATTGTCAAAAGGTTATCTAACCCAGCCTTCATCTCAATAGTATGAAGAAATGCAGACAAAGCAAAATGTATTGACTGTCTTCAGCTACATCATGCTCAGTATTTATTTGTAAAAGAAATAGTGCAGGAGCCCGAAGCTCAGCTCAGAAGCCAGCCGCAGGTGCAATTAAAAATCAGCACACCGAAGACCGAGGCTGGCAGTCTTTAATCCACAACCAAACACTTCCTGACCCATTTTTTCTCAAATGCGAAGGTCCCTGCTTTTCAGTTTGTGATGGTTTTACCATCTTTTTCTTCCTTTGTCTTTCAGATCTTTGACTTATTCCCTCTCTTTTACATTGTAAATATCTGATATGGGAAATAAAGGCGTCGGTCCCCAAAAATAAGTTCCTCTACCCCCACTGGCAACCACATGCTCAAATTAGGCACGGATTCATGCTCAAATGAAGAGTCTCCTCTAATGTAAACCAGGGATCTTCAACTGCTGTGTTACTAAGGTGTACTTGAATGTGCTCCCCGGCCATGAAGAGATGTAACTAGGATTGTAATTATCTGGCATAAATTAATCCTGAAGGCGCCGTGTTGCTAGGTCTAATTTCTGTTAAAGGAAGCATGTCCGTATTTATTCGAAAGCCACGTAGTTTTTTACACTCTGGGCCAGAAGGACTTAAGCGCGAGCCATCTGTGAGTGGGAAGCCTAGTTGCTATACCAACCAGAGGGCCTTCCGGGCACTCCCACCACGAAACGGAGGGGCCGCGAGCAGCACCTCGAGAAGCCCCAGGCGATCTTTGGTAGATTGAACGGCGGCTGTCGCAGCTCTGTGGTGAAACAAGATAACGTGTCAGGTGGGATAAAACGTTTATTTTTGCTCTTACTACCGTGTGGTGCAATAACCCTGAGATACTAAGGAGGATGAGTGGCTGAATGCTGCAGGGACTGCTCTTAGGTATAATGATCATCTAAGGGAGTACGCATGCTTGAATGTGAGTTGGCTCTTACTGATCCAAGGTCTAATTACCCTGAGATTTTACCCTGATTGCACTCGTGCCTGTGTGTTTGTGTGTGCGTGCCTGTGTGTGCCCGTGTATGTTTGCGCATCTGTGTGGGTGCGTGTATGGGCGCGTGTGCATATCAGTGTGTGCATCTGTGTGTGTGTGTGCCTGGGCGTGTGTGCACATCTGTGTGTGTGTGCATCTCTGTGTGTGCGTGCCTGGTCGTGTGTGCGTATCTGTGTGTGTGTGCATCTCTGTGTGTGTGCGCGCGTGCCTGGGCGTGTGTGCGCATCTGTGTATGTGTGTTTGCCTCTGTGTGTGTGTTGGCCTGTGTATGTAAAAGCATTTTTGTGTGAGTGTGTGTGCCTGTGGGTGTGCGTGCGTGCGTGTCCAGGGCAATGCAATCCTTCACTTCTTTCAAGATTAACATAAAAATGAATGTTCTGTCTGTATCACATGTGCCGTTGTCAGAATGAAATGACTGCGGATGTGGCCAGCCCTTGCCTCCACATAGGGTTCTGATTAGGTCTTTCCCGCCAGCCTGAAGTGTTTTTACAGTTAGGCGGAGCTCACCTTCTTGCCGGGCCTGGGCTTGGCGGCGTTGAATATGTGCGGTGTTATCTAGGAGTCTCCCCTAATCCTGTAAAATGAGTAAAGCGGGGTGCAGTAGTGTTGAGGTGCAGAGAGAGTGGAGGACAAATAGAAGAACTTTGAGTTAGAAGTTTTAGGTAATTCACAGAAATATTCACATAAATTTTCCCTTCTCTCCCCTTCCAACCTCCGATTCCCTGCCCCCTGACTGTGCTTGCTTCCCTTCCCCCTGGCTGTGCTTGCTTCCCTGCCCCCTGGCTGTGCTTGCTTCCTTGCCCCCTGGCTGTGCTGGCTTCCCTGCCCCATGGCTGTGCTGGCTTCCCTGCCCCCTGGCTGTGCTGGCTCCCCTACACCCTGGCTGTGCTTGCTTCCCTGCCCCCTGGCTGTGCTTGCTCCCCTGCCCCCTGGCTGCGCTTGCTCCCCTGCCCCCTGACCCTGGCTGTGCTTGCTTCCCTGCCCCCTGGCTGTGCTTGCATCCCTGCCCCCTGACTGTGCTTGCTTCCCTGTCCCCTGGCTGTGCTTGCTCCCCTGCCCCCTGTTTGTGCTTGCTTCCCTGGCTGTGCTTTCTTCCCTGGCTGTGCTTGCTTCCCTGGCTGTGCTTGCTTCGATGCCCCCTCGCTGTGCTTGCTCTCCTGTGTTTGTATGTGGCTCTGGGTGTATATGTGGCTCTGTGTGTGTGTGGCTCTGTGTGTGTGTGGCTCTGTGTGTGGGGGGCTCTGTATGTGTGTGTGTGGGGCTCTGTGGGTGTGTGTGTGTGGGGCTCTGTGTGTGGGGGGGCTCTGTGTGTGTGGGGGGATCTGTGTGTGTGTGGGGCTCTGTGGGTTGCTCTGTATGTGTGTGTGGGTGGCTTTGTGTGTGTGGCTCTTTGTGGGTGTAAATGCAATAGGTCATGCATTTGCGAGCGATTAACCTATTGGCATTGTAAATGACAATGCCATTTATTTAACGATTAAGCTATTGACAATGTAAGTGACTGCCATTTATTTAAGATTTAAAAAATATATATATATGTCATGAGCAATGCCAATAGCTCTCCCTTTAATAATGCCGAGACCATTGCATTGTAAATGCTTGGTTTTTTTTAGTAGTAACTTACACTCAGAGTTTGTAAATACGGAAAAGCAATAAACTTACTCAAAAGTTTAAACTTACTCAAAAGTGAAAGTTATATTTGTGAACCAGGCCCATAGTATTCAATATTCTGCACCACTTTATCCACATGGGGCCCAGCGTTTTAGAGTCACTAAGATCAAATGGTAGTGGGCAGTGGAATTTCAGTGATATTTCATCTTCCTACAGACATAAATTCATTTTCTTTAAACTTAGTGCTAGGAGATGTTATTGTATATTTCTACACTTTAACAATTTATTGAGTGTATAGTTCTAGTTTGCCAACTTTCTTTCAGTTCACAGGTACCTTTATCATTTGACTGCAACGTGAGTGTTTTTCTTCTCTTTGTCCCCTTTTTAGGTCTCGCCTATGCAGCGCCCATGCGCTGATTAGACAAAAAGACCTTTTGGGATCACTTTGGCTTTTCAGCCAAAAACGTGCATGCGTTCCATTGCCTTCAATGGCAACGCGTGCACCTGTGGTGATCCACTTGCGGGAGCGTGCGGCACCATATGGGAGCAATTATCGCTCCTGGCGCTGCATTCTCCCGCAAATTAAAGGCTTTCACTTTTGCCAGCACTCCCCCCACTTGTCAATATGAAACCAGCATCCCCATTATCTCCCATTGCCTTCTCGCATTGAAGTTGGTGACAGTCGGGAGCGAAGCAGAGGCCGTCGCCTTTGGAAGATCTTCTGCCGGGAGGAGGGAGGTAAGGGTTGTGTTCCTCTTTCAAGGATTGGGATATGTCTAGGCACCCACTTCGGTCTCTCCCGTCCACCCCTTCTCCTCCCCTGCAGAGTCGTGATTTGGGGCGATGAGTTATACCGGGGGAGAGCTTGGGGTTCGTTCGTCTTGAATGAGCCATGTCTTTCGCTTTCCTATGCCTCGTCATGCTCCTCCCCCCACTCAGACTTGGAGGGAGCTTGCAACTGTTTCAGTGTAGATTGCAGCGACTCGCATCTCTTCACAGGTACTTAATCTTTACTCTGCTAACGTTAAGGGCTACTGAGAGTGGGTTTTACAGACCCGTAACATTTTCCTACTTAGTTAAGTTCATTAACGATTTAATTGAGGATATCTCAAAATCCTGGCATCCTCTGACTAAATCGGCACTATTGGTGTTTGTGGGCCACATACTTAATTATATATATGTTTGTTTGATTAGGAAAACTACATTGAAAGCTTAATTTATACACACTGTTACTACTTTTATGGTTCATACTCAAAATCGCATCCATGTTTTCCTCCCTAGTTCTTTATATATTTGAGACGCAAACGTCGTCACTGGAGAGGATGTGGTCTAAGCAAGAGCTGCCGATTTTAGTGCTGGAAACCAAGGTTCGATCCTCGGGGTCACGTCCACATCCTTTGTTTTTGGGCTGATCACTTAATCTTTCCGTGCCAACCAAAAAATAAAAATGAATAAATAAAATGAATGTTCCCTTGTGTAACTTAACCGGTGCTCCTGTACCTTCGGGTCAAGTTCGTGCAATATAAATCTACAAAACAAATCCAACTTCATTTAAAAGTTTTCTGTGTCCTGAAAACAAATGTAAAGTTCATAACACAAAGTAACACGGGCTGTACGTTGAAATAAAACTTCAAACTGGGTATTTATTCTCCTTTATCTGCCTTTGTTTTCTAGAATGTTGAAGTGCGAAATCTGCTGTATTGTCAGTTATATCAAATAATAATAGTTTCAAGATTTCTATTTTTTTTGTTACGAGGGTATGTCCCAATCTTTGTAGCTTCACTGTCATTATGCCCTGCTAATGTAGTGAAGGTTCCATGCAAAAAGAACAATTGATGGACAGAATGTGGAAAATTGTCAAAACATAACCCCAGTACTGAGATCTGTTCCTAAATCCATTGTTTTTGGCTCTCCATGCCATTCCAGTTGAAATCCAACAACATAAGGGGGCTAGTTGAAGGTTACGCCACGTAGAGCTTAAAATTTGAGTGATGATTCTTTGTAGTCCAAACCTATTTTGAGCAGACTCCAACATTCTGGTGCTGCCCTAGAGTTTGATTTGCTGTCTTTTGGGTATATATTTCAACGTTTAAAACACTTTTCAGATTTCTGAAGGTGGGGTATCTTCTCACCATTGCTTCTGATGTATCTTTTACATTTTCACTAATGCTGACCATAACTGGAAACAAGCATTGGCATAGTCAATAGGTCTCACTTTGGGACCTTATAAGTATTTAGTTATGCAGCACAATATCCTTGGTGCAACAACATCCACTGTTGCATGGCTAAACACATAAGGTCCCAAAAGGGAGACCTATTGGCTATGCCAATGCTTGTTAATTCAGCTACTTCCTTTCCTTTTTTCTAATTACATCATACTATTGTGGCAACCCTCAGGAACTCAGAGATATGCCAGGCATTGAACTATAGGCTCCAGCTTCACCTGATTGTAGCCATTCACTTAGGAGCCTATTACGAATTCCAAAGATGGCAGCAATGTTTTGCGAAATCTTATCTATAAGGCCTTGAATTTTCCGGGACAAGGGACCCAACTTTTTAAATTTCCCCACGGGGCTGAGCCATCAGGCAAGACATCTGATCTCACTGACATCACAAGAAGTGACATCACTGGAATTGACAAGCAGTTTTACGGCAATGAGAAGCCACAGAACATTCTTATTTTCAGAATGCTGGTTGTTACTATAAATGAAATGATAACAGGGGCAGATATAACCCACTACAACAGCAAAAACCGGGACATATTTTATTTAAAGAGTAAATATATATTTGTTAAATTAGAGGTAAAAAGTTGTCCACTTGCAAAACGTCTACATTGATTTCAACTCCAATTATATAATATCCAACCTGCATGGGTAACGTATTATCTGGCTAGATTAAACTAAGTTGACCAATAATCTATTTGAATACACTTTTGTGGAAGTTATGAACACTAATTGTTGCGAAGTAGCCTCATGTCATGTAGTGGTGGCAGGCATAGCTCACGGGTTGGGGGCGGGTTGAGCTGGTGGTGGGAGGTCACGTATCTTTGCCCCGGGTCCTGCATTTCTGCTCCTGCTCTCCTCGAGGAACAGGAGCAGGCCCCACTGGCCAATCACAAAGCTGCAATGCAGAGTTGTGATTGGTAAGCACCCAGGCTCCCCTGATCAATCACAAAACTGTACAAAACAGCCTGCATGGAGAACGGGGAAAGTGAGCATGACTGGTTTGGGTTGCCCGAGAGGGCCGGCCAAACAGTCATTGCGCACTTAGGAGTAGGCAAACCACTCCTCCACTGCCCTGCTCCGAGAGCACAGCAGCCCCGTCCACCCACACACCCGCTCTGAAAGCAGCAGGAAGCATAAAATGATAAAAACTTAAAGTTATTATCATTTTATGTTTCTTCTTCACACTGCTTAAAAGCAGTGGAGCGATGTTTCTCCGCCATATTGGAGGAGCCGCCACTGATGTTATGTGCACCTGTCCTGTTATGTGCACCTGTCCTGTTTTTTTCTCAATCAACAATCATGCTGCTTTCGGGGACATGCAGTTTTGCTATTATCTTTGCAACATTTTTATTATTGGCTCAAAATTCTCAGCAGCCAAAGTGCTGTTTGCTGAAAACCCAAGCTGAAAACGTGCCACGCTTGTAGATTTTCTGTGGACGTAAATGTGAATGTGGATGTGAAGTCAGTAGTTCCTTATTCTGCAAATAGAGGTCTCTGAATCCAATCAATACAGCATATTTTGCACTTCTGAACGAACATGCAGTGTTCAAAAGAAATCATGCAGAGGCAGATGATTCTGCGTATTCGCCAATAGTCGCACAAATTGTGAGTCAGTCCCTGATAGGAAGCACATCAGCCCTAATTGCCCTTCCACGTGCACAGGAAGTTATGTTGCAAAGTCAACAAAATTTTACTCTCTCACTTTGCGCTCAACCCTGGTGAAGTACGTCGCTGTGTCTTCTGGGGTCAAAGTTCTATCGTTGTCACAGATTTTCCAGAGTCCATCTAATAAAAAACACATGATCCGTGCTTATCACATTTAGTAATGATAATGCAATTTTGATAAACTGTTTTCATACTACACCATATAGAGGTCAGGTATATGAGTACCGATTGAATATAAGTGATAGGAATTCTCAGCACAAACTAGGTATCCGTTACCAAAGTATGTGCTGATCTACTTTCCGACGACCATCTTGCATTCAGAAGTTCAAGCTGCAAAAACAACATGGAGAATCAGGAAGTGGTTATTTATCCAGATGCTGGTCAAATAGTGCATAATCTCTGCTATTTATCCAGCAGCCAGCAAAATAATAGATAACCTCTGCTATTTAGCCAGTGGCAGGCTAAAACATCTGAAATATTGACTGTTTTATCTGGCCCAAGGCGAAATAGTAGAGATAGTATACTATTTGACCAGCGTTGGTATAAGAAGAGTGAAGAAGGTCTTTATTTAGCTGGACATGAAGAAAAAGGGACTTCAGTCAATGCCAGACTGGTGGCTCACTTGCAGTGGGGGTGCACAAAAGCACGTGAAGCATTTGAACAAGCACATATTCAAATTTATAAAAGTATGCACCTCAAATAAGCTAAGTTGTTAAAATGAAATAAAAACTGTAAAATCAGTTTTGAATAAATACATTTTTCTTAATATAATTCTAAAATAAGAAGTAATTTTAGGCTCCTTATAGAAAACTTTATGCTAGATTCAGACATTTTTAAGGGATATTACGCTTGCTTAGTATTTCAGACCTGGTAACATTGTAGCATACAGCAGCAGCAAACAGGGAATGCAGAGATAGGTGGTATCTGGACTTCAGAAGGAAAGCCTCTTACAAAAGGCAATTAGTGTTAAAGGGCACAGTGCTTAGCTAAGCAAGCCTCTATTAGGAAGACCATGACAGTGGGTCAGATGGACAAGAATAATGTGAAAAACAAGCAAACCAAAAGACCAGAACAAGTAGGACTAGGATGGGGCAGGAGGACCGGGGGACCAGGAGGATTTGGGAAACCAAGGCCAATGGGACCAGTCCCAGAAGTCCAGCCCCAAGAGGACCAGACAAAGGAGGACCAGTTCTAAGAAGACCAGGACTACATGGACATGGGACACCAGAAGCAGAAGTATTAGAAAGGCAAACCAGGGGGCTAGAAATATCTAAGAAGCAAGAGACCCAGAGACCAGATTTGGGGTGAGAAAGATAAAAAGGGCCAAGACCGGGAGTCTGTGAAACAGGAGAACCAGGATCCAAAGTAACAGGGGTAGCAGTACCTCAAAATGATGACAAGATGGACCAGGGCTGGGTGGTCCTGGACCATAAGAACTAGGAAAGACTAGGATGGTCAGTGTTGGGCCAGGAGAAGTTATTGTAGAACACATATACAAGAAGAAGAGAGGCAAATAACAAGAGATATTCAAACAATATTCACATTCCAAGTGTTCCGATAGATAACATAAGTGTGATG
This sequence comes from Lissotriton helveticus, assembly GCF_964261635.1. Classification (NCBI taxonomy): domain Eukaryota; kingdom Metazoa; phylum Chordata; class Amphibia; order Caudata; family Salamandridae; genus Lissotriton; species Lissotriton helveticus. Next base: position 1,208,322,234 of record NC_136059.1, read on the forward strand.
TGAGAGGTCTTTTTTTTTTTATTTTTTTATTCTGTACTTCTTTTATTCATTTCTTGTCAAAAGACATGAACATTTCTGTACAGCCAACGTGTTTCGCCCGCAGTTTGGGCTTGGTAGGGCTGACTAGTTTCCGCAAATGATAGGCTTCTTCAGGGCTGTAAACATGACAAACATGACCATCAACATATTTGACAAAAAACATAAGAATAACATATACACATGGAAACAATTTCATCACAGTCTCAAATCTCTATACGCATGTATTCTCAATGGTTGTTACAGAGAAAAGAATATATATTATTTAAAAAATCCATATGACATAACTAACAAAACTATCTACACATTTAACAGTACAAATAAAGATGTAAAATACTCTCATAGAAAATCCTTTCTATACATTCTCAAATCAACATTAAGAGGTACTCATGACAATTAAACAAATCCTTTAAAATTATTTGGGCATATCATCAGTGCATTTGGTGCATATGTGGTGCGAATAGTGACATTCCGCTCAGAGGGACATGCTCACACAGGGTAATCCCATATGTGTCTAGAAAAACACTACCAAGGTATTGTAGAACCATGAGAAAAAGATCAAGATGACCCCAGGAGAACAAGGGCCAAAAGAATCAGGACCAGGAAGACAATGACAACTAGGATAAGGAGACCATAAGGAGAACATGGACAAGGAAGCCCAGAGGGACCAGTACTCACTGCATCAGTAGGACCAGAGGAAGGAGAATAAGGTGGACTAAAAGTACCACAACTAGGAGCATCAGAAATGGGGCTAAAAGGGTCATGAATATTAGGAAATATGGGACCAGGACATGAAGTATAAAGTGGAGGAGATTGTTAAACTTGGCGTCCTTGACATGGTTTCCCCTGACTTTTTGCCCCTACCTCCTGTATTTTTGATGCTATGCTGGATCTCGTTTTTCCTGGCTTAGATGCTTTGGGCACTTTGCCACGGATGATCAGTGTCAAAGGGCAAGTGCTCCCTAGGGAAATTGTTATTGTGATTGGTTATCCATGATTCGCATATTTGATTTACTGGAAAACCCCTAGTAAAGTGCACTAAGTGTGCCAGGGCCTGTAAATCAAATGCTACTAGTGGGCCTGCAGCACTGATTGTGCCACCCACATGAGTAGCCCTGTAAAGGTATCTCAGACCTGCCATCTGCAGTGTCTGTGCGCAGTTGCCTTTGGGATAAACCTGTCTGCTTGTGCCAAGCTACCAAGGGGGTGAGCAGGGGTTATCTAAAGTGTGTATCCCCGTTACCCTGACTAGAAGCAAGGGTCTCGACTTAGAAAAACGTACATATCTCTGCCAAATAGAGATCCCCATTTCTAGCTCAGATCAATCACCTCAGGTAGCAGGGCTAAGACAAGTGTGGCGAGTAGGACCAGAACAAAAATTAAGAACCAGTATCAAGATGGCCAGGACCAGTGAGCACAACACCAGGTGCACCAAGAGGCCAAGGAACAGAGCCAGGAGGCCCAGGACAACCCAAACCAAAAGGACAAGGACTAGGAAGGCAAGGGCTCAAGAGGCCAGATGGAGCAAGGGAACCAGCAGGTCTAGAATCTTAGGTACAAAGAGCAGGAGGTACAGGATGAGGAAAATCAGGATAAGGTGACCAGAGTCAATAGGACAAGAAAGGAAGATGGCCTAGTGAGGCCAAGACTGGGGGAACCAGGAAGGCCCAGGATGGCCCAGGATTGCCAGAAGACCACATTTATGATGGCCAGTGTGATAGGACAAGAATGAGAAGTAATGGGATGCTCAGGACCAAGGAGACCAGGACTCGAATGGCTAGAAGGAAAGCTAGATCCAAGAGAAACCAAACTATAAGGATCATGACCAAGAGGATGAGGTCAGATTTAGTAGGCACAAAGTCACAAAAAGGAGAAGGACTATGAAAACCAATGATAGGAAGACTAGGGTTAGGAGGACCAGCCAGTTAGACCAGGCACCAACGCAACCAGACCCAGAAAGATTTACAGAAACAGAGGACCATGGCTACCAGGCACAACGGGACTAGGAAGATCAGGGCAAAGAGGGTTTAGATCTGGTGTATTTAGGATCAAGAGGACCTTGTTGAGGAAAAAAGGAGGAACAAGACAAGGGAGATCACGACCAGGATGACTGCAAGCCAGATGGCCATCCCACTGGTTATCCTGTTCCTGGGGGAATAGGAACAGAATGGCCAGTAGGATGTGGAGCAGGATGGTAGAACCAGGAGGACCAGAATAAGGAGGGCCATGGCCAGTTGGAATAGTTCCAATGTGGGCAAAGAAGAAAGAGGACCAGGGCCAGATGACGTAGTGCCCCAAGGACAGAGAGCAGGAGGACCAGGGCAAAAAGGATCAGTATTAAATGCAGGAGGACTAGGAAGACAAGGAGCAAGAGGACTGACGATGGCCAGTAGGACCAGGGGACCAGAATAAGCAAGGAAGGTGAGAGGGTAGTACCACAAATACCAGGAAGACTAGAGCCAGGAGGATCAGCACCGGAGCAAGGAGGACTAAAAAGATCAGGACCATGAGGACTGGGAACAGGCTAGAAAATGGGGGACAAGGACCTTGGGACAGGGCCCAGCGTACTAAGCGGAGCAGACAGACCAGGACCTGGGGGTAGCAGGATTAGAGTGATGAAAACAGTAAGGATCAGTACAGCCAGACCCGGAAAGGCCAAATGGACTGGACTTCAATGGCCAAGAGGAAAAGGATGAAAATGATCAGGCTCAGAAGGAACCAGAAAAAGAGAACCAGTGTCAAGAGGGCCAGGACAAGTGGGTGCAGTGCCAGAAGAACCATGATGATAAGGCGAAGGGCCAGGAGCAGTAGGATGATTCAAAACAAGAGGCCTTGGATTAAGGGGGCCGAGATAAATGGATCAGGACACAAGAATCCACTTGGACCAAGTGGACCAGAAAGACTAGGAGCTGGACAACCAGGAACTGAATGAACAGGGTTGAGAGGATCATAAGGACCAGATCAAGGGGATGAGGGTCAAGAGTACCAGAAGGTAAAGAAAAGGTCAAGAGAAGGGGGCTGTAAGGACCAGGGTGATCAGGAAAACCAGAACGAAGAGGATGAGACTTACCAAGAACTGAACCAGACGTCGCCTTCCTCACAGAAACCTGGATGAACGCCTCCTCAGCACCCGACATCGCCATCGCCATCTCAGACGGATACAAGATCATCCGGAGAGACCGCGTCAACCAGACTGGAGGAGGCATCGCCATCGTACACAAGAACACCATCCGCATCACGACCGACTCCAACGACACCTTCGCCGCCGCCGAGTTTCTCCACTTCCAGATACACACCGACCCCAAGACGACCCTCAGAGGCACCCTCGTCTACAGACCCCCAGGACCACGTACACAATTCAGCGAAGACATCACGGACTTCATCAGCCCGCACGCCCTCCGCTCCGCTGACTACATCCTCCTAGGGGACCTCAACTTCCACCTGGAGAACAACAAGGACCGCAACACCACCGCCCTGCTGGACAACCTCGCCAACATCGGACTCAAGCAACTGGTCAACACCCCCACCCACTACGCTGGCCACACGCTTGATCCCGTCTTCTCATCCAGCAAGCACATCACCTTCAGCCACTCCACCGGACTTCACAGGACCGACCACAGCTGCGTCCACTTCAGCTTCAGAAGAACCACGACCCACCACCACCCGCAACAGGTTCCTCGCAGGAACTGGAGCAAGATCACGGCCGAGCAGCTCACCACCTCCCTCAGCCAGAACCCACCCACCAGCACAACAAACCCGAACGAAGCAGCACGCAACCTCACGCAGTGGCTGATCGCCTGCGCCGACGACCTCGCGCCACTAAAGAACCCGCCCAGCAGACCCAGAAGCAAGAAAGCCTCCTGGTTCACCGACGAACTCAAGGACTCCAAGAAGAACTGCAGCACCCTCGAGAAAGCCTGGCTCCTCGACCAGACCACAGACAACATGACCGCCCTCAAAGACGCCACCCGCAAGCACCACCAGCTCATCCGCACCACCAAGAAGAAATCAATAAAGGAACGACTGGACAACAACGCCCACGACAGCAAGGAACTCTTCAGCATCGTCAAGGAGTTCTCCAACCCCAGCACCGGCAACAACGACATCACTCCTTCACAAGATCTCTGCGACTCTCTCGCCTCGTACTTCCACCGCAAGATCGCCGACATCCACAACAGCTTCGGCGCACCCTCCATGCACCCGACCGTCGAACCAACGCCCCCCACCACCACCCTCCGCACCTGGACCACGGTGACCACCGAAGACACAGCCCGCACGATGAACACCATCCACTCCGGATCTCCGACCGACCCCTGCCCCCACCACGTCTTTAACAAGGCCGACTCCATCATCGCACCCCAACTCCGGGACGTCATCAACTCCTCCTTCAACACCGCCACCTTCCCGGAGAGCTGGAAGCATGCCAAACTCAACGCCCTACTGAAGAAACCAACAGCGGACCCCACCGACCTCAAGAACTTCCGCCCCATCTCGCTCCTCCCATTTCCTGCCAAAGTCATCGAGAAGACCGTCAACAGACAGCTTGCAGCCTTCCTCGAGAAGATTGGATCCCCCGACCCCTCGCAGTCCGGTTTCCGAGCCAACCACAGCACCGAGACCGCCCTCATCGCAGCCACCGACGACATCCGAGCCCTGCTCGACAACGGGGAAACAGCGGCCCTCATCCTCCTGGACCTCTGCAGCGTTCGACACTGTCTGCCACCGCACCCTAGTTCTTTACAACAAGGGGTGGTGATGGACAGAGTCTCTGAATTAAGCAGAGTACTCTCACCCAGTCAAGAGATCAGGGCTAGATCCAACACCGTTTTTTAGCTCATTGCACCATCCCAGTTTCAGAACCTGGCTGTATGCAAATTAGTCTGTCCCTGGCCCAGTGCATCATGGGAACAGGGCAGACCAGACTACAAAAGCCAATTCTTACACTGGGAAGGAAACAAGCTTCCGGGGACCGGTTTCTGCCATTTCAGGCGTCTTCGGCCCGGCTTGCTTGAATCCTGATGGTGCAATGAGCAAGGGACTCACATCTGAGTATACCCTTCCACGCTTAGGGTGGACAAAATTATTTACAACAAGGGGTGGTGATGGACAGAGTCTCTGAATTAAGCAGAGTACTCTCACCCAGTCAAGAGATCAGGGCTAGATCCAACACCGTTTTTTAGCTCATTGCACCATCCCAGTTTCAGAACCTGGCTGTATGCAAATTAGTCTGTCCCTGGCCCAGTGCATCATGGGAACAGGGCAGACCAGACTACAAAAGCCAATTCTTACACTGGGAAGGAAACAAGCTTCCGGGGACCGGTTTCTGCCATTTCAGGCGTCTTCGGCCCGGCTTGCTTGAATCCTGATGGTGCAATGAGCAAGGGACTCACATCTGAGTATACCCTTCCACGCTTAGGGTGGACAAAATTATTTACAACAAGGGGTGGTGATGGACAGAGTCTCTGAATTAAGCAGAGTACTCTCACCCAGTCAAGAGATCAGGGCTAGATCCAACACCGTTTTTTAGCTCATTGCACCATCCCAGTTTCAGAACCTGGCTGTATGCAAATTAGTCTGTCCCTGGCCCAGTGCATCATGGGAACAGGGCAGACCAGACTACAAAAGCCAATTCTTACACTGGGAAGGAAACAAGCTTCCGGGGACCGGTTTCTGCCATTTCAGGCGTCTTCGGCCCGGCTTGCTTGAATCCTGATGGTGCAATGAGCAAGGGACTCACATCTGAGTATACCCTTCCACGCTTAGGGTGGACAAAATTATTTACAACAAGGGGTGGTGATGGACAGAGTCTCTGAATTAAGCAGAGTACTCTCACCCAGTCAAGAGATCAGGGCTAGATCCAACACCGTTTTTTAGCTCATTGCACCATCCCAGTTTCAGAACCTGGCTGTATGCAAATTAGTCTGTCCCTGGCCCAGTGCATCATGGGAACAGGGCAGACCAGACTACAAAAGCCAATTCTTACACTGGGAAGGAAACAAGCTTCCGGGGACCGGTTTCTGCCATTTCAGGCGTCTTCGGCCCGGCTTGCTTGAATCCTGATGGTGCAATGAGCAAGGGACTCACATCTGAGTATACCCTTCCACGCTTAGGGTGGACAAAATTATTTACAACAAGGGGTGGTGATGGACAGAGTCTCTGAATTAAGCAGAGTACTCTCACCCAGTCAAGAGATCAGGGCTAGATCCAACACCGTTTTTTAGCTCATTGCACCATCCCAGTTTCAGAACCTGGCTGTATGCAAATTAGTCTGTCCCTGGCCCAGTGCATCATGGGAACAGGGCAGACCAGACTACAAAAGCCAATTCTTACACTGGGAAGGAAACAAGCTTCCGGGGACCGGTTTCTGCCATTTCAGGCGTCTTCGGCCCGGCTTGCTTGAATCCTGATGGTGCAATGAGCAAGGGACGCACCCTAGTTCAACGCCTCAGCAACATCGGTATCCAAGAAAAGGCACTGGAGTGGATCATCTCGTTCCTCGCCGGAAGAGCACAAAGAGTCCGCCTCCCCCGTTCCGATCCGAGGCCACCGAAGTAATCTGCGGCGTACCGCAAGGATCATCGCTCAGCCGAACCCTCTTCAACATCTACATGAGACCTCTCGCAGCCATCGCACGCCAACACAACCTCAACATCATGACCCCGCCACCGCCAGAACCAGCCGACACGAAGGGATGAAAGACGTCGCCGAGTGGATGAAGAACAGCCGCCTGAGACTGAACTCAGACAAGACGGAAGTCCTCATCCTGGGACCATCGCCCTCCGCCTGGGACAACTCCTGGTGGTCTCCCGCCCTGGGCACCGCTCCCAAGCCAACAGACCACGCACGCAACCTGGGCTTCATCCTGGACTCCTCCCTCTCGATGACCAGACAAGTCAACGCCGTCTCCTCGTCGTGCTTCAACACCCTGCGCATGCTCCGAAAGATCTTCCGCTGGATCCCGACCGAAACCAGGAAGACGGTAACCCAGGCACTCGTCACCAGCCGACTGGACTACTGGAACACGCTCTACGCTGGAACCACAGCCAAACTAGAGAAAAGACTCCAGCGCATACAAAACGCCTCCGCCCGACTCATCTTGGACATCCCCCGACGCAGCCACATCTCCGGCCACCTGAGGGACCTGCACTGGCTCCCCGTCAGCAAAAGGATCACGTTCAGGCTCCTTACCCACGCACACAAGTCTCTCCACGACCTGGGCCCCAAGTACCTCAACGACCGCCTGACCTTCTACACACCCACCTGCCAGCTACACTCTACAAGCCTCGCCCTCGCCGCCGTACCACGCATCCGAAGAGCCACCGCCGGAGGAAGATCCTTCTCCTACCTGGCAGCCAAGACATGGAACTCCCTCCCCATCCACCTCCGGCTGACACAGGACCATCTCGCCTTCAGGAAACAACTCAAGACCTGGCTGTTCGAGCAGTAGCGGACCCCCTCCCCCAAGCGCCTTGAGACCCTTCCGGGTGGGTAGCGCGCTATACAAATGCTATGATTGATTGATTGATTGATTGATTGACCAGAAGCAAGAGATCAAGTCCCATGGGCTTAAAACCAAGATGAGAAAAAGGTTTGTATGGACAGGAAATAGGAATATCAGGGCTAGGCAGATCAGAATCAGAGTGAGAATAACTAGGTGAACAGGACCTGGACGATCAAGACCAGATGCCCAGGCATCCAGAGCAGAAAGATAAGAGTAAAGGAGGCCAGGGCAAGGAAGAAAAGAGGGATTACAACCAAGGGAACCAGGAAGATCAAGATGCCGACACTCACAAGGATCAAAACCTGGCATACCAGTACAAGGAGGATCAGGGTGAGGAGAAAAGAGAGTCAGGACATAATGGGGTGGAGCAGCATGTTAGGAACCAGCTTGACCAGAATAAGGGGAATCAAGACTAAAAGGTCTAGTTAGTGTAGAACCCAGGGGCATAACACAGGCCCCGCATCACCCGCGGTGCAAGAGACCCCCAACCTCCAGGGGGCCCCCTCAGCACCGCACTTTGGCTTGAGAGCTCCAAATTACATTCGGAGGGGGCCCCTATACGTACCCTGCAGGGAGGTCCACTCAAGTTTTGTCACGCCACTGGTAGAACCAGGAGAACACGGAGAAGGAGGACTTGGAGCACCAAGGCCTGTCATGTGGTTACTTTAGGCCCAAGTTGGTACACCAACATTTTACATGCTCATGTTTTAAAGTTGCCATCTTTTTTTAAACGTTGACATTTGGCACACATTTGCTTGCATGCCTGTGCAGGAAAATATTCTCAGAAATGGCTTTGCTTATATTTACACTTCTTCGTAAGCATATTATTGAGTGCCTTAAACATTCTATATAAGGGCTAAGTTCGCTACTCAAAATGTTGCTATTTGTTATTGTACGCTCGGCGACAGAGCTATCGTGAAAGATTCAACAATAGCAGCCTGACTGGTGCTTCGGCATGATTGCATGAGTGAAGTTTATTATATAAACAACATCACTCCTTTGTTAGACAGAGGAGCACTTTGTTGACACTGTTGAGGTTGCCCCATGCCGGAATTCCATCCCAGCTGATTCCTGTTTACCTCCTGCAAGGGATAAAGCCCAGTTATCCACCAAGAGGGGCTCCCTGATGACACTTACCCACAGGTAACATGGGAGTCAGATCCACCGACAGGGATTCTGGCCAGGGATTCTGGCAGATTGATCTATCCTAGACACACCAGGATAGGTAGGGCTAGATAGGAGCACAAAATATAACAGTACTCATATGCGAGCATATAATCTGTGAACCAGCACAATGGTTGAATTGATCAGTTTCTTATTCATTCTCGTGACGCTGATTACTTTGCTTTGTTTACTTCTATTAATAATTGCAGCGTACTTCTTTTCCCACAAGAATCGTATTGCTTCAATAAATATTAAAATGCCACATTGTGTATTTCTTATGAATCTCTTTGGGTATGCATGAGTTACCAAACAAAAGGGTACTAGATCTGTTTCCATGATTTCCTTTGGGAGTCATGGTTGTATGGTTCCGAGTTTGCACATTCCACCTGTTACCTTGCCAGGTTAGGGGCACAGATGGTGCACTGTGAGCAGGCCAACATATTCTGATGGTGTGTGGAGAATCAGTCTTGCACAGTTTTGACGTTTATGTTATCCAAGAAATGCATAGTTTTACTGAGAAAATATGAGCCGTACTACATGGTGCCACCAATGTTCTAGGTTAGGGCCTTGTATAATGGACCACCTGAGTAGTTTTCTTTTGTGTACCCAAAGGCCCTTGCTTATATAAACATAGAAATCATACCCATATTTAGACATAACCAAATCAGTCCAAATTCAGGCATGGCTACTTCCACTAGTTCCAAAAAGCCACAACGATTTCTTGGAAAACTCGGCTTCAGCAGTCAGGGACATCCCCTTACTTGAATATTGATTTGTCCTAGAAATCATGGCGTTTTCAAAGAACTACCATTCCCTTGGGGTTCTTTGATGACGTTATTATGTCCGACTTTACGTCAAACTAGGCACCTTCAAGGTATAAATATGCCTACACTTGCCCTAGCAAACACACGGTGGTTCGGAGCAGCTCGACTATCTACATGCCCGACACAGCTCGCTGCAGCAAGTGCCGAAGGAAGCCGACCCTCTAACTGATGCACTGACAGAGAAGGTGTCCTTTCTCTCGCTGAGAATCCAGCTCCAGTGTTTCCAAGCTCCCCTCGCGGGGTGTTGGGAAATCGAGTTCCGAGACAGAGATACCAGACCTCCTTCATTCTAAAACCAAGGTACGGAGCTGATTAGACCCTAAGAGAAATCTTGGTTAGATTTTTGGCAAAGAAAAACTAAACCTATGCTACACCTCACTTACTTCTTCCCTCGTACTAGACTTAGGTTAGGTACATCGGGGTAGGCGTATTTTAGAAGCACCAGTTGAGTACGTTTTAGCCTTTGTTATTTATGCATGTATTTATGTATGGTCTAGGAACCATACAATGCTTTCACAGTATTATTTTATAATACTCTTCTTACTGTACGCATTATTCTTTGCAACCAGTATTACGATTGTAGCAGTTCATTTTACTTGTCTGAGAAAGAAGACTGTTCAATAAACCCTTTTATTGAAAACGCCCGTCTCTCTATTTCTCTGCACCTCTGATGAAACAAAGCATGCACGATTGACTGAGTAAAATATCTATCTATTGTTTCCACGACTCTGAAGATCAGTTTTATTGTTGGGGAAACAAAGTTGTCATGGTTATGCGATTGTCAGAAACAAATCCCTTCTTGTTTATTCGAGAATGTTTCTCGTGATCTCTGAGCTAGCTGGCACTCAAAATTAAGTCTAATATATTCGATAGAGACCTAGTAGACATAAGTCCTACTTCACATCTATAGGATATGTTATTCCAATGCACAGAGCCTATTGGGAATATAGGAACTACACTACATGGCGTCCAATGTTTGGTAAGGCACTAATTTAACGCTAGATAGTAGAGTAACTCAGTCGTGCTTTTCACAGAGACACCTTTTTTCCCGTAAAATACTCCAATAGACGTCTGGAGTGGGCAAACGTATAAAATATCCGCCATTACTGAGTAGGACGAAAATCCTATGTATTAGTTTTTGGTTTGATTCAACGATGAAGGTTACAGTGTTCCAAAATATTGTGCACCTTATCTTTGTTTCCTTGAAACTTGCTCTGCAAACTTTCGGTCAACAAAATGAGTGACCCCGAGAATGGTGGAGCTGCAGCTGCAGCCCGACCGGGTTTAGACGTTACAGGTTTCCAAGAAAACGACCCGGATGCTGTAATCATCCCGGAAAACCTAAGGAAAACCATCACTATCAAGCTTATAACAAATGGCCTATCATCAAGAGGTGGTAGGGTAATTTTTTTCAGAGAGGCACATGAATATCGGCAGACAGAGGTATTCTATTCATGGATAATCTACCCTGAAGCAAATGCAGTATCGAGGACATTGAAATACCACTATCTTACCAAGAGCATCAGCTCTGGTTTAAAGGTGCCTACAACATCAAAATCACATTACCATGCTCGGTCCACTAGGTAGGCCAGGAGCAACATGGCCGGTACTAGCCAGCTATACCCCACACCCTGACATTGAAGAAATGTTAGGTGCGGAACTATTAGTTCAACTAAAACAACTAATAAAAATACATAGACAATTGGTCCAATATGTCATGCGGACTCTAACAGTCCAACCTCCTATAAGGATTCCACAACAAATCCCTCACCAGGGGAACACAAATAAAATTACACCACAGACTATACAATCAGTCATCTGTAAATTGCCCGCAAAAAGGGAACAAATTCCATTCTGGATAGGTAAAACAAATTACTCAAACTGAGGCATTATTTCCTGACAGTACACCTCATGAGAAACACAGAATTTTAACAATCTGTTTACCAATGGGGATCGCACCACACCTGGGGGAATGCGACACTTGGGGTACAGTCTTTGCTGCAATCTACACAAAAACACATGGTGTTCCGTCGATGGCGGTGATACCAGCCGTCCTGAAACAGATTCAAAATGAATACGGGCAGAAACTGCTTTAAATCTGGGTATGAAATTACTGAAAGATTTCATACAGGTCTCAGCTATAATATTAGCTAATATTAAAGGTGAAGCAGCATCAGTGACAGTCCGCCAAAAAGGGAAATTGAGATAACTGAGCAACCATATGAACTGGCCAGAATAATTGAAAAATACTATGAAGAACTAGGTAGAGATAGTTTGAGTGGGAAACCAGTAAAGCCCCAACTAACAGAAAATCTTTTTTAAAAACACTCTCACTACTCCTAAGAAGAAGTGGGAAAATACTAAACAAACTTTTATTGCGAAGCGTTCTCAGTCCAGAGGAAGGTCTCTGAAAAGAGGTATAACCTCAGGAACAGGGATAATTTGAGAAAACCTGATAGATAACAAGATACTGATACACGTTCCTCTCGTACCTTTCAGACTTCCTCACAGAAATCGGGAAGAAGAGGATGATCAGAACACAAGGAAGAACGAGTGAAGTCTAAAGACGATCAACACGTTCCAAAAAATAAGAAAACCCAATTCACCAAAAAGAAGGTAGCAGGTCTAAAAATCAGACATGTCGAGGATCTTGAGGACATAACTCAAGAACGGGGAGTGGGCCCAGACAATGCTGGACAGCGCAGCAGAAGTCACCATAGCTCGCAGGATCTTGAAGGATTATCTGGAGACAGTGGACTTGAATTAATACATTCAAGTTGAAACAGCTGAGACCAGGGTTAGTGTACCCCATAAGTTATATGAAGTAACGCTCCGGATGGTGGGGGACATAACTAGGAAAATAAGAACACTCTTTTGGGAGAAGCTCTCTAAGGTTTATGACATTCTTCTAGCTGAAAAAGACTGGCCACCAAAATTTGTCAGGGTGTGCCCACAAGGCGAAGACATCATTATGCCGGCCTTCTCGAATCATATTCCAATTCATTTAAAATACACCTATGCCAGAAAATGGGCAGTAGCCCAGGCTCCAGCATTATATAAAAATCATGTAGGATGGGATGAAGAGTCTCCTCACCATAAAATCTAGTTAAAAACACAACCTACTTCACAGAGGCAGTATCCAGTTAATCAAGAAGCTCAAACAGATCAGGGAGATCTTAGATCAACTTGAATGAGCAATCCTTTGTTTCCTGTCTCCAAACCAGACAATACATATTGTCTAGTTTTGGACTACAGACATTTAAACTCTTGTTGCAGAACCTTTGCAGTACAAAATGCACACAGTGCAGCACTGATGAATAACATTGTGCGCAAAAATATAAAACTACATTAGATATTTCTAACAGTTTCTTCTGTCAAAACATTGCACCTGAAAGCAGGAACTTGACCGCTTTCTCAATTATGGGGACACAGGGTCATTTCTGTCGTCTCCCCCAGGGATTTAAGAATAGTCCAGGGTTATTTTCAGCCAGAGTAACAGAGTTACTACACACGTATGATGAGGAGGCATTATCTTATGTCGATGACATCTATCTAACAGACGATGATTTGGACAGGTACTTGAACAGAGTGAATACCATTATACTTGGATTTGCCTCTGAAGGGTACAAATTCAATTTTAAGAAATCGAGAATTGCCCTCCTCAACGTCCTTTTTCTAGGATATGAGTTATCAAGTGAGGGCAAAAGTCTGGCAGCCAACTTTTTAGAAAAGTGTGTGCTGCTCCAATCTCCAAAAACGCTGAAAACTTACAGTCAATTCTAGGTTTCCTGAATTTTGGAAGAACTTACATTCTAAACTACGCAGAAAGGGTTAAACCTCTCTACGAATTAATCAAACCTGATTTTAAAACAACTAATTGGACTCAAAAGCACACAGGAATTTGCGTTCAGTGCAAACAGACATATTAGCAACATCACATTTACAGAAACGCATAAACGTACGCAACCTTGTAATCAGAATAATCCCAGGAAGATGCGGATTTACGTACTTAACCTTTAATGAAGGTGAAAAAGTACCAATTGCTTACAAGTCACGCTTGTACACACAAACTGAAATGAAATTCACTTCAATAGAAAAAATTCTGACAGCGGTTCAAACTGCAGTAGCAAAAGAGAGAGCTCTCGTACAGGGTAAGCGCATAATGGTCGTTACTCCGGTACATGCCCTAGAGGCGGTTACAAAAGCAAGTATCCCAAATGCTACGGCTTTACATCCGAGATGGATACAATGGGTTAACTCTCTTGCTGCAACAGACGTTGAATACATTTTTGACCCCTACTTGAAAACCCAAGGATTTTTAAATACGAACAAGAATGTCCTCTGCTGACTGAAATTCTGCCTCTGGAACAGTACGAATGTATAATTTATACAGACGGATCAGCACAACCCGCAATTGGGGGTAAACAAGCTTATAGTGCTGCGTGCGCGATTGTTAAAGGTCGCTGACGCAATGGTAAATTCCGACCTATGGTCACAAAAACACAATCTCTCGGAGACTGTACAGCTCAGCGAGCTGAACTAGAGGCATTCAAGATGGCACTTGAAAATACCGATCGCGAATTCCCCACACTGATAGTGTGCGATTCGTATTACTGCATTCAATCTTACAATGAATACTTGCAGAACTGGGTTCAAAACGGTTTCAAAGATGCAAAAGGTGGCACAATCAAGCATAAGTTGCTTTTGGAACAAGTAGTTCAATTACAGAAAGAACTACAAAAGACTCATGTGATCCATAAACTGAGTCATCAACGTGATGACGTTCACGTTGCAGGGAATTCATTGGCTGATGTAGCCGCGAAGGCAGCTGTGCTAACGGCTTCCGTAGCTGCAATCACTCTTTCGAAAACAAAAATAGATGTCGAAACAATGCTAGCTGTCGATGCCACAAGCAAAGGCAGCGGAGCAGCGTTACCTCTAAACTATCCACTCGAATATTCATACAAAATTGGTGCCAACTCCGTTCCTTTTGCTTGAATCCCTGGAGTGGGGAATAGAGTAATCCCAAACAGGTGATGTAGAGGAGCTTTGATACAAGAAGCACATATGGGGGACAGTCTGATACATCAAGGAATCTCTAAATCCATTCTGGAATTAAAAGAGACGTACTGGTGGCCAGGGATGAACGCCCACATTCACGAGTTTGCAATTAATTGCCATGACTACAACAGAGATGGCAGCAGAAAACGCCGCCAGATACCTGACTACAGTGTAGCTAGCCCATTACAGACACCATTTTTAGACAGCATTAGTCTTTCTACACGCAGAAGTCACTATGGACGAATGCGGTCCCACAACTATTAGGACAGATTCATTTGGATGTGGCCTCAGTGCTCGGCTGACGCCCAAACTGTTATAAAAGATTTGCGAGTCTTTATCGGCACATACGCAATCGGCATGCTACATTCTGACCAGGGTCCTGCATTTAGCTCCAAAGCTTACAAGGAGGCCATGGCCAATTTGGGCGTTACCTTGCGGTATTCAAGTCCATTCCATCCTGAGGGAAATTCTGTAGTGGAAAGAAAAAACCAGGACATAAAGCAATCTGTAACAGCTAGGGTATTAGGCTTGGGTGACGGGTGGGTCAAACATCTAATAAGTGTCCAACGTAGTTTAAATAATCTGCCAAGAAATTCTCTGGGTGGAATCACTCCATATGAAATCCTTTTTTGGTACTAGAATGCTTGTCCAGGACCTTGATCGTCACACTTCAGTGGTGGAACAAAAACCCTTGATATCAAAGACCGTTTGGCTGTTTTGCAGGACTTAAACGAGACAAGGAGAAGTCAAAGCAACACAATACAGAAGCCAACGACCACTGAAGGAGAACCACCCATCCTAGCAAGGCCTGTCTGGATTCCAAAGATTGGGAATCTAGTCAGAGAAAAGATCACGGATAAGAAGGAATTTGGGCCTTCTTACAGAAAACCAGTACCTGTGCTAGCAATCCACGGATCAAGAACAGTGTTACTGCCGCCCCTTGCTGGAAGAAAAGAGAACAGGTTAGTATCCATCGACCTGGTCAAACCACATCATGTGGCCGATAATAAGTAGTAGGCCCAGTGGACTCCAAAGATGTAGCAGAAGACCAAATCTTGCTACTATCCAAGAGGTTCAGACTGAGAGACTGATAACATTTGAAGAGTCTGCAGCAAAAAACAAAGAACTAAGCAATAAAGCTATGGAACTTGTGCCTCTTGAGACCCAAATAACAGTTCGTCAAGAGACTCCTGTCAACAATGATGTAGCATCTGACTATGCTAATATGACAAAAAGATCCGGTAGCTCCAGTGATTTCAAATAATCCTGATGCAATTCCAACAATTGCCAGAACTACCTCTGGCTATTTCATTAACTTTGATACGTTTTCTGAGGATCCCTGTGAGCCTGAAACGACGACAGCAAATAAAACTTTTAAAGATCAAGTAACAGAACTTTTTCAGCAACTTGAAAAAACGTATCTAATTTTACCCTGGGTTGAACTTTGGATTGTGCTTGGCGTACTTTTTCTCCTACTTTGGCTAATCATGGTATTAACTTTGGGGATGCTGATAAATGGAAGATATAGTAAAATAGACACAGCAAGTAAGAACATCAACTTGCTCCTGAAGCCACACAAATCATCTCATCATTAACAAAGAGACTTGACATCAGTAAACATCACTGCCATCCCTATACCTGGTGGTATAGCATGGGACAGAACTGATTATAACATTTACGGTCCGGCAGAGCTGTTGAAGGCTTCCTTGAGTGACTTTGTTTCACCCAGCACATTTTCTTATGATTGGGACTTTGAGACTGTTAATAATATGATGTCAGATTTGGAGATGTCTGCTACATTTACAAAACAGGAATACTTAGAAGGTTCATCAGATTATGCACAAATGTATTGTTATAATCACTATGGTCATCATTACTTACACAAACCTGCAAACCCTAGGAATATTTATACTTACAATCAATGGGAACACTGTCCAACGCCACCAAAAGGTAGCTCAAAAACATTCTATGATAAATTTCCATACTTCTCAGGTTTTAATGTCTCAAATCCGGAGACATTTTACTTTAGAAATGTTAATAAAACAGGAATGAAAAGTATGTTAACCAATACAAAGCAGATTTTTTAGCAGCCTTTATGCCCAACTGTCCTCATTAGGTTTTGACTTTTGGAGTGACAACATAGAAACAAAAACTGTCTGGGGCTCTAAAGGACTGGCAAATTCAGGGAATAGAAGCTTTATTTCGAGCCTGCATTATCCCTGAACAAATAATGTTTTTGAATGACACTGTTCAACAGACATCCTGCCTTGGCCTGGCCAAGATAAAAGATTTGAACAAACCGTCCATACTTACACCTACACATGATGGCAAAAACACTTCAGAGGGAGGGATGGAAGTAAAATGTATTCTTCTAAAAAACAGAACTGATCCTGAATGGAAAAAATGGTTAATGTGGCCCACAGACACGAATAACTGACAAGATAGATTCCTGAACAAGACACAAGGGCTTACAGTAACTAGGCCAGATCCAAGATATGTCCAGAGACAACATCCAGGGATAGTAACAACATACAGTGAAGGAAAACTGTGCCTTGAGTGGCTACAAAAATCTACACCTACAGAGGTAAAACAACATTTATCTTTACTTAAAGATGGTGTTCATTTAAGGGACTTCTTATCAGGTCCGGCAAAACGACGCCATAAACGTTTCATATACGCAGGTATATATGCCATTTATAAAGAAGCTTGGAAAGCGACATAGGCAGAGACTGCAGAAAGAATATTGATTGTATTAATTTAGAGAAAGCACTCTCTGTAGTTGACAATGGGTTAACGACCCTGTCATCCAGAATGTATTCTTTGGACAGCATAGTATCCTCTGCCATAGACATAATGGAACAGGACTTGCTCATGCTATCGCATGGACAGTCACAATTACGTTCTATAATGCTTTTAGGCTGGACGTTTCAAAATCTTCATTCAGGATATGTGCCATGGAATCTAATCAACACCACATCATAGTTTTCTGTATTTAACCTTACAGATAAACAAATCACTTTGGCATAAAGAGGAGCAGACTATACAGTGCTGTAATCAATGAACCTTCAGATTAACACAGGTACACAGTTGTTTTTATATAATTTGTACAATTTGATCATGTAGTTTTAATCATTGTTACATATTATTCTCAGTGGGAGTAGGATTAGGATACGTTTTAGGTGATTCTTTCTTACCCAGGGGTGAGTTAAGTCAACAAACTTAATGGCTATACTTGTCAGTTTTCTTCATGCATGAATACATTTCATCTGCCTGAATGATTAAAACTACATGATCAAATTGTACAAGTGAATAAATCGAATCATACACTATACATTTGGTCAAATCTGCATTAAGGGTGAGAATATATCTTTATTCCCAACATGCCCCTTTTTTTCGAGACAAATAGTCCTATATTTTTGACTAAGTTAAACGCTTGATAAGACCTAGGTGGGTGCCTTCGATTGGGCACCCAATGGAGATAACAAACCAAACGTGACAATATTAAAATCTAGTGTCATTTTTAACCAAGGTTAAATTATCCCTTCCTGTTAGAACCTGAGATGCCAGGTCACCTAGGGTAGACTGGCCTAGGGGTAAGACATGCAATTTCTAGAGGCACAGTGTGAAGGTTGCAGACCACCCAAGAGTAAATCCACGCAATAGCACTTAAAAAGGACACTACACAAACTTGTTAGGAAAATATGAGCTGTTTTATAACAATAATGTCTTTGTATTTTTACCTTCAGAATTCACTATTAAATTTACATTTCAGTTTCTTTGGAAATTAGCAAGAATAATTCTAAGTTCTAAATCATATTAACAACTAGCATTTATAATATAGACAGTTCACTTAACCAAAACTGGCATTTAGCTCTTACACTTTCTTTAGCTCAGTTAAGCCTTTACTGTACTCTGCTCACTTTATATCATCTCTAAACACAGCATTACTTTAAAGTTTGGCAAGAACAGTTCCTAAATCAAATCAGAGCAACACTTTCATTTACATGGAAAACATTACAGTTCTTCTACTACCTATTTGAAGGCAATTGGTTTAGAACCACTTAAATCAGCATTTAATTAAGCCCCAGAAGTAGTAGAATGTGGTTACTATGTGGTGCACTATACTTGTCTCCCACAGTACCAGTAACCTCCTCTTTCTAGCACCCAGTCACTGAGGGTTTCCTCAAGTTCCTCCTCACTTTATGCTACACAACTGTGGAGATGACCAGTGACTGAGTTATTCTCTTGTTAAGCTCTAGCGTCACTCTCCCCCTGCAGAACACCTCCTTACTTGTGTTATACCAGGCGGTGGTATTCTTGCTGCGCCAGAGGGTGAGGGAAAAACAGTGAGCAGGACAAAAGGGAGCCACGCGCTGGCGAGATCCACCAGCCTCTGGGGCCCCCCAGCTCTCCTCTGCGTGACACCAGCGACCAAAGAGGCAGATTTCCCCCAAATCTCCTTAGCCGCTTTTAGGCTTCCCAGACCTCCCCTCCCGCTCACGCCAGCCTCACTTGTGTGGCGCTTGAGCAGGGGAGAGCAGCTCTCGTTTGCCGCTGCCGCCGCGGGACTCCCGGCACTCCTCCTCCACTCTTCCTCACACTGAAAGGGGTCGCGCTAATCCCCTGGACATGCGCGAGGCGCTCCTCCGGTTACCGCCCCTCTCCTCAGCTTCCAGACCCGCCTGCCAGCTTCCGCCTCCTCTGATCCGGCTCCGCCTCACGCAGCCCGGCGGCTCAACGGGGCATGCGCGGAAAGCGAGTGTCTCACTGCCTGAGACCGCGCTGTTCGTTCGGCGCTGCCCTCCTTCTCCGCCTACTCGGAAATTGACAAGGGCTTACCCTGGTCCGCTTCTCACCTCAGAGCCCTCAACTGCAGCTCCACATCGGCGCCGCTCGCCCAGCACCGACTCAGGAACAGAATGGCTAGTTATATGACCGCCTCTGCTCCCTCAGCACTCACACGCTGATCCAGATGTAGAACAGCTCGTGGTCCCGCTGTCTCCGCTTCCCCAGCCCTCGTTGTCACAGGTAGGAGGGGGGACACGGGGGGGGTTATGGCACCAGGGGGAGCGCGATTCCAGCAGTCGGGCAGCACTTGAATAACAAGCTGAGAAAAGGGGGGGGGGGGCACCAGGATGAGCCCCTTTCCGTGGGAAATTCTTACAGCAACAGTCTCTCAGGAATCTTTATGCTGGGCAGAGGACTGCACACCGTAGTACTGCAGTCTCCTTCTCCTGAAGACTTCCCCTGTATAATTTAGACAAGGGGCAAGCTAGGCGCCCAGGGTCTCCAGTAACCCTCAACAGCGGGGCCAGGACAAGTAACCAAAAGGGGAGTAGGGGGGTGGATCAGTAAGGCAGCTTCCCAGTCCAGGAGGTCAACCCTATGTCTAACCTTTTCCCACCCTTAGCTACAGCCTGTCCTCCAGCTGACTCTCACAGGTAGACAAAATGGCTGCCCCGCATTCCGCCTTTTATAGGCTGCCCTTCAGTGGTCCAGAATGGACCAGAAGGTTCTGGAATGCCCTATGCTGGTCTATGGGTAAGTTCTGGACTTGGCAGTTAGGGCAGTTGGTAGCCACCATTTTGTGGTTCCAACTTTCCCTGTCAGAACAGGCCTCTGGGCCTGAGGTAAAAGATTATGAGGGGAAAAAGAACACCTATCCCCTTGACCAACACCTATAAAAAGTAGTAGACACAAAAGTTATTAAGGGTATGAGGGGCAAAAAGGGGACAAAATAAATAATAATGAGGAGGGACTACGCAAAAAATCCAGACAGGTCTAACACGCATCCCCCCCAGCTGAAAGTGGGGAGAACTACCCAACCCCTTGGGAGTCCTCATCACTAAGGCGGAAATACCTGGAGAGACCGTCTGCATTGGCGTGGTCCACTCCAGGCCGATGTTCCACCCGGAAGTCCATTCCCTGTAGGGAGATGGACCACCTCAACAGCTTGGGATTTTCCCCCTTCATTTGCATCAGCCAACGAAGGGGTCGGTGGTCAGTCTGAACCAGGAAGTGCGAGCCAAAGAGGTATGGCCGCAGCTTCTTCAGAGCCCACACCACTGCAAAAGCTTCCCTCTCAATTGCACTCCACTTCTGTTCCCGGGGAAGCAGTCTCCTGGATAAGAAGACTACAGGCTGATCCAGGCCCTCTTCATTTAGTTGCGATAACACTGCCCCAATGCCATGTTCGGATGCATCTGTTTGGACAATGAACTCCTTGGAGAAATCGGGAGCCTTCAGGACCGGTGCTTCACACATTGCCTGCTTCAACTTTTCAAAGGCTTGCTGACAAGCCTTCGTCCAAACTACCCGTCGAGGTTGTTTCCTGGAGGTGAGCTCTGTGAGGGGCGCTACAATAGTGCCATACCCCTTCACAAAGCGACGGTAGTAACCTGTGAGGCCCAGGAAAGCTCGGACCTCAGTCTGTGTCTTGGGGGATTCCCAGGCCATGATTGCCTCAATCTTCGCCTGCAGGGGCTGCACTGACCCCCTACCCACCAAGTGTCCAAGGTACACAACCGACCCCTGCCCAATCTGGCATTTGCTGGCTTTGATGGTCAATCCAGCTTGTTTCAGGGCCTGGAGAACTGCTTGCAAATGTTGCAAATGGTCCTCCCAACTGCTACTGAAGACAGCAATGTCATCCAGGTAAGCAGCAGAGAAACTCTCCATTCCAGAGAGGACCTGGTTCACCAGTCGCTGAAATGTGGCAGGGGCGTTCTTGAGCCCAAAGGGCATCACACAGAACTGGAAGTGTCCCTCAGGCGTGGAGAAGGCTGACCTTTCCTTTGCTCCATCTGTCAAGGAGATCTGCCAGTACCCTGAAGTGAGGTCAAAGGTACTTAGGTATTGGGCAGCTCCTAGCCGGTCAATTAACTCATCCGCCCTAGGGATTGGATGAGCATCAGTCTTTGTAACTGAGTTCAGTCCTCGGTAATCCACACAGAACCTCAGTTCTGGTGTGGTGCCTGGTGGGGCGGCTTTTGGGACTAGCACCACCGGACTGGACCAAGGGCTGTTGGAAGGTTCTATCACTCCTAGCTCCAGCATCTTGGCAACCTCGCCATGGATGCTAGCCTTCACCTTGTCCGACAGCCTGTAGGTCTTGGACTTCACTGGGGCGCTGTCTCCTGTGTCCACATCATGGGTACACAGGTGGGTTCTTCCCGGGACAAGGGAGAACAGCGAAGAGTACTGCCCCAATACCTGGCGGCAATCCTCCCGTTGCTCAGGAGTTAGGGATGGGGAGAGAATCACTCCCTCCACCGACCCATCCTTCTCTTGGCATGAAAAGAGATCTGGGAGAGGCTCGCTTTCTGCTTCCTCAGCACCATCAGTCACCAACATCAGGATGACCTCTGGCCTCTCATGGTGGGGTTTGAGGCGATTGGCATGCAGCACCCGTAGGGGCTGTCGCGGGGTCTTAAGATCCACTAAGTAAGTGGACTTACCCTTCTTCTCCAACACCTCAAATGGGCCTGTCCAACGATCTTGAAGAGCACTTAGCTCTCCAGGTTCCATCACCCATACTTTCTGGCCAGGCTCCAACTCCACCGGGTGAGCATTTTGGTCGTACCATTCCTTCATGACTGCCTGACTGGCCTCCAAGTTGTCAGAAGCCTGCTTCCACAACTTGGCCATCTGGCTTCTGAAGGCCAACATGTAGCTCACCACATCCTGAGGAGGTTTTCTGGGAGACTTCTCCCATCCATCCTTCACCAGGCTGAGAGGCCCACGCACAGGGTGCCCATACAACAATTCAAAAGGGCTGAAGCCCACTCCCTTCTGCGGCACCTCTCTGTAAGAGAACAGCAAGCAAGGCAGGAGGACGTCCCACTTCCTCCGTAAGCTCTCCGGCAGACTTCTTATCATGCCCTTCAGGGTCTTATTAAACCTCTCAACCAGTCCATTGGACTGGGGGTGATAAGGAGTGGTGAACCGGTAGGTCACTCCACACTCCTTCCACATCGTCCGCATGTAAGCTGACAGAAAGTTGGTCCCCCTGTCGGACACAACCTCCTTTGGGAATCCTACACGGGTAAAGATTCCCATCAGGGCCCTAGCCACCACAGGTGCAGTAACAGTTCTCAGAGGGATGGCCTCTGGGTACCGTGTGGCATGATCCACCAGAACCAGGATAAACCTGTGACCAGCTGTTGTTGGTGGATCCAATGGCCCTACAATGTCGATGCCCACCCTTTCAAAGGGGGTGCTAACGACTGGAAGTGGTTCCAGGGGAGCTTTTAGCTTTACCCCTGTTTTCCCACTAGCCTGGCAGGATACACACGTCCTACAGTATGTGTTTGACGCCACTTTCATCTGAGGCCAGTAAAAGTGGAGGACAAGCCGTGCAAAGGTCTTGTCCTGGCCTAAGTGTCCTGCCAGTGGTATCGCATGAGCCAATTCCAGCAGAAAGGCTCGGTATTGCTGCGGGACCACCAAGGCCCTTGATGAGCCAGGTAGAGGTACCTTAGGTTCACTGTAGAGGAGGCCATCCTCCCAGTAAATATGGTGGTGTCCCGTAGCATCACCTGCTGCCTGGGCTTCAGCCTGACGCCTCAGTCCCTCAAGGGTAGGGCACTCCCTCTGCCCCTTACAGAATTATGACATTCTTCTAGCTGAAAAAGACTGGCCACCAAAATTTGTCAGGGTGTGCCCACAAGGCGAAGACATCATTATGTCGGCCTTCTCGAATCATATTCCAATTCATTTAAAATACACCTATGCCAGAAAATGGGCAGTAGCCCAGGCTCCATCATTATTTAAAAATCATGTAGGATGGGATGAAGAGTCTCCTCACCATAAAATCTAGTTAAAAACACAACCTACTTCACAGAGGCAGTATCCAGTTAAGCAAGAAGCTAAAACAGATCAGGGAGATCTTAGATCAACTTGAATGAGCAATCCTTTGTTTCCTGTCTCCAAACCAGACAATACATATTGTCTAGTTTTGGACTACAGACATTTAAACTCTTGTTGCAGAACCTTTACAGTACAAAATGCACACAGTGCAGCACTGATGAATAACATTGTGCGCAAAAATATAAAACTACATTAGATATTTCTAACAGTTTCTTCTGTCAAAACATTGCACCTGAAAGCAGGAACTTGACCGCTTTCTCAATTATGGGGACACAGGGTCATTTCTGTCGTCTCCCCCAGGGATTTAAGAATAGTCCAGGGTTATTTTCAGCCAGAGTAACAGAGTTACTACACACGTATGATGAGGAGGCATTATCTTATGTCGATGACATCTATCTAACAGACGATGATTTGGACAGGTACTTGAACAGAGTGAATACCATTATACTTGGATTTGCCTCTGAAGGGTACAAATTCAATTTTAAGAAATCGAGAATTGCCCTCCTCAACGTCCTTTTTCTAGGATATGAGTTATCAAGTGAGGGCAAAAGTCTGGCAGCCAACTTTTTAGAACAGTGTGTGCTGCTCCAATCTCCAAAAACGCTGAAAACTTACAGTCAATTCTAGGTTTCCTGAATTTTGGAAGAACTTACATTCTAAACTACGCAGAAAGGGTTAAACCTCTCTACGAATTAATCAAACCTGATTTTAAAACAACTAATTGGACTCAAAAGCACACAGGAATTTGCGTTCAGTGCAAACAGACATATTAGCAACATCACATTTACAGAAACGCATAAACGTACGCAACCTTGTAATCAGAATAATCCCAGGAAGATGCGGATTTACGTACTTAACCTTTAATGAAGGTGAAAAAGTACCAATTGCTTACAAGTCACACTTGTACACACAAACTGAAATGAAATTCACTTCAATAGAAAAAATTCTGACAGCGGTTCAAACTGCAGTAGCAAAAGAGAGAGCTCTCGTACAGGGTAAGCGCATAATGGTCGTTACTCCGGTACATGCCCTAGAGGCGGTTACAAAAGCAAGTATCCCAAATGCTAAGGCTTTACATCCGAGATGGATACAATGGGTTAACTCTCTTGCTGCAACAGACGTTGAATACATTTTTGACCCCTACTTGAAAACCCAAGGATTTTTAAATACGAACAAGAATGTCCTCTGCTGACTGAAATTCTGCCTCTGGAACAGTACGAATGTATAATTTATACAGACGGATCAGCACAACCCGCAATTGGGGGTAAACAAGCTTATAGTGCTGCGTGCGCGATTGTTAAAGGTCGCTGACGCAATGGTAAATTCCGACCTATGGTCACAAAAACACAATCTCTCGGAGACTGTACAGCTCAGCGAGCTGAACTAGAGGCATTCAAGATGGCACTTGAAAATACCGATCGCGAATTCCCCACACTGATAGTGTGCGATTCGTATTACTGCATTCAATCTTACAATGAATACTTGCAGAACTGGGTTCAAAACGGTTTCAAAGATGCAAAAGGTGGCACAATCAAGCATAAGTTGCTTTTGGAACAAGTAGTTCAATTACAGAAAGAACTACAAAAGACTCATGTGATCCATAAACTGAGTCATCAACGTGATGACGTTCACGTTGCAGGGAATTCATTGGCTGATGTAGCCACGAAGGCAGCTGTGCAAACGGCTTCCGTAGCTGCAATCACTCTTTCGAAAACAAAAATAGATGTCGAAACAATGCTAGCTGTCGATGCCACAAGCAAAGGCAGCGGAGCAGCGTTACCTCTAAACTATCCACTCGAATATTCATACAAAATTGGTGCCAACTCCGTTCCTTTTGCTTGAATCCCTGGAGTGGGGAATAGAGTAATCCCAAACAGGTGATGTAGAGGAGCTTTGATACAAGAAGCACATATGGGGGACAGTCTGATACATCAAGGAATCTCTAAATCCATTCTGGAATTAAAAGAGACGTACTGGTGGCCAGGGATGAACGCCCACATTCACGAGTTTGCAATTAATTGCCATGACTACAACAGAGATGGCAGCAGAAAACGCCGCCAGATACCTGACTACAGTGTAGCTAGCCCATTATAGACACCATTTTTAGACAGCATTAGTCTTTCTACACGCAGAAGTCACTATGGACGAATGCGGTCCCACAACTATTAGGACAGATTCATTTGGATGTGGCCTCAGTGCTCGGCTGACGCCCAAACTGTTATAAAAGATTTGCGAGTCTTTATCAGCACATACGCAATCGGCATGCTACATTCTGACCAGGGTCCTGCATTTAGCTCCAAAGCTTACAAGGAGGCCATGGCCAATTTGGGCGTTACCTTGCGGTATTCAAGTCCATTCCATCCTGAGGGAAATTCTGTAGTGGAAAGAAAAAACCAGGACATAAAGCAATCTGTAACAGCTAGGGTATTAGGCTTGGGTGACGGGTGGGTCAAACATCTAATAAGTGTCCAACGTAGTTTAAATAATCTGCCAAGAAATTCTTTGGGTGGAATCACTGCATATGAAATCCTTTTTTGGTACTAGAATGCTTGTCCAGGACCTCGATCGTCACACTTCAGTGGTGGAACAAAAACCCTTGATATCAAAGACCGTTTGGCTGTTTTGCAGGACTTAAACGAGACAAGGAGAAGTCAAAGCAACACAATACAGAAGCCAACGACCACTGAAGGAGAACCACCCATCCTAGCAAGGCCTGTCTGGATTCCAAAGATTGGGAATCTAGTCAGAGAAAAGATCACGGATAAGAAGGAATTTGGGCCTTCTTACAGAAAACCAGTACCTGTGCTAGCAATCCACGGATCAAGAACAGTGTTACTGCCGCCCCTTGCTGGAAGAAAAGAGAACAGGTTAGTATCCATCGACCTGGTCAAACCACATCATGTGGCCGATAATAAGTAGTAGGCCCAGTGGACTCCAAAGATGTAGCAGAAGACCAAATCTTGCTACTATCCAAGAGGTTCAGACTGAGAGACTGATAACATTTGAAGAGTCTGCAGCAAAAAACAAAGAACTAAGCAATAAAGCTATGGAACTTGTGCCTCTTGAGACCCAAATAACAGTTCGTCAAGAGACTCCTGTCAACAATGATGTAGCATCTGACTATGCTAATATGACAAAAAGATCCGGTAGCTCCAGTGATTTCAAATAATCCTGATGCAATTCCAACAATTGCCAGAACTACCTCTGGCTATTTCATTAACTTTGATACGTTTTCTGAGGATCCCTGTGAGCCTGAAACGACGACAGCAAATAAAACTTTTAAAGATCAAGTAACAGAACTTTTTCAGCAACTTGAAAAAACGTATCTAATTTTACCCTGGGTTGAACTTTGGATTGTGCTTGGCGTACTTTTTCTCCTACTTTGGCTAATCATGGTATTAACTTTGGGGATGCTGATAAATGGAAGATATAGTAAAATAGACACAGCAAGTAAGAACATCAACTTGCTCCTGAAGCCACACAAATCATCTCATCATTAACAAAGAGACTTGACATCAGTAAACATCACTGCCATCCCTATACCTGGTGGTATAGCATGGGACAGAACTGATTATAACATTTACGGTCCGGCAGAGCTGTTGAAGGCTTCCTTGAGTGACTTTGTTTCACCCAGCACATTTTCTTATGATTGGGACTTTGAGACTGTTAATAATATGATGTCAGATTTGGAGATGTCTGCTACATTTACAAAACAGGAATACTTAGAAGGTTCATCAGATTATGCACAAATGTATTGTTATAATCACTATGGTCATCATTACTTACACAAACCTGCAAACCCTAGGAATATTTATACTTACAATCAATGGGAACACTGTCCAACGCCACCAAAAGGTAGCTCAAAAACATTCTATGATAAATTTCCATACTTCTCAGGTTTTAATGTCTCAAATCCGGAGACATTTTACTTTAGAAATGTTAATAAAACAGGAATGAAAAGTATGTTAACCAATACAAAGCAGATTTTTTAGCAGCCTTTATGCCCAACTGTCCTCATTAGGTTTTGACTTTTGGAGTGACAACATAGAAACAAAAACTGTCTGGGGCTCTAAAGGACTGGCAAATTCAGGGAATAGAAGCTTTATTTCGAGCCTGCATTATCCCTGAACAAATAATGTTTTTGAATGACACTGTTCAACAGACATCCTGCCTTGGCCTGGCCAAGATAAAAGATTTGAACAAACCGTCCATACTTACACCTACACATGATGGCAAAAACACTTCAGAGGGAGGGATGGAAGTAAAATGTATTCTTCTAAAAAACAGAACTGATCCTGAATGGAAAAAATGGTTAATGTGGCCCACAGACACGAATAACTGACAAGATAGATTCCTGAACAAGACACAAGGGCTTACAGTAACTAGGCCAGATCCAAGATATGTCCAGAGACAACATCCAGGGATAGTAACAACATACAGTGAAGGAAAACTGTGCCTTGAGTGGCTACAAAAATCTACACCTACAGAGGTAAAACAACATTTATCTTTACTTAAAGATGGTGTTCATTTAAGGGACTTCTTATCAGGTCTGGCAAAACGACGCCATAAACGTTTCATATACGCAGGTATATATGCCATTTATAAAGAAGCTTGGAAAGCGACACAGGCAGAGACTGCAGAAAGAATATTGATTGTATTAATTTAGAGAAAGCACTCTCTGTAGTTGACAATGGGTTAACGACCCTGTCATCCAGAATGTATTCTTTGGACAGCATAGTATCCTCTGCCATAGACATAATGGAACAGGACTTGCTCATGCTATCGCATGGACAGTCACAATTACGTTCTATAATGCTTTTAGGCTGGACGTTTCAAAATCTTCATTCAGGATATGTGCCATGGAATCTAATCAACACCACATCATAGTTTTCTGTATTTAACCTTACAGATAAACAAATCACTTTGGCATAAAGAGGAGCAGACTATACAGTGCTGTAATCAATGAACCTTCAGATTAACACAGGTACACAGTTGTTTTTATATAATTTGTACAATTTGATCATGTAGTTTTAATCATTGTTACATATTATTCTCAGTGGGAGTAGGATTAGGATACGTTTTAGGTGATTCTTTCTTACCCAGGGGTGAGTTAAGTCAACAAACTTAATGGCTATACTTGTCAGTTTTCTTCATGCATGAATACATTTCATCTGCCTGAATGATTAAAACTACATGATCAAATTGTACAAGTGAATAAATCGAATCATACACTATACATTTGGTCAAATCTGCATTAAGGGTGAGAATATATCTTTATTCCCAACATGCCCCTTTTTTTCGAGACAAATAGTCCTATATTTTTGACTAAGTTAAACGCTTGATAAGACCTAGGTGACTGCCTTCGATTGGGCACCCAATGGAGATAACAAACCAAACGTGACAATATTAAAATCTAGTGTCATTTTTAACCAAGGTTAAATTATCCCTTCCTGTTAGAACCTGAGATGCCAGGTCACCTAGGGTAGCCTGGCCTAGGGGTAAGACATGCAATTTCTAGAGGCACAGTGTGAAGGTTGCAGACCACCCAAGAGTAAATCCACGCAATAGCACTTAAAAAGGACACTACACAAACTTGTTAGGAAAATATGAGCTGTTTTATAAAAATAATGTCTTTGTATTTTTACCTTCAGAATTCACTATTAAATTTACATTTCAGTTTCTTTGGAAATTAGCAAGAATAATTCTAAGTTCTAAATCATATTAACAACTAGCATTTATAATATAGACAGTTCACTTAACCAAAACTGGCATTTAGCTCTTACACTTTCTTTAGCTCAGTTAAGCCTTTACTGTACTCTGCTCACTTTATATCATCTCTAAACACAGCATTACTTTAAAGTTTGGCAAGAACAGTTCCTAAATCAAATCAGAGCAACACTTTCATTTACATGGAAAACATTACAGTTCTTCTACTACCTATTTGAAGGCAATTGGTTTAGAACCACTTAAATCAGCATTTAATTAAGCCCCAGAAGTAGTAGAGTGTGGTTACTATGTGGTGCACTATACTTGTCTCCCACAGTACCAGTAACCTCCTCTTTCTAGCACCCAGTCACTGAGGGTTTCCTCAAGTTCCTCCTCACTTTATGCTACACAACTGTGGAGATGACCAGTGACTGAGTTATTCTCTTGTTAAGCTCTAGCGTCACTCTCCCCCTGCAGAACACCTCCTTACTTGTGTTATACCAGGCGGTGGTATTCTTGCTGCGCCAGAGGGTGAGGGAAAAACAGTGAGCAGGACAAAAGGGAGCCACGCGCTGGCGAGATCCACCAGCCTCTGGGGCCCCCCAGCTCTCCTCTGCGTGACACCAGCGACCAAAGAGGCAGATTTCCCCCAAATCTCCTTAGCCGCTTTTAGGCGTCCCAGACCTCCCCTCCCGCTCACGCCAGCCTCACTTGTGTGGCGCTTGAGCAGGGGAGAGCAGCTCTCGTTTGCCGCTGCCGCCGCGGGACTCCCGGCACTCCTCCTCCGCTCTTCCTCACACTGAAAGGGGTCGCGCTAATCCCCTGGACATGCGCGAGGCGCTCCTCCGGTTACCGCCCCTCTCCTCAGCTTCCAGACCCGCCTGCCAGCTTCCGCCTCCTCTGATCCGGCTCCGCCTCACGGAGCCCGGCGGCTCAACGGGGCATGCGCGGAAAGCGAGTGTCTCACTGCCTGAGACCGCGCTGTTTGTTCGGCGCTGCCCTCCTTCTCCGCCTACTCGGAAATTGACAAGGGCTTCCCCTGGTCCGCTTCTCACCTCAGAGCCCTCAACTGCAGCTCCACATCGGCGCCGCTCGCCCAGCACCGACTCAGGAACAGAACGGCTAGTTATATGACCGCCTCTGCTCCCTCAGCACTCACACGCTGATCCAGATGTAGAACAGCTCGTGGTCCCGCTGTCTCCGCTTCCCCAGCCCTCGTTGTCACAGGTAGGAGGGGGGACACGGGGGGGGTTATGGCACCAGGGGGAGCTCGATTCCAGCAGTCGGGCAGCACTTGAATAACAAGCTGAGAAAAGGGGGGGGGCACCAGGATGAGCCCCTTTCCGTGGGAAATTCTTACTGCAACAGTCTCTCAGGAATCTTTATGCTGGGCAGAGGACTGCACACCGTAGTACTGCAGTCTCCTTCTCCTGAAGACTTCCCCTGTATAATTTAGACAAGGGGCAAGCTAGGCGCCCAGGGTCTCCAGTAACCCTCAACAGCGGGGCCAGGACAAGTAACCAAAAGGGGAGTAGGGGGGTGGATCAGTAAGACAGCTTCCCAGTCCAGGAGGTCAACCCTATGTCTAACCTTTTCCCACCCTTAGCTACAGCCTGTCCTCCAGCTGACTCTCACAGGTAGACAAAATGGCTGCCCCGCATTCCGCCTTTTATAGGCTGCCCTTCAGTGGTCCAGAATGGACCAGAAGGTTCTGGAATGCCCTATGCTGGTCTATGGGTAAGTTCTGGACTTGGCAGTTAGGGCAGTTGGTAGCCACCATTTTGTGGTTCCAACTTTCCCTGTCAGAACAGGCCTCTGGGCCTGAGGTAAAAGATTATGAGGGGAAAAAGAACACCTATCCCCTTGACCAACACCTATAAAAAGTAGTAGACACAAAAATTATTAAGGGTATGAGGGGCAAAAAGGGGACAAAATAAATAATAATGAGGAGGGACTACGCAAAAAATCCAGACAGGTCTAACACGCGTCCCCCCCAGCTGAAAGTGGGGAGAACTACCCAACCCCTTGGGAGTCCTCCTCACTAAGGCGGAAATACCTGGAGAGATCGTCTGCATTGGCGTGGTCCACTCCAGGCCGATGTTCCACCCGGAAGTCCATTCCCTGTAGGGAGATGGACCACCTCAACAGCTTGGGATTTTCCCCCTTCATTTGCATCAGCCAACGAAGGGGTCGGTGGTCAGTCTGAACCAGGAAGTGCGAGCCAAAGAGGTATGGCCGCAGCTTCTTCAGAGCCCACACCACTGCAAAAGCTTCCCTCTCAATTGCACTCCACTTCTGTTCCCGGGGAAGCAGTCTCCTGGATAAGAAGACTACAGGCTGATCCAGGCCCTCTTCATTTAGTTGCGATAACACTGCCCCAATGCCATGTTCGGATGCATCTGTTTGGACAATGAACTCCTTGGAGAAATCGGGAGCCTTCAGGACCGGTGCTTCACACATTGCCTGCTTCAACTTTTCAAAGGCTTGCTGACAAGCCTTCGTCCAAACTACCCGTCGAGGTTGTTTCCTGGAGGTGAGCTCTGTGAGGGGCGCTACAATAGTGCCATACCCCTTCACAAAGCGACGGTAGTAACCTGTGAGGCCCAGGAAAGCTCGGACCTCAGTCTGTGTCTTGGGGGATTCCCAGGCCATGATTGCCTCAATCTTCGCCTGCAGGGGCTGCACTGACCCCCTACCCACCAAGTGTCCAAGGTACACAACCGACCCCTGCCCAATCTGGCATTTGCTGGCTTTGATGGTCAATCCAGCTTGTTTCAGGGCCTGGAGAACTGCTTGCAAATGTTGCAAATGGTCCTCCCAACTGCTACTGAAGACAGCAATGCCATCCAGGTAAGCAGCAGAGAAACTCTCCATTCCAGAGAGGACCTGGTTCACCAGTCGCTGAAATGTGGCAGGGGCGTTCTTGAGCCCAAAGGGCATCACACAGAACTGGAAGTGTCCCTCAGGCGTGGAGAAGGCTGACCTTTCCTTTGCTCCATCTGTCAAGGAGATCTGCCAGTACCCTGAAGTGAGGTCAAAGGTACTTAGGTATTGGGCAGCTCCTAGCCGGTCAATTAACTCATCCGCCCTAGGGATTGGATGAGCATCAGTCTTTGTAACTGAGTTCAGTCCTCGGTAATCCACACAGAACCTCAGTTCTGGTGTGGTGCCTGGTGGGGCGGCTTTTGGGACTAGCACCACCGGACTGGACCAAGGGCTGTTGGAAGGTTCTATCACTCCTAGCTCCAGCATCTTGGCAACCTCGCCATGGATGCTAGCCTTCACCTTGTCCGGCAGCCTGTAGGTCTTGGACTTCACTGGGGGGCTGTCTCCTGTGTCCACATCATGGGTACACAGGTGGGTTCTTCCCGGGACAAGGGAGAACAGCGAAGAGTACTGCCCCAATACCTGGCGGCAATCCTCTCGTTGCTCAGGAGTTAGGGATGGGGAGAGAATCACTCCCTCCACCGACCCATCCTTCTCTTGGCATGAAAAGAGATCTGGGAGAGGCTCGCTTTCTGCTTCCTCAGCACCATCAGTCACCAACATCAGGATGACCTCTGGCCTCTCATGGTGGGGTTTGAGGCGATTGGCATGCAGCACCCGTAGGGGCTGTCGCGGGGTCTTAAGATCCACTAAGTAAGTGGACTTACCCTTTTTCTCCAACACCTCAAATGGGCCTGTCCAACGATCTTGAAGAGCACTTAGCTCTCTAGGTTCCATCACCCATACTTTCTGGCCAGGCTCCAACTCCACCGGGTGAGCATTTTGGTCGTACCATTCCTTCATGACTGCCTGACTGGCCTCCAAGTTGTCAGAAGCCTGCTTCCACAACTTGGCCATCTGGCTTCTGAAGGCCAACATGTAGCTCACCACATCCTGAGGAGGTTTTCTGGGAGACTTCTCCCATCCATCCTTCACCAGGCTGAGAGGCCCACGCACAGGGTGCCCATACAACAATTCAAAAGGGCTGAAGCCCACTCCCTTCTGCGGCACCTCTCTGTAAGAGAACAGCAAGCAAGGCAGGAGGACGTCCCACTTCCTCCGTAAGCTCTCCGGCAGACTTCTTATCATGCCCTTCAGGGTCTTATTAAACCTCTCAACCAGTCCATTGGACTGGGGGTGATAAGGAGTGGTGAACCGGTAGGTCACTCCACATTCCTTCCACATCGTCCGCATGTAAGCTGACAGGAAGTTGGTCCCCCTGTCGGACACAACCTCCTTTGGGAATCCTACACGGGTAAAGATTCCCATCAGGGCCCTAGCCACCACAGGTGCAGTAACAGTTCTCAGAGGGATGGCCTCTGGGTACCGTGTGGCATGATCCACCAGAACCAGGATAAACCTGTGACCAGCTGTTGTTGGTGGATCCAATGGCCCTACAATGTCGATGCCCACCCTTTCAAAGGGGGTGCTAACGACTGGAAGTGGTTCCAGGGGAGCTTTTAGCTTTACCCCTGTTTTCCCACTAGCCTGGCAGGATACACACGTCCTACAGTATGTGTTGGATGCCACTTTCATCTGAGGCCAGTAAAAGTGGAGGACAAGCCGTGCAAAGGTCTTGTCCTGGCCTAAGTGTCCTGCCAGTGGTATCGCATGAGCCAATTCCAGCAGAAAGGCTCGGTATTGCTGCGGGACCACCAAGGCCCTTGATGAGCCAGGTAGAGGTACCTTAGGTTCACTGTAGAGGAGGCCATCCTCCCAGTAAATATGGTGGTGTCCCGTAGCATCACCTGCTGCCTGGGCTTCAGCCTGACGCCTCAGTCCCTCAAGGGTAGGGCACTCCCTCTGCCCCTTACAGAATTCCTCTCTGGTAGGACCTCCCTCCACATGCCATTCAGCAGGGATGGGTAAATCCTCCAGAGAGTCTACTCCCCCCTCCATGGACTCCTGGCCTACCACCGCAGGTGGCCGATCTGTCACATGGGGCGTGGAAGCCGAAGCAGGCTGTCCCTGTCTCCGAGTCTGTCCCTTTTTGGCAGCGGGTTGGGCCATTGTTCTAGGCTCCAACCCAGGCGAACTCCCTCTCCGGGCAGTCGCAGACCGTGTGCTTACACAGGCCCAGTCAGGTGTACCCAGCATCGCAGAATGCGTCCGGTATTCCACCTCTCTCCAAGTGTTGTGCTCCATGTCATTCCCCAACAGACAATCAACTGGCACGGCAGGGCTTACGGCAACTCGAAGTGAACCTGTAACCCCTTCCCACTCAAAGGGAACCTCAGCCACTGGATAGTGGCCCATTCTGCCGTCAGCCATCGCGGCGGGGTGGAGTACATCAGGAACAACCTGCTCTGGAGACACCAGTTGACTTCTCACCATAGTCATACTGGCTCCTGTATCTCTCAGAGCCTCCCCTCTTTGGCCATTGATGGTAACCCATTGCCCATACTTTGTAGTATTTGGGGGCACCTGGATCTTTGGTACCATCTCCCGCTCTCCCAGGGACACTAAGGTGACACCTGCCCACTCACCCCCCTTATCTAAGGGCAACTCCTCCCCGAGCGCTACACTAGCTACTCCCGGTGACTTTCCTCCGGTGGGAGGGGGTGGTCTCTTTGGGCATCTGACATCTCCCTTATAATGTCCAACACCACCACATTCAAAACAGTGGAGAACCCTTGGCTGCTGGCTTTGGCCAGGATTAGGGTTTCTGGGCGGGTTTGCCCTAGGGGTGAAACCTGCTCCCTTACCTTGGAAATTATTTTGGGGACCTTTGGGGAACTCCTTCTTTTTATCTCCCCCCTCCTTCTTCTGGGGGGCGCCCTGTCCGGCTTTTTGAGAATCCCCTCCAGTCCCCTTTGAGGACACCCGGGTACTTGCCCAAGTGTCCGCCTCCTCTGCAAGCTTCCGGGGATCGGTCAGCTTGCTGTCCACCAGGTGTTGGCGCAACTCGGGAAAACATTTCTCGAGGAGGTGTTCTTTCAAAAATAGATTGTACAGCCCCTCATAATCTTTCACCTCGCTGCCCTTGACCCAACCCTCCAAAGCTTTCTTGGCGTAGTCTAAAAAGTCTACCCAATTCTGGGTACTCAGTTTGTGACTTCCCCTGAATTTCTGTCTGTACCTTTCAGGGGTAAGTCCAAACTTTTTCACCAGTGCCACCTTCATTGTAGGGTAGTGGGTTTGCTCATCCTGCTCCAGAGCCAACAAGGTGTCTCTGCCAGCAGGTGGCATGTATTTATACAGCCCACATCCCCAGTGAGTTTCTAAGATCCCGTGAGCCCTTAAAGAAACTTCGTAGGCGGCCAACCATTTGGCAATGTCATCACCTGGGGTGTAGCTAGCGATGACATCTTTGGGTAAATAGGGTCTGGATTCCCTGGTGTTCACTTTATTTTCGCTGCCACCATTATCAGGATTGTGAGACCTTCTTAATAAGGCTTGTAGGTCCATCTCTTTGATGGTTCGCTCATGGGCTAACCTCCTTTCCTCCCTTTCCATATCCATCCTAGCTAATTCCAACCTCGTTCTCCTCTCCTCCCTCCTATCTTCCAGCTCGGCGTCAGTTAAACCCCTGTCTGAGACGCTGCTACCTGCCCTCGAAGGTATCCTGGGACCTGTCAGCAGATTCCCCCTTCCAGCTTGGTTCAACATCGCAGCCTCAAGGACAGTGTCCCCGTCACCCTCTTCAGTTTCTGGTTCCTCCCTTAAATGAGCTTCCACCCATGCCCTTATGCTTGTCAGCAACTCGCCTTTCTTGGCACCTTTATTAAAAAATACCCCTTGATGCTGACACCAATCTCTGAGTTGGGCCACAGTATTGGCTTCTAGCTCTTTAAAATTCAATTCCATCTTTCACTATGGAATAAAATCAACTCACAGGAGAAAACCAAGAAGTGACCTGAGGTTAACCTCCACCCACCACCAGAAATAAATTTAGAAAAAACAAAATTCAAATTAGGAGGGCCGCAAGGAGAAAACTCCTGGTGTAGGTCAGTGTATTGCGTTGAATTACTAATGAGTAGCTGCAACCAAGTCAGTATCCCACCGCTAGGCACCAAATGTTAGAACCTGAGTTGCCAGGTCACCTAGGGTAGCCTGGCCTAGGGGTAAGACATGCAATTTCTAGAGGCACAGTGTGAAGGTTGCAGACCACCCAAGAGTAAATCCACGCAATAGCACTTAAAAAGGACACTACACCAACTTGTTAGGAAAATATGAGCTGTTTTATAAAAATAATGTCTTTGTATTTTTACCTTCAGAATTCACTATCAAATTTACATTTCAGTTTCTTTGGAAATTAGCAAGAATAATTCTAAGTTCTAAATCATATTAACAACTAGCATTTATAATATAGACAGTTCACTTAACCAAAACTGGCATTTAGCTCTTACACTTTCTTTAGCTCAGTTAAGCCTTTACTGTACTCTGCTCACTTTATATCATCTCTAAACACAGCATTACTTTAAAGTTTGGCAAGAACAGTTCCTAAATCAAATCAGAGCAACACTTTCATTTACATGGAAAACATTACAGTTCTTCTACTACCTATTTGAAGGCAATTGGTTTAGAACCACTTAAATCAGCATTTAATTAAGCCCCAGAAGTAGTAGAATGTGGTTACTATGTGGTGCACTATA
Source organism: Lissotriton helveticus (assembly GCF_964261635.1). Taxonomy (NCBI): domain Eukaryota; kingdom Metazoa; phylum Chordata; class Amphibia; order Caudata; family Salamandridae; genus Lissotriton; species Lissotriton helveticus. Next base: position 1,208,358,974 of record NC_136059.1, read on the forward strand.
CTTGTCTCCCACAGTACCAGTAACCTCCTCTTTTTTAGCACCCAGTCACTGAGGGTTTCCTCAAGTTCCTCCTCACTTTATGCTACACAACTGTGGAGATGACCAGTGACTGAGTTATTCTCTTGTTAAGCTCTAGTGTCACTCTCCCCCTGCAGAACACCTCCTTACTTGTGTTATACCAGGCGGTGGTATTCTTGCTGCGCCAGAGGGTGAGGGAAAAACAGTGAGCAGGACAAAAGGGAGCCACGCGCTGGCGAGATCCACCAGCCTCTGGGGCCCCCCAGCTCTCCTCTGCGTGACACCAGCGACCAAAGAGGCAGATTTCCCCCAAATCTCCTTAGCCGCTTTTAGGCTTCCCAGACCTCCCCTCCCGCTCACGCCAGCCTCACTTGTGTGGCGCTTGAGCAGGGGAGAGCAGCTCTCGTTTGCCGCTGCCGCCGCGGGACTCCCGGCACTCCTCCTCCGCTCTTCCTCACACTGAAAGGGGTCGCGCTAATCCCCTGGACATGCGCGAGGCGCTCCTCCGGTTACCGCCCCTCTCCTCAGCTTCCAGACCCGCCTGCCAGCTTCCGCCTCCTCTGATCCGGCTCCGCCTCACGGAGCCCGGCGGCTCAACGGGGCATGCGCGGAAAGCGAGTGTCTCACTGCCTGAGACCGCGCTGTTTGTTCGGCGCTGCCCTCCTTCTCCGCCTACTCGGAAATTGATAAGGGCTTCCCCTGGTCCGCTTCTCACCTCAGAGCCCTCAACTGCAGCTCCACATCGGCGCCGCTCGCCCAGCACCGACTCAGGAACAGAACGGCTAGTTATATGACCGCCTCTGCTCCCTCAGCACTCACACGCTGATCCAGATGTAGAACAGCTCGTGGTCCCGCTGTCTCCGCTTCCCCAGCCCTCGTTGTCACAGGTAGGAGGGGGGACACGGGGGGGGGTTATGGCACCAGGGGGAGCTCGATTCCAGCAGTCGGGCAGCACTTGAATAACAAGCTGAGAAAAGGGGGGGGGCACCAGGATGAGCCCCTTTCCGTGGGAAATTCTTACTGCAACAGTCTCTCAGGAATCTTTATGCTGGGCAGAGGACTGCACACCGTAGTACTGCAGTCTCCTTCTCCTGAAGACTTCCCCTGTATAATTTAGACAAGGGGCAAGCTAGGCGCCCAGGGTCTCCAGTAACCCTCAACAGCGGGGCCAGGACAAGTAACCAAAAGGGGAGTAGGGGGGTGGATCAGTAAGGCAGCTTCCCAGTCCAGGAGGTCAACCCTATGTCTAACCTTTTCCCACCCTTAGCTACAGCCTGTCCTCCAGCTGACTCTCACAGGTAGACAAAATGGCTGCCCCGCATTCCGCCTTTTATAGGCTGCCCTTCAGTGGTCCAGAATGGACCAGAAGGTTCTGGAATGCCCTATGCTGGTCTATGGGTAAGTTCTGGACTTGGCAGTTAGGGCAGTTGGTAGCCACCATTTTGTGGTTCCAACTTTCCCTGTCAGAACAGGCCTCTGGGCCTGAGGTAAAAGATTATGAGGGGAAAAAGAACACCTATCCCCTTGACCAACACCTATAAAAAGTAGTAGACACAAAAATTATTAAGGGTATGAGGGGCAAAAAGGGGACAAAATAAATAATAATGAGGAGGGACTACGCAAAAAATCCAGACAGGTCTAACACGCGTCCCCCCCAGCTGAAAGTGGGGAGAACTACCCAACCCCTTGGGAGTCCTCCTCACTAAGGCGGAAATACCTGGAGAGATCGTCTGCATTGGCGTGGTCCACTCCAGGCCGATGTTCCACCCGGAAGTCCATTCCCTGTAGGGAGATGGACCACCTCAACAGCTTGGGATTTTCCCCCTTCATTTGCATCAGCCAACGAAGGGGTCGGTGGTCAGTCTGAACCAGGAAGTGCGAGCCAAAGAGGTATGGCCGCAGCTTCTTCAGAGCCCACACCACTGCAAAAGCTTCCCTCTCAATTGCACTCCACTTCTGTTCCCGGGGAAGCAGTCTCCTGGATAAGAAGACTACAGGCTGATCCAGGCCCTCTTCATTTAGTTGCGATAACACTGCCCCAATGCCATGTTCGGATGCATCTGTTTGGACAATGAACTCCTTGGAGAAATCGGGAGCCTTCAGGACCGGTGCTTCACACATTGCCCGCTTCAACTTTTCAAAGGCTTGCTGACAAGCCTTCGTCCAAACTACCCGTCGAGGTTGTTTCCTGGAGGTGAGCTCTGTGAGGGGCGCTACAATAGTGCCATACCCCTTCACAAAGCGACGGTAGTAACCTGTGAGGCCCAGGAAAGCTCGGACCTCAGTCTGTGTCTTGGGGGATTCCCAGGCCATGATTGCCTCAATCTTCGCCTGCAGGGGCTGCACTGACCCCCTACCCACCAAGTGTCCAAGGTACACAACCGACCCCTGCCCAATCTGGCATTTGCTGGCTTTGATGGTCAATCCAGCTTGTTTCAGGGCCTGGAGAACTGCTTGCAAATGTTGCAAATGGTCCTCCCAACTGCTACTGAAGACAGCAATGTCATCCAGGTAAGCAGCAGAGAAACTCTCCATTCCAGAGAGGACCTGGTTCACCAGTCGCTGAAATGTGGCAGGGGCGTTCTTGAGCCCAAAGGGCATCACACAGAACTGGAAGTGTCCCTCAGGCGTGGAGAAGGCTGACCTTTCCTTTGCTCCATCTGTCAAGGAGATCTGCCAGTACCCTGAAGTGAGGTCAAAGGTACTTAGGTATTGGGCAGCTCCTAGCCGGTCAATTAACTCATCCGCCCTAGGGATTGGATGAGCATCAGTCTTTGTAACTGAGTTCAGTCCTCGGTAATCCACACAGAACCTCAGTTCTGGTGTGGTGCCTGGTGGGGCGGCTTTTGGGACTAGCACCACCGGACTGGACCAAGGGCTGTTGGAAGGTTCTATCACTCCTAGCTCCAGCATCTTGGCAACCTCGCCATGGATGCTAGCCTTCACCTTGTCCGACAGCCTGTAGGTCTTGGACTTCACTGGGGGGCTGTCTCCTGTGTCCACATCATGGGTACACAGGTGGGTTCTTCCCGGGACAAGGGAGAACAGCGAAGAGTACTGCCCCAATACCTGGCGGCAATCCTCTCGTTGCTCAGGAGTTAGGGATGGGGAGAGAATCACTCCCTCCACCGACCCATCCTTCTCTTGGCATGAAAAGAGATCTGGGAGAGGCTCGCTTTCTGCTTCCTCAGCACCATCAGTCACCAACATCAGGATGACCTCTGGCCTCTCATGGTGGGGTTTGAGGCGATTGGCATGCAGCACCCGTAGGGGCTGTCGCGGGGTCTTAAGATCCACTAAGTAAGTGGACTTACCCTTCTTCTCCAACACCTCAAATGGGCCTGTCCAACGATCTTGAAGAGCACTTAGCTCTCTAGGTTCCATCACCCATACTTTCTGGCCAGGCTCCAACTCCACCGGGTGAGCATTTTGGTCGTACCATTCCTTCATGACTGCCTGACTGGCCTCCAAGTTGTCAGAAGCCTGCTTCCACAACTTGGCCATCTGGCTTCTGAAGGCCAACATGTAGCTCACCACATCCTGAGGAGGTTTTCTGGGAGACTTCTCCCATCCATCCTTCACCAGGCTGAGAGGCCCACGCACAGGGTGCCCATACAACAATTCAAAAGGGCTGAAGCCCACTCCCTTCTGCGGCACCTCTCTGTAAGAGAACAGCAAGCAAGGCAGGAGGACGTCCCACTTCCTCCGTAAGCTCTCCGGCAGACTTCTTATCATGCCCTTCAGGGTCTTATTAAACCTCTCAACCAGTCCATTGGACTGGGGGTGATAAGGAGTGGTGAACCGGTAGGTCACTCCACATTCCTTCCACATCGTCCGCATGTAAGCTGACAGGAAGTTGGTCCCCCTGTCGGACACAACCTCCTTTGGGAATCCTACACGGGTAAAGATTCCCATCAGGGCCCTAGCCACCACAGGTGCAGTAACAGTTCTCAGAGGGATGGCCTCTGGGTACCGTGTGGCATGATCCACCAGAACCAGGATAAACCTGTGACCAGCTGTTGTTGGTGGATCCAATGGCCCTACAATGTCGATGCCCACCCTTTCAAAGGGGGTGCTAACGACTGGAAGTGGTTCCAGGGGAGCTTTTAGCTTTACCCCTGTTTTCCCACTAGCCTGGCAGGATACACACGTCCTACAGTATGTGTTGGATGCCACTTTCATCTGAGGCCAGTAAAAGTGGAGGACAAGCCGTGCAAAGGTCTTGTCCTGGCCTAAGTGTCCTGCCAGTGGTATCGCATGAGCCAATTCCAGCAGAAAGGCTCGGTATTGCTGCGGGACCACCAAGGCCCTTGATGAGCCAGGTAGAGGTACCTTAGGTTCACTGTAGAGGAGGCCATCCTCCCAGTAAATATGGTGGTGTCCCGTAGCATCACCTGCTGCCTGGGCTTCAGCCTGACGCCTCAGTCCCTCAAGGGTAGGGCACTCCCTCTGCCCCTTACAGAATTCCTCTCTGGTAGGACCTCCCTCCACATGCCATTCAGCAGGGATGGGTAAATCCTCCAGAGAGTCTACTCCCCCCTCCATGGACTCCTGGCCTACCACCGCAGGTGGCCGATCTGTCACATGGGGCGTGGAAGCCGAAGCAGGCTGTCCCTGTCTCCGAGTCTGTCCCTTTTTGGCAGCGGGTTGGGCCATTGTTCTAGGCTCCAACCCAGGCGAACTCCCTCTCCGGGCAGTCGCAGACCGTGTGCTTACACAGGCCCAGTCAGGTGTACCCAGCATCGCAGAATGCGTCCGGTATTCCACCTCTCTCCAAGTGTTGTGCTCCATGTCATTCCCCAACAGACAATCAACTGGCACGGCAGGGCTTACGGCAACTCGAAGTGAACCTGTAACCCCTTCCCACTCAAAGGGAACCTCAGCCACTGGATAGTGGCCCATTCTGCCGTCAGCCATCGCGGCGGGGTGGAGTACATCAGGAACAACCTGCTCTGGAGACACCAGTTGACTTCTCACCATAGTCATACTGGCTCCTGTATCTCTCAGAGCCTCCCCTCTTTGGCCATTGATGGTAACCCATTGCCCATACTTTGTAGTATTTGGGGGCACCTGGATCTTTGGTACCATCTCCCGCTCTCCCAGGGACACTAAGGTGACACCTGCCCACTCACCCCCCTTATCTAAGGGCAACTCCTCCCCGAGCGCTACACTAGCTACTCCCGGTGACTTTCCTCCGGTGGGAGGGGGTGGTCTCTTTGGGCATCTGACATCTCCCTTATAATGTCCAACACCACCACATTCAAAACAGTGGAGAACCCTTGGCTGCTGGCTTTGGCCAGGATTAGGGTTTCTGGGCGGGTTTGCCCTAGGGGTGAAACCTGCTCCCTTACCTTGGAAATTATTTTGGGGACCTTTGGGGAACTCCTTCTTTTTATCTCCCCCCTCCTTCTTCTGGGGGGCGCCCTGTCCGGCTTTTTGAGAATCCCCTCCAGTCCCCTTTGAGGACACCCGGGTACTTGCCCAAGTGTCCGCCTCCTCTGCAAGCTTCCGGGGATCGGTCAGCTTGCTGTCCACCAGGTGTTGGCGCAACTCGGGAAAACATTTCTCGAGGAGGTGTTCTTTCAAAAATAGATTGTACAGCCCCTCATAATCTTTCACCTCGCTGCCCTTGACCCAACCCTCCAAAGCTTTCTTGGCGTAGTCTAAAAAGTCTACCCAATTCTGGGTACTCAGTTTGTGACTTCCCCTGAATTTCTGTCTGTACCTTTCAGGGGTAAGTCCAAACTTTTTCACCAGTGCCACCTTCATTGTAGGGTAGTGGGTTTGCTCATCCTGCTCCAGAGCCAACAAGGTGTCTCTGCCAGCAGGTGGCATGTATTTATACAGCCCACATCCCCAGTGAGTTTCTAAGATCCCGTGAGCCCTTAAAGAAACTTCGTAGGCGGCCAACCATTTGGCAATGTCATCACCTGGGGTGTAGCTAGCGATGACATCTTTGGGTAAATAGGGTCTGGATTCCCTGGTGTTCACTTTATTTTCGCTGCCACCATTATCAGGATTGTGAGACCTTCTTAATAAGGCTTGTAGGTCCATCTCTTTGATGGTTCGCTCATGGGCTAACCTCCTTTCCTCCCTTTCCATATCCATCCTAGCTAATTCCAACCTCGTTCTCCTCTCCTCCCTCCTATCTTCCAGCTCGGCGTCAGTTAAACCCCTGTCTGAGACGCTGCTACCTGCCCTCGAAGGTATCCTGGGACCTGTCAGCAGATTCCCCCTTCCAGCTTGGTTCAACATCGCAGCCTCAAGGACAGTGTCCCCGTCACCCTCTTCAGTTTCTGGTTCCTCCCTTAAATGAGCTTCCACCCATGCCCTTATGCTTGTCAGCAACTCGCCTTTCTTGGCACCTTTATTAAAAAATACCCCTTGATGCTGACACCAATCTCTGAGTTGGGCCACAGTATTGGCTTCTAGCTCTTTAAAATTCAATTCCATCTTTCACTATGGAATAAAATCAACTCACAGGAGAAAACCAAGAAGTGACCTGAGGTTAACCTCCACCCACCACCAGAAATAAATTTAGAAAAAACAAAATTCAAATTAGGAGGGCCGCAAGGAGAAAACTCCTGGTGTAGGTCAGTGTATTGCGTTGAATTACTAATGAGTAGCTGCAACCAAGTCAGTATCCCACCGCTAGGCACCAAATGTTAGAACCTGAGTTGCCAGGTCACCTAGGGTAGCCTGGCCTAGGGGTAAGACATGCAATTTCTAGAGGCACAGTGTGAAGGTTGCAGACCACCCAAGAGTAAATCCACGCAATAGCACTTAAAAAGGACACTACACCAACTTGTTAGGAAAATATGAGCTGTTTTATAAAAATAATGTCTTTGTATTTTTACCTTCAGAATTCACTATCAAATTTACATTTCAGTTTCTTTGGAAATTAGCAAGAATAATTCTAAGTTCTAAATCATATTAACAACTAGCATTTATAATATAGACAGTTCACTTAACCAAAACTGGCATTTAGCTCTTACACTTTCTTTAGCTCAGTTAAGCCTTTACTGTACTCTGCTCACTTTATATCATCTCTAAACACAGCATTACTTTAAAGTTTGGCAAGAACAGTTCCTAAATCAAATCAGAGCAACACTTTCATTTACATGGAAAACATTACAGTTCTTCTACTACCTATTTGAAGGCAATTGGTTTAGAACCACTTAAATCAGCATTTAATTAAGCCCCAGAAGTAGTAGAATGTGGTTACTATGTGGTGCACTATACTTGTCTCCCACAGTACCAGTAACCTCCTCTTTTTTAGCACCCAGTCACTGAGGGTTTCCTCAAGTTCCTCCTCACTTTATGCTACACAACTGTGGAGATGACCAGTGACTGAGTTATTCCCTTGTTAAGCTCTAGTGTCACTCTCCCCCTGCAGAACACCTCCTTACTTGTGTTATACCAGGCGGTGGTATTCTTGCTGCGCCAGAGGGTGAGGGAAAAACAGTGAGCAGGACAAAAGGGAGCCACGCGCTGGCGAGATCCACCAGCCTCTGGGGCCCCCCAGCTCTCCTCTGCGTGACACCAGCGACCAAAGAGGCAGATTTCCCCCAAATCTCCTTAGCCGCTTTTAGGCTTCCCAGACCTCCCCTCCCGCTCACGCCAGCCTCACTTGTGTGGCGCTTGAGCAGGGGAGAGCAGCTCTCGTTTGCCGCTGCCGCCGCGGGACTCCCGGCACTCCTCCTCCGCTCTTCCTCACACTGAAAGGGGTCGCGCTAATCCCCTGGACATGCGCGAGGCGCTCCTCCGGTTACGGCCCCTCTCCTCAGCTTCCAGACCCGCCTGCCAGCTTCCGCCTCCTCTGATCCGGCTCCGCCTCACGGAGCCCGGCGGCTCAACGGGGCATGCGCGGAAAGCGAGTGTCTCACTGCCTGAGACCGCGCTGTTCGTTCGGCGCTGCCCTCCTTCTCCGCCTACTCGGAAATTGACAAGGGCTTCCCCTGGTCCGCTTCTCACCTCAGAGCCCTCAACTGCAGCTCCACATCGGCGCCGCTCGCCCAGCACCGACTCAGGAACAGAACGGCTAGTTATATGACCGCCTCTGCTCCCTCAGCACTCACACGCTGATCCAGATGTAGAACAGCTCGTGGTCCCGCTGTCTCCGCTTCCCCAGCCCTCGTTGTCACAGGTAGGAGGGGGGACACGGGAGGGGGTTATGGCACCAGGGGGAGCGCGATTCCAGCAGTCGGGCAGCACTTGAATAACAAGCTGAGAAAAGGGGGGGGGCAACAGGATGAGCCCCTTTCCGTGGGAAATTCTTACTGCAACAGTCTCTCAGGAATCTTTATGCTGGGCAGAGGACTGCACACCGTAGTACTGTAGTCTCCTTCTCCTGAAGACTTCCCCTGTATAATTTAGACAAGGGGCAAGCTAGGCGCCCAGGGTCTCCAGTAACCCTCAACAGCTGGGCCAGGACAAGTAACCAAAAGGGGAGTAGGGGGGTGGATCAGTAAGGCAGCTTCCCAGTCCAGGAGGTCAACCCTATGTCTAACCTTTTCCCACCCTTAGCTACAGCCTGTCCTCCAGCTGACTCTCACAGGTAGACAAAATGGCTGCCCCGCATTCCGCCTTTTATAGGCTGCCCTTCAGTGGTCCAGAATGGACCAGAAGGTTCTGGAATGCCCTATGCTGGTCTATGGGTAAGTTCTGGACTTGGCAGTTAGGGCAGTTGGTAGCCACCATTTTGTGGTTCCAACTTTCCCTGTCAGAACAGGCCTCTGGGCCTGAGGTAAAAGATTATGAGGGGAAAAAGAACACCTATCCCCTTGACCAACACCTATAAAAAGTAGTAGACACAAAAATTATTAATGGTATGAGGGGCAAAAAGGGGACAAAATAAATAATAATGAGGAGGGACTACACAAAAAATCCAGACAGGTCTAACACTTCCCATTTACTAGAGTTTTTCACACCCCAGTTGTGTTAGGAGATTTTGGTGTAATATGATACCTCACAGTAATCACTAAATGTTGTATAAAGGAAATGTGTTAGATTAATTCAACTATCCTTTGGATTATGGGATTTGTCACAGGTACATTATATTATATTTGTAATTTCAGATACCCTGTGTACACACGCTGAAGAGAAAAACCTTTTCTTTGTTGGTCTTGAGGAAGGTGGTACGAGCCCACCGAAATGCGTGTCGACCTGGCGTGGAGATTCACGATTAATATCTGTGTTACCTCAACCTCAGAAATTGTTTGGGGTTTAAAAAGAAGTGTGTGTAATTGTATGAATGAGCAGGTGTGAATGTTGATAAGTGTGTGGCAGACAGGGTGTTCGTTTTCTATGACAAAAATTCCTTTAATGTATATATTGAATTGTAGAGACAAAGAAACTATGTACTGAATTTTAATGTTTATATGATCATAAGTACTACTGATTAATTGATGAATACATATGGTAAAGTAGTAAAAATAGAATAAAGTCTTTTTGATATACTACAGAAAAAATGAATAAAATACCAAAAATTATATAAAAACAACTGTATACCTGTGTTAATCTGAAGGTTCATTGATTAAATATATGAGCTATGTCTTATGAAAAAGTATGATAAGGCCATGGGGGAACTTTATTGTGTTATTGTAGATGTTGTCCTCTCTTTTCCCTGGTCATAAATGAATTTCAGAGGGGGTCCCAAACTCATGCTGCTGTGACTATACGGTGCTGAGCATTGAAAAACTGGAAAGATTACCATTAACTGTTTCAGAAAAGCCTGCAACCGAATGGATTATACACACTCAAATGTTGGAGTGGGGGAAAATAAGTATTTCTTAGTGGTACACAATGCAAAAACGCACTAAGCGGTACACTTTTATGGCAGGGTATTAATTTACATGGAGCCTGTGAAGGTTCTTCGAACAACTTATCCTGCCACCTGCAAGGTTCCCCAGCAGCAGTGATAGATCCAATTTTTAGACAGCTTTCTAACGGGAGATACATAATGTTGAATGATCACAGCTGTTGTGGAATGATGCCAGGAATAGCCTATCTTGTAACAGTGTCAGCCAGGGTCACTTGTTGTATGCAAGTATTGTTTCCTAAAGCTAAGACAGATGGGGAGTCGCCGCTATGGCCTTCACTGAAAATCTCTTCTATTCAAATTGATACTTTAAGCAGAATGAAAGCCATTCTTTTACAAAAAACTGTGCCACTGACCTCATCGAAAGAGGCATATAAACTACAAGTTGCAAGGTCCTCTGCAGAGATACATGCCTTATTATCAACAAACTGCCCCATACATTTCATAGAAATGTTAGGTCGTATCTTAAACATGTCTGTAAAAGTGGTATTGTACATGTATTTAAGACAGTTTTTTTGGGACCTTGTGAAGCAGTCCTCTGCATTTTTCCAAACTTCGTGCACTCTGTGTTCGGCGGCCTGCCTCTCATTTTGGGACTCGTAGCAGGAATACTATTCCTGTTCCTTCTGCTCCGGTATGGCAAGTCCCGTCAGAAACGGCACCCAGATTACCATCGAGAACACTCTCCTGACAATGAAGTGTTGTGAGCGCATGATGCAGATCCTGGGCCTGGCTCGTCTAAGAGACCTGAATACCACATGGTTCCTATCATTCCAACCAATCTGGCAAGATTGCATCTTACCTGTTCTACGATGCCTGCTATGTGGAGAAGAATGCATGTTGGATGTCTGTCTAACACTTCCATCAGCACTGCCAACGGATGTTGATACCCTGCTTAGTTTGGTAACAGCCCATCCATCCTGTTGTCCCCAGCGGCTACCAATCCTGATGACGGCATTCATTGAGATCTCACAGACGCAATCTGCTGACGGTGAGATACGTGGATCGACAGGCACGCAGGTACCACCTCCATCTCCATCTGCGACGAACATTGCTAATGCATCTAACGCTGACGGCGATGCTTCACATTATTGTGCAATCGGTTTACTTAATGATGTGGTCCAACTTTCACCTACTGTGATAGACGATTTCTTTGCCAGCTTGGAAGATTTGAGGCCATATATGTATGACCACATTTTCCAATAGACACAGAATGGGTAAAACCCTTTGACACATCTGGCCCTTGATGTTTTCTCCTAACAACTAGAATGACTTTTGAAGTTAGCACACAGCGCTCTATGGGACTCTGTATTCGACCTTCACTTTTCAAAACAAAACATTCGACTTTAGAACTCTATTTGTCTATGATTTGACTGTTTCCAAAATAGAGCACAAAGTAATCTGCTTAAAGTAGAACTATTCTTAGAGAACAAGAATTCTTTAAAACTCTTCAAAATGACAATATTTAACCTTGTCCACAACCTGAACAATATATATATTCTGTCATGGAATGGTCTTGTCCTTTCTTCTGTATTTAAGAGCCATTTCATAAATGTTATTTCATGATTCATTCTGATAAGCATATTCCAATGTCACACTACATGCTTTGAATGAAAATATTGCTTTTTTAAAATGCGTACAGCACAAATGCTCATCTTTCGTGTACAGCCATTTCAAATGCATTTTATGTATTTTGGGAGGGATTTATAACACACGGATTAGTTTCTGACAACCGCATAAACATGACAACTTTGTTTCCCCAAGAATAAAACTGATTTTCAGAGTTGTGGAAACAATAGATAGATATTTTACTCAGTCAATCGTGCATGCTTTGTTTCATCAGACGTGCAGAGAAATAGAGAGACAGGCGTTTTCAATAAAAGGGTTATATGAACAGTCTTCTTTCTCATGCAAGTAAAGTGAACTGCTACAATCATAATACTCATTGCAAAGTATAATGCGTACAGTAAGAAGAGTATTAGGAAATAATACTGTCAAAGCATTGTATGGTTTCTTAAACTATAGATAAATGCATACATAAATAACAAAGGCTAAAAAGTACTCAACTGGTGGTTCTAAAATATGCCTACCCCAATGTACCTAACCTAAGTCTAGTACGAGGGAAGAAGTAAGTGATGTGTAGCATAGGTTTAGTTTTCTTTGCCAATAATCTATTCAAGATTTCTCTTAGGGTCTAATCAGCTCCGTACCTTGGTTTTAGAATGAAGGAGGTCTGGGATCTCTGTCTCGGGACTCGATTTCCCAACACCCCGCGAGGGGAGCTTGGAAACACTGGAGCTGGATTCTCGCCGGGAGAAATGCAGCCTCTTGATCAGTGCCTCAGGTGGAGGGTCGGCTTCGTTTGGCACTTGCTGTAGCGAGCTGCGTCGGGCAAGTAGATAGTCGAGCTGCTCTGAACCACCGTGTGCTTGCTGGGGCAAGTGTAGGCACATTTATACCTTGAAGGTGCCTAGTTTGACGTAAAGTAGGACATAATAACATCAAAAAAGAACCCCATGGGAATGGTAGTTCTTTGAAAACTGCATGAATTCTTGGACAAATTAATATTCAAGCAAGGAATGTCGCTGACTGCTGAAGCCGAGTTTTCCAAGAAATCATTGTGGCTTTTTGGAACGAGTGGAAGTAGCCATGCCTGTATTTGGACTGAATGGGTTATGTCTAAATATGGTTATGATTTCTATGCCTATATAAGGGAAATGTGAATTGTACCTATATAAGGGCATGAATTGGTAAATTACGCTTGGATCCTAAAATGCTACACAACAGTAAGGATTCCCCCCCCCCCCCCCCCCTGTAAGGGGAAGGAGAAAACTATAGCCGGTCCGATCCCCGCGCTGGAACTGACTCCAATTCCAATACTTGATAATCTGCCCAGTGCTTCCAGATTTTGTAATGTTTACGCGGGCACTCCCTTTCTACAGAAATGGGGCCCTCTAAACCCATGCAAGAATCCTGTCCTATCTTCCACACTGAGACAGAGGGTGCAGCTGTCACCTTCCAGGCTCTAACAATGTCACGTTTGGCTGGGGTGAAGCCCAGGAGCATAAGGTGACGTTTGCAAACGTTGCCTCCGATATCATCCATAACATGTAGGAGTACTAACCTAGGGGAATGAGGGCAATCCCAACCCAGAACCTCTGATAGACATGTCATTACGACCCGCCAAAACCTCGCCAGCGCAGAACAATCCCATACGGTATGCAGCAGGGTACCCTCCTCATGCATGCAGCGAAGACATTCCGGGGAAGCCACCAAACCCACCCTGTACAGCTTGACTCTAGTAAAATATACCCTAAGAAGGTATTTCAACTGGATAAGCCGAAGGCTCATAGGTATAGCCGCCCCGCGAGGGGAGGCGAGGGCCTCCATCCAGTCCTCCTCTTCGAGTGAGCCCACATCGCTCTCCCATGGCTCACGGAGATGCTGTAGGGATGGGGAGCAATGCATGACCAGGCACTGATCAATTTTAGATATCTTATGGTCTTGCAGATCTCCCATGAAAACCTTTGCCTCCACCGGACTGAAGTCGGCCAGTTCCTCCAACCCCAACAAGCTAGGAGAGAGAGCATGACGAAATTGCAAATATTGAAAAAATTGGGTACGTGGCCTTTGAAAATTTTTCTGCAAGTCCTGGAACTACTTCAAAACAGGCCCCGCATAACATTGCCTAGAGTAGAGATCCCAATTGTGTCCCAATCTCGGAATCCAGGAAAGGCCGCCAACTGCAGCAGGCGTCCATTTTGCCATAGTGGAGTCTCCCGAATCAGGCGGCTCCACCAACCCATCCTCCGCAACGCCTGCCTTCATATCTGAAACACCAGCTGTGTTGCACTCGGCAAAGAACGCCGCTAGGGCGCAGAATATAGGAGCATGTGCAGCGAGTGATTACCCATCAGTCATCGCTCACCACATATGCCTGATCTGACCTATCCCCGTACCACCATTCATTAAGGACCAATAAGTGTGAGGTCAAATAGTACGAGAGGATGTCAGATGTCACAAGCCCCCCACAATATGTAGACTGGAAATAAGTACGGAGAGCCACCCTGGCTGCCCCACCACCCCATAAAAACTGGCCCAAGGCCGTATTGACCTGGCGGAACCATCCCGAAGATATAGGATATGGATGATTTTGTAGCTGATATAACAGACGAGGAATAGAGACCATTTTGAATATGGCCGAGCGACCATATATAGATAAGGGCATGTGGGACCAGATTTTGATATCCTCGCACGCCCTATTCCACACCGGCACTAGGTTTCTATCCCAGGCTGTCGGCCACCAGTCAGAGAGGAGCACACCCAGATATTTCAGCCCCCCGTGCACCACCCGTACTGCGGAGGCCCAGGAACCAGGATCATCCCCTCCGCCCAAGACCCACAGAGTAGACTTCCGCTGGTTCTTATAAAGGCCAGTGGTCTCTCCGAACACTTGCATGATGCGTAGCAGCCGCGGGCCAGTCCTGTCCAGCTTAGTAAGAAAGAACAGCACATCGTCAGCGTATAGAGCTATGCAATCCTACAGTCCATCATCCCATTCGAGACCGGCCACTTGTACATCGATACGCACCCATGCAGCCAGGGGCTCCATTGCCAAGGCAAACAAATATGGTGATAAAGGGCACCCCTGCCTAGTGCCTCGACCAATGGGAAAGACCAACGAGACAGAACACGCCACACGCACAGACGCCATTATGTTCGTATAGAGTAGAGTCAGATAGGACAAGAAGCGAGGTCCTAAATTCAATCTGCGCAAAAGTGCAAATAAATCCACCCAGCTCAATGAATCAAAAGCACGATCCATGTCTGCAAGCAATAATGCTGTGCGTACCCCCAGATCCCTGGCTGCCGCGATTGCTGTGTGTGCTCTGCGAATATTATGGCGGGTGCCTGCTGGGGCATAAACCCGGCTTGGTCTGGATGAACTATGGAAGAGATACGGGCCCGAAGACGATTAGCTAATGCCTTAGCCAGGACCTTGGCATCGGCGTTATGAAGAGAGATAGGATAATAAAATGCATGGTGCTTGGGAGGCCTACCTGGCTTATGGAAGACCACCACCTCTGCATGCCGCCAGTCGCTGGGAGACGACCACGGTCCCTGTCCTCCACCACCATATTGCGATAATGAGTGCCAAGCTGCAGGAATGGACACTATCTCACAGAATGCTTTGCTGTTGAACTGGTAAACAAGGTTTTGAAACCACATTCTTAATCACACAAAGTGTGAAGAGACCTTTCCCTGGTGAACATTTCTGCTGCTCCAGTTCCTGATGGGATTGTTTGGGTTGAGTTATCATAATTTATATTTGGACCGACTGAAACTTTACAAATACCTTATGTATTTTGTATTTCTTTAAATGATGTTATTACTCCCGGTACTATCTCTGACGATTGGGATATTCACACAATAAATGAAATGCTTGATGATTTAGAGCATTATACGGTATTCAATAGTGATGGTATATATGTTGAAATGTTCTGTTTTCACCGTTATGGTCACCCTTATTTACATAAAGCAAGTACTCCCAGTGCATTATTTAATCACATTCAATGGGAACACTGCCCTGCACCACCACAGGGTAGCTTAAAAACATTTGCATAGAAATTTCCATACTTTTCTGGTCAAGATTCAGCAGACCCAGAGGCGTAACATTATAAATAAACACGTTCTCAAATGTAGAAAATGATGCTCAATGATACAATGGTGATTTCTTCTGCATCTTTTATTTTCCCAGTTGTTGATAGAAGGGTGTGACTTTTGGAGTGATATTATTGCATTAAAACCTGTATGGGAGACAAAAGGTTGACAGGTTCAGGGGAACTAGGCTTTATTTAGAGCATGCCTTATACCACATCAACTTATTTTCTAGACTAAAACTGTGCAGCAGACATCCTGTCTTGGCCTAGCCAAGATAAAGTATTTAAATACACCAAATATTCCCACATTTGCATGGTTTAAGAATTGGTGACAGTTCACAAATAACACAGAGGAAACATTAGACAGCATACATAGGAATGGGACATACAATTCTTCACGTTCTGACCAAGATGGATGGTTAGTATGGCCCTTAGACACTAAAGGATGTCAGCCACATTTTCTTAACAACAGGAAAGGGTTTTAAACATGTAGGTCAGACCCACATTACATGAAGACACAACAGGAGTAGTAACAACATAGTGCTTGGAAAAATGTGCCTAGAGTGTGTCATTCAACGTTGTCTGAGGTGAAACTGCGCCTGTCCCTTCTTTCTGATGACATGGGATTACAGGATATTTTACTAGGTCCTCGGAAACCACATCAAAAGTGCTTTCTGTATGCAATATACAATGAATTGTGGAAAGTTTCACAGCAGGAAGCGCCTGCGAAACTGCATGAGATTGACAAAGCAAATTTGAAAAACTCTCTAGGAGTAGTAGACAATGGCATGACCATCTGCTCCACTAGGATATATTCTCTGGGTAACATTGTGTTGTTTGCTATCAACATCATAGTGGCATGTCATTTTCGCAACATGGGCACACAACTTAGGTCTATTATGCTATTAAGTTGAGTTCTACAGACTTTACATAATGGTCATGTCCCATGAAAACACCTAAATGCCAGTAGCTTATTTTTACCATACAATCTAACTAAAGAACAGACTTCTATGGCTGGAAAGACGCAACATACACTATGTTACACATAGGAATGTTGCAGGAATTACCATTCACTGTTGCAGAAATTCCTTCATCAGATTTGTTAATACACAGGTTAATATTTCTGCCAATCTCAGCGTTTCACCTTAAGTACTGCTTAAATCACCATCAAGAGGGCTGATATGAAGCGCTGGAGAAGGGTTTGTAGGCAAGTCATGAATCTTACATTTTCACATACAGATGTAGGAATTATGACTGAGCTTTTTCCTAGTGGTACAGGCTGCAAGAATACTCTAGGCCAGCGTTTCCCAAATTGTGGTCCGCGGACCCCCAGGGGTCCGTGAGACGTTCCCAGGGGTCCGCAGAACTCGAGTGCCTGTCGTAGTGAAATATGAAACGCCCATGCGTCCTCACAGCACACAAGAGCTGTGAATGTTGGTGCAGGGGCGGCGAGACCACAACAATACAATCGGGAGGCGGGGGCAGAAAATGGGCAGTGGGCAGTGAGGGGGGCTGGCCGTAGGGGGCACAGCAGCTGGGGAAACGAGCAGAACAGAAGGCAAAAAGGGCACAAAAACAAGGAAAAAATAAGTGGCGCAGAAGGGCACAGAAAAACGAGTGGACCAGTGAGCAGAAAGGCACAAAAAACGAGGGAAAAACGAGTGGAACAGAAGGCAAAAGGGGCACAAAAAACGAGGGAAAAACGAGTGGAACAGAAGGCAAAAGGGGCACAAAAACGAGGGAAAAACGAGTGGTACAGAGGGCAGAAAGGCACAATAAACGAGTGGAACAGAGGACAGAAAGACACAAAAAACGAGGGAAAAACGAGTGGAACAGAAGGCAGAAAGGCACAAAAACGAGTGAAAAATGAGTGGAACAGAAGGCAGAAAGGCACAAAAAAAGAGTGGAACAGATGGCAGAAAGGCACAGAAATGAGGGAAAATGAACAGAAGGCAAAAGGGGCACAAAAACAAGGGAAAAACAAGTGGCACAGAGGGCAGATGGGCACAAAAAACAAATGGTACAGAGGCAAAATACAGAATACAGGAATATAGGGACAGCTAAGAACAGAAGGCAGAACGGGCAGAGAGGCACGGGAGCAGCGAGGGGAACAGAAGGGAAAACCGGGCAGAGACACGGGGCAGCGAGGGGTAAAGAAGGAAAGACCGGGCAGAGAGAGCACGGTGACAGCGAGGGGAACAGAGGGAAGAAAAAGGGGCACAGACCATGTACAGGCAGCGGGGGAAGACAGACAACAGCAGTCACAGACACAACAATGAAAATACAGGTAAAACAATAAAAGCAATAAAACGTTGAAAGGCACATGTGTATAGGTTACTGTTACTTGGCATGCAGGTAAAAATAGATGCAGCCAGGATCAGCAGCAATGTTCCCTCTAATTCTTTTCCTCTGTGTGCGGCAGTGTAGGGTCTCTGTGCGCTGCAGCCATGGCAATGTGCGCCAGGAACCAGACCGTGCGTGTGTATAGCGCCAAATATCCCACCAAACTTTTGCTTAAAAATCTGAAAAGATGGTGCATTTCCACACATACAGTGTCACGTTAAACTATACTGTGTTCCGTGGTTAGGTTTCCCGTAATTTTTAGCTGACAAAATAGCAAATACAAGTTAAAAGCACTTAAAAAGTATTTTAAAGTTGTGTAAACTAATTACAGCGGTGGTACTCATAGTAGGGCCCGCGGGCCGCCAGCGGCCTAGCAGGCCTTCATTGGCGGCGCACGCACCTTGCCTTGTCGCTTCTATGCAAAGTGGCGATGCATGGGCTGGAAGAAGGTGTGGAAAAAACAACAAAGCCTCATTAACAAGTAAATGGAAGCCCTGTGAAGTACTCAGGTGCAGCTGTGTGCGTGCCCAGGCAGCTGTCTCAGCCCGGGCTGCCACAAACAAATGGGTAAGTGGGGGGAGGCTGGGGCTTAAGCCCTTTGAGCCCAATGGGCATTGCACGCCTGGATGTAAGCACATTCAGAATTTGGACAGATAGGGACAGAGACCGACAGATAGAGGCAGAGAGGTAGAGAGAGAGAGGAAGGTAGAGGGAGGGAGGGAAGTGGAGGGAGGGAGGAAGGGAGGGAGAAGGGGGTAGAAGGTGGGAGAGGGAGGTAAGGGAGGTAAGGGAGGTAGAGAGAGAGGGAGGTAGAGGGAGGGGCAGAGGGAGGGAGCGGGAGGTAGCGTTTGAGGGAGTTAGAGAGGGAGGGAAAATGGGACGGAGAGGGAGGGACAGAGAGAGAGAGAGGGTGGAACAGAGAGGGAGAGGGAGGGAGAGAGGTAGATGGAGAGGGAGGGACAGCGAGGTAGAGGGAGGTGGAGAGAGGGAGGTGCGGAGGGAGAGGGAGGTAGATGTAGAAGGAGATAGAGAGGGAGAGGGAGGGACAGCGTAACGGAGAGGGAGGGAAAGAGAGGGAGAGGGAGGGACAGAGAGGAAGAGGGAGGGAAAGGGTGAGAGAGGGAGAGGGAGGTAGAGGGAGAGGGAGAGGGAGCTAGAGGAAGAGGGAGCTAGAGGGAGGGACAGAGAGGTAGGGGAAGGTAGAAGGAGGGAGGTAAAGGGAGAGGGAGGGATGGAGATGGAGGGACAGAGAGGGAAAGGGAGAGGGAGGGACAGAGAGGTAGAGGGAGAGGGAGGGACAAAGGTAGAGGGAGGGACAGAGCGGGAGAGGCAGGTAGAGACAGAGAGGGAGGTAGAGGGAGGGGGAGGGAGAGAGAGGGACAGAGAGGGAAAGGTAGGTAGAGACAGAGAGGGAGGTACAGGGAGAGGGAGAGGGAGGGAAAGGGAGAGGGGAGAGGGAGCTAGAGGAAGAGGGAGGGACAGAGAGATAGAGGGAGGGAAAGGGAGAGTGAGGTAGAGGGAGGGACAGAGAGGGAGAGGGAGTGAGAGGGAGGGACAGAGCAGGAGAGGTAGGCAGAGACAGAGAGGGAGGTAGAGGGAAAGGGAGGGAAAGGGAGAGGGAGGGACAGAGTGGTGGAGGTAGGTAGAGACAGAGCGGGAGGGAGAGGAAGCTAGAGGGAGAGGAAGCTAGAGGGAGAGCGAGCTAGAGGGAGAGCGAGCTAGAGGGTGGGACAGAGAGGTAGAGGGTGGGAGAGGTAGAGAGCGGTAGAGAGAGAGGGAGGTAGAGGGAGGGAAAGGGAGAGGGAAGTAGAGGGAGGGAGAGGAAGGTAGAGGGAGAGAGGGAGGTAGAGGTAGAGGTAGAGGGAGGGAGAGAGAGGGACAGAGAGGGAAAGGGAGGGAGATAGAGGGAGGGAGAAGGAGATAGAGGGAGGGAGAGGTAGAGTATTTGCTATTTCTGTGGACATTGTGGACAATGTGCAGCCTTTAATTTTAAACTTTTGTGTATTCTAGGAGAAAATTTGAATGTTTTCAGATATATTTTTGTCCTACCCTAACAAGGGTGTAAATGTTGATTTAGGTATTTCACTGGTAGTAAGGTCAAAATGTCATGTTCGTGATTTGGATAGTGCTTCTGAATAGTATGGTGGGAAATACAAACTGAAGCTAATGGGCACTAAGTAGGGAACCCAGGCCTTATGGGCAACTTTTTTTATTAAATATACAGACTGCACCTATGGCCAATGCAAAATTATACTTTTTTTGAATGCTTTTTCCTCACCCACCGACCAGCTGGTGGAACGATGCATTGCATTTGAATCCTGAGTAGTATCACACTGCAAAGTATTCACAGCCTCAGCCACCAAGCACCCTTTTTGTTAGTCCAAGAATCTTTCCATCAACAGCATAAAGTTAATGTCAGCAATTTTATTTTCCATGTCATGCTTCATCTTATCTTCATCACTCAATGATGCTACAGTCTTGCTCTTCCCACCGACTAACCATGCCCCCAAATCCGTTTTGTTCATCTTTTTTTTCCCTGTTCATCAAATTACTCCAGTTTCTTACACCATGTACTCGTTAATCATAACTTTTTTTTTATTACTGGCTTATATAATTTACTTCGCTCCCTAGTCTGACAGTTACTCTAGGCTAACCCTGATCCAGATTTTATCATTTTTTGACTTAAAGCCAATTGCCGTTGACTGACAGTTGTCCTTAAACTGAACCGGAACAGGGTTACGATTAAAATATTAGTGCAGCTATATCTACTGGGGGGGGGGGGTGAGAGGGGGCATACTCAAACTGCTCCTTCTGTGGACATTGTGGACAATGTGCAGCCTTTAATTTTAAGCTTTTGTGTGTTCTAGGAGCGAAGTTAAATGTTTTCGGATAAGAAACGATGGCTTGTCTTGCAGCATTTTAAATAAACGTTCTTCCAAATCTTTTGCAGCGTTTTAAATAAAGTTGCTTGCACTTGCCTCTCCCCCTTCTTTCTTTCCTCTATCTTCGTCCCTCCTTTCTCTCTTTCTCCTTTCATTCTACTTGATCACCCATCACCGACCTCACCTCGCTCCTCGCAGACCTCACCTCGCTCCTCGCAATCTTATTCTCTGTCACCTATTCCTGAATGAACAGGCTCAGAGGTCAGAGCAGGACAGAGGCCTGGCCGGTAGCCGCTCGTGCACACTGCGCTATTTAAATGTAATGAGAGAGAGGCTCGGCTGTGTGTGTCAGGAAAAGGCAGGCTGAATGTGATTGGTTGCGGATTTCGATTATGTAGATTTTTAAAGCAGTGAGTTACCCAGGATCTACTGAGAATGCTTTATTTCAAAGAATGCGTCTGCCTGTGCATCTTTAGATTGTTATTTTGTGGTGTTATACATCCCTATGATTCTGTTTGACTTTGCGGTGCCGAAACTTTTCTTACTGTATGTAAGAATGGTTTTTACTTTTCTGTCCATGTGAGCTGCAGTCCCCTGTTTAAATACCATATTTTCAGAGATTGTTTCCATAGTGCTAAACTGAGAAAAGTATGTGGTCTTCGCATACTGCGAGGAAGAGTAGTAACTTACGAGCACAATGCCCCGTGTTTGATACTCTGCATTACATTTCTTATAGTGCCCAGCTGCTGGTGTGCATTGCAATGAGCACGAGTACTAGTACATAACCTTCAGCTGTGCACAATGAGAATTGTCAGTCTCCCGCAAGGAAATGGCAGTATTTCGCGACAAAGGGAGTTGCGTTAGTGCGCGCTGAATACAGCACAATGCGCGCTTAGGGTGACTTCTGTGCGCGCGAGCTCACCCGCGCAGCTTATTGGGAACAGTGATCAGCAGTAGGATTTTCGTGCTGCTGTCTGATTGCTCACTTTCCACAAGCCCTTGGGCACCACTAAATAATACACTGTTGTATGCATACATGTCCATGCCAATAGACCCAATTCAGGCTGTCTCCCTCTTGAAATTGCCTCTGCTTCAAAAGGCGTTTTTAAAAAGAAATTTAAATTGTACAAATTGCTTGGGGGTCCCCGGCTTAAGTAGTGATTCCGTGGGGGTCCTCAGGAGTCAAAAGTTTGAGAACCACTGCTCTAGGCCATTCTTTAGTTTGCAGGGAGGTTACACTCCACGCTGCATATAATGCATCCAAGGCAAACATGTTGTATTAGCTAAAGGGCTCTCCAACTGCTGTGATCCATCAGGCATTCAGATTGCTTTCCAATGGTAGCTATTTGATGTTAAACGATCAAGGCTGCTGTGGGATGGGACCTGGAATCAGTTCTGCTGCTGTTACCGATTGTAGATAAGTACTGTTTCCACCTGCCGAAATGTTATGGATGCAACAGTTTGGCCTTCGATTAAGGTTTCTAATTTGAACATTGATGCTTTAAGCAGACTGAAAGCATCTTTGTATCAGAAGTACATGTCCTTAACCCCTCGTACCGCGGTGCGAATTCCACCATGGTACGAAGGGGGGCGGTGTTGGGCATGGCGCTGCGGTACTGATGACGCCACCCGGCGTCATAAATCACGGTGGGTTTGTGCTCATGACATCCGGGAGCCGTCAGAACTCTGCCCACTGATTAATTCTCCCACACAGGCAGGGAATTAACAGCGCATGGGCGGAGCGGCAACGTTCTGACGGCTCTGGGCCGTCATGATCACACGCCTACCGTGACTCATGACGGCCGGGAGCCGTCATGAGCACCGAAAAGGTTAACATCTAGAAGGGAGATGTTTGATCTGCACCAGTTTCCCACACCATTTCCAGGAGTTAGTGCACCTCACTTTTAATATTTCCAATACTGCGGGGTACCACACTTTTGAAAGACAATTGCCTCTGTGTTGGTTAGCACCTTCAGGACAGTCTTCGGAGTTATTCCATCTTTTATACACTCCGTGCTTCAAAGACTTTTTGTTCCTGTTCCTGCTTGTTGGGACACTGATTTTATTTTATCTGCTCCACAATGGATGTTCCATCATGCAGCCAAATGGGTATGGCACTACCACACGTGCTCCTCCGTCTGAGAGAATGATTCAGTCCTTTGGTGCACCCTAGCTCCAAGAACTGAATAAGGACTGGTTCTTATCCTTTTGGCCTGTCTGGCTACACTGTGTGCAGCCCATATTCCAGTGTCTGCTGTGGACGTTCGAGTGTGCCCTGAACATATGCTTGGGAATACAACCCGTTCAATCTATGGACATAGAATTGCTGGTGGGTCCCCTGAAAGCCCACTCGTACTGCTCCCCTTTGTGATTGCCGTTGCTTCAAAATGCATATTATGAGCCTTCCTGGGATGCTTCAGCTCCTGGTGATTTGGATCCTGGCTCATCCACTGTGGATTTATTGCTGTCCATTCCTCCTTCGGCGGCTGCTGATGGGTGCCACCGGGAACATCATCTGTGGTTGCTGGTAACAGCAATGTTTTGTCTACTCCTCAGAACACTTAAACAATCTAAGTGTTTCGAGCAGTGCAGATTTTTTAATTTGTCCTTGTGTTATACCGTTCTAAATTGCTTTTAAATTGTACTTTTTAAATTGTTTATTATATTGAGTTTACTGCACTTTGGCTTTCTGTATGCTTTTATTATTTAAGAGTACAATGCTTTTTAGGATTTTAGGTTTGCATGACAGTTTTTTTTTTTGCATGCATTTTCGGATGCTTTTAGTCACCTTACGTCCAAGGAGTGGGTGGTATATGGTCACATTAGGCCTGAGTAGGTACACTACCATTTTACATGCACACATTTTAAGGTTTCCATCTTTTCTTAAACACTGACATTTGACACACATTTGCTTGCATGCCTGTGCAAGATAATATTCTCTGAAATGGCTTTGCTTTCATTTATATTTAAACAACAGGAAAGGTAGGGCTAAGAATCACTCCTCTTCCCCTCAATACCAATTATCAAACAACAATAGAGTAATTGACGGTGCAAAATAAGAGGTGAGATATAAACTCTGAAATTTGCAGCCAAATATAAACTCTGAATAAGAAGAAACACAATGAAAGAGTGTGAAAGCAGTGAGAAGAAACCTTTGTTAAAAAGGAACTCTCACTCACCAACCTGGTTGGTGACATGCTTCATTATTGGGTTCCACCAAGGAGACCGAATGTCTCCCCGGTGTGCTACCACGCCTGACTTACAGCAGAGATGTTTTTTCTTGGACGTGTAAAGTGATGCCAAAAAAGGTGAATGGTGATTTAAAAGATGGCAAGCTGGTCCCAAAACTAACTTTAATAAAGGGTCAGCCAGCGATCATTAAAAATAGGTGAATCGGACACTAGTGGTTGTGAATTTGAACCGAATGTCTCCCCGGTGAGCTACCACGCCTGACTTACAGCGGAGCTGGTTTTTCTTGGACATGTAAAGTGATGCCAAAAAAGGTGAATGGGGATTTAAAAGATGGCGCACTGGTCCCAAAACTAACTTTAATAAAGGGTCAGCCAGAGATCATTAAAAATAGGTGAATCGGACACTAGTGGTTGTGAATTTGAACCAAATGTATCCTTAAGAAAGTGAAAAGGTCGACATGTTTCTGCTTTAGTGCTAGCTCAGCAAAGCTTTCATCAGGACCAAGTAAAAAACCCCAGGCAGTATACGCACGCTAAGGCGTACCCTAACCTTGGGGATGTATGTGTGTGTAGGTAAAACTCATGGTTCTACCCATTTGGGCTATCCCGGTATTTCCAAGGACCCCGACTCTGGAAGAATTTTTTTTATTTATTTTTTTATATCAGGCAGCAATAGAGCATAGGGATGCTCTATTGGAGGACTATCCAAAAGATCCCCTTGAAAGTGTCCCATTGACATGTGTCACCACCTACAATCCCATTTCTAATGCCATGAGCTGTTGTATTAAAAAGCACTGGAACATTCTTAGAAGCAACCAACACGATTGGGACAAACCACTTTTTTCCTACAAACGGGCAAGAAGTGTAAAAGATTCTTTGGTACATACACGCTCTAGAAACCAACAGAGAGAAGAAGAACAAACTGTATTGAATGCTTGGGGCCTCCCCCCAGTCACAGGACATTTTCCGTGTGGGGGTTGCAGTGTATGCCACCTGACCACCAGCACGAAAGTTTTAAATCTGGAAGCAGGAAAACAATGGCAACAACGCAATCACACTAATGGTAATTCGAGCTAGCAACCGTTTGCTTGGATTGCCATACGTTTCATAACTTGTACTAACAAGACAGAGAAGGAACATTCTCATTCCCTTGTGCACGCTTTGTTAGCAAACATGGTAGGTGAAAGCTTTCTACAAGAGAAGATGACCTCTGTCTTTGCGAACATGAGTCGAGGGCAGAGTTGCTAGACACATTAATCTGTTAATAAGACCATTTTGCTACAGTCCCTGATCCAGTCTGTACTCTTTTTTTTTGCTATGTGATGGTAGCCAGATTTGGAATGCAATATCTGCACTAGTTGGCCAGGAAGCTATTGGTTTCTGACATAAATTGGGGGGAAGGCTGCTGTCTTGATGTCTCCCACTATTTGAGGTTTGGACTATGTTTTAATGGCTTGATACGTGTAAGTGGGATTTTTCATGTAGTGTGATGTTGTATTCATACTATGAATTTATTCCATATCGCTTCTCATCAGTTGTTTGATTTGCCCTTTGGTATGCCCCCCTTCCTTCCGTGTTCTCTTCTACGTGGTACGTTGTGCGCTGGGATGTTAAGCACAGAACCACTGTCTAGTCAGTTACTGTGACTTAAGGTTGTGTAAGGTTGGATATAAACAGTGCTTAATTTGTAAAATATGAAGTGTAGGTGCTCAAATAAGTTTTAGAAGGCCACATTCACTTCCCTAGGCTCCACCCACTTCTACCAGTGGCTCCACCCACTTACTCTAGTTGCGCCACCCACCTCCTCAACTGGCACTGCTGACTACTTGGGAGGTAATTTTCTTCTCTGGATTATGGCCTGGGAGGAACCTTACCTCTCCATCTCCTCTTCACCCTTTTTTTTGCAGAATATTATAATGGTTTACATGAGCACCAGTTACGTTACACTAGGACACATTCATTTGCTTGATAGGCATGGGCGGATTACATGATTTGCCCAGAATCATGGGATATTGAGCGTTCCCAGAAACTCAAAGCTGGACCTTGTTCCCACGTTCTAAAGTGGGCAGATGTGACCATTATGCCTTTGACATGGAATCAGCGATGATACTTTCTGTCCCCCAGCACTACCACAGTGTACATTACAATGCATTCTCCGTTTTGGTCTCACACTCTTCCCAGCTTCTGACTGGATGTCCCAGAGCCCTTCTCAGGTGCACTTGTCTCTCTCCATCATATAAGAAATACCCGGGCAGGACTATTCTGCAATTACCACACTGGACAGTGTTGTTAGGCCATAACAACGGCACACACCCTAAACAACAAATACCATACAATGTATCAGAACTGCACAACAAAAACAGAAGCAGATGAAAAATGCTTCTCGGCCACAATTAGACATAGACGGGACACTGGCCCTTTCTAGCGTCCAGTTAATTAGAGGTGCACTTGTGAAAATACCATGTCACAACCAAAACGTTCCTTAAAGCTTGCCTAGTTTCATTTTGTAATTTTTTGTGTGTTTCATATCATAACATTAATTGCTGTTTTTGAGGGCAAATTTTAGGGCCGTCACACATTGCAATCCTAAGGCCAATCGATGTGAAAATGCAGAGCCAATTTTTTAGGGTCATCAAAGATATTTTTCCTGCCTGAGCTTATGCAGATGTTAAGCTTTTAAACATTTCTGCTGACATGATTAACCTCCAGAAAGATTCTGTACTCCCTGACCTTGTCTGAAAAGTTGAAGTGGTTTCTCAAGGCAGACTCTTAAATTTAGACGGCACATGCAATATTTTAAGAATACCTGTTTTAAAGTCAGCTAGCAGTGTTAAAGGGCGTCAGTAGAGCAAAGGGCTCTGTTACCTGTTCAAGTGTAATATTTAAACTGTGTTAAACAATTAAGTAAATATAACATATACACAAGCAGCCTTGTAGGGTGGTGAGGACACAGAGAAGAAAATTCAACTAGGAAACCAGACATGCTCTGTAATAAGTATCACCCAGGAGTTACCAGCCCATTCCAGCACCACACAGATCTTGCATACATTCTGATATTTTCATAAGCTATCCTTCTTTTAAAACACTTCTCCTAAAGGAGGCAACATTACACCCCTTGACTCAGCTGACCCATGAGGGTTTGTCTCTTACCATGGCATTGTGCTTGATACTTCCCCGTTCCACACCTCTTGTTGTTTGAGGTGATATTACCTAATTATTGTGTCCAGTGGGCACTGAACAACAACATCTATGGTGCCAGCCAGACACGCTGCACAGATTCTGAACAAGTTCATAGAGTAAACGGCCAGTCAGTAGTGGGGATTAAAAACAGATCGGTTTGGTAAGAGACAAACATGGAACATCTTGGGTAGCTTAGGAAAATATCAGAATTACTTGATTGCTATTGGTGGGGAAAGGTTTTCTGCGTTAAGGAACAGCATACTTTGCTCCAGAACTTGGGGGTACAGGGTAGAAGGGTTTATGAGAACGTAGTTACCCCTCCATCTGAGAGTGAAGAGGAAGAGAAGGGTCTAGAGGATGTGCACTTATTTACTCTCCGGAAATTGAGGGAACACTTTGGAAGGAAAGTGAATATTGTGCTGGAGAGCCACACATTCTTTGCAGGATTCAAGGGGAAGAAGAGAAAATAACTAGCTATATTGCTTGTTTGAGGTGGTGAGTTAGTTTTTGTGAGTTTAGGCCATTGTGTGACTCTCTTAAAAGAGATCAGTTGGTGAGGTGTGCCAACAATCCTAGGGTGCAGAAAAAGTTTCTTGCGCACAGTCCTGATTTGAAAGAGGCCAACAATTTGATAAGGAGTATTGAGCACACTACTGAGTGTGTTAAAGAAATGAAGCACAGTAGTGTGTCTGAAACTGTACATGTAAATAAGAATCACACAAACCATTTTGATGGCGATGAAAACAACAAATAGGTTTCTGAGGTCTGGACAATTCAAGGTGTGCAAATTAAAACATTCAGATGGTACTGAAGAGAGGGAAAGAATTAAGTGTTACTGTTGTGACAGTTACAATCACTTAGCTAATAGCTTCTTTTGTCCGGCGAGGTCAATTGTGTGCAGAAAGTGCAACATGAGGGGTCATTATGCACGCACATGTAGAAATGGAGAGATGTAAACCAAACAAATTCACATTGTAGAGGAGTCTGATAGTAGTACAAGCAAGTTTGTGTTTCAGCTTACATCTGTTGTTGATGGAACTGAGAATGATTATCCTATGAGTGAAATTCTCTTGGCTGGTGCGGGGATAACAGTTTAAGCATGACTCAGGTTCGCCCTAGAAGATTCTTGGATGAAAAATGTTTGAGGACAAGTTAAAGAGTAAGGGTCACACTCATATTGATGCAGATATTCATCCTGGTGGCTATCGTCAGGATCCTATAACTTTGTTAGGTATGATTGATGTTTGCATTGCTTTTAAGGGTCTCAGTACTAATGGGAAGGTTTATATTGCAGAAAGAGGGTCTAACTTTTTGGGGTGGAAACACCAAAAAGATTTGGGCACCAACTTGACCCGAATAGCAGTGAACCTGTACAGGCTGTTAAACAGATGGATTGGGGAATTAAGATAGCTAATGAGTTTCCAGCAGTGTTTACTGATAGGTTGGGCCGACTTAAATATTTTCAACACAAAATTATATAGAAAGAGAATGCTGTTCCTGTGGTGCTCAAAGTTCGGTCTATTCCCATTTTGATGGAGGAACCTTTGAGAAAAGAGTTGGATCAGCTGATGAGTCAAGCGGTTATAGAGCCCATTGAAAGCTCACTGTGGTTGACTCCTTTTGTGGTGGCCCAGAAGTCAGGTGGCAGAGGCAACTGCCTATGTGTGGATCTTAGAAATCTTAACCACAATATCGGGGTGGGTAGATTTCCCCTACCCAAGGTAAGTGATATGATCCGCATGATTTGTAACACCAGTGTTTTTAAAGTATAATCAATCTTTTTTCAGCATATTACTAGATAGAACTTCACCCGGATTCGAAATCACTTACTTCCTTCATCACACCATGTAATGCTTTTGGGTGCAGCAGAATGCCTTTTGGGTTGGCATCGGTGGCAGCTGTATTCCAAAGAGTAATGCATCAGCTTGTGAAGGATGTCTGTAATGTGCTTTACTTTCAAGATGATTTATTGATTTATGGTGACTCAATACCCAAGCACAAAAATACACTTATGAATGTTCTCAGGGGCGCAGGGGTGACCATAAAACTTGAGAAGTGCAAGTTTGGTGTGGATTCTGTGTACTATCTGGGTCATCACATCTCCATGGATGATATAAAACCACCTGGTGGAGGTGGTCAAATAAGCTCTTCACCCTGCCTTTAAAGAGGAACTTAAATCATTCATGGGTGTGGTGGAATACATGGCCAAATTTGTAAGGAATTTTGCTGATTACACTGCACCGTTAAGGCCTCTGCTAAAATAAGGGAGCTTACTTGTTTGGGATGATGCACGTAAAGAAGCCTTTGAGAGTATTAAAGTTGCCACTGTGAATGCACCATATTTGGGCCATTTTGATACTACACGTAAGACTATTCTGTACACTGATGTTAGCACCAAAGGTTTAGGTGTGTGTTTAGTGCAATTGGTGGACAGCAAGGAAACAATTGTGGCATTTGCATCAAGAATGTTGAACGATGCGGAATCTAACTATTCAACGATAGAAAAAGAAGCGTTAGTGTGTTTTTTGGGCATTACTAATTTCAAATTCTATTTGTGGGGTCCACCTTTCACGTTAAGAACAGACCATAAACACTTGACATACATTTTCTCTACCAAAGGAAGGGAACACACCACTCCCCGAATAGGCATGGATGTTGGGTCTGGAGGGATATAATTTCAAAAGTGACTTCGTTCAAGGGAACAGGAACTCTGTGTCTGACTGTCTCTCATGATTACCATTGAAAGGGACAGTGGTGGGAAATGATGGGAAGTGCGAGGATCTTGTCTTACGGATAAATCGCCCTGGAATTTCCAAAGAAGAGTGGGTTGAGTGTTCTACCAATGATTCCACTCTTGTTGCCTTGAGAGAAAAGATTGTCATGGGATGGTCTCCCAAACCTGATGGCTTAAATGAAGACATCCATGTTTTTTGGGAAGTAAGGCACAAGTTACATATTTATAAGGATATGATCATTAGAGGGAAGAAAAATATTCCTCCTGAGAAGTTGTGGGAGAGAATTGTAGATTTGGCACCTGAGCGACACTTAGGGCGTAGCATTACCAAGTCCAAAGTGAGAGTAAATTACTGGTTCCCGGATCTGGCTAGTCTTGTGTAAGGAAAAGTCAAGGAAAGCGTCACATGTTCCATGAGTGACAAGAGTAAGCACTTAAGGAAAGCGCCTTTGTCACCAGTAACGGTTCCCACCAAACCGTGGGACAAACTTGAACAAGAAATAGTGGGTCATCTTAACAGTTCGGCGTGGCCTGGGAAGTACATCATTGTTTTGGCAGATACTTTTTCCATTGGATTGTGTTGAAAGCGCTGAATGGCATCACTACACAGGACATGATTGACGTCTTATCTGATACCTTTATGATGGAAGGAATACCCAGTTCCAGCGTGACTGATAACAGTGTTCAGTTTACCTCAGAAAAAATGAGAGAGTTTTTAACAGATTTGTCTATTGCACTCCTTAAAACTGCCTTGTATTGCCCAAAGGCTAATGGACTAGTGGAAAAGGTAAACTGTATGCTAAAGAAGTGTATTAAGTCGACACAAATTGCAGGGGTCACTGTAGATAGGGCTATACAGAAGTTGTTGTGGTCTTACCACACTGCCCCAAATTGTGCTACAGGGGTCTCTCTCTTTTGGATGCTTAAAGGTCGTCTACCTGGTTCTAAATTGTTCCCCATTTGAATGGGAGGTAGGGAACCCAGATGGGTTTATCAAGAGAGGGTGGAGAATTGTGTCAGGAACCATCAAAATGCGTATAAAAGAAGGTACAACAGAAAACATGGTTAGGTTGGTGGTAAGTGGAAAGTGGGTGACTAGGTGGTTATCAGAACGCTGGATGCTGTGAAAGGTGGAGTTGCCAAATTTTCCAAACCAGGGCAGGTTGCTAAAGTCTTATTCCTCCGAAAGTGAAAAAGAAAAACCCCCAATACCGATCGTTCCCAGGATATGGAACGCTCTCCCTGGAGTCCTCAGATGCAACCCCTCCTTCTCCTGTTTCAAAAGGGACCTGAAACTCCATCTCCTAAACAAATACTTTCATGACCAACGTCAACTACCCTAGTCTTCTTTATCCAAGTTGTCTCCCCTCTCCTTGGACTTTTAAGGATAGTGGGTGACCGGACTATGTCTTTCTCGCCCTTTCTTTTTGTTTTCCTCCCCCTCCGCTGCACTGCATATTTATTCCCATGCTGTATTTTGGTCTGTGGTTTGCTTCCTTACTGCCGCCCTACTATGTAATGTATTGTCCTTCTGCTTTTTTACTGTGTGTATGTAAAGCGCTCTGATACCACCGGGTCGAGCAAGCGCTATATACAACTTTTAAAATAAAATAAAAAAAGTAGTGAGGCTTGAAGATGGTCGAGTGTCGAGCATGAACATTATGTCCAAGTGTAATAGCTCTTCTGTAGAAAAAGTTTGTAATACTAGTGAATCTTCTCCCACCAGTCAGGACCTGTTTGAGAGGAGCTATGCTTCCTGTCCACATCGCCCACCTGGGTGGCACCGGGAGTATGTTTTCAAGTAATCCTTCATAGGAAGGAGATGTGTTGTAATGGCTTTTTATGTGTAAGTGGGGGTTTTCATGTATTGTGATGCTTTATTCACAGTATGAACTTATTCCGTATTGCTTCTTATCAGTTGTTTAATTTGTCCTTTGGTATGACCCCTTCCTTCCCGGTTCTCTTCTTTTTGGTATGTTCTGCGCTGGATTGTTAAGCACAGAACAACGATTTAGTCAGTTACTACGACTTGAGGTTCTGTAAGGTTGGAAAATTAATAATCTTATGAATTCCTTCATGTGTGCTTTGTTACTTTACATCAGCCTAACCCTTGGCTTCCCTACTAGTGCATATTTCTAGAGACCTATGAGTTATGTTAGGAACTTAGAATTTCCCCAATGCCTTGTTCTATTGGTCCCCTGATTTTTAATTGTATAATGATATAAATAGAACTGCAACCCCCAGAATGCAAAGCGAAAACCAGGATTAGGTGAGCTGCTAACATGGACCTGGGAAACTTGTTTACTCTGCACACACCCACCCCCAACTAATATTCTAAGGGTGTTGGGATTTAAATAAATAGTCAAGCGAGCAGTCACTTCCCAAGTTGTTGCAAAGTTTTTAGAGGTATGTAAATCGGCACTACTTCAAAATCGTGACCAGGTTTTTAGAATCGTTTGTGAAAAATAAAACTGAGTTTACACTGAAATCATGTCAAACCAAGACAATTGAAAAATACTACTTTTCAAGATGGCCGCCACCCAGCACATTAGTAATTGAGGCAATGACACGAACTTCTTTAAATCCGACGAGGACTGACCAAATCTACGCACTTTAGGTGGCCATCCTTTAATACGTCCATTATAACTAGCTTTGAACTCATAACACCCAGAAGGCACAGCTTTCTCTTTTGCAGTACTATTCATTTTGAAGAAAAACATTTCTCCCCTTTTGTATGCATACAGTTTTGAATATTTCTTCAAAACTGAAATGGCACTCAAAGTAAAATACTAAACCATTACTCGAGAAGTACATGTACATTAAATAAAAATTAGAACTTGTTTTCGAATTTCACGGTCTCTATTTTCACGGTATTAAAAGGAGGTAGAAAAGGACACTCTAAGATGGCCGCCTATTTTACGGAACTACACGCATTACGTGTAATGTTCTAGCAATTTTACAGTTTGGTCGAATTGAGCGTAGAGTGAGAGAAGAGTGCGAACCAGCACAGAATTCGGACCTTTCTGGCCATGTGACTGTCACATAAGCGTGGAGTTACAATAAGGAGAGCTTGACACGTTTCTTTCTGGGCCAATCTCCTTTCCATTTACAAGGTCTGTACTCGCCAAAAGCTAATAGTCCCTGCCATGGCTTCACCGCCGCAGGACTCGGACATGTTGGAGCATACGCTCTGCACGACAGCATCGCAGGAAGAGGGCGCTCCTCACCCCGTCTCAAAGCGACAGCTGAAGAAACTACAAAGGCAAAAGCAATGGGAGGACCAAAGAGAGCTTCGGAAGTACGTAAGAGCGGGCCAGTTGTATGGCATAGGTTCAATCACTTGGGTTTGTAAGTGGCACTTAATATAAAAGGTTATGGACCAACCCATCCCATACCATCGGACACGTGTGCCAGTGAGAGCGTAAAAGTAGTCCAGACACTCGCTCATTACATGCTTTAAATGAGCACCATGTACTAGTAGGTACTCAGTGCCTACACTTCTTTAATTTGCCAGGGATAGTACAGGCACTTTTCAGCAGAAAGCAGGTATTCTGGGCTAAGGAGGGACTTCTGTATTTCCATTGCACACTTCGGGGCATATGTACAAGGGAATTGGCGGAGCGTGTCATTAGCCTCCTTGGCGACACGTGCTGCCACTTCTGAAACGCAGGGCTGCACCATATTTATAAGAATATGGTGCAGTCCTGTGTTTCTCCCTGCACTGGCGCTAAGTTAAGCAGCTTGGCGCCAACGCAGGCATCCTTGCACTATAGTGCTAAGGTGTCTACGTGCAGGGAAAGTGTGTTTATGTATAGGACAGGCCCCCTTCCTGCACATAAACAAATGCTCTTTTGTAACTTATATGTGTGCTGCTTAAATGAGGGGCAGATTTACAAGAAACTAATGCAGCGCGGTGCAGCAGGTCATTTTGCTGCGCCACTCTGCGTTAGTTTCGAAGCACAGGGCTGCAACATATATACAACAATATATCCCATCTCTGGGCTTCCCCCTGTGCTGGCGCAAAAACTGCTGCCATGCACCTGTTTATAGTTTGAAAAATACATTCCTGTGTTGTGAAACTATTATATATTTTTCATATCCCAAATAAATGCATTGATGCCTAGATAACATAATAGTCAGCCACCATTTGGTGCTTGACTGACAAGTACTTGACAGGAATAACTCAATTGAGTGCACTGAACAAAATCCCTTTTAGGCAGAATTACCTATTATTAGATGCGCCGACTCTGGCACCCTTGCACCAGACAGGCCTACTTTCCAAAGCATTTTGATTTTTTTCCCACTAGTTACAGTTCTTGCAACTCCCAGCCATCTCCTTGAATGTCTGTGGTGTAGAATCTACACTTTTTGATGTTTTATTCATTGGCCTTCCAGCAACACACCCCCTTCATTCTTGGGCTGGCATCTTGGGGATGTAGATAGCACTACTAGGATGGCTTCTGTGATGCTTGAGGATCTCCTATTATTCCTGGAGAAGCTGAAACACAGCTAGCTGTACTTCCTGAGGTTGTTACATGGTTAATTGCAGTACTTTTTAAGGGTGTGCACGACATGGTCCATCTCACCTTTGATAAGTAGCTATCTTAGGTTATTCTGCAATGTTATACACCATCGACTCAGAAAATACTTACATTTT
The DNA here is from genome assembly GCF_964261635.1 of Lissotriton helveticus. NCBI lineage: Eukaryota > Metazoa > Chordata > Amphibia > Caudata > Salamandridae > Lissotriton > Lissotriton helveticus. Next base: position 1,208,393,459 of record NC_136059.1, read on the forward strand.
GTTTCTCTAATGGTTGCACTTGACCTTTTTAGCTGAACTAGCTATCTGTGAATACTGAGCATTTTCTGAAGTTGTGACTTCTTCCACTACAACGCAGTTTAGGAAGTTCACCTAAGGCTACTCATAGTCCTTACTTCTGACAACTAGTTTGTGTTTTCTTTCACTTGGAAAGCAAAAATCAATGTTGAGACTTTGATGCAAAATGCCACTGTAAGTTTCAAGTGAATGAGGCTGATGGTCTCTTACACTTGGCACAAGACTGATCCGTTAACTAACATAAATAAAGGTTTATCTCAATGTAATCTGGCCATACTTCCTCCTCCATCATATGTTTTTTTGCTGGCTGACCTCAGTTGGACATTTCTTATGACCACACACCGGTGTCTGTTGTGTTAAAATTTGACAGTTTAGTCAGGGTTGCTGTTTTGATTAGACAAGGTGCACTCTTTTCTTTGTCATGGAAATTTCCTGACAGACTTTGAACAGCGGGGTGAACTCCTGTCACATGGACAGTGTTTGGGGCCTGTTACCTAGCTGAAATTCTAACTCTCAGATTGTCACTTTGCCCACTTATTCCAAACTTTCAGATTCAGTCATTTGATTTCATACTCGCATGCTTCTCCATCACTGGCCTTTCATCCTCTTGTTTTCGCTTTGTTGGAGCTGTTAAGATAAGAAGTCCATTGGGCTTTCTCTTCTATCTTGTATTTAACCACAGACGCAGATCTTCATCCTCACATTGGATGAAGCTGAAGGCAAGGTTGGTCAGCTGTAATGCCTTGGCCATACTGCAGCATTGCAGTGTGTCGTTCTGGCTTCAGGAACACATATCTGATTCTTAGCATAGTTTTGCCTTAGCTAGTTTTGGAACTCAAAGCACCCTCTGAGTGGTAGGGGTTCATGGCCTCCTTATGCATATATACATGTGTATGTGCACCATAAGGCGCTATTTGGGTCACACTGGTGGTATTGTACAGAACCGTTTTGTTCTTTGTTGGAGTGGTAATGCTCGAATCCCATATTGGCAGCTGCAGTGGGCTCTTCTTGTCCCACAAAAGAAATGACATAGATTTCTTATGTAGCTCCTTCTTAAGGACTATTGTAGTTGTCTGTTGCTTAAACCTGGACTTCTCTCTGTGCTGCCTTCTTTCTCCGAGGCTACTTGAGATACACAGTATCACTAGTTCAAGATGTGCATGTAAAATGGTTGTATTAGGTGCAGTACTTCTCCTTCACTGGATTTGTATCCCTTTAAGGTAGGGACTGCAGCAGTGGACAAATGCTTTTGTACTCTGCAGGTCTGGGGTCCTGGAGTTTGATCATACAGAGCCCTCCATGTACTATATCCTGCCAGCCCTTTGCAAATGCAGGCATAGGTCACCTGTAAGTGGTCTGTTCGGGTCCTCCCAAGTGCTAGCGTGTTGCACAGCTTTTGTTTCGGTTCTTATTGGAAACAGTGATATAGTTTTGATGTTTGACACCGTACAAATATCTTACTTCTGGGTTGACCACCTTGTAGATGCTTACTGAGTACTGGAGATATGTATTAAATGCCTCTAGTGGTCCCATGTATATAACGAACAAGGGAACCCAAATTTAAATCGGTCAGGGACCTTGGGAACTAACTTATTACAAGAGACAGTGGTCCCTGAGTCAATGGAGAATGTGTATGCAATAAACATAGCTTCAATCAGTACTATCTTTAGGCGATATCAATCCGGACAAGGGCGATTTTAATATGCAAAATTGTAGAATAAAACAGAAATGCAAGTTAATAGCAGTGGGATACAAGCCTGTATCCATGAACCCACATATCAAACAGACAAACAAAGAAAAAGGCTCAGTTTGTGGTTGTTTCCATAAGATAATACGTAATAGAGTAAACAACAATTATGAGAAGGTCACCTTTATACAAATTACAAATAAGAATCACTGTGTATAAGGTTGACACCTATGTTGACGGCGTTGCGATCCTTAACCGAAGGATATATGATCATCATCAGGACTTTTGAATACAGTGCCTGAAACCAATTGCCTTTAATTTACTATATGTTGGCATGGAAATAAAGGAGAGAAAACGTGGAAGGAAGCAGATAAAGAGGTCAGTTAGGGCTCTCAGCAGAGATAGCTCAAAAACACTACAGATGTGGGTTGCGGCAGGATCATAGCTGAATGGTTAATTATTTTACGCGTGAAACCAGACGTGATACCTATAATTCGGGGAGGGGGTGTGAAGTAAAGGTTGCCAGGAGGTCATAAAAATTATGAACCAGACATTAAGCATAAGTGCGTGAGGTCAGAGTAGTGCAACGAAGTGATGTAAGTGAGGTACATGCTTTCAATGGTGCTGTTTCAGTTGTGATAACAACCGGTGTGTCGCCGAAGCCTTGAAGAGGTGCGGTTACCTTCAGTATAGCCCTGTGGGCAAGGGCTTGTGTGAACACGTCAAGATTGCATGAGAGGCCAGTGAATCTGCAATGATGAGGAGGTGGCCATTAGGGGGGTGTAATGTGGTTAAAAGGATGAAGGGCATGGCTGGGGAATTATACGGGGCTCATCCTTTGAAATTCTCAATAGTCTGGAATCACAGGATGATTTAACGTGATCTAAGAATTTGGGCGGGATGAAGTTCCTCGCATAATCGGCAGAGTGGGGTCATTCGCCGAAAGTGCAAACCTAAATAAAGGGAGACACCGTTGTAGTATGGGCTGGGGTCACAGGGGAAGAACAGAGGGGCTGGAGAATGTGCACGCTTACCTCTGAATGGAGGCGAGACTGTCTGGGTGTTATAAATCGGAGGATCGAGCGGTCATGTGACTCGGGCGGATAGTCAGGTGACTCTGGCCAGTGGTAGCATCGTACTGAGGTGACGCGCGCGGTCTCATGTGTGTTCATGTGACCCGGAAAAGAAGGCGACCATCTTAGATTGGGGATCAGGTGAAAGGAAACTACACAGAAGTCGTTATAAGCATGGAAAAATTATCCGGTGACTTTGGTGATGAATGGAAAATTATAAACGGACTAGGCAGTGCAAAAATTACAAGTTGTCATATGCATGGAAAAATAATCAGTAATAACTGGTGACTTTGGTGATGAACGAAAAATGTGAGAATTATAAGCAGTGCGGTGATAAATTACACATCCTAATCAATTGTGAATTATGGCAACTGATCAATGGTTATGTAATTGCAATTGCAAACAAGGGAACAGTTTAGTCGTACAAGGTCATTGTGGGGAGGCCAAAAGTGGCGCAGCGAGTTGACAGATCAGTTAGAACCTCAAAATCCATGATAAATGGGCTGGGGTTGATTGCTAAATTATCCTATTCAATATTGAATGACATATTTTTTTTTATATAGCCACATAAGAATAATTGCAGGATAACCGAGCTCCCTCTTATGAACTATTGTAGTTGGCTATTTCTTAAACCTGGACTTCTCTCTGTGCTGCCTTCTTTCTCCGAGGCTACTTGAGGTACACACTGTCACTAGTTTAAGATGTGCATGTAAAATGGTTGTATTAGGTGCAATACTTCTCCTTCACTGGATTTGTATCCCTTTAAGGTAGGGACTGCAGCAGTGGCCACATGCTTTTGTACTCTGCAGGCCTGGGGTCCTGGAGTTTGATCATACAGAGCCCTCCCTGTGCCATATCCTGCCAGCCCTTTGTAAATGCAGGCATAGGTCACCTGTAAGTGGGCTGTTCGGGGCCTCCCAAGCGCTAGCGTGTTGCTCAGCTTTTATCTCGGTTCTTATGGGAAACAGTGACATAGTTTTGATGTTTGCCACCGTGCAAATATCTTACTTCTGGGTTGACCACCTTGTAGATGTTTACCCAGTACTGGAGATGTGCATGAAATGCCTCTAGTGGTCCCATAGCCTCCTTTTGTGCAATGCAAAAATAATTGCTTTTAGTCTTAGTTAACGTAGGGTGCAATGTAAAGGGATCAGTGCATCAGCTGCTGCCTAGTTTTCATATTCGCCCTACCTGATGTGAAGGGTCAATATTGACTACTGCAGTAATGATCTCACCATTTTGTCACTTTCTTTCATTGTGAATATTGGGCCTAGGGCTGTCTGTCTAGAGTGGTTCATTTGAAAATGGTGAGGCATGTGACCGAGCTGCTTGCTCTCGCTAAGAGTGTTTTTCTTTTTGGTATTATTCTTATATGCTGGTATGCATTGTGCATAGGATTTTGCTTTCTATGGTATTGACTGGTGTGCAGAGAGCATGGTGTGTGGTACTTCTGGCATCCTAAAGTCCTGATCGGGAGCCTATGTGTGTCAGACAAGCCCCTTTCTTGATTTTACTTACAGTCAAATTGTGTGCTAATAACATTTGTACATTATCGATTCTCCCTGTTCATTGAGTCATGCAGGTTAACTAAGAACTGTTACTGCCCGAGTCTGGGGAATGCAACTCATGAAGATTGGTTTACTTTGGGACCACTGAGGGTTGAGAGATGGGTAGTCCTCTGGCAGGGTCTCCACTGTGATGATGGGCAGGGTAATTTGTGTGGGAAAGGAAACCATGATCTGGGAAAAGCAATAGGTTGAGATTTGTATATTCTAGGTCTGCTTCTTTGTTTTAGTTATGGATAAATGATGTGGTTGTTATTGCTGTTGTAAAGGTGAGGTTTTAAGATTGTTTGTTTCTGCAAGTTCGCCTTAGATTAAGGGTCCTAGCCAGTACCTACACAGCTACATTCACGATTATGATGAGCGCTGGGTGCTTCCTACTGCCATTCATTGTCCAAGGTTTGAGTTTGTGTGGGTGGACAGTGTCCAGAAATATTTTCAGGGGCTGTCTAAGGGTTGACTGTTTTGTCTGCAGATCGTTTGTGATAAATGTTAGGTTTGTTTTGGGTATACATTTGGTGATAGTTAATTGAGTCGGATCCACAGACACAGCTTTCTCTCTCTCTCTCTCTCTCTCTTGTTTTTTTTTCAAAGGACAACCGTTTACTTGTTCCAGTATGAGGATGAAAAGTCTGTGACCTAGGTTATTGAAAACTAGAAAAAGAAAAATGTCAACCGAGCTTCCCTGCTAAGCTTAAGACTATTCAAGACTCTGACTGCTTATTTGACTAAATTCCAAAGTATTGTCTCCCTGAAAATATCTAAAATTTAACTTCATTAGAACTTAACCTGCGGTCTAGTTCAGGGTTCTCCAAAGTTGGTCCTGGAGGGCCAGATCCATGCTTGATTTTTAAGATACTACATTTATCTAAATGGACATATGCTAAAAATCTGACATGGATCCGTCCCCCCAGGACCAACTTTGAAGAAGTGTAGTTCAATTTGTGGTCCTACTTATTTACCCAAACTGGTGCATAGGAGCCTATTTCAGCTCTACATAACTACCTTTAAAAAGTAGTAAATGAGTTTCCTAATCAACCAGACGAAATGGCTTTTGATGTTGTAAACAGAGGTGGGTATTAATGCCCTGTGAGGCTGTATTACCTTGGCTTACAAAGGACAGTAGGATTGGAAAGTGGGGCAGGGATCTTCCTATTACAATAAGTGGCACCGTGGCAAACACCCATAGGATGAAGCAGGCAGCAGTCCCAGAAGCTGGTGCCTTCTACCCTCTTTGTTAACCGAAAACCTTTGCCTTTAATTGTCGCAGTTAGAGTGCATACTGTGTGATTTCACACACCACAAGGAAAGAAGTAAGGATCTTTTATTCCAGTTTGGAGCATAGATGACCTTATTGAATTATTATAGGTATTGAAATACAACTGAAAAAGAGAGCTCCCTTCTGCGTCTTGCAGAGTATAATGCCTATGGGTTGGTGCATATTATAAATGCATTTTAGTGTAGTGGTAGGTTTGTGTAAGAGTTGGGGTTGAACCAGATGATGGTCATATAGGTTGTTTTATTAAATATTTGCATAGAGCTACTTGTCTACTAGACTTTTGTTTTAGAGATATATAATGACATTGAGCAAACTATATGGTTTTTAATTCTTCTCACGCTAAAGTCATCGCCTCCTGAATTGTTTGATCAAAATTGTCTAGCAGACCTTTTAACAATTGCATCTTTTGTTTTCCATACAGTACATTAGAACGCATACATACTTTGAATGGTCACAGTTTCAAACTTCAAATTGACAGAAAATTTCGATGAAATGGGGCTCAACCCTTAGAAATGGTGGCCTTGGAGAGTTGGCGATGTAGGGGATATTGGCCAAAATCAGTGACTCCGACCCCTCATATCCGCACCAACATTTGGGTTACTAGGAGTGAGGGTCTAATACTGTGGATAGCAATTATACAATTCTATCTAAGAGATTTGGTTTCCCTCTGCTAATAGCTGATACCACCTTTATCTCTTTTTATAGCATGTAGATCGTGCTATTTTTATATTTAGGTAATCCTCTGCAGCAATGTACCTAACCATTGGCCTGTTTGTTTCCAGAGTCTATTTTTACCATGTGCGGCGTATCTCTGAGATAGTGTCTAAATCTTCTTCAATCCCATGTATTAAATTGACGGCCAAGTACTCTAGCAGCAATGGTCAGCCATGACACCTTTTAGAATTTCTTTTTTGCCAGTCTGACCAAAAGCTTACTTTTATTTTGCAGGTCATGGCCAGATCTATCCAAGATGAGTTAGGCCATATCTTCCTGAACCTAAGGGTCCTTTCCACATAGCATAGCCACTAGCATGTCCTTGGGTTTTCCATGCTCATTATGCCAGATTTGTCCCCAAGTATACTTCAGTGAGTGAGTTTGTTTGGAGCTTAGCGCAAAACAGGAAAGTGCACTATGTTGTTTTCGAGCTATGTTTCGTGTCTAATTCAAGTCTTAAGGGGAATCGGAGTGGTGCCTGAACCTAGATTTAAAAAGGACCTCAGAAAGTGATTTTCTATTTTCTTCAGTAGCTTAATGATTGAAGTATCTCCACAGATCAGCACTATATATTATATAGTATTTTATGGGTATACCCTAGGAAAGCCACCAAATGAGTGTGATAGATTCACCCACCTTCTGACCATTTGGCTGATGGGGATGCCTTGTTGAAACCAAGAGTTTTTGTTTTGTGATGTAACAACGTTGACATTTCTTTTCTGTCTTTTTCACGCAGTAACACATCAGTGACGAAGGTGAGCTAGAAATGTTGTGACGTCTTCGCCCCCAAGTGCGAGTTTTATAGATTTGCATATGTGTTGGGATCACAGGTGCTAAAAATGTTTTTTGCCAAGGGCACCTTTAAGCAGCATAGCGACTGCTAAATTGTAGCAAATACAAACATATGCAAAAATCTTCAGTAGCTATCGTATGATTTTTGTGCCTTGATTATGAGGCTATACCCAGACATATTATTCGGTAAACAGCATCTGATGTGTTACCTAGGTATATGAGACTTTATCTAGGTATCATGGCAGTAACTATCACGTAATGGCTGTACTGGGATCTATGATACTGAAGCTGGGAATATCACTGCTGTTGCTGTGACAAACTGCTAAACCTGCTAAGAGCAGATTTTCCTTGAACTTAAAATGTTGTACCTAGTATACAATGGATAAGCCTGGCTAGCAGTGTGTTTACCTGGGCATATATGTCTGTAGTTAAGTATAGGATCGCGGAACCTATTCATAGTGGGTTACTGTGCAGAAGTAGATGAGGCTGAAGGAAGCCTATGATGGGTGTACTTCACATATGATGGTTGTTTGTACTTGTGATGGGCTTGAGCTTGGCATGTGCTGGCACTACATGATAATTTATAGAAACATACGAGTCCTGTGTAAGGCCACATGATGCTGCGCATCGGCATAATGAGGCTGCACTTGGAAAAGTGAGCCTGCAGCTATATATTTGAGGATGTACCTATGCTTAGGATGTCTAGGCAGATATATCAAGTTACAGATTGCTTAAGAAATATCTATACTTTTTGGCTTTGTCAGTGTTTGTTTCTCTTGGCTGAATCACCTGTATAACCACCCATAAAATGGAAACCCTTATGCAAAGAACTGCAGGCTGTTTTTAGTTTTTAGTCACCCTTTTGCAAATTACTAACATTCCTGTTGTTCTTTCTTGTCCATACAAGTTATAGGATCTAATATTGCTGATGGTTGGCAATAGGACATCTGCTGGGTGTTTTGCTCCTGAAAGTGACCCTGGTATTCATACAGAGGTTGAGTGTGCTACCTGTGAGATACTGGTGGTACCAGGCCTTGCACTGCTACCTTTGTACTTTGTTCACCCACGACTGTGACCTGATACAGGACCGCAGTTCTGTTATTTGTCGCTTCTTCCCTCAGCACATTTACGTATAAGCACAATTCTATTTTTTTCCTTCTTAAAATTATAGGATCAAACGAAAAGAGAAACGCCAGAAGAGAAAGTTAGAACGTCAGTCTCAAACGGAAGCAAACGTCTGTTCTGATTCCAGGAAAAGAATACGCAGAGACGTAGTGCCAAGCACACTTCGGCTTTTTATAGACTGCAGCTTTGATAACTTAATGGCTTCAAAGGTAACTAAATACACATTCCGCAGCTTTGTACTGGGATCTTTTATCGTCAAATATCCGGTTAAGCCTACCTCTCTTAACCAGACCAGTAGCCAAGAGTGTTATGTTTTGGGGGAATCGTTCCCAGTTATTTATTACAGCAACTGGAAAATGGTGTCAGGGTTTTGAGTTCCTCACTGAGATTATGGTATAAAATAATAATATGGCGAGATTTTAATGGCTGATGTATACACTGGTACAAATATATGCTTTGATTTGCTTTGCTTCAAGCAGTATTTGGGATGTTTGGGGATACACCGTGCATTTTTTATAAGTCTTTTTATTAAGGCTTTAAACACTGTTGCAGTCTGCCTGAATAACACTGCCACGCGTTGCTGTGCCCCCCCCCCCACATACACAGGCCCTGATATTCCTTAGCCAGTGTGTGCTTTCCGAGCCTGTTATTGCTGTGCCCGGATCCCACCCCTCGCTGTTGGTCTTCATTTGTATGTAGATTGCCCCTTTAGGTATTCCAACCCATCCAAATTTTCTTCCATTTTCTGGGGCACACCCTACTTTCATAGACCACTCGCTACTTCAATGTACACCTGTCCAAATCATGTTTCCATGCCTACATATCTGGTGTCCGAGCAGATCCCCAAGCTTTTGTGATATTTCTCTTTGCCACCACGAGACCCAACGTTAATCATATCCTGTGTGTCCCAATGGCTTCTGTTTTGCCCCAAATGTTCAAAATGCATTACTTTGCTGACACTGATAGACTCATCACCAAACGCCCCCAGGAAATCAATCACTGCCGCCCAAGGTTTCCATATAAGCAGTCAGTCATCATTTGTCCTCTCCATCCGCACATCATTGTTCTAGCATAGTATGAGTTGTGCAGGATTCAGATCTGAATTAATCTAAATCCGGAGCATATGTCCATCTCTTTGGGTGCTGCCAGGGCCTCTATCCACTCGCCATCATTGAAACCTCCTACATCTCACACAGATTTCCCCTTTAACTGCTGTAAAACATCTGGAGAGTGATTAAGCGATGTTTTACATGTCAGTCAGGTGGTCTTCTGAGGCATTTGCTTATTTAACAGTCTGTCCTCTTGGGGAGAGACTTCTGGTAGATCTGTCCCCTTCTAAAGGATCGCCGGTAGTGCGTGTCTCACTTGCAAATATTGTTAAACTTCGAACCGCACCAATTGGTACTTCTGCTGTGTAGCTCAGGCCAGGGGATGATATCTCCATGTTTCCAAAGATCACCTACCTTGAAGATTCCTATTGGGTCCCACTTATCAGATCCGGCTGGCTACAGCGTATATTTTAATGAACAGTGAACCGGAGTATTGATCAAAACTGGATAGAATTTTGCACGAGATGTGTTCTCTTCGAAATTCGTGAAGTACATCGAAGATGAATCTTTGTTCAGACTTCATGAGATTGAAAGGCAAATTTGCATGGACTTTATGGAGTCGTGCCCATGGAATATTTGGGCAATGGTTACAATTGCAGAATACTTAGGGTGCCGAAACAGGGGTTTCATATGTTGATAGATTATGGGAGTGTAGGGTATCCCGGTCTCCTCATTCTCTCTTGGCTCCTCTTTTGCTGATGTTGTGTTGGACGAGGCCTGTATCTGAAAACTGAAAGCATGGCAAGTGGTCAAGGAAGGGCTCGACCACCGAGCGCGTACAGACCATGTCAAGGGATGACTATGACTTAGCTGAGACCACTGACTCCATCACTATTCATAGAAACGGGCTCTAGCGTCCCTGATCAAGACACACCTTGAGTTTAGACTCCTGCTTTGTGGATCTCTCTCTTTCTGCACAATGTTTCCTGTTTAAGCAAGCACACATGTCAACAATTGAAAAGGAGGCCAGACCACCCGGCGGAAGAACCCATTGGTTCTGCATATACAGCAGGCCCATCATCTAGCCCCCATCACTGCGGTTCGCTCCAGCTTTATGCTGATTCTTGGTTGTACAGTAAGTCTGTGACGCATGTACATGCTAGCTCTTATTGGAACCTCCCCTTACAACATTGTGGCTGAGGAAAACAGAGGAACCTTCTAACAGCACTAGAAATGTAAAAAATGTACTCTGAGAACTTGGAAGCGAGGTCACTGGAGCTAGAGAAGAGTCTTCAAAGTATGGGGTAGTTGCCAATGAAAATAATCTTCCGGAACCTTTTATGTCACAACCATATTGGAACCAGCACTCGTCACGAGGCTTGGTGACATTTTTATGGATGGTATGAACAACTCTGAGTAGGGCTGCCACTTTTTTATTGAGATGGTGCCAACCCTTCTTATCAGGGCTGTTTATTAAAATATTACTGGCGTTTTTCAACAGGGATTTCGTAGGTTAATGAGGCAGTGAAACACTACTTAGCTGGGGCATATTCATGCAGCTGTGTTCAGAAACAACAAATTGAGTTATTTTACATTTTAATCATTTGAATACATTTTAAAGAGCACTGCATAGAAATATTTGGGGAGTCTCTCTGAAGGAAATTTTTTAAAGTTCATGAAATTGTTCATCTGAAAGTGTCTAGGTTCAGCTAAAATACTCAAAGCTTGATATGCTTTAAATACCACTTAAAGACTCTCCAACCCCGCCTGTTTTTTCATGTTGTCCATCTACCCTTTCTCTATTTGCCTCTTTGTCTGTCTCTTCAGTGTTGAGTCTTTCTTCCTGTCCCTTTCACCACTTTACGTTTTCTTCCCCATCTCATGCCATTATTTTCCCTTGTCTTAACATTCTCTCTCCCACTCTTTTCCCCATACTTGTTGTATTTCCATATCTTGGCTTCCCCTTCTGAATCTCTATATCTTACTCTTCCCATTGCCATTTTCCTTCATTTCTCTTCCTATCTTGAGTTTACTTAGGTTCACTCGCTTTGTCTATAGCTATCCACACCCTGTCTTCTTTTTCTTTCTTTATCTACTCTCTTGTATCATTCATACCTTTGTCTATCTGACGCTCTCCTCTTTCCAGCACATTCTTGATTTATTCATCTTTGCTATGCCTCCTTTCTGTCTCTAACCCATGCTGTTGTCATTCACATCACTGAATTTTTCTCTTGTTCCCTCTTCTCTCTTTCTAGTGCCTCCCTATTTTCTCTTTCTATTCCTCCGTCCTCATCTTACTCCTCTTCTCTCTCTTTTCTTATTCTCCCTAAGCCACTCATTCTGTATTACTCTCTGCATTACCTTCTGCTTTGGCTTGTCTAAATTGAAATGTAGGTTTATGGAGGCAGAGAAAATAATGTATAGGAAAATGCAAGGGAGATGTTTGCAAAGTACATGGCAAGCAGTAACAGCCATCACTCATATTACCACTAAGGAACCACGTACTAGAGCACCGATCTATTTATAGTTAGAGCTGTGGCCTTGACAGAGAGAGACTGAAAAACAGTAAATGGTGGGGATGTCGAACCACTATAACTATACAACATATTGACAATGAGAAGTGCTCCATGCTGCAGCAGCTTGCAGAACAGAATCTAACTATATGGCACCTCTTTATGCAGTAGGTACATTCATTATAGGGACTTGGCATATCATACAATACTTACTATTTGACCAGCATACATGCTATGTATCCACGAGTTGACCTGGACTGGTTCAACCATGCTTTATATCTTTTCTTATTATATCTATGGCAGCCCCACCGTGGAATGATGGTACTGCCTCATTAAAGCATATCAGTCCTACAGAAAAGTGCAGACAGCTTGCCGTTGGAGTAATGCTATTTCTTGCTGGAGAGTGGCTCCACTAGGTTCTGCCATTTCTAATCTCTAGTATATATCTCAGCTCTTTCTCAAACGCCCTCATATCTTTCCACTTTGCCTGTAGCGACTATGCTGTTGATTAAAGCACTCTGATAGCTTGAAGATTTCTCAAAGTTGAAATCCTTTTCTTTAGGCCAATGTCTGCAAACAGTGGGCCATTGGCTGCAACTCACCAGCTCAAGCTCAACTCATCCAAAGCAGCGATTCTCGTGTCAAACCTGGAAAGAGTATCACCCCAATTTTAATTTGGCCTCATGAACTCTGTGAACTTCTTCAATCGAAGTGGCGAATTTAAGACTGATTATGGATTTCATGCTGTCTCTTGCACTTAAATCAATCGTCCAAAAAGTGACTTCTACACAGGGCAACCTTCATGTTGCATCTTTTCACATGTAGGCTTCATTCACAGGGTGAGGACCACATTGTCCTGATCTTGTGAGGCCTAGATTATGGCAACAGGTTGTATCTTGGGGTCCCTCTCTAAGTGCTCTGCAGACTACAGCATATCCAGAAAGATGCTGCCAGATACCTCCTGCCTCAGGGTATGTGCAACCACATCTCTGTTCCCCATAAGTCATCTGCTTATTACCAATGGCCTGTAGTATTACATTGAAGGTTCTCTGCATCACCCACAGAGTCGTCCATCCTGTTGGACCAACCTTCTGCCAACTAAAACTTTGGACATACTCCCAGAGAAAGGTGGTCTGCTCTAGATTGGCCCCACTCCTGACCATCCCTTCAAAATGTCTTGCATCGAGAGAGCCTCCTTTTAGTTGAGGCAGCGAAGCTCTGGAGCTTACTCTTCACAAGAATAAGGCTAATCCATGATGAATCTGATTTTCAGAAGGTGGCTAAGACGTGCTTGGTCCCAAACAGATGATGCACCTCCTCACATTAGAGATGGTGGTATATACTTGCAAGCCCCTTTTTGTCACACTCCCTACTTTAGTGCAGCTAAAAGTTCTCTGTGTTGAGATTAGTGCATAACTCCTAGTGCTGCCTTACAGGCCATATGACAATCCGACACTGTATCATCCAGACACAACAAATGGAGCAGACTCTCATTCCAGTTACCCAGAATATGGTTCATATAATCAGTGGTGTCTTTGTTTCACTCCTCTGTTTTTCGTTTCATGCAACAGTGCAGCCACAAGTTCTGTGACAAGAATGGAACACCCTTTTTCTGGCACACACACAACACGCAATGCCTCTCCCACATACTCAGTCAGTCAATTTCACTTTATTCGGTTTAAGTACAAACCATAAAAGCATACTATAAAACAATTTACACGGTGAAGAAAAAGACATGATTAAAAAGAACGATTAATACATAACATGTACATATTTTTAAAAAAACAAAAACATTCATGCTTATTTCATCTTAAAACTTCGTTGCTAAAACACACATGATTTCATAGTATTAGTTCAATCTCTTTAGGGTTCTAACAGCAGCAGCAAGGAATTTGGCAATATTAAATATTTCCCATACATTTGTCAGCATTTGTAGGTAAAGTAAGGCTGTCCTAGCTTGCATGAAACCCTTGTTAGCTAGGATTGGAATGATAAAACACTGCCTAATATCGGTAAGGTGATCACAGAAGAACATAAAGTGCAAGGTATCCTGCTCAGAAAAATTGTCACAGGAGCAGACCCCGAGGTCTTCAACCCTCTTCCAGCCTGGCTTATCACCAATCAAACAGTGAAGTTGGTTCAATCTGAATCTTGTCAGTAGGAATCGGTGATTAGAGTTTTTAACGATACCCAAATATGGTTCCATATGCGGTGTAGTTATCCGCAACTGGTGAGCCCTTACGGTTGCCTTACCCAGATCTCTCTCTCTCTTCTCTATCTGTGGTAGCAATACAATGGTATGCATCCTTAGCCCATTTTATGTAAACCTTGGATAATTTATCTGGGTGATTGTAAAGTTCTGGTCTACCCAGCTTGCGCGAAAGCTTATAGACATAATTGAGCCAGGGAATACAATGCCCATAATCGAGTGCCATGCAATCTTTCATGATTTCATGATTTAAAATTAGGTCTGGATTTAACCAGGTCGTTATCCACTTCAGGAGCGGGGCTACTGCAATTGTGTCTTCCACGAAACCGATCCCGCATTCCTGGTGGACGATGTAGTTGGATGTCGATTGCGGGACAGATAAGACATTTTTTAGGAACCTGTCCTCAACTATCTGGATCACCTTAGCATTTTTGATGCCCCACAAATCTGCCCCGTACATTGCAAGTGAATGGCACTTTGCTCTATTTGAAAGAGTGCCTTCATTGGTCTTGCTCCCAATTTCCTGGTAAATCCTAGAACGGCCGACGTGGCCCTAATCAAGACATTTTTTTTGGCTAGGATTTGGGTTCCCCAGGTGCCCTGGTCGTCGAACAAGACTCCTAGGTAAGGGAAGGTAGAGACCCTGGTTAATATGTTTACTTCACAGTACATGGTTCTCACTTTTAAACTTCTCTGCCCAATAGCCATGACATGGGATTTGGCAAAATTCACACTCAGGTCTAGTGATCTCATGAAGGCTGCAAAGGAATTTAAAAGTAACTGATGTCCCACCACCGTTCTTGCTAAAAGTGCGGCATCATCCGCATATAACAGTGCGGGAGTCATGCGTTTCCCTGCACGAGGAATATCCTTGCTGGAGGCAGTTAAAGTGCAATCTTGATTATTAATATATAATGTAAAAAGCAATGGTGCCAGAATGCAGCCCTGTCTGACGCCCAAAGCAATCGGTATCTCTTCAGCGCAGTTACCCTGTTGGTCATATCTCACAGTGGCAAATAGGTCCCTGTGCAAATCGGCTAAGAAGTGGACGATGTTTCTATCGACTCCTATAGTTAGGAGGGTAGGCCACAACTTTGACCTGTTCACTCGGTCAAAGGCCGAGGACAGGTCCATAAAGCCCAGGAAGAGTGTTCCCTTCTTTGCCACTGTGTATTTTCCTATTAATAACTGCAAGTTTAGGGATTGGTCTATAGTGCCCATCCCTTTTCTGAAGCCATACTGCGCTACAGATAATGAGCCCGGCTCCTCCAGCCAACCAGTTAGTTTGCTGAGCACAACCCTTCCTAGTACCTTTACAGAGGAGTCTATAAGCGATAACGGACGGTAACAACTTGGGTCCCCTCTATTGCCTTTCTTGAAAATTGGTACTATTACTGATTTTGCCCATGTATTTGGCAAGCCCAATTGACAAGCATTTACAAACACGTTATACAAAATTTTTGACCATGTCTTGGTGTCTGATTTAAAGAGGTCTGCCGGGACCCCGTCTGGTCCAGGGGCCTTGTTGCTCGTAATTTGAGTTATCGCTATTAATACATCTGACTCTGTAAAGGACAAAGTATATTTTTCACTTTTAAAAACAGGGTCTGCAGGATTTCCTTCCCCCTCGTAAACCTGGGTAAAGTGTCTATGCCAACCTTCCTCCTGTATCCCACAATCAAGCTCACTGTTTTTTGTATCTTGAAAGAAGGGCTTGTTTACTACTGCCCAAAATTTGGCGCTGTTTTTTACCACGTCAACAGACAGGAGCTCATTCCAGGCATCCTCCCTGATTTCTTTTTTCCGCTTCCCTAAAATCTCTTTGTATGATTTCCTAAGAGTGGCAATCTTAGGTTTGTCGGGGGTACGGATTTCAATGCTGCCAGCAACTTACGATGGGCTGCTGAGCAGTTATGGTCAAACCACTTCTCCCCTGTCCTTTCCCTGCCCTTGCCTAAGATTTTTAGGTCACAACTAATCTGATTACAGATAGTAGTGTAGGCCTCCAGGACCTCGTTATCTAATTTACCGTCTGTGAGACAAAGGGAGATTTCGTGCCCAACCTTAGCCCGTAGATTTTCGTGGAACTCCTCCTGCACCACCCGGCACCATTTTAATCGTCGGGCTTGGTCAGTGGGTCTGATGTCTAACTTAGCAGCTGTTGTATGGGTTTTGCCCTCTTTCTTTAAGTCATCTTCCAATATCAGCGTTACCGGGTGGTGGTCACTATAGATTGACCAGGAAGCACCGTATTGGGTTACCCTGCTTGCCACACTTATAAAAATATAATCAATGGTTGAACCTTGACCATTTCCTTTGAAGTTTGGAATTACCCCCCTTGAATGTCTTGGGGAAGTCAGATCATTGCCTACCAACAATTCCTCCAAATAGATCCCCGCTGGGGTATGTTCAAAGTGTGTATTCTCTTGCTCCGCTGGTCCCAAATAATCCCAAACATAACAATTTTTTATACAAGAATGAACATTAAAATCACCCATTACTATAACCGAATAACAGCTTACAATATTTTTACTATATGAATCTAAAAATTCTTGAAGGCTGACTAGATGCTCAAAAAAGGCCTTATCAAAGGAATTATAAAAATTGACTACAAGCCAAGTGCCAGCGGCTTTACTTGAAATTTGAACAGGCAGACAGTGGGGTGTTCCTGTTTCTACTAAGGTATAAATCCCCTGAATTTTCAGGGAAATTAGGGTTAGGAGCCCTCCCTTCGCCCTTCCCATGGGGGATGCTACTGCTGGGGAGCAAAACGCAGCATATCCATCCAGGAGAAAGGTGTTTTTGGTGTCCCAGGTTTCCTGGAGCCCAATAATGTCACACTCTATAAGGCAGGAACTCCATTTTGGGTCATTTAATTTGGAGTTTAATCCCGCAATGTTCCAACTAAGAAACCTGGTCCCTGGCTGGGTGGCCCTGACAGGCGTACACGATAAAGAGACCTCCTCAGTGACTGCAGTCCCACTAACCGGCGTAAGCTCATCTGCTGCTGGGTGGTCAAGTCAGTCATTTTCCTCAAGGTTACTGAGAGACTCATATCTATTTTGTGTGGGAATGTAAAAGTCATTTATGACCTGTCCATTAAACTCACTTCTGGCCAGCCCGTTGTGTGTTAAAGTAGTTACGTCATTTGTGGCCCGCACGCTAGGCTCTCTTCTGGTCAACCCCGGGACTAAGGTAGGGGGATAGAAATAACCCAGTGGAAGGATGTTAATGGAATCATTGTGTATCCTGCATGAGCCTGCCTGTCTCAATATGTGGTCCACCAATTTGGGAGAGGAAAAATTTACCACGACACAATCCCCGACACATTTTTCTTGGTTTTCCCCACCCAGGCCACCCTTCTTGCCGTCTTAAAATTACTAAAAAGGTGTTGACCTAGGACTGTTTTTGTATTCAAGTGATAGAGTACTTTGTTTTTTTAGTGAAGTCCAATGTTCTACCCCGTCATTAGATATTTTGGGAACGTTGGCCAATATGATGGTGTAGGGACAGGCCTCAGGGGGAAGTAAGAGTGGTCGTTCATTCAATGGGCCACTAATTTTAGGGTCAGGTCTCGCCGCTGGGGCTCTAGGTCTAGAGTTTGTTCCTGAATGGTTATTTAAATGCCGGGCGCTATTATTAATAGTTAAAACAGCCTGGCCCGCTGGGGCTTTACTAGGCCCTTGCCGTGTTGGATTTTTATCATGACTATGACTAACATTGCTTTTGCCTCTAACAAGTGGAGAAGGTTGATCTTTAGAAAGTCGCTCCTCAAGGACCTCGAGTCTATGGTCTATCAAAACCAATTTGTCCATGACCGGCGCGATTAGTGCTCGCAACCTGTCCTCCAATAGATTCAATAACTCTAGGTTGAAACCCCCGTGGTATCATGTGTAACATGGGTGGTAGAATTAAGCCTCCCCTGAATGACGGGCATAGTCACTTGACTAACTACTGTATCCTGTTGGGAGCCAAGCCCAGATGCAGAGTTCCCTATCATTGCCTGCTTTGCACCAAGTCTGCTGCCCTTGCTGCCTTTAGGGGCGCCATTAGCCTTTCTTTTCCCTGGTGGGTCCCGGTTGGTAGGGCAAGTAGTAGCCCTTGACTGCCTGGTGCGTGTTTTAGGGGGAGAAGGTAAGGTGCACATTATAGGTATGCTCGGACTAGTGACCAGTGCTGTTGCCCTTTCGGGGGTGACCGAGTGTGCTTGTGTAGGACCCTGCAGTTCGTTTCCACCACTCATAGCAGGGGCGTCAGCCAGTTCGGGAGTGAGGACAAAGGGTCAGTTGAAAATCTCCTTTCTACAAGCTCAATCTCCTTTCCCACTTCAGTAACAGCCTGTTTTAGATAGGCATCCAATGTCCCAATAGTCCCTACCCCCCCCCCCCCCCCTTTGCGAATCACTTTACTCATGAAGCTACTCGGTGTTTTATGCTAATGTTGTTCCTAATTCCCTCCAGCACTAGGATCTATACAAGTGTACACCTTGGTGATAATCAGTTTAGGGCAAAAGATCACTTAGCTTACAAAATGTCCAAGTCCGTAAATGCAGGTTACAGGGGGGATGTCCCAGCCCGGCCTTGTCTGGCCCCGGATGGCCACAGATGGCCCCGCCCTTGTCACGGGCTTCTCCCGGCGACGCCCGCGAGCGTCCCGCAGGACAAGGGATGCCGCTTGATTTAGTGCTCCTTGTGGTGAAGGGAGGGGCTGCCTGGATGCTCGAGCCCCCACTGGCCTCTGGGGCGAGTAGTCCGACCTGCAATTCTCCCCCTGGAGCCTCCGGTGATGCGTGTCCCGCGAAGCGGGACTCGCGAACGGTATTTCACAGCTGGTGGTGGAGGGAGGGGCTGCCTGGATGCTCGAGCCCCCGCTGGCCTCTGGAGCGAGTAGTCCGACCTGCAATTCTCCCCCTGGAGCCTCCGGTGATGCGTGTCCCGCGAAGCGGGACTCGCGAACGGTATTTCACAGCTGGTGGTGGAGGGAGGGGATGCCTGGATGCTCGAGCCCCCGCTGGCCTCTGGGGCGAGTAGTCTGACCTGCAATTCTCCCCCTGGAGCCTCCGGTGATGCGTGTCCCACATACTCAGCAATGTAATCCCACATTCTAACAGTTGGGATATTCTTGTAGAGGCCACTGTGAAGCACCCCAGGGCATCATCAGGGGTACAAACGTCTATATTAATGCCTCAATGTTCAATGCTATACAATCACAAAAGACAAAATTGCAGCCCTCTTGAAAAGTACTTGTCTGCTGCCTTTAACGGAGTAGCAACTGTGCTAAAATGTGCTGCTCTTTCCTATGGTAGCCCCACTGCCCGATAGTGTGGTTTACACATGCACAGAAAAGAAAGAGAGTAAAGAACAAGTTGAGACTACATACTTGTTTACTGATTAGCCCCTCTGCTGACATAGCCAACAAAAGACACACAGATGATGAACTGAATGCAAAGCAAATCAAACATTCACTCCCAGTCAATAGATCTGGGTTAAATTCATCGTTCATTTTCTCATCATGCCACCCCAGTTTAGATCCAGCCATATGCAAATCAGTCTTGACCCTGTGCCTCATGAAAACAGTCCAGCCCGAATTGCCAAGCCAGGTACTCCCTAAACCAGAAAAAAGCATCTGGAACCGGTTTTGGAGTTTGAATATTGCCTGGAACTTCATGAACCAGAATCCTTAGCTGATGACACGCCCAGTGGGGCGGGACTTACACTCACCTGGTAACACTTGAAAAATGCCGTGTCTGCTTTTCTCCCAGTTTGAGAACGTCAAGCCTTGAATAAGGAAGACTTTTTTTCTGAAATGCAGAGCCAATTGGAACAAACTGTTTGAGGGAGAATCCTTGCACGTTGCTGCCGCCCTGCAATAAAAGGTGAAATCAATCGCTGCAAAGGTGTCTTCATTTGCGGGGCAAGTGCTATTGGAATATATATACATATATATATATATATATATATATATATATCAGGAATCCTCTCTTGGTTGAAAGAAGGAAGGGACACAGCGGGGTTCGTTCAGGACATTTATTTAAATAGGTCGCATGACCGGTTTCGGCGTTAAGCCTTCTTCAAATGCCGCCGTTTGTGAAAGGGTGTTTTTCGTCGAGTTAATATCGAGCTCCTCCCATGCAGTGATGAAGGGCATCACTTAGGGGGTGATTACAATATCCGCCATCGTCCCGGTAATTGGGACCTGTCCCCTATATGGCATGCGGTGCCCACAAGTAATTACAATACGACTGCTACTGTGGAGGTCGCATTGTGCATGTTTACCATTGCGGCGGGTGCTGCTAGCTGCAGCATCCGCCACAGTGATAAATTAATTTCCCTGCACTACATGGCAGGCAGCACGTCGTGCCTGCCACCTGGTGCAGGGAAATAAAGTACAAAACGAAAGTGCCCCTGAACAAGGGGGGTCCGCAATGGGCCCCCAAAGTCAATCTCCGCCAACCTTTAAATAACGGTGGATCCGCCATGAAAGGCTGTCGGAATGCAGCATCCTAATGTGGCGGACAGTGCCTGCTAGACACCGCCACCATTCTGGCCGGGTCTTTCAGGCAATCCTAGGTATGCTGGCCGGGTCTTTCAGGAAATCATAGCAATTGCCTGTGTCGGACCCGTGGCGGACGGCCTTTCCGTCCACCAGCACACCGCCCGCTATCCTTATCTGGTGGGCGGAGAATGGCCGCACGATGGCGGTGAACCCCCCACCGGCAGGATGCCGGTGACGGGTTCACCGCCATCTTAATCAGGCCCTTAGTGCTTATTGCACGATACCTACTAAACGCTTCCTCTATGTGTGATTCTTCGTGAATAGAAACAAAAACCAGCTTTTTGTGACTTTCAGACAGATTCCCTGTGAGGGTATTTCACGGTGGATAGTTGCATGCATTTACTTCTGTCTGCTATCACTTATCAAATCCCCTGCTTTTGGATAGTGTGCAGGGCACGCTCAATGAGAGCAGCAGCCGCCGGCAGTAAATCAGAAACACGCTGGACAGTGTGCCACAGTGGAAAACCTATTGTCTGGATTCTGACTGCAGAGCTGAATTTCTAGTGGGTAATTTCTTACTTTTATTTCTTCCCCCCCCCCCCTGCCTTCTTCCACTACTTGCTAGGCTACGCTAAATATTATTTTATTTATATACCTTCCAAAAAACTGGAAGGATGTATTTTTATTTTTTGTAGCATAAGCTTGAAGTGTGGGTTTTGTCTCCAGATTTGCATACGACCGTCCTTCTTTAATGAGCTACGTTGGGGTCTATAAGCAGATAACGGTTCTAAGTTGGTAACAAGGCATGGGTTTAGGGTACGCCTCCGAAATGGGCTTTTGTTTCTAGTGTAGATGTACAAACATTTGGGAAATGTTCTCGTGATTCTCCATCTGATGTTGCGAAACAGACTAAGAGCATGTTAATCTAGTTTATAGCCACGTGGGACAATTTAATAGGTTAGCACAATTTAGTTCTCTTGTCTTACTTATTACAGCTGTAATAATCATTTAAAGTTTTTAGCAAATATGCCAGCCTTTGCATGAGTGCTGTAATTGGAAGGTTTTATTTTGCTGTTTTTGCTATGGAGAGGAAAGTTGAATACACCCGTGCCCCCATATTTTGACTATAAAATGTAATTATATTTGTGGGACAAAACATCTACCACGTGTGTGCAGAAAGTGGCAAAATTATTAAATAGGCTAATATCAACCATTGTTATGTCACTTGTAATTAAATTACAGTCAACACAGGCTTAATGTTCCTATGACGGTTGATGTTAAAGTACATTTTCTACAAAAACCAATTACGTTTTTTTTCTAATCTCTGGTGTTCTAGGATGTAAAAAAACTTCACAAGCAAATCCAAAGATGTTACTCAGAAAATCGCAGGGCTATGCATCCTGTGCAGGTATGGAATCAAAATCTGTATTTTGGTGTTTATAGCTTTCAACTAGTACTACAATGTCTGTCATGTCACTAATTCCATTTATAATATTTCATGTGTGATTTCATGAGCTAGGGGTGTTTTGATTGTATAGATAATTACAACTGGGGAATGTCACTCATATTCAGGTTTGGATCGTAGCTTCATAACTTTTCTTTAACTTACGTTTTACAGAGTATTTTATAACATACATTGATTGGTAATTTAGTGGCCACCCAAAGCAGCTCATGAACAAATTGTTTTCAGTTGTTTTGTAATGTTGTACTTTTGGTGACCGAATCCCTGAAGTGCGACATTGAACATTCCCCCTGCCCAGCCCATATGCCTTTAGGACCTAAGATGCCTTACCTTTAACAGTGTGGAGCAGTATCTTTGTGTAGGCCATGCCCCGTATCCAGCCTCTCATCTCTCAGTGCCGTTCAGCCAAGCAGAGCAGAACCCAGCCCCTACCAGTGCCTCATCCACATGGCCTTTAGCCGTGTCAAGTGAGGACTTCGATGTAGGGCACTGCAAGACCTGAACATGACTAAAGGTCTGACACAGAATTTCACCTTCATCCTTACCTGGAGCCCAAGCATCAAGCTCCAGAACCCACTGTGAATGGCATTTGGCCTTACACAACAGTATCTAGGTGCAGGAAGTAGCCTCAGGCCAATGCCCTAGAACTCCTGTTACATTAAATTGTTGTTCTGTTTGCATTCCATAGTTAGTGATTAGTGACCTAGGTGGCTTCATCTGCAGAGCTTGTTCAAACCGTGTGCTTGACCACACAGAGAGATTGTGTTTCTTAAATATATTGGCCTTTTCTTTTTTCTTTTATTATAAATGTACTTAGCCAGATATATTGCTAGGCTGCATTGTTTTTCCTACTTCCTTCTCTCCAAAGGTCTGTTCATTGCAGCCCTTGTGTGCCATCTCTTCAATCAATCAGTCATGTAGTATATGTATAGCGCTGCTTGTCATCCACAAGAGCATCCAGGTGCTTGCTGCTGGTCTCAGTGGAAAAGCCAGATCTTGAGCCCCGTCCTAAAGTCAGTGAGCGAGGATGCACTTCTCTCTTTCCTCGCAGGGCCCTGGCTAAATTGAATTGACTCACTTGAAAGGGACATCATAGGCTAATCCTTTTGGCACTTTCACTTCTTTTCTCCTCCTTTCTATACTGCCTGACATCTTATCTGTACGGAAGATGCGGCCACTCTGCAGTTGTGAATAAGAAGGTAAGTTTATTCCCGTTGTAGGCAAAGCGACAACCAGTACCCACTGCACTGTCTTATACATCTGCCATCCTAGAATTGCCTTTGAAAATACATTATAAAACATCGTAACATTCCAAGTAACTCCTTGTATATCGCTTCTTTCGATGATACACAAACAAAAAAAAGAAATAGGACATGAACTCCACTAAATAATCTTAGGAATAAAACAAAATGAAAGATAAATGACCTAATCGCTTGCAGGAAAATACAAAGAAATTTGTGAATCTCAGTTCAACACAAAATCCTCAAAGCATTTATGAACGGAACATTTATTTTGAGGGTGATTATTGAGTGATTAGTTCTATTCATCACCCTCCATTTGTCGACACACAAATTCAACTTGTTAATCAGGAACTCTCACCACTGTGTCCTTATTCCACACCCTACCATCACTTGTACGCACATTGTTAGACAATACCTCCACAACTTGGAATGGAGAACTAAACCTCAACTTCCCAGATGTAACACAACCAGGTTTTTTATCCTTACCCACCAGCCTTTCTTGATACTGTTTTCAACCACTCCTCCACCATATTTCAATTGAATATGTTTTCTGACATCCTCCACACCTTGCAATAACTTAGGATCAATAGAAGACAAATCCATCCAATTTAATTTCAACTTACTGCAAAGCACGCGTCCCTTGGCAAAACAAAAGGAGATACACCAGTTTTGTCATTCAGAGTAGTCCTCAGTGTCAACAGCATCTCGTTAACAACATCCTTCCAGCTCAGTTTGTTAATGAAAGCCAACCGACATTGCCATTTCAAAGTATGGTTCAACCCCCCAACCAATCCACTACTTCTGGGATGATATAGCGCAGTTTGGACATGCTTAATTGTTGTCTCATCTAAAACAATTCCATCTCATATGACACTAATTATGTTTTGTTGTCCGTTACCAGTTTACAAGGATAACCCTTTCTCATAAACACCTCCTGCAAAAACGGAATCACACTGGAGTACTTGCATTACTCACAAACTTCACTTCTGGCCTCTTGGTTAAATAGTCAATTAAAACCAAAGCATACTTTGCAGCTTGACCAAGAACTCTGTGTGGACCAGAAATCTCCAAAGATAACATGTTCCAGGGAACCTTTGGCACCTCCACCGGCATCACTGGGAATTGGTGTGTGGCCTGTATTTTGTCACTTATAGCACAGATGCTACAGTCCCTGACATACAACTCCACTGCTTTGTCCACTCCAGGCCACCAAAACACCTCTTGTACCCTCTGTGTCATAGTGCAAATACCCACATGTCCTTTGTGAGCTCCTCTGTAAACAGGACGACACCACCAATTGCTGCACATGTTGTAACAATACTTGTTCACAAGTCAATTCCTGAGCAATTTGGCAATGCTGAGTAAAATCAGATTTCACCAGCTTAACATGGGGGCCATCCTGACATAATCCAATTTCTTACTTGCCTCAATACCATGTCATTCTCCAACGCACTTCTCCATTCCTCCTCCTGTAAAGCTCTATTAACCCCTTCGCTGCGGCGGCAATTCCGCCGCAGCGCTACGGGGGTGGGGCAGCCGCACGGCGCTCGCGTACTCGTGACGGAACCGCTCCGTCACGAGACGCGGTTGCGCTGTGCTTTTTTTTTTTTTTAGGGGATTTGTAGAGCGCGTAGTCACCCAGTGGGTATCCCAGCGCTGAAACCATATTACTCATGAGGGGGTGTAGTCCGGGAAAGTGACAGTTTTAGGGGAAGAGAAGAGTTTTGAGTGCTTTTCTGAACCGAAGGAGGTTAGGTTCTGTCCTAAGGCTCAGGGGGAGTGCATTCCACTTCTTTCCAGTGTTAACTGAGAAGCGGCGGCCACCTGTGCGGACCTTTTTCACTTTAGGGATCGTGATAAGGTTTCCGTGCTCCGAGCGGAGCGCTCTGGTGGGTCTATAGGGGGTGATCCAGTTGTTTAGTATAGGAGGGCCGGTGTTATGAAGAGTCTTGTGAGCAAGGCAGAGGGCCTTAAAAATGACCCTCTCCCTAATCGGGAGCCAGTGCAGCTTCCTGAGCGCAGGCTTGGCAGATGATCTGGCCGGGGTGTTTGTGAGGAGTCGGGCGGCGGCATTTTGAACCTTCTGAAGAGTTTGAAGGGTGGATTCTGGGGCGCCCAGGTAGATAGCATTGCTGTAATCCAGCCTCGATAGAATTAAGCCCTGGATCAGCATGAGACGCGACTGAAAAGGTAGAAGTGGAATTACCTTCCTGCAAGATTTAAGTAAACCGTAGCAGGTGCCGGCCGTCTTTCTAGCCTGGGTCCTGAAGGTGAGGTCAGTCTCCAGCCACACTCCAAGACTTTTGACCTCCTTCTTGGGAGTGGGGGGTTCGCCCATGCAGGCGGGCCAGATGTGCGAGGGGAGGTTCGCGGTTTTTTGTCCAAGGAGCAGGATCTCTGTTTTGGAGCCATTTAGCTTCAAAGCAGAGTCACTCATCCACTGATATACGTTGGTAAGGCAGTCGTGGAGATTGGAGGGCTCAAGCTTGGGGTGGGAGAGTGTCACCACCAGTTGTGTATCGTCGGCGTAGCTGACGATAGTGACTCCAAAGGGTGAGACGAGTCCCTCCAGTGGGGCCATGTAAACGTTAAACAACGTGGGGCTCAGGGAGGAGCCCTGAGGCACGCCACACTGGAGGGGGATGGAGGGGGAGCGGCTTTCGCCTTCCCAAACTTGGTAGGAGCGGCGGGAGAGAAAGCGGTTCCGTCACGGCCCCGCCCGCTCTTAAGAACGTTCAGCGCAGGCGCTGAATCGCTGCCGCGCAGGCGCTCCGAGCGGGCCATGACGGAACCGCTCCGTCATCAGCACAAAGCAGCCGTGTCTGATGACGGAGCGATTCGTCACCAGCAGGGGAGGGGTTAAAAACATCTGACACACACTCAATGTCATCCTCTAATTCATTATTGCAATCCAGTTCATTCAGGGGTAAATGCGACAAACAGTCGGCAACAATGTTTTGTTTCCCTGGTACATACTCGATCTGACAATCATATTCTTGAGGGCGATACTGCTACTTTGCTATCTTAAGAGTGGTCTTACCATCATTCTTAGTACTAAACAAACTCACCAACGGTTTGTGATCAGTATGTATGGTATAATGTAAACTCCAAACATTATCCTTAAAATGCTGCACACCCCACCATAATGCCAAGGCCTCCTTTTCTGTGGTGCAGCAGGAGGCTTCTGCACCAAAAAGAGCCCTAGCAAAAGCTATAACTTCACTCCAATTCTTTCTTCTTTACATTATAACAGCAACCACATTGCTTTTATCAGTAACAATAATACTGTTATCTCTTGTATCAAAAGGCTTGAAAGGATTGATATTTATGTCAGACCGCACCTTCTCAAATGCCGATTGATATTCACCGTCCCAAACCTATTTCTCATTCTTTTTCAACAATTTGCTCAAAGGAGAAGTCTTGTCAGTAAAATGTGGCACAAATTATGAATACAACTCAGTAAGTCCCAGAAAAGTTCGTAGTTGGCCTTTATCCACAAGTATAGGGACTTTTTCAATTTAATTCCCGAATCTTGGGTTTAGGTTCCACGCTTTTCTGAGATATATGATGGCCTGAATGGTCCTCACCATCCCTACTAAATTTACACTTATCAACTCGTAATGTCAGCCAATGCATTGTCCACATCTTCAATACACGCTTCAACTGATTGGCATGCTCAAACACATTGGCACCATACACCAGCACATCATCCTGAAAATATAATAATAATAATAATAATCCACATTTGTATAGCGCACAATCACCCGTTAGGGTCTCTAGGCGCTGGGGGCCGTCGGGAAGATTAAGCAAGCTATTGCCCAGAGTCACACGGTGCTGGGCTAACCTGCCGCCGGAGCCGGGGATCGAACCCTGATCCCCAGTTTCCAGCGTCAGTCGCCCTGGCCGCGGCGCCACACCTACACCCTCCAGATTCTAAAACATGAGTCTCATTGTCCTTGGGGAACACAGAGGAGTCAGAAGCCAAACCAAACGGCATATGTTTATAGCAGAATGCTCCTTCAGGTGTTACGAATGATGTGAGATGCTTGGACTCCTCCATCAACGCTACCTGGTGGTAGGCAGCGGACATGTCAAGAGTGGTAAACCTTACAGCTCCCTTTAGCGTACTTAACATTTCGGATGCATTGGGCAATGGTGCTCTATTCACCCATATATTTTGGTTAAAAACGTGAAGATCAACACACAAACTAAGTGGTTTGGCACTTTTGCTTGCCAAAACCACTAGAGAAAGCCAAGCTGAACTCTAATTATGTTTAAATATGTCCATTTTGCATTACTTCTCTAATTCTTCAGATAACTCTTCACTCCGATTCATTGGCACATGACAAACTGTATGCACCACTGATCCCTCTCTTAACTTAATCCTGTGTTGAAAAACTGTAAGTTTCCCCAAAGATTCCATGAAAACTTCAGGAAACGTTCAGATCCATGGTTCATTCGCTCTTGAATTCATTTATTGAGTTGCACCAATGTTACCCAACTTCCTCCTAGAAATGACTCAATCATGTTGATTGGGATCCAAAAGTATGTCCAGATCACGCTGGTCATCCCACCCCAATATCTTTGATCCTTCATTTGCAACATAGACTTTACAAACAGCACTCTTCATAAATCAAGGTGGCCTGAAAATCTCCAATCAGTTAAATTTGCTCATCACCGTACACAAACAATTTCACTGCTGGATTGTTCAAAGGCAATGGCTGGAACTTTTTTTTTAAAGTATTGGGACCAATTAATGTAAATAGTGAACCAGAATCAGCCATTAAACAGACTTCAATGTAATTTGACCATACATTACAATGAGAAGGCTTTCTTTTCCCACATGTAACATATGCACTTGCTCCAACCCACCGTCACTTTTTACATTAACTGGTCGCAACACTTTTAAGAGGTTCCTTCCATTGCTTTTGAACCCTCCGGCAGTGAAATTGTTTGTGTATGATTTTCAGGATGATGTGTTAGTGTAGGGTGCCAACGTGTTTGAGCACGATGATCGGTTGAGGCGTGAGTTGATGAAATTGAAGATGAATGGGTTGAACATGGTCTGCCTATTCTTCAATACACAGCACCACATCACTGCTCACTTCTGTCTTCACTTGCTCTTCCACACTGGACACCGCGACCTTTTTGGACCCGACACACTGTGGAATGAATTGCAGGACAGTTCTTAGCAGACCCTTCATGACTTCGACTCCCACACCTAAAACAAAAAACATTATTATTATGTTCTTTCTTAGTATGAAAATGATAGTCTGTCTTAACTTGCTTTTTCTTCCGGACATCCTTTCGAAAGTGCTTTTCCTTATCGCTTTGCACTGTGACTTCCTTAAACTGCAGATTAATTGAAGGAGAAAACAACTCTTCAAAGTACAAATCCGAATTTTCAATGGCCCTTGCAGTCTCAAAGCAGATTTCAGATCTGTATTGTCCATAGAAAATAATTTTTCCTACACCCTATGATTATTCGTTTTCTCTATTAATTAATTGATTGCATGTGATCTCATCCCTGAGGTCACGATAGTTGTACGGGACTGTCATTTCCTCAATAAGGAGACAAAATCATCAATAGACTCACCAGGCTGGTGCGCTCGTTGCAGAAACATGTGCCTCTCTAATCCTACATTCCTGGTAGGATAAAACCTCTTGTCAAAGCTTTTGGGAATGGTGGCATTCTCATCCACCGCTTCTTCATACATGATTTCACCAGCAGCACTTTCTTGAGTAACGTGGACCTTCACCTCCTGTACAGGTAATGTATTAAAACCGACCTACCTTCAGGTCCTTAATTGTGGACAAGTAGGGCTTTATTTTTATTTTTTTATTAGTGAGTGTGTTGCTATCAATTGCCTGAAGATATTACTCAAACACTTATTTCTACCTTTGCCAGTCTAAAGGAAGGAAACACCAAGTTCAGGCAAAAAAGGGTGGGGCTAACACACCCTCTATACCAGAAGAATAGCCAGTAAAATACCTTTTACCAAGAAGTAAAACGAAGGAGAAAGGCTACACCATTTATATACACGTTTTCATGTTGTCCCAAATAAGTATCAGACAGGGCAGGCAAATCCAAAATTTGTGGGAGAAGTCTTTACTGCGTTGAATAGGAAAGTCATGCAACCTGCTGGGACACACCACTTGATCAACCCTTCTCCAACGAGGAGCGAAAGCACACAGGAAGAGTGTTGCGTACAGGGCTGACTTGTTATTCAGTGTGATGTGCGTACTGCAGCCTCGTAATTCTCTGCATGGAGCCACACTCACAGCAACTTTGTTGCATGCACAACAGCGCTAAAATTCCTTATTGGACTTCCATAATTTACGTCAAAGGTCGCAAAATCGGGATGTTCTGGCAATATTACAAGCAATGACCCAGGAGAGATGCAGAATTCCAGATGAAATTCTGGTGAATCCAGAAACGAGGCAACATTCAAATCTTGGCTGTGGCAAATTGGTGTTCAGGTTCCCCCTCGTTCCTACAATGTAAAGAAAATGTGATCACACCACAGTTGTGGATAAGAAGGTAAGGTTATTTCCAGCATTGGCTAAGTGACCACCTACACCTCCTGCACCCTCATCTAATTGCCACTCTAGAATTCCTTCAGAGAATACATTCTACAATGTCGTAACATTCCAAGTAAACCCCACATTATCTCTACTTAACATCTCCACTCAGGGCACCCAGATAAAGGGCAAAAGGTTAAGGGTGCCGTCCAGTAACGTCTTTCCTGTTTGGGCCGGAAGAAATCTATGGCTAGAAGCTCTGCTCCTCTAATAATCACTTCATCAGAAAACTATATCACCCAACCAGGAAGATAAGAATCTGCCATCCTGCTTCCTAACTGTAATTGACTCCTCTGCCCACGGTCTTGGTGTCCTTATGGACCTTCTGTAGTTTTAGGGGCCAGAGTGTATGCTCTGCCTACCTACCTCCTCTTCTGTATAGGCCTCTCCATCCATTACCACTGTCCCTGTCTTGGACTGACCTAATTTTGCATCTTGGTTGGCCTCATAGATCTACCGCTGTAGATGGGTGACCCTAGCTCAGCTTCTGGGTTTGTCTCTACCATTATGCCTTTGTCATCTCCCAGTCAGCGCTATCTTTGTTTCTGTGTTTGGTCTGATTGACCTACCACCACAGTGTGTAGTTCTATTTGCCTCATCTTTCCTAGCTCTGCATCTGGGCTTTTCTCATTTGTCTACTACCATAGTGTTTGGGCCCCTCCTGGACTGACCTCCTCTACTCATGAGCATGAATCTTAGTCACTTTGAAATGACCTTGGGTTGCCCGCTTACCATATTTGCCTCAGCTATACTCATAACCTTCAGATCCTATCTGTCATGATTCGGGGCCCTCGCTTACTTACTTGTTCGAGATTTATGCAGAAGCACTATACTTCCAAATGCAGGAAAGGCTGGCAGTGTCAGCAGAGTGTAGGTGTCACTTGGAGAGAAACACACCCACTGATTTTTTTCATTACATAGGATCTGCAAATGTTTGTGGGACCATGCATTGTGTTACAACTGCACAACTAAACGTTCTTTGCACTGCTTGTCAGTAGGATGTCACATCCTCTTGAGCAGAGCATGACAGCTTTGGTTGCTGCATATCAGTGCAATTAGCTGCTCTTTGCAACTGGTAGCTGGTGGCCATCCTTTTCCTACATACATTGAAATGAGCAAGATGATCTGATGAGCCCAGAGCTGTTCCATGTGTTCATCAGTAATATGAATGCTGCAAGGACTACTATGCCTCTTGCTATATTCAGTAGGTGGTTGTTGCAAAATGCAGTAAGCATAGCAATATTTCTTCCATGCTTGTCGTGGCCAGGTTGCTGACAGCATCCAAGGTCTCCCTTCTCCTGCCAGTTGATGAGGGAGGAGCTCTAGGGAGCAATTGACTGAAGCTGTGGTGTCTCGCTAGTAAAGGGTAAAGAAACAAACATTGTAGGGGGTTGTCATACCTGTGTACAAAAAAGCAGCGTATGCTAGGAAAGCAAAAGTCTCTATGGACTCTAGCAGGCCTCACAAGAAGCAAAAACAGTTGACCATGCTCTGAGAGTTTGCTCTCCCTGCAAAAAAAAACCAAAAAGCTGTGCAAAGAAAGTTAATTTGTCTAAAGGGTACTTTTTAAATTCACTCATGTTGTTCCTGCTCACTGGGTGCGATTTTAAAATACCTATTGTATAAATGACCACCATACTATACATTTGTACTTCAATTTCGACAGCTCAAGAGTTTCAGTTGATGAGGAACGATTTCGATAAAACAATTATTGTTTAAACCTTACCAGCTTTGCAGAAAGGCCTGGAAGGATTGTGTGCCCCACCTGCCATTACCCTCACATACTTTCCCATGAGCCGGGTAGAGTTATGCCTACTCTCAAGCATTATTTTCTAAATTCCTCAACCTGGCACAAGGGTTGGAGATGGCAGTTCCACATTCTTGCCTATACCTTTCTAACTAACAACTGTTTTTCTTTCTCCCAGCCTTCTAGGGAGAGAAGTGGGAAATAAGCTGTGAAGAAACATCCCTTGCCTTACCAAGGGTAAATGTATAAAGTAGAGGTTTCTCTTGGATTAAAACTCATTAACAGTCAAATTTCACCACATTCAATCATACAAAGGACATTCAAGTATACTTAATCCACCAATATTTCGGAACACATAAGTAAATTATAAACACAAAAATCTTTTATGAATATCACAAAAGTTCATTTATTAAAACCATAATTGATAATATAAAAAACAATGATATAAACACATTTTAAAAAGGAAGGAATTAAAAAATATATTCGATTGGGCAAGACCGATTATAGAACGTAGGAATTTATTCTGAGCCGTTACTAGACTGTCCACATTCACATAGCCCCACAGCTCCGCCCCATAAAGTATCGAGGCACCAATTTTGGATTTATAGAGCTGGAGCACCGGTGCTATGGGTTTTCTGTGGGACTGTCTGTGTTCCTTCAACAAAGCTCCCGCCAGTTGGGCGTGCCTGACCGCTTGATGAGTAACCTGCGGCTTGCAGCGTACCTTCCTGTCAATAAGAATGCCCAGGTAAGAGAAAGTCTCTGTTTGTTCAAGAATTCCCTCGTTCATCCGGACGACACCAACAGCCTTTGAGGAGTTAGACAGGACCATGTACTTGGTCTTGTCGTCATTGACAGCAAGATCATGGTCCCGACAAAACTCCTCAAATCGAAATTCAAGGGAGGAACATGGCGGCAGGCTGACGCCTGTTGCGAGAGCTCCGTGTCCAGGGAGGCTTCTCTCGAAAACTTAGGCGGAGATGACGGCACCTAACGGTGAGCAGAAAATGTGAAATCACGCTTTTTACAGTGGCGCAGTGCTAACGCACACTTTCTTTTCCCCTACCTTGTTTTTCTTTCCTTTACGAGGAGGGGGGTTTCACCTATCGAGGCGGGTGTGCCTGTGCCTGCATCCTACTCGCACTAGGACCCTGTGATCTACATCGGCAATGGTCAGGATCTGCGAGCAAGCCTGCCTGTTTGGAGACGCTGGTGCTGACGCTGTCTCTGTCTCTGTTTTCGTGGCTTCAACACGGATCCACGCTGCGGAGGGGCTGAAGGTTGGGCAGGGAGAGGAATACAGAGCCGGCTGGAATCGAGCGCGGCTGTCAGAAGTCAGAAGAGGCCGAGGAGACCGGACCTGCTTGTGGAAAAGGTCGAGGCGGTTTCTAGCCCGTGTGTGCCTCAGTGCTCCCTTATGTTGTGATTCCAGCAGCAACAGCAACAACAGTAAACGGTCAGTGAAGGGGGCATCGGGGCATAAGCTGGGGTCTGAGCTCCTAACTCAAGGAGGTGGCGCTTATTTAGTAAGAGTTAATCCCCCCTGGGTGGTGTCTGGGGTGTCTGGGGAGTCTGGGTGCGCTGGTTGTACCGATCAAGTGGATAATGCAGATACTGCAGACACTGCCATAGCTACCTGGTACTCGGTGCAGTACGAGGGGATGGACCTGGGCGCAATTTCATTCTCTACACAATCACAATCACACCCCCCTTGCCCTCGCCCACAAGCAGATACAGCTGGCAATACAGTGGGAGCAAGGTGCGACACCCGGCTACATACACACCCTGCGCTCCCTGCACTCCCTGCACCAGCAACCCAGGTGGCACCTGGCAGGAACAGATACCAGCTCAGGTCCTATCTTGAGCAACAAAAGTCAGAGGGTGGGTACCAGAGTGTGTCTAAAGCAACAGCAACCCCACTTACCCCAAAGAAAAAAGGGAGGAAGGATAAAGAGAAAAGGGACCGACCCGGGAGAACAGGCGAGTCCAAAAAAAACAAACTGCCTGGCACGTTCCCGCCAAAACCCCCACCCTCTCTAAAGGCATATTTCAAAATTATGGAGCAAGTTGTCGACCCTAAGGGGAAAAAAAACCCTCTCCCTTCCTCTGCCTCCGTGCCCAACAATTTGGTTAGTACCTCAAACGTTAAAAACACTACTGAACTCAATGGGTCTCAGTCGGGCAGCAGGTACACTGTATTAGCTGACATGGAGGATTCAGTGGACATAGCGGATATAGAGGACCAGATGGAAAACGAACAAGAAAATCAAACAACTACGGCGGGGCCGGTCTCAGCTATCAGTCATGAGGAGATGCCTGCAGTAAGAAGGGTGGAAGTGGTGAAAGCTCATGGTTCAGCAGAAGAGGTAACGGGGGTTAAGATCCCCGATGGAGGCCTCTCACAGCTTGAGGCACTCCTTTTCAACCTTAGAGGGGATCTACTGTCCAAATTTGATACCTCGGAAGCAAACCAAAAGAACATACAAGATCAGTGCGTTAACTTGGAGACTAAATTAGACGATGTTTGTAAACGGACTACTGTGTTGGAAGAAGATGTCTCTTTGCTCACAGGGGCTTCCAAGAGGCATGAAAGGGATATCGAGACCCTTAGAGCTCAGAATAGGGCACTCCAGATGGACGTAGAAAGACTAGAAATCCACTCTAGAAGGAACAACCTGAAGTTCTTAAAGATTCCGGAAGGCGTGGAAAATGGAGACGTAAAGGGTTTGGTGTGTAAGCTCCTCAGGGAGGGAGTGCTCAAAGACGGTCCTGAGATAGACTTAGAATCAGAAATACAGAGGGCGCACAGAGACCCTTTTAGGCGCCACGCTGACAGAGCCGCCCGAGGAAAATCTTAGTTAATTTCCACACATTTACTGTAAAGGAGCTGATTCTGAGCAAGGCATTGTCAGATAAAACCCTCCAAATAGGCTCAGCTCACTACCTCATCCGCTCTGATGTGGGGAGGGTTACGGCCCAACGACAATGGGAACTGGGTAATCGGATGCCAGATTTAAGAAGTATGGGCGCTCAGGTGCAGATGAAATTTCCGGCCTTCTTGAGGGTGGTATGGAGAAACAAAACACACAACTTCACTTCCCCCGAAGAAGTGGACACCTTCTTAACTTTAATGCGAGATAGTTCCCATTAAGTATATAAAGATTATCCAAGGGCAGGCAGAAGCGAGCAACAATGTAAAGTTCCCCACACAATGTTAGAACATAAGTACAGGGAAATAGTGGGTGTTGATCAAATGTCACAAAGGATCTTAGGGCTCTAAGTATCATAGCTTATCCTTACGGCTCTTGCCCCTATTATCCCTCCCGGAGTAGCATAAAAAAAAAAAAAGGGAAAAAAACATCACACATATCGGGAGATGGGAAAATAAATAAAAAAAAAAAAAGGACCAGGGGGAGGAAAGAAAAAAAAAAAAAAAGAATTTTTTAATAAAAGTAAATAAACAAATAAATATATAATTTTTGCACAAAAAAGGGTAACCTGAGCTTATCCATATAGGTATACACATTTAAAGTAGAATCACATTTTTGGTGCCTACCTTTTGTTATTTTTGGAGGGAGTATCCGACTGGGTACGGAGAGCTCTCACATGGCGACATGATCGCCAAAACAGGTATGGGGGGGGGTTCCTCAGGGGAGGTGGGTGGGAAGCTGGGGGGTGGCAAGGTTGAAAAATGGAAAAAATAATCCTCATATATATAACAGAACACTATACTTACTGGGTGCTGGGTACGCGCCTTTTTCTCTAGAAATCGGTTCTTATGGCCAATATGACACATAAGTTAAAAGTTTTTAGTTGGAATGTAAATGGATTGAGGGATAGGAGAAAGGTACACAGGGTAACAGATTATTTATACAATTCAGGAGCACACATTTGCCTACTGGAGGAGACACACCTAGAGAAAGCAGAATGTAAGACGGCATTTAAAAAATGTAGGTGGATCCAGGATATTCTCTGTTCTGAACAAAGTGGTAGCACAAGAGGGGTGGCTATATTAATCAGAGCTAATGCAGGGATTAGGGTATCGAGGTGCGAAACTGACCATTCTGGGAGATGGTTGGTGGCTTCGTTAACAGCAGGACAAACTCCCCTCACCTGTGCAGTTTATTATGGGCCTAATCAGGACGCGCCAGGGGCCCTCACGAAACTAAAAAACAGCCTAGTAGAGACGGACGGACCGGTAATTATAGGGGGTGATTTTAATCTGATATTTGATAAAGATCTAGATCGCACCTCCAAAGTTAGATTCACTCCTCCCCAAAAGTCCAGACTGGAACTCAAGAACATTATGAGGGATTTTAACCTCATATATATCTGGAGGCTCAAAAACACAGGGAAAAGGGAATATTCTTTTTATAGCAGAAGACATGGTCATCACTCAAGGATAGATTTTTTTCTACTCGATAAAACCCTTTTCTCGGCAGTAGACACCATATCTTACGCCCCGGCTATCCTGTCCGATCATTCTGCTGTCGAGATAGTAATTCGACTTAAACAGCAGATCCAGCAGAGAAGGTGGACCTTAGACAGAACACTCCTTCTGGAAGAGGCAGTTAAGCAAGATCTGGCAACTCAGTCAGAAGAGTTTTTTAGGACCAATGTTGGGTCAGCAAGCAAACAGATAGTCTGGGAAACATATAAAGTCTTCATAAGAGGCTGGTTGAGCACCCTGACGATTAGGAGGAATAAGCTTTCAAGAGAGAAGAAGGAAGACCAACTTCTGAGACTTAAATTAAAGGAACAGGAACTCCAGAAGGCTTCCTTAGGCCAGTTAGAGACTAGACTCACTCTACAAAAAGAACTCGATATCCTACGGGCGGAATATCAAGCAGAGCTAGACAGAACCTTGAAGCACAGATGGGATGCGAGTAAACTCCAATCCTTCTCATACGGGGAGAAATGTGGTCGCCTCCTGGCGTGATAGCCCCGAGTGGATAAAACTAGGAATCGGATCGATAGCTTATCCAAGGCCAGTACAGGGGAAACCACATACGATGATGATCTCATTAGAGAGGAAGTCAAAACCCATATGCAATCCCTGTATAGCACTACTCTGCCCCAGAGTGGACGGCAGGCTGGAAACTGGTTAAGTAGTAAAGTCCAGCTCCCCGAATTATCAGAGGCAGACAGATCTTTCCTTAGCTCCGAGATAAGGGAAGGAGAGGTAAGGGCTCAGATCTTAAAAATGGTTAATGGCAAAGCGGCAGGTCCCGATGGGCTTCCGGTAGAGCTATACAGGACCGTTATAGACCAAATTGTTATAAGCTTAACGATATTATTTAATGAAATCCTGCTACGGGGAGAGCTGGCTCCTAAGTCTTGGACGGAGGCCACAGTCACTCTAATACTGAAACAGAATAAAGATCCTCGCAAGGTAGAGTCGTATAGACCTATCTCTCTACTAAACGTAGATTATAAGATCTTCGCAGGGGTATTAGCAACAAGACTGGCCAAGACAATCAAATCCATTGTCCACTGTGACCAAACGGGGTTTATCCCTGAGCGGCAACTCAATGAATTAACTTTCCAAGTCATTGCTGCAACAGATGCCGCCATTGAGAAAAAGCTGCCCCTGACTATTGTAGCTGTCGATGCTGCTAAAGCATTCGACCAGGTAGAGTGGGAATATCTGTGGCTGGCTCTGGCAAAATTAGGTTTTCCCGTTAATTTTATAACCGCGATTAAATCCCTATACCATGCACCACTAGCTAAAATTTAGTCAATGGCTCTCTCACAGATCAGATATGTATAGCTCGAGGAACCAGACAGGGCTGTCCCCTATCCCCTCTTTTATTTGACTTGTATATTGAGCCTTTTGTTTGCTTACTTAGATCGGACCCTCTTATCAAATCATTTAAGATTGCTGACCTGGAATTAAAATTTGCACTTTATGCTGACGACCTGTTGATGTACACCTCAAACCCGGGAGCAGCCATTCCTAGACTAATACAACTAGCAGAAAGTTTTGGCGAGATCTCTGGGTATTCAATCAACAAGGATAAAACTGAGATCATGGAATGGAATCAGGGGGTAGCCACGGCAGGTTGTAGGACAAAAATGAGATATCTGGGAGTACACTTAGTCAAAAAAATTGAGGACATCCCAAAAGTCAATCTGGACAGGGTTATAAAAGATACTACAGCCCTACTCCATCGCTGGTCATCTCTCCCATTAAATATCTTTGGGCGGGTGAACCTACTCAAAATGATTACCCTCCCTAAGATCACATTTCTATTTAATTCAATACCCTTATCCTTTCCCTTGATAACAATTAAGAAACTACAAGGGAAATTGGGATCCTTTATCTGGAACACGAAAGCCCCTCGAATAGCTTGGAAGAAGCTTAGAAGAAGCTTAAAGACTGGAGGATTAGCCTTCCCTGACCTACACATCTACTGCCATGCCTTTCACTTCAAACATTTTAGACTTATGGCCGGCAAAACTGACCAAACCTCCATGGGTTTATTATTTCTAGCACTATTGCAGGATATCCCCCAGGGACAGGACTCTTTCTTGTTTAAGTTTGGGGACCCAAAATTCTTCAAGAAGGTCAGGCTTAAGACTCTGGGGACCGCGATCAGAAACTGGGTATTTGTTAGGAAGAGGCTTAATATCCCCTACTATGCAGCGCAGGCCCCGATATGGGATTCCCCTGGGACACCAGCCTGTCTTGGCGACCAACTGTCTCGACCATTGAAGGCAGCAGGACTGGAACACTGGGGGGACCTACAGGAAGGAACCCAGCTCCTGACATGGGACGCGCTCTCTAATTTGACAGAGGGATCACTCACCAGGTTCAAGTACTACCAGCTGTCTGGTTGGTGGTCAACCAGAAGGGAGGGCAACAAAACCCCAAACCCAAGATTTGACGTTGTAACTAGAAGAGGAAGGTGGAAGAGTCAAATTGCATACTGGTATACATCGATGCTTGAGGAGGAGGATGTAACTAAACCTGAACTGAAAAAACTCTGGATGAATAAGTTAAGCACGGATATTATTAACATTAGAGACTGGTGGCTTGACTCCTTTGCTATTCTACATTCAGTAGTTAAACCCGCAACGTTCAAAAGAAATCATCTATATACTATGTATCGGGTTTATATAACTCCTAAGAAATTAGTGAAGATCACCAAGCTAGAGCATTGTTGCCCGAGATGTAGCTATCCGGAAGCTGACGATGTTCACATGTTTGCTGACTGTCCCGAATTGAAAGGTTACTGGGAGAAAATCACCGATTTTCTGGGAGAGGTTCTAGGGGTCCCCTTGGTAATAACTACAACTACCATCCTGACGGGGCTGGGTATGGGCTATAACATCAATGACCCCTCTACAAAACTTGTCTTTTATGTCATCCTCCTTGTAAGGCGAGAAATATGTAGAGCTTGGAAGGACATAGCCCCCCCCACCTTCCCATGCTGCTTACGACAAATCATCCTTACCAGTAAGTCCGACTTGGCATGTGATCCCACAAGTTTGGTTAGAATCTGGGCGGCCCTCGAGGCATGGCAACACAGTTGATTGGTTTTCCAATGATTTATCTGGAGCCTTGCCGGTTCCCTTGACTCCAAAGTAGCAAGGGGCACCAGTAAAACTGTGAAACGGAGTATGGATGGGAAAGCAGTGGCTACTTGAGGGAGTAGGTTCACCTATCCCGCTTTTGGTCATACATAACAACAAGGGCCGGATCAGGACGACCAAACAGCGCAAAGGTTACCAGTTTCCCATCAAGATTTCCAATAATGGTATATGAGGATTGTTAGACTTGGGCCTTAGGGCAGGTTCACCCCTGATCTTTTTGCCTTTATTTGTGACCCTGTGTAGTGATTTTTGGGTCTTGGCGCACTTTTTCCCTGTGTCCCAGAGTGAAAGTGCGTGCGTGTAGTATGGCTGGCCTGCCCTCCCATAGGAATGCATGGGGAATGTGTGTGCCCTGGTAGTTCCTGATGTGTGGGGAGTGCAGGCTCGAGTTTAGTATGTATGAACTCGTGAGAGTGAATGCTGCAAGATGGTGTATGCGGCATGTATGTGTCTAGAAGGGAAGTGCTACTTCTGGACATTGATGTATGTGTGCAGTGAGGATACTGGAGCGTGATTGGCTGGAGCTGGCTGGCATGCCAGGCTCCAGGAAGTCTGGATGGGTCTGCCCGGTGGTGAGTGTGAGATCAGCATGAGTGATGTGTGGGAGGAGTGCACCTGGGTCCTTGATGGGCTGGGGTTTTCCCCACACAATGCTGGCTCCGCCCCCCTGTGGTGTGTCTAATGACCCAAGCCTCCCAGTGAATGAAAGGGGTGGTTGGGCCATCAAGGGTACTCCCAAGCCAGCTGCAACTGGTTTTCCCCCCACCCTGCACCTCCTAACAAAGGATTTCTCTGTATAAAAATGGGGCTGTGTCCCCACAGAAGTTGTTCTACTTGTGGATCCTTGCCAGAGGGGGCTGTTGCTGCTGCTGGGGCCAGGAGGACCGCCACTTGGCTTGTCTCCCTGCCTGGAGACCCAGTGTGCTGGCTCTGGCCCTGCCTTGCCCCTCTGCCTGCCTCCAGACCTTTCTGGAGCTTTGCTGTGCCTGGAGGCACTCTGATTTTGATTTATAGCGCTAGGCGCGCTTTTATTTCCTTGAAGCGCTGAGCGCGCTTCTCCTTTGCTCCCAGAGCGCTTGGGAGCGCTTTATTGACATTGCCGGTGCCCACCCGGCATTGGAGCAGATTAGCCGATTTGTGGTACCCCGAGCGAGTGCCCACCTCGCTTTATATTTTTATGTGAGGCCGGTGCCCACCCGGCATTGCCCCGCTATTGTTTTATTATTTGCGAGCCGGAGCCCACCCGGCATCGCCCGTGATCACCGCCGCAGCCCGGGGACGCAAGGAAGCAGCCGCTGACGTCACCGCCCGGCCGCGCTGGGATTGGCCCAGCCGGCCGAGCCTTCCGCCGCGTCATCCAGCCAGGCCAAAGGAGCAGGAAGCGGCCGGCGCGTCTTCCCGAGGCTCCCGATTGAGAGGAGAGCCCCGGAGTAGCAGAGGAGCCCCGAGCTGCCCAGCGACACAGCCGGTGAGTGAGGCGGGAGAGTAAAGGAAGGGAGGAGGGCGTCGGGGCACGTTGTCGGTGCCCGCCCCTCCCCTTCTGTGTGCGGGCCGAGCGAGGCCCTAGCTGTGTCCGAGCCCAGAGAGGCTCCGTGGCATTCGTGTGAGCCCCGAGGCTCTGAGGGGCATATTTGGTTTATTGAGCCACAGGAAGGCTCTGGGGACATTTTATTGATTTAGAGCATTGAAGCTCTAAATTGCCTATTTTGCTTTACGAGCCAGAGAGGCTCTAGGGGGACACAGGCAGCTAGTTGGTTGTAGCCCCGAGGCTCCCACGCTGTGTCTCCCCACCTTTGTTCTTGAGCCCACGTGGCTCCAACGTTTGCCTACCTGCTATTTACAACTGTCCAGCACTTAGTGGACCGTTGCTACGTTTAGGCTTTTGTGTGCTGGCTGCCTGCGCAGCCTTCACTGACTTTGAGACTCAGGGCATTCAGCCCCTTTCGAGGCCAGTTGGCCTGAGGGACCTTTCTAATGTTGTGCCATGTGCACCCTGCGCAATTTATGATTCCTGCTTATTTGATTTCTGCGCAAATGTTCTACCTGCACCTCTGAATGTGTTTTAATGTTTCATGTGCCCTTGTTTGTTATTACCTTTGCTAAAAGTGACCTGCTTAGGTAATTCTTTATGTTTTTATCCCCTTTGCTAAAAGTGACCTGCTTAGAGGATTGTTTGTGTCATTACCTTTGCTAAAAGTGACCTGCTTAGGTAATGCCTTGTGCTTTTATTTCCCTTTGCTAAAAGTGACCTGCTTAGAGGAATGTTGATGTTTTATTGCCTTTGCTAAATGTTACTTGCCTAGGTGATTATTTTAGGTTTCCTTCCCTTTGCTAAATGTGACTTGCTTAGGTGATAGGTTTTCCTTCCATAGGTCCTGATGATAAGGTCCTAGTTCCCTGCGTGATTTCCCTACAGTGTTTAGGGTGGCGTAGGAGGTATTTTCCCTTTACCAGTAGTTACTGGTTGTATGCTACATATAACTATTTTGTGTGCTACATTCATTATGTTTATGTGCTAAAGTGTTATACCTACAAGTGTTGTTTCTAAAAAGTGCATACCCCTGACAGTGGTCCAGGTGGCCCTGTCCTGTACATAATCCCTTGTAAATCTTGCCCGTGCCTGTCGGCACATTGTAAAGTGTGTGTCTTATCTAATGTGTTTTTATTATAATACAAAGGCTATTTTTGATATAACCTTGTGTGGAGTTTCCTTTGTGGTGGGCCTAGGGAGTTGCTGCTGGGGTGCGCGCGCAAACGCTTTACACATCGCCTCTGAGATTAGCCTTGCTGCTCGCGCCACGTTACCTAGAGGGTGAGCGGGGATTATCTTGGTGTGTGACTCCCTTGCCCTGACCTTGGAAATGGTGATCCCTGACTGACCTTGGCGCAAGCCTTGGCCAGCCGGGGGTCCCGTTTCTAACATTGGTGGCTAGCGGTGCGGATTGGACTTGCGTTTGCGCTGTACCACAGTGGCGACAGGCCACACTTCAAAACTCTGCAATTTTAGATAACCACATTTTGGGGATTATTGTTTTTTAGGGAAGTTCAGTATTGCTTCTCCTGAAAGGT
Source organism: Lissotriton helveticus (assembly GCF_964261635.1). Lineage (NCBI taxonomy): Eukaryota > Metazoa > Chordata > Amphibia > Caudata > Salamandridae > Lissotriton > Lissotriton helveticus. The sequence continues at coordinate 1,208,435,690 of NC_136059.1, forward strand.
GTCATTTTGTGATTTTTGTCCAGTACATTTGTTCCCCGCCCTGCTTCCAGAGTTTGGTACCTGTGTCACTTGTGGTCAGGTTGAGAAATCAGGGGTGGTAGAAACTGCCTTACCGGTCCGAGGGGAGGGTGTGTGTGAATGAGTGGTGTGTTACACTGGACAGTGGAGTACAAGTTCTCTGAGATAGGAATCTTGCTGAATTGTGTTAATTGTGTACTCCTGTGTAAGCTCAGACCCCCAGGTTCCCTGTGTCAAACTCTTCTTGAGAACGTCCGCCAAAATGGAGCCTGTTTTTGATCTCTGTTGTCTTTTTAGGTACAGTAGGTCAGAGCTGGTCAGATTCTGTGAAGAGGGAGGCATGGAGGTGAGTGAGTCGGACACTCAGTCCCAGCTTAGGGACAGCCTGATCCAATGGCAGAAGGGTCTGTGGGATCTTGAGTACAGTGAGAGAGAGAGGGCCCGGGCCGCACGTCATGAGGATGGTGAGTCTGTTGGGAGCCCTGAAGAATGTGAGTTGTATGATGATGACAGTGGATGGATGTCAGCAGATAGTGAGGACCCCATAGATAGGGAGTCCCTTGCTGGGTCCAGTGTCAGTACCAGCGCCCCATCCCTTTCCCTGTCCCCAGAGGAGTGGTTGGATAGGAAGGAAGAGAGGGCCTTGTTCAGGGAGAGTAGGTTATCCCCTGAGTGTAATTGTAATTGTCTGGATTCCCCAGGGAGGGTGGAGTCCAGTGGTGGCAGCTTTTTAAATATAAGTGTAGACAGTCCCACTCTCAGTTCCCCGAGTATGTTGCCTGCTTCCCCCGCAGAAGAGTTTGGGTTGAAGTTCAGGAGACTTAGGAAACAGCCTCATCAGTCTTGGGAAGACTTTGAGGACGAATGTTGTGGAGCACTGTTTGATTGGAGAGAGGCTCACGTGAACGAAAAGTCTGGCAGTTTATTTAGCATGGTTGTCACAGAGCACCTGCTCAGTTATTGTTCACCAGGGTTGCGCCAGCACCTGTTGAAGTTTGGATCGTTTATTGCATGTGAGCTTGCAGCGGAAGCAGATCGCTGGGACAGTGCGAGAGGTTCTTTTGAGTCACTAGTGAGTGATTCCAACAATAGTGGGTCAGGTGTCTTCCAGCCCAGTGTGGTGGAGGAGGGTGAGAGTAGCCCAGCTAGGTCCTTGGTTAGTGAGAAGGGTGTAGGGGCTGACTGCCTGTCTCAGTGGAGCGGGAGTGAGTGTGTGACCGAGAGTCCCCAGACGCCCGAAGCCCTGTCACAGAGCCTGGATGGTTTCTTTAGGGAACACCAGGAAGGGAACCTAGACTTGCCTGTTAGTTCACTTGAGGGAGATCTCCTAGTGGGTAGAGGACCTGGAGCATCTGTAAGCGGAGCTTCTATGGTTCTAGAGTCTGGCAGTACCGCTCCAGTAGGGAGAGTACAGAAGTCCAGTGAAAGGAGTGATTGGGGGATAGGATGTGAGTCCCCAGAAGTCCTGGAGTGCCAGGCATTGGTTCCACCAAAGGTTGTAGACCGGAGGTTGGAAGGCCAGGTTCAGGATCAGCCTGACCTGAAGGGTGGGACTACTGTAATCAGTGTCCTGACCAGTTCTTTCTCCAGAAGTACCGCCCCGGTTGGGAGGGAGCAGGACTCTGGAAGGGGGTGCAGAGGGTGGGAGAGCCCACCTCTGACCCCGGTGCAACCTGAGGGGTTAAACCCTAGGTTGGGAGAATGTTGTTTAGAGGGAACCCCTCGCAGGAGGAGGAGGAACCCTAGGAGAAGAGGTAAGGGGAGGAGAGCCTTCCCTGAGACTCCTGGTCCGCCTAAGGTTGTAGACCCTAGGCTGGAGAACCAGTGGCAGTCTAGCCCTGTCTTGCAGACAGGAAGAGTGGAGCATGGCTATTATGTGCCAGGGGTTACTACCCCCCACTTTGTGAGTAGGCAGGATCCAGTGGTACCTGGATGGCCTAGGGCCTGGTCCTCGCCGAGGGCAGCTGGAGAGTACCAGTGGGGTAGCCCAGTTAGTCCCTACAGTAGTTTTAGGAGGAACCCTAGGGGTTCACCGTGGCGTAAAACAGGAGGGTGTCCCTGCAGTTGTGGGCCCGCGTCCTTGTTTTATCGCCCCAAGCAGGGAAGCCCATCACGGTGGTGATCGGTCTGCCCTGCGTTTTGGCTGGAAGGGGGTCGTGTTAGACTTGGGCCTTAGGGCAGGTTCACCCCTGATCTTTTTGCCTTTATTTGTGACCCTGTGTAGTGATTTTTGGGTCTTGGCGCACTTTTTCCCTGTGTCCCAGAGTGAAAGTGCGTGCGTGTAGTATGGCTGGCCTGCCCTCCCATAGGAATGCATGGGGAATGTGTGTGCCCTGGTAGTTCCTGATGTGTGGGGAGTGCAGGCTCGTGTTTAGTATGTATGAACTCGTGAGAGTGAATGCTGCAAGATGGTGTATGCGGCATGTATGTGTCTAGAAGGGAAGTGCTACTTCTGGACATTGATGTATGTGTGCAGTGAGGATACTGGAGCGTGATTGGCTGGAGCTGGCTGGCATGCCAGGCTCCAGGAAGTCTGGATGGGTCTGCCCGGTGGTGAGTGTGAGATCAGCATGAGTGATGTGTGGGAGGAGTGCACCTGGGTCCTTGATGGGCTGGGGTTTTCCCCACACAATGCTGGCTCCGCCCCCCTGTGGTGTGTCTAATGACCCAAGCCTCCCAGTGAATGAAAGGGGTGGTTGGGCCATCAAGGGTACTCCCAAGCCAGCTGCAACTGGTTTTCCCCCCACCCTGCACCTCCTAACAAAGGATTTCTCTGTATAAAAATGGGGATGTGTCCCCACAGAAGTTGTTCTACTTGTGGATCCTTGCCAGAGGGGGCTGTTGCTGCTGCTGGGGCCAGGAGGACCGCCACTTGGCTTGTCTCCCTGCCTGGAGACCCAGTGTGCTGGCTCTGGCCCTGCCTTGCCCCTCTGCCTGCCTCCAGACCTTTCTGGAGCTTTGCTGTGCCTGGAGGCACTCTGATTTTGATTTATAGCGCTAGGCGCGCTTTTATTTCCTTGAAGCGCTGAGCGCGCTTCTCCTTTGCTCCCAGAGCGCTTGGGAGCGCTTTATTGACATTGCCGGTGCCCACCCGGCATTGGAGCAGATTAGCCGATTTGTGGTACCCCGAGCGAGTGCCCACCTCGCTTTATATTTTTATGTGAGGCCGGTGCCCACCCGGCATTGCCCCGCTATTGTTTTATTATTTGCGAGCCGGAGCCCACCCGGCATCGCCCGTGATCACCGCCGCAGCCCGGGGACGCAAGGAAGCAGCCGCTGACGTCACCGCCCGGCCGCGCTGGGATTGGCCCAGCCGGCCGAGCCTTCCGCCGCGTCATCCAGCCAGGCCAAAGGAGCAGGAAGCGGCCGGCGCGTCTTCCCGAGGCTCCCGATTGAGAGGAGAGCCCCGGAGTAGCAGAGGAGCCCCGAGCCGCCCAGCGACACAGCCGGTGAGTGAGGCGGGAGAGTAAAGGAAGGGAGGAGGGCGTCGGGGCACGTTGTCGGTGCCCGCCCCTCCCCTTCTGTGTGCGGGCCGAGCGAGGCCCTAGCTGTGTCCGAGCCCAGAGAGGCTCCGTGGCATTCGTGTGAGCCCCGAGGCTCTGAGGGGCATATTTGGTTTATTGAGCCACAGGAAGGCTCTGGGGACATTTTATTGATTTAGAGCGTTGAAGCTCTAAATTGCCTATTTTGCTTTACGAGCCAGAGAGGCTCTAGGGGGACACAGGCAGCTAGTTGGTTGTAGCCCCGAGGCTCCCACGCTGTGTCTCCCCACCTTTGTTCTTGAGCCCACGTGGCTCCAACGTTTGCCTACCTGCTATTTACAACTGTCCAGCACTTAGTGGACCGTTGCTACGTTTAGGCTTTTGTGTGCTGGCTGCCTGCGCAGCCTTCCCTGACTTTGAGACTCAGGGCATTCAGCCCCTTTCGAGGCCAGTTGGCCTGAGGGACCTTTCTAATGTTGTGCCATGTGCACCCTGCGCAATTTATGATTCCTGCTTATTTGATTTCTGCGCAAATGTTCTACCTGCACCTCTGAATGTGTTTTAATGTTTCATGTGCCCTTGTTTGTTATTACCTTTGCTAAAAGTGACCTGCTTAGGTAATTCTTTGTTTTTATCCCCTTTGCTAAAAGTGACCTGCTTAGAGGATTGTTTGTGTCATTACCTTTGCTAAAAGTGACCTGCTTAGGTAATGCCTTGTGCTTTTATTTCCCTTTGCTAAAAGTGACCTGCTTAGAGGAATGTTGATGTTTTATTGCCTTTGCTAAATGTTACTTGCCTAGGTGATTATTTTAGGTTTCCTTCCCTTTGCTAAATGTGACTTGCTTAGGTGATAGGTTTTCCTTCCATAGGTCCTGATGATAAGGTCCTAGTTCCCTGCGTGATTTCCCTACAGTGTTTAGGGTGGCGTAGGAGGTATTTTCCCTTTACCAGTAGTTACTGGTTGTATGCTACATATAACTATTTTGTGTGCTACATTCATTATGTTTATGTGCTAAAGTGTTATACCTACAAGTGTTGTTTCTAAAAAGTGCATACCCCTGACAGTGGTCCAGGTGGCCCTGTCCTGTACATAATCCCTTGTAAATCTTGCCCGTGCCTGTCGGCACATTGTAAAGTGTGTGTCTTATCTAATGTGTTTTTATTATAATACAAAGGCTATTTTTGATATAACCTTGTGTGGAGTTTCCTTTGTGGTGGGCCTAGGGTGTTGCTGCTGGGGTGCGCGCGCAAACGCTTTACACATCGCCTCTGAGATTAGCCTTGCTGCTCGCGCCACGTTACCTAGAGGGTGAGCGGGGGTTATCTTGGTGTGCGACTCCCTTGCCCTGACCTTGGAAATGGTGATCCCTGACTGACCTTGGCGCAAGCCTTGGCCAGCCGGGGGTCCCGTTTCTAACAAGGATTACCAAAAAAAACCTCCTCAAATCTAGACAGGGTGCACTGGAGGCCCTGTCTGGTTTTGGAGAGGATAAGGGTGTCGTCCACAAACATTAGTAGCTGGATCCTAGTCCCCGCTAATGTTGGAGCGTCAGTAGGGGAATCCTTGAAATATTGTACCAACCCGTTTATATATGTAGAAAAGAGGGTGGGAGCAAGGACACACCCTTGTTTCACCCCCCTGTCAACCGGAAATATTTTTGTGGTATTACCCTTGCGTTCCATCTGACCTGGGTGAAGTTGTCAGTATGTAATTTCACCACAAAGGCCAAAAAATCCGTAGGCATGCCCAACTGTTTCAGTGTACACCACATCTTGTTGCGCGGGACCAAGTCAAAAACTGACTTAAGGTCCACAAACGCTGCAAAGATGGTAACCCTCCCTATGGTTACAGTGTGCCAATATATCAAAATAAACCTCATGACCTGGTCCACAGTACTTGTACAATACCGGAACCCTGCCTGAAAGTTCGAAAGGATGGCATATTCCTCCAGCCAGGCCTGAATTCTGCCTAGCACCACCCTTGCGATAACTTTTTGAATGCAGTCTATGAGGCTAATGGGCCTATAGTTAGCCGGTATCAACGGATCCCCTTTTTTGAAGATGGGTAGAATCACTGCTCCTGCCCAGGTACAGGGTAAGCGAGCTCCTTTAGCAATGGCATTGGCTAGGAGCTGGATGTATTCTGCCCACAATCCTGTATCTTGGAGGAACAGATCGGCGGGGATACAGTCGAGCCCCGGCGCCCTGCCCTTTGGGACCCGAAGTAGAGCATTTTCGACTTCGAGCTTTGTTATCTGAAGAATAGGGGGTTACTGCCGGCATTCCTGTGAAAACACTAGTTACAGAGTCACTAGTAAATTGACCTCCGAAGTGGGAAACCCACTGCTGGGGATCCACATAGTTTGTTGGTACATTGGCTGGAACGCCATTACCCCACTTCACCAGGTGCCAAAACATGGTCATATCTCTCCTGGAGCTAGCCTCCAGGAGGGCAACCCAGTGCTCTTCATTCCATTCCCTTTTGGCTGCTACCTGCGCAGCCTTGTAATTAGACCTACTTTTGTTTATTAATGCCCTATCTTTACTCCTAATAGCCGCTGCTAACAATCTATAGGCTGTCCGACAAGTTGAATTGTACCATTCAGCTGCTTTTGACCGGACCGGTTTATTAGATACATTACTTTTAGTATCAAAAAACATTTTAAGTTCATTAAAATGGTGCTCATGGACATTGACTTCTCGATCACTCAGTACTTCCTGCTCTGCCTCTGCCTGTAATGTTGTTACTGCACTAGATACCGGCGAATTCATGTGATTCACACACTCGACTTTGCACGCCACCTTGGACAATTTGAGGCGACGTGTATCATTAGTCACGTGGGCCTCTACATAATCTAGGCTGCCTGCAAATTCCTCTGCTTGGATAGAATTAATGTAACGTAAAGAAAGTAGCAAAGGGTTGTGATCACTTTCGGGCGGACAAGTACCTCCATATCCAAAAGGCACAGCCAGAGTTCTTTACCCAGCAAGAAGAAGTCTATATGACTGGCACGTTGCCCACTAGTAAATGTTGGCATCCCAGTTTTGTCCGAATTAGTACGCCCATTTGCTGTCTCACCCCATGTTCCATGCAGATAAAATTCAATTGTAATGCAGCACTAGACCATTTTTTAATAACGGGGAGATCCAATATGGGAATAGACCACAATTCATCCTCTTCTGCACTAAAATACATATCATAAATATCCAGGGGTTCAAATGTACAATTGAAGTCGCCGGCTATAAGAACCTTATCGTTCCCTTGATTCTTGGACAAAAAAGAATCTAAAATGGCAACCGTTTCCAAGGCCTTGCCACCTTGATTGCCCCTGGAATAAACATTGATGAGTAACATGCCTGGGAGACTTCCCCTATGCAGCTTAATAATGAGAATATCCTTGAAGTCAATATAAATCTCCTCAATCTTAAATTGGTGGTACTGCCTTACCCATGTAGTCAGACCCCCTTTCGGCCGTCCACGCATTCCCTGTTCGGCAGCTTTCAAAAAATTTACATATCCCGGACGGAAAACTTTTTCTCTGGCCCAGGTCTCCTGCATAAAAAAAATGTACTGAGCTTCAATAAATGTGGACCATTCACTGGAAACTGTTTTGCTCACAAGACCCGCTATATTCCAGGAGATCAATTTTGAGCCTGCGTTGTCGTTGTGGGAATCAATGTTACTTAATAAAGAACTCTGGCCACACCTTGGTGCAGGATAATTTATATCAATACCATGGCCGATCTCTACAGAGTCACAACAACAAGGAAGTGGCACTGTAGGACCCAGGGATGATTGATGTACACCCCTGGTAGACCTGCCATGGTCGAGCATGGGGGAAGCAACGCTTGGATTAGAGTTTTGTACTACTGCACCATTTTCTGGATCTACCAGGGTAGGGGAAATCTTCTGTACAGAGGGTAAACAACTCAGTCAGTCTATGTCCTCTAGGTTAGTAAATGGCTCGAGTCTATTGTAAACGGGTACATTGTAATCATAGCGATTCTGCACCTGCGGTCCTTTCCATTGGCTGCCCATTTTAGGAGCGGGTATGATAGTGTTACGATAAAAAAAAACAAGAGGCATTATAGAAATACCATCCCTGCTTAGATGCCTAGCCCCTGCCCTTTCCAAAATCGTCCTTACAAGTTGCGGGGACCCAAAATTCAAAACCACACAGTCCCCACTGCACACTTTCGTTGACGTACCTACCCACGAGGTTCTACGGACCATTTTGAACTCTTGAAAGAGATGTATGCCCAATCCTGTTCTGTTGTTTAATAAATGAAGGGCCTTGTTCTTGAGGGAAGACTAGTGTCCCTCAGAGCTTGTATTGAGTAATGGAACATTGGTAAGTATGACTGTATACGGTGTGGATTCGGGTGGTAACTTTAGGGAATCCCTAAAATGTGTCAATCCAACCCTGGAATTTACTGGATCGCTGCTCTCTGTATACTCTGTCGAAATCCCTGCCCTATCTACTGTGGGTTGTGTGTTTGTCAAATTAACTGTTGGGGCACGCACTGTTTTACTAGTACAGGCTACAACATCCTAGAAAGAAGATGGTTTTTGTTTTCACTGTTGCTAGCCTAGTCTCCTTAGATACACTGTCACCCTCAACACTTGCTTGGTGTTTGGGGAAATAAATCTGTTGCTCAATTTGTTTGAGCCTTGCATCAATATCTGATAATTTAGTTAGTACAGGCTCAAGCAATACCACTATTCCTTCCTCCAATTTTTCAAGCGTATGAGCTTCTTGATCTTTCACAGTCTGACTGGAAGGGGCCTGGGCATAATTGCCTGATGGACTAAAAGAGTTACCTAGAGTTGGCAATAAAGAGCTACTTTTCTTACCCCGGATCGCCCCTCTTGTTTTAGCCATTTTATTAGCTTGTAATGTGGCTGATGGCAAAGTGACTGCTTTTCTTTTTTTACTTAGAGTGACACGATCCCTTTCCTTCTCCTGCACCGAGTGTTGCTTACGGGTTCAAATCTGTCTTGGAGGAGAAGGAGTGGGGGTTGAAGTGTTGGAAACATGGTGTACTGCCAATGAAACTTCGGCTTCAGTTTGTGGGGACCTCTCTGGGGCTTGCAGTATACAGTCTGAAGTTGGAACAATAGACGACTGGGGATCAACTAGGGGATCTTCAATCAGGGCAAAGCAAGGTGCTATAGATAATCTCCTTTGAGTTAACTGTATTTCGCGATTTAGAACGGACTCTGCCCGCAGGAGAAATGCATCCAGTGTGCCCACAACCCCTGGACCCCCTGTCCCCTTGCGACTACCCCTACTCATGATAAAATAAACGAACCAATATACACAGTATTAATAAAATCTTAAGTGTGCATATGTGTCCAATATGACTTTTTGAAAATCACACTAACCAGGTCCTAGTAACTCAAGTCCAGCGATGAAAGGGGGAGGGCCCGGCCCTGCCTCCTCCTGGCTTCGACGGGCGCGGGACGGGCCCGCCATTGGCCCGGGCTTGGCCCTGGCACGCCCGCGTGCATCCCAATGTTTTAAGCGCCTCCGGGTGCTCTGCGATGACTGTAGCAGTATGCGCAGCCCAGGGGATGGTGGTCAACGAAGTCCCTGATGTCCGTGTCAGCCGTCGCCCTCGGCAATGATGCGGCGAAAGAACGGGGTGAGTTATGCAGCCTCCAAGGTCCGGCAGTGTTCAGCACCCCAGCAGAAGATTAGCAGAAGATTAGCCAGCCAAAGTCAAATATCGCGTCCCGCGCCGCAGGAGGCGCCGCAATGTTTTAAGCGCCTCCAGGTGCTCTGTGATGATGGTAGCAGTATGCGCAGCCCAGGGGATGGTGGTCAATGAAGTCCCTGATGTCCGTGTCAGCCGTCACCCTCTGCAATGATGCAGCGAAAGAACCGGGTGAGTTATGCAGCCTCCAAGGTCCGGCAGCGTTCAGCACCCCAGCAGAAGATTAGCAGAAGATTAGCCAGCCAAAGTCATTTATAAGAATTCTATTTTTATATATGGTCGATCAGGACAACACACATACACATCTTTATAATTAAAAGCCATACATTCCAATAAACATTTAAAAAAAAAATATATTCTATTTTAATGAATAATCAATACATTTGTGCAGTTTATAATTGTTTTAGGGCCCTTATTTAAATTCCTCAATTCATTCACATTCCTGGGTATCAGTGACCAACATTCACTCCTCTTTTGTTCCAAAAATATTCAATATTCCTTCCCCTGAAGATGATACTACCAGGCATAGGTGTGCATCACCATCCCCAACTTAAAGCTTACGATATATCAGGGGATTGAGCCTTAAATGACATCCTTCAAATATCGATATTCTAATTAGGATGACAATGAGATATTTGTATCTCTTTACAACAGTCCTCATATAAATGTTTTAAACTTTCTATGGATCATTGTACTAATGTGGTATATCTTATAATGACACCATTCGATGAAGGAGAAAATAATTTTTCAATCCCTTTTCATTGTCAGAGTATTGTATCTTCTGTTTGGTAACATTTATGTATTCTGGATTGAGAAAAATAAAATAATATGTGAAGATAAAATTGATCCCATCCTGATTATAGTTTCAAATTTTGATATTCTCATTCTTAATAACACCAACGGCCCACCTCCAACTTTGGCGATAATTGAATAATGGATCGTTGAGAGTCAGGGATTCCTTTACCAAAATTTCCAGGAAGCGGACCGATATTAATAAAGGTCAGCGGGTATAATACCCCTATGAAGAATATATAGATGAGGATCATAAATATCACACTCCTACATTTCTTATGTAACTAACATTCACTAAATAAAGAATGTTAAAGCATAGATCATACATCAGGTCCACATACCTCCAATGGTAGCACTCTTGTCGCAGGAGGCAAATCAGTCCTCCACGGGTCGGCAAGGGATATGTACCTCCCTTTCACCTTTCTTCTAGTTTTACCCAGTGGCTGGGGGAGGGGTCGTAATACCCCCTTTCCATGGCCTTGCACATAGGCGTTGAAGATGCATTTAGAAATGGGCCCTGTCCATCTCAAGACGATAGTAGGGGTGTGTACGTCTCCTTCCATTTCTCGTACTTTTACGTTTTTTTTTAATGAAAATTTCTCAAAATTCAACTGAATGGATTTAGACAGAATTTGGAAAAATAGAGATGTCAGTGAACTCTGTGTGTATTTTGATATTAGTGACATTCGGTTCACAAATTTTCACACTACAGTATCTCAAAACAGGATTCCACCTTTAACTTTGTCTGCCTCTTAAGCAGTCTACACTAAACTTTCATATATGTGTATATATATATATATATGTTCAAGCAAATGTCCCTTGCTGGAGGAGGAGCGACCATTCAGCTGGTGCCGGTGCCGAGTCAAGGACAAGACTCGTTACAATTTTCCAAAGCAATTTGAAATAAAACACCGCACTCTTCTAGGTTTTGATTAAGCTTTTTAATCCATCAAGGAAACGACTTCCTCACCTACGCGTTTCAAACAGATTACTGTTCTTGCTCACGGTATATCTGCTTTGAGGTTACCCTGTATTGGAAGGCACGCCAACGCTGTTCTTGGTGTAACACTTTTTATTGGCATGAGGGCAATAGTGTGACCAAACGCATAGGCAGTTCAACAGCGTCCTTTTCGACTGACGCGTTTCAAGATAAAATCCTCTTCCTCAGAGGCGTGGATGCAGGTGAAAGTTTTGTCTTCAGGACCACCCTTCTTTAATATACGTAAGCCCGCCCTGTTTGGGCCGTCCCGATAGAACGCAGGCAAAGATTGCTGGGCCTCGTAGTCCTGATGGATTATTGCTGAAATCCCCACAGGTGATTAGCTGCCGCAAACCGGCATATTGGCACTGGATTGAAGCTAGCCTGGCTGAAGAAGGGTGACCTAACCTGAAACCGGCCCAGGATGCTTGTTTCCGGTCCAGGGAGGACCTGGCCTGGCAGTCCGGTCTGGACTGTTCCCATGGGGAACAGGGTCAAGACTGATTTGCGTATGGCTGGGTCCAAACTGGGGTGGCGTAGTGGGCAAAAGAACGATGGATTTAAAACAGATCTTTTGACTGGGGGAGCTTGTTTGCATTTTCAGCATTCCGTCCATCATTTGTATGCTGTAACACTTCACTAGCTAGCACACATGGCATAGGGCTCAGTTAGAAGTTGGACCTGCTCAATGCGATAATTATTGCATACAATAACAGTCAGATTCTGAGTTCTTTGGAATTTATCGGATGCAATATGGTCGTGCCCTGATGCTGGGCCTTATTCCTATTTATATTCTAACTGGTCTGATCTGCCGAAATGTAATGAAGGGATGTGATCCGTATCACACTTGGTAGTTACCGGATGCGATAAAGACAGCACCATTAAAAATTGCAGTCCCGGGTAAACAGGTGTTTGTGCAGGCATGGCAGTTTAACGGGCCACTTGTAAACGGGCTCAAAGAAGTACATATTTCCTGATATACTTGTCTTAAATGACAGCCTCTATCGCTGCAATGAAAAGGTCAATGTGGCAGTTGGTCCTAATTCAGCTGAAGAATGTCCTCATGAGCAGACTCAGTAAAAGTTTCACGTATACCTTCCTATGGAAGGTGTGTCCCTCCTATCCCAGGAATAGATAGTATGAGTTTGCCATTGGGATCCAAGGTATATTTCTCTGGGTATGCTTTTGGTGGTCTTTGTAATGTGATTGCTGCATGTTTTGCTAGGCACATCTCAAGATCCACCTTTGTTTAGGATCTATCACAGCTGCTACCTTACAGGTTATCATTGCCACCTCAGGCCTCAACATTCTTCTATGGCAGGAGATTACTAAGTTTGCAGTACTAGTGGCCTACATCACTGTCTAGTAACGGTGCAGCCACCCCTCACCCTTTCTGATTAAAGCACGAGGCTCCCGCATCTCTGAGTAGGTCATGCAGCGGATCAGCTTACGATGTAAAAAAAAAAATCAGGCTTACACTGCTTCATTCAGAGTGCAGGAGTGTCCCTCATAACTGCTCTAAGTATAGATGTGTAAACCAGTGCATTGCCTCGGTGTTGAGCGTGTCAAATGCCAACCTCTCACCCTGCCTCAAGACCCAGGACCATTTCATATCTGTGGACTCCAGTGCCCCATTATGCTCCAAAGAGTGAGTCTGTAACTCCCTGTGAGCAGCCTTTGTTCATTGAAGCCTCTCTCACCCCCACTGGTACTCCTGTGATTTCCCTTTATTAGTGAAGAGCACAGAATTGGTAAAAAATAAAGGGATGCAAGACCCATTGAGGGGAAGTGGGGAGTGAAACAAATCCTTAGTGTGAGAGTGACATGAGACGACAACGGAGAGGACCATGCATCGCAGACAGATGCCTACATCGCTCCGTAATGCTGCTGTTAAATATATAGCCTGTTAAGATGAGAACAGATGATCTCAGCTATAACATTTGTAAGTGTGAAAAGCTTACACAGATCGCACTGCACTTTTGAAGCATCTCATTGAAAATGTAACCCTAGAGCCAACTCTGTCCGTTTGTTTTTTGTTCATTATTTAATTGCCCTCATGAAGGCAGAAATCCTCTTCTAAAATCGTCTGTTTCTAAGACCAGGAAAGCCCAGGTTAACATTATAATAAGAGATTCTACCTTTCTTTAGTCTTAACTTTTATAGTCCGAAGTGCACTACTATATCTATTGTACGCAATTGACTAACCTAGCTCATGAAAGAATTTAACAAAGCATTATTCATCAGTGCTAAACACAAAACACAAGCAGATAACCCTGTAGTGCCTGAATTGTACAATATATAACTAAGAAACATAGGCATAAATACCTTCATCCCCCGTTTGATCTAATTGTAATATATTGGGCTAATCACTTTACTTCGATGCATCTTATTTTCCTTGACCGTTTTATTTGTGTACACCTCGAAGTAATTCAGTTCAGGATGTGTACTTCACTAAAAACTCCTTCACATATGGCTTAATAGAAAATGATGTAATGCTTCACATTTAACAACATTGACGATCACTTTACCCTAATGTTGGATGCACATTAGTACCTTAATAATAATGTATTACTTTAAAAAACTGTATATTGTTTATAATGGGTAATAATTGTGTAAGGGGCTTTTTTAAAGTTTGGTGAGGCGGATACGCCATCAAAACATGACGAATATCCTGTCTAACCTTTTAGAATGCACTTGCAGTAAGGTGGACATGACTTTTGCCACGTTTGTGAAAGAGTATCCAGTCGGCCAAATACTGAATAAGGTCCAAATGGCCTCATATACAAAGTGTTTTAACTTTCACAAATCTTCATATTTGGTAAATCTGAGGGTTTGTGATCATTAAAACACTTTTTGAAATGTACTAAACCCAATCAATGTTTTGGGAAATATTTTCCGACTTGTTAAATGAGTTAAGCCAACCATAAGGAATTGGATTTTGGAAGGGGCATGTTTAGGGAGTGCCTTCCAAATACAGATTCATTATGGTGTGTATTAATGTTTTTCGACTGAAATTCGGCGTCTAACCTACATACTTAAGGATATGGTTTAAGAATGAAAAATGTGCTTGGTGGGCTTTAGTATCATTTTTTCAGTGCTTCAGACCCTCATTTATTTCTTGGTGGTGTTCATTAATGAATGAGTAAGTAGTGAACGATTAAGTGGTGAACCGTGCTCCTAGTGCACATTTGTTGAACAACATTTCTCAGAGGAAAAGCTCAGGTTCGTGATGACATTTTATATGTCGTCTCTGTACATGCACACTTCATGGGTTGTTTCAAGCCCATTTTCTTCATTTTCTCAGTTCATGTAGCTACTGGGTGTATTCTATTTATCAATAGCATCACAATTGGTATTGCTGTGCCCAGTATTTGTTATTGGTGCCAGTCTGTAAGAAAGGCTCTATGTCAAGTTCTCCTAAGTCTGTGAGGTTGATCCAAAGGTGTATTTGAATGCACTTAATATTCCCTTACCAGCTGTTTATGTCTGAGACTAATCCTCTTGTATTTGAAGCATGCAAAATTGTTTATAAAGCCTCAGTAAAAAAGCTGATAGGAAAGTTGTTTGCAGTAAATTTGTAATTTGTGTTGTGGAGAAGTGTGGCTCACTGGTTAGAGGAGGTAGATCCTGAAGCAGAGGTCAGACCCGGGACCAGGGTTCAATTCCCGACGCGGCAGGGTCTTGAGCCCAAATATCCACTGACTCGATAATTCTCGTTTCGGTACCTACTCGAATCATGGGTTCACACTCTGCAGCTCTGGGCATCAGCTTGCTTAATCTCCACTACGGCCCCCCCGCGGCGGGATGCCTGGCTTCCACCTTGGGGATGCCCAGTACGGGTATCTCACAGGGAAAAAGCCAGGACGGGTTCCCAAGGCAAGCGCCGAGATGCCTACGGGTAATCGAGCGCTATATAAGAACGCATAATAATAATAATAATAATAATAATTGTGTAAGGCTCCCTGTTTTCCGTTTCTACTGATTTGTACATATAAATACAGACAGAAAACAATGTGTTTTCTGTGTGCATTTATTTTTAAAAGTAGATAAATACAGAAAATGTGCTCCTTTTCAGTGACTCTACGTGCTGTCCATCATTAATTATAGGCCAGCAGCTGAGCAGATGGAAGCATGGGAAATTAAAAAAACAGGATGAAATGTATTTAAATAACGGGATATCAACATACATTCATAGTATAATGCTAGAATTTACCAGGGGATGTATTGTTATGTAATATTTGGCTGCTTAAATAGCTAAAACACGACAGACATCAAAGTATGTGTGTGCATCTATTAGTTAATTAAATATGGAATTGTACAGTTTTTCAACTTCATTTATAAGCAAAACACAAAATGAATACGGATAAAAACAGATAAAATTGGCAAAAATAAATATGGATAAATGCAGACAGAAAAGGACAAAAAATAAATACCGTAAAACCGGGAGCCCTAATTATGTCCTACTTGAAAAGTATAGTAACCATTTGAGGATTTTACTGATATGTCTTGTGTTAATAATAGCAGAATTATAGTGGTTAATTTGTCAAGTCTTGATAACCACAGCTTGTTAGTTTTGATGACTAAAGGAACATGGTTTCTTCCTCTGGTGGGCGAATATGTCATAACCACACCATTTCCATTCTCACTCACAGTAAGCATATCATTGAATAGTCTTCTCAAATAAAAACTCGAGTTTGCAAATCTAACCATGTATAATCTATTTTTTTATCAGTACGAATTCTTCAGAAATCATTTGCCTCTGGTACAATATTAAGGCACATTTATCATTCAAATCTGTTGACTTGTATTCGCTCTGTAATGTGATATTTTTTCATATTAGAGAGGTGTCCAAGGGCTAACACATCCTGTTCTTAACATGAGAGGCTGGTATCATAGCAAACAATATACAAGAATGGAACTTTGCAAATGTAATACACAGAAGCTTTCCTCAACTATGCCTTCCATTTCTTTCTTTATTGAACAGCCCTCAAAATTTAGAATATTGCCGTCATAGTGATTCTATGAACTAACCATTTTTGTTGTACTTTCCAATTCTCTCTGTGGTGACAAGTATCTTACCATACATGATGCACATACTATGCGCTAGTAGTACAGCAACTCCTTCAGTGAATGTTTGGTTCCAAGTGGATTTTCTATTATATTCCTATGTAGTTAAACTTCATTAGCAAACGGTTGTCATTTTCCAGCTACTTAGTGTTAATTTCCACTCATATTTTTGGTAAGACTGAAGAGTTTTGCCTGGGAACTATTATTATTTATTTCTCATTACTATCGGAGTTAAACCAATACTTTAAAGGGTCTTTAAATATGGGATCTCAACCACAAACACAAGTTCACTCTTCAGCATCAGGAAGAAATGGCATCTCCACTGTAGATATGAAAGCCCCATTTTTGTGACATTTAAATGGGTAAGAATCATTTATGATTTCCATTGTAACAGTATACTTCTTGATAATTATTTATGTTACTGTGAGGATCTGCATACATGGAGGAATAAGATTTTAGATCTGCAATCAGTTCTTTACTGTGCTTCTATCCCACACACTAGCAAAGGGTCCTGTCAATAAGCTTAATGGTGTGTGGCACTTGTTAAGTCTCTGCTGGTTCCAAAAGTTGGTAGCCTAAATCTTACCACCCCTCTAGACACTAGCAAATGGTCCTGGCAACAAGCTTAATGGTGTGTGGTGCTTGTAAAGTCTCTGCTGGCCCCTCTAGAGATAGGCTAAGGTCTAATTTCTAATTCACGCCTTACTTTCTACCATGAGGGTCTGAATAAGAAACAGGGAACATCCTTCATCGTTAATATGGTATCAGTCCCAGTGGAAACAGTAATTTAAGGATTGCTGTTCCTAACAAAACAAATTACTATAGGCCATCTTCCAGATATAAAGATTGTGGATCTCATGGATCTACAGAATAGAGAGGAATGAGTTGACAGGGTTGCTGATCAATCGAATACTGTGTTCTCTCGTAACCTAAAAATTGTAAGTTGGAACTTCCATGGATTTGATGGAATAAAAAAACAAGCATTTACAATGCAACGGTCTCGCCTTTGCCAAAGTTAGAGCTATTGGCATTGTAAATTACAAAATCTTTACTTATGTGTTGGTTTTGAAAACAGATAAATAAATGGCATTGTCATTTACATTGTCTATAGCTTAATCTCTCGCAAATTCGAGACCTATTGCATTTGCACCCACCGACACACCCACAGAGAGCCACATACACACACACACACCCACACAGAGCCACACAGAGCCCCCCCCCACACACACACAGAGCCCCCCCCACACACACACACAGGGCCCCCCACACACACAGGGCCACCCCACACACACACACAGAGCCCCCTCCACACACAGAGCCCCCCCCCACACACACAGAGCCCTCACACACACAGAGCCCCCCACACACACAGCCCCCCCACACACAGAGCCCCCACACACACAGCCCCCCCACACACACAGCCCCCCCACACACAGAGCCCCCCCACACACAGCCCCCCCACACACAGCCCCCCACACACACAGCCCCCCCACACACACAGAGCCCCCCACACACACAGCCCCCCACACACAGAGCCCCCACACACACACACACACAGCCCCACACACACAGCCCCCCACACACAGAGCCCCCCCCCACACACACACAGCCCCACACACACAGCCCCACACACACAGCCCCACACACACAGCCCCACACACACACAGCCCCACACACACACAGCCCCACACACACACAGCCCACACACACACAGCCCCACACACACACAGCCCCACACACACACAGCCCCACACACACATCCCCCCACACATACACAGAGCCCCCCACACACACAGAGAGCCCCCCGCACACACAGAGCCCTCCACACAAGCAGAGAGCCCTCCACACACACACAGAGCCCCACCACACACACACAGAGCCCCTCAACCCACACAGAGCCCCTCAACCCACACAGAGCCCCTCACACACCCACAGAGCCCCACACACACCCACAGAGCCCCACACACCCACAGAGCCCCACACACACACACACACACACAGCCCCCCCCCACAACGAGGAACAGGGTGGTGGGAGGGCAGAAAAGTGAGCACAACGAGGCAACAGGGGTGTGGGGGGGCAGAAAAGCGAGCACAACAAGGCAACAGGGGATGGGGGCAGAAAGGCGAGCACAACGAGGCAACAGGGAGAGGGGGCAGAAAAGCGAGCACAACGAGGCAACAGGGGGGTGGGGGGTAAAAAAGCGAGCACAACGAGGCAACCGGGGGTGGGGGGCAGAAAAGCGAGCACAACGAGGGGTGTGGGGGGCAGAAAGGCAAGCACAACGAGGAACAGGGGGGTGGGGGGCAGAAAAGCGAGCACAACGAGGAACAGGGGGTGGGTGGGCAGAAAAGCGAGCACAACGAGGAACAGGGGGGTGGGGGGCAGAAAAGCGAGCACAACGAGGAACAGGGGGGTGGGGGGCAGAAAAGCGAGCACAACGAGGAACAGGGGGTTGGGGGGCAGAAAAGCGAGCACAACGAGGCACAGGAGATGAGGGGGCAGAAAAGCGAGCACAACGAGGAACAGGGGGGTGGGGGGCAGAAAAGCGAGCACAACGAGGCAACAGGGGGGTGCAGAAAAGCGAGCACAACGAGGCAACTGGGGGTGGCAGTAAAGCGAGCACAACGAGGATCAGGTGGGTAGGGGAGCAGAAAAGTGAGCACAACGAGGCAACAGGGGGTTGGGGGCAGAAAAGCGAGCACAACAAGGCAACGGGGTGGGGGCAGAAAAGCGAGCACAACGAGGATCAGGGGGGTGGGGGGCAGAAAAGCGAGCACTATGAGGAACAGGGGGTGGGGGGCAGAAAAGCAAGCACAACGAGGAACAGGGGAGTGGGGGGCAGAAAAGCGAGCACAACGAGGCAACAGGGGGGTGGGGGGCAGAAAAGCGAGCACAACGAGGAACAGGGGGGTGGGGGGCAGAAAAGCGAGCACAACGAGGCACAGGGGATGAGGGGGCAGAAAAGCGAGCACAACGAGGAACAGGGGGGTGGGGGGCAGAAAAGCGAGCACAACGAGGCAACAGGGGGGTGCAGAAAAGCGAGCACAACGAGGCAACTGGGGGTGGCAGTAAAGCGAGCACAACGAGGATCAGGTGGGTAGGGGGGCAGAAAAGTGAGCACAACGGGGGTGGGGGCAGAAAAGCGAGCACAACAAGGCAACAGGGGGTGGGGGGCAGAAAAGCGAGCACAACGAGGATTAGAGGGTGGGGGGCAGAAAAGCGAGCACAATGAGGAACAGGGGGTGGGGGGCAGAAAAGCAAGCACAACGAGGAACAGGGGAGTGGGGGGCAGAAAAGCAAGCACAACGAGGCAACAGGGGGGTGGGGGGCAGAAAAGCGAGCACAACGGGGAACAGGGGGATGGGGGTGGGGGGGCAGAAAAGCGAGCACAACAAGGGGGCAGGGGAGCAAGCACAGCGAGGGGGCAGGGGAGCAAGCACAGCGAGGGGGGCCGTAAAGCAAGCACAACGAGGGGGCAGACGCACAACAGAGGGGACAGACGCACAATGAGGGAACAGAGGGAAGAACACGGGCACAATCAGGGAAGACAGGCAAGAAAAGCGAGCACTCACCGGAGGACTCTGCAGCTTCATGACTTCTTCCGGCGCCGGTCGGGCAGAAATGGCGTCAGAAAAGCGCTGCCATTTTCGCATTCGGGTCGTGGTTTTTGCGGTTGAGTGACGGATGACGTCACAGAGTTAAAAACTGCAAAAAACACGCCCCTGAATCCGAAAAAGGCGGGGCTTGAACGGAGTGATGCCCCTCTCCTCCAATGGCTGGCCTCCGTTTAGGAAGCCAGCCAATGGAGAAGAGAGGCAGGTTCAAGCCCCCATACTTGTAAACATAAAATCTCATCTGCGCGACACTGCTGCGCAGTGTACGCTAGGCCGAGACCTAAAAAGGGTTACTTAGATGCATTATGTGAAGGATGTACATATTGCTTTTCTTTTTCTTCAGGAAACTTGGTTACGAGAGAACACAAGTATACATTGCTTAGTTGCCATCAACAGTTTGAGGATCAAATGTGGATGGGGCCACCTTTTTACCGGGCCTCTTGACTATAGTACACACCAAAATAATTAGGAGAATTGTGGAAAGGGTTCTAGATACGAACAGAGTACAAATAACTATACTGGAACTGGGTGTAAATAATAATGAAATTAACCCCTTTCATGCTCATGACGGAATCATTCTTTTTATCAGGGAAGTGTACAGAGAGGCCGGGGCTGTAGTTAGATTGGGAAAACAGGGGGAATGCACAGACCTATAAAATTGAAAAGAGGGTGCCACAGGGTTGTGTTCTCGCCCTCTTTCTGTTCTCCCTGTATACCGACAAATCAACAAAGTCTTGGCCGCACAGTGCTTGATGTTCCTTCAGCAGGTGGCATATCACTGCCAGCCCTTTTCTATGCAGATGATGCAGTCTTGATGTGCCCTATTAAATCCTATTCATCTTTTATAGCTGAATTGGATTAGTTGGTCAACAAGTCGAAAACCTTTATATTAACAGCAGGAATGGAAAGGAAACGGTCTATTTTATTTAACTTAGATGGGGGCACTCTGGAACAAGTAGAGTCCTTTATGTATGTTGTTTTACTCTAAATTGAACTAGTCCACCATGATTACAAATAGAATAAATATCGCCCTGTGTAAATTTGCCTCTAAATTTGACAAAAAATCAATCCGGGAAATGGTTCAAATATAACAGGCAAAATCTGTTGCCATAGCTACCTATGGCGCAGAAATCTGGGGTACAGCTGAAGTGGGTGCTTTGCAGAAAGTGGAGGATAAGTTCGCAAAAAAACAGCTTTCAGTTAACCCAGGCTGCTCGAATTTGATTGCACACAATGAACTGGGCCTCCCCTACATCACTGATATAGTTAAACTGGCCTGCTCCTTTTATGGTTGCGCATATGGAAAAAGGACTCGGTTGGGCTGAACCAAGCCGTAATTAATGATATCATCATCCTTGACCGAGCCAATAGTATTCCCTGGCTTGCATATGTTAGGAAGTTTTTTACAGATCTGGGTTTGGCCTTCTTGTACACATCACCTACTGAGTGTATGTTCTTTTCTAATAATAAGCTAAAATAGGCCTATTTTAACAAATGTGAGGCTGAAAGATGGCAATGGAATCAAAGCAAAATCACGGTTATATATTTTCCCACATTGCCTAGAGTACGCACAGGTCACAATTCGTATCTTTATTTCATGACCAACAATACCCACCGATATCTATTAACAAGGACTCGATTAAACTTTTTTCCCCTCATGGTCGGCTACCCCGCTTCTGTACATTCACTAAGCAACGTAACACCATGTCCCTGTCATGGCCTGTCTAACCAATCGATGGCACACGTTTTATTCTTCTGTGCCTTCTATAAGATTGAAAGGAAACAGTATATCCTCCCTCTGTTAAGTAAACTGGGCCTACACCTGTATTCACTAGCTCTTTTAGTTATTTTATTCGCAAACTTTTTATATTCAGTGCTTCGGACTAGGGGTAGATCCACAGATAGGGGTATTGTTTTACGTGATTTTTACAAACCGTCACCAATTGTTAATACTGTTTTTCATTGAATTGCTGCTAGTTAGCTAACACGTTAAATTGAATCTGTAAAAGAAAAATGAAATGCTTACGTGATGGTGATATAATCACAATTTGATTCATGTAAATATTCCACTTATGATGTATATGTTTTAGAAATGCAGATGTACTTAAATTATGTTATTTTTATTAGGCAAATGTACAAAATGAAGCTTAAACTATTTAAAAATATCTCTCGATCAATTCCTATTATGATAATTATTTGTACTTTTATGCATTTACTAAATGCAAATAAAGTTATTTGATTGATTGATTGACCGTTTCTTGGCAAAGTGCCTAGCTGTAGATTTTGAACCCTAGCTCTGCTGGCACCTAAGGAAACCTACCAAACCTATACATTTTTTAAAACTATACATTAAAGGGAATCCAGGATGGGGTGACTTGACTGGCTCTCTCCAGGTTCTCCTACCCAGAATCCATTCGAAACCTCAAACTTTGTAAAACAAAAAGAAAAAAACACATTTTCCTCACATTTCTGTAATGGAAAGGTATGGAATCTACATGGATCCACAAATCCACGCAGATTCCAGAACTTTCCATCACAGAAATGTGAGGATAATTTTTTTTTTTTTAAATAAGGCTTGAGGTTTGCAAGCGATTCTGGGTAAGAGAACCTAGTGAGAGCCAGACAAGTAACCCCATCCTTGCTTCTCCTGGGTGTATAGTTTTTAAAACTCCATACGTTTGCTAGGTTTCCTTAGGTGCTGGCAGAGCTAGGGTTCAAAATCTACAGCTAGGCACTTTGCAGAAAAAGGGTCAGTTTTCACTGTGAAAATGTGGTGTGTCCATGTTGCGTTTTGTGCTGTTTCCTGTCGCAGGCACTAGGCCTACCCACACAAGTGAGGTACCTTTTTTCTCTGAAGACTTTGGGAAAGGAATTTTGTGGATCCATGCAGATTCCATAACTTTCCATCACAGAAATGTGAGGAAAATGTGTTTTTCTCTAGAGCCGAACGGAGACAGATAAAGACACCTTCTGTCCTTCTCCTAAGTGATCGCTACCGCGGCACTTCTTCCATAGATTTTTCCACCGGCTGGTGAAGAAATCTGCATATATTGCGAAGGAACCCCTCTTGGAAAACACTCACAAGGGTGTGGCTACGGAAGAAGCCTCCAATTCTTCATAACTACCAGGTTGTCCTACACCTCCTTGTCCTGATGAAGACCCGATACGGTTGCTATTAAGTTTGCACCATCTACTAGGGTCGAAACGTCGACGTTATACTATCAATCTGTCCATACGAAGTCTCATCAGATAAATTGAATAATCATGTTGTTTGAGACTACTGATGTAAAATAATGGACTGATGTTATTTTATGTGTTTTTATGTTATTGGGTCACTACATAGCCACATAGTCACTAATCACTATTACTCACTTTAGCACTTCACCCCAATTATAATTCCGGTTATTACTTTTTTTTGACAGCCTACCTCTTTATCTTGGATTAACTTGTGCAAGACAAAAAATAAGAAAGCCCTTGCAACAACTAGAACTGTGGTGTGTGTTCTTTGTTTTTTTCCTTTTTAACAAATGTCGTATACAGTATTTCCATGATTACTGATGTGAAATGCACTAGAAATGTTTAGAATAGTATTACGTAACAAAGAAATTGTTTTTAGTTCCGACAGAACCATTGTTTTTGTTTAAAGCTTAGTACCCAGGTTCTGAGGGTCACTGGGTCACCCCATTATAACTAATGGATGTTTGGAGCTTTAGCAATGACTTCTAAACATGCCTTAGCAAAGAGCTGGAGAAATGGTTTCCTCTCCTTGGGCAGGAGCAGCGCAAAACAAACACGCGCACACGACAAAGTAGGAGGCAGCAGGGGGAGGGAAGACAGGAGGGGGCCTCCGCCTGTTTCCCTTCCGGGAATGAGCAGGGGCACCATATGTTTGCAAGTTAATTACAAACATATGGTGTCAGCGCTCGCTCCCACAAGGGAATCACCACATGTGCATGTGTTGCCGTGTTGCCTTTAAAAGCAAAGCAACGCGTGCACGTTCTTTGGCAGAAAAGGCGCATCAATAGCTACAGGTCTTTCTCGTATGCAGCGCATGCGCGCTGCATAGGCGAGACCTAAAGATGAAGTGTGTTTTTTAAGAAAAAAGTATAAATCCTATATAAAGCACAAGAAAAAAGCTTTTTGATTGAGAAAATGTATTCAGGTGGACAGAATAAGTTCTGGAAAATAGTCACCAGTGTGAATAATGATAACCCTGGTCTATTGACATGTATGATTGTGTAAGATACTTGGATGGCCTATTTAAAGATCTATAAAGCTCTCCTTACCGGTTCCTTCACCAAATTTCCCAACTAGTTCTTTCGAGAAACAATCTTATTCACAATCTTATCCTTGAAATCCAGCAGAGTTGCAGGCCCAGACAATGCCCTGCTGTTATTATCAAATCTAACTGAATGGTGGGCAGATTTGTTTTTGCATCTGTTTTCTTGGATTGTTAAAATTGGGCTATTCATAGGTATTTGGAAGGACTCTGTAGTGAAACCAATTTTGAAAAAAAGTGATAGCAGCCTGCCCTCTAATTTTAGATTGATCAGTCTTTTGGACATTTCCGGGAAGGCTTTAAAAGGAATTGTTCTATCTCACCTGGAAGAATGGGTGTTGTTAATCAATCTTTCCCCGATTTAACAGGGAGTATTCCAGGAGGAGCATTCCATTATCGACTACTGCTTGGCCCCCTTGGCTATTATTAAGAAACCATTAGAAGTGAACCAGAGGCTGTGCTGTTTTGTGGACTTGCGCATACCCTTTGATACAGTGGAAAGAGGGCGGCTCTGGGAGAAGCTAAGAGGTTGGAAATCCCTTGGGATCTTCTATTTTATACGGCAAACTGGGCCCTTGTAGAACTGGACACTTTGGGGGCGATTAGCCGGTATAATCTGTATAATGAATGGCCTGTCAAGGCTGTGTATTAGCACCTTCTCTTTTCAGTCTTTGTGTCTGACTTGCCAGGAGTTTTAAAAGCTACCCTGTCTTTCTCACCAAAGCTGGGGTCCAAGCATATCCCTTGTCTCCTCTATGCTGACCATTTAATTTTAATGAACTATAGAGCGGTTATATAACTTTATATAATATAGATAACTTTATATAATTCGTAAAACTATTTTGGGCAATTGCCCTTGTGATTCAAAATATAAGATGGGAAGAAAAGCAGGAGAATTCACTTAAAAATTCATATTAAAGCTACTATACTTTTCACTAAGCATCAAACATTGAAAGGGATGTATGAAC
Source organism: Lissotriton helveticus (assembly GCF_964261635.1). Classification (NCBI taxonomy): domain Eukaryota; kingdom Metazoa; phylum Chordata; class Amphibia; order Caudata; family Salamandridae; genus Lissotriton; species Lissotriton helveticus. Next base: position 1,208,460,608 of record NC_136059.1, read on the forward strand.
TAGAAGCATTATATTAGAATGTTCAATACATGTGGCTCACATTTTTGCACAATAATGATCATAAATGAGGTAATCGGTTACCTTAACGTATAATGACTTACATGGATTGAGGCCTCGATGAGCGCATAATCAAATGCACAATATATTCCTTAATTTGGGGGACTTGCTTGTAGCTAAGGGGAAATATTTTAGTAGGCACACTGACACCGCTACCACTCTAAAATCTCTACTTTTCCGCCATTCCCGCTTTGTTCTAACACCGGCGACGGTGGGCGCCATCTTGAGGGAGGCAGGGAGAGCGCTCTAGTCGCGCTATACTCCCGCCCCCCTGGAATATTTAACCAGACTTCTCCTCGCGCTCGGTGCCCTACAGTAGCTCTCCCCAGCGAGGCAACTGGGGCTGCGAGCTACTTTTTATTCCTGGAAACTGTGGTGAATTATTAACTAACGTGGAAACTTTGAAATACGCTTTGTGCAAATTTTAAACTCAATTGCTTTTTAGTCTTTTATTCTTCCTTAATTTGGGGGACTTGCTTGTAGATAAGGGGAAATATTTTAGTAGGCACACTGACACCGCTACCACTCTAAAATCTCTACTCTTCCGCCATTCCCGCTTTGTTCTAACACCGGCGACGGTGGGCGCCATCTTGAGGGAGGCAGGGAGAGCGCTCTAGTCGCGCTATACTCCCGCCCCCTTTTCTCCCTATATCATGTGCAATCCGGCCAGACGGCGCAGCGGGCTGGCGCAGCGGGCGCGCCGGATGCGCGCCGAAGCCGCGCCTAAGCCAAGCCCGTCTGCGCCCGTCCGCGACCGGATCGCGCTGGGCGCAGGGCATGCTGTCGGTCCAAAGCCTGTCATCAGGTATGACAACAATCATTTATTGTCCCTACGCCCTCCACCCGCCCCCCATGGTCATGTCTGCCCCCATATTGACCCCTCCTCCAGCTCTCTGTTATGTCCTTGCTGTAAATGGACACCTTTGATACCCACAAATGGCGTCGACGATATGCACGCCCCTCCAAAGACTCGCCCCACCCTCTTCAAGGGAGGTCTGGTTAATGCCAGGTCCTTAGCCTGCCATTGCCAAGATGTACACGACCTAATATTAAACCAAGAGCTGGATGCCTTGTTTATTACGGAAAGTTGGCTTAACGATTCTTCTAACCCTGACCTGGCCATTGCCCTCCCCCCAGGTTACACTATTCTTAGAAGGGACAGACCCTCAGGTCGAGGTGGTGGGATAGCATTAATAATCAAGGATATATTTCCTTGCCACTCATTCGACCTATACCATCTTAAAGACGTTGAAAGTCTGGGTTTCTCAATTAAAATTACTCCATCGTTCTCTCTCTCGGCCGGACTTCTCTACCGTCCTCCGGGTAATCCCTCCTCTTTCCTCAACTCTCTGGACGAGGCCTTAGGCGCACTTATGTTACAATATTCTAATTTCATGCTCCTTGGCGATATGAATCTACACATGGAATCCTCCACCGACCCCCACGTCATTTCCTTTTTACAGTCCCTGAACATCTTCAGCCTCCCCCAACTTATTAATACGGCCACCCATAGTGCTGGTCATACCATTGACGGCATCTGTTCTAATATCCCTACCCTTTCCACCTCCCTTCCACTGCCCTTAATTTGGACCGATCATTTTTTTATCCCCTTTGACATCACGACACCTATTGCTCCCCCATCTAACCCCAGACACACCCAAGCCGCTTATACAGTCAACTGGAAGAAGGTGGCAGAACGTATACAGCTTGAGTCAAAACCGTTGCCCCTACCCCCCGCACTAACCGGAGATGTCGAAGCTGACTCATGTAACTTCCACACTTGGATGCACCAAATAGTTGCGGTTAACTCTGAACCCAAAAACAACCAAGGAAAGGGACCCAAGAAAAAAAACCCAATGCCCCATGGTACACTAAGACCCTGGCAGATAGCCACCTCCAATGCCGGAGACTTGAAAGACACTGGAGACAAACATATGACACGACCTCCAAAACTCGCTATGTTCAACAGAGAAAAGTTTATCTCTCTGACATCAAAGCAGCTAAAAAGGACTATTTTACTAATCTCATAATGGAAGCGCACCAAAATCAAAAAACAATCTTCACTATAGTCAAGTCCTTCACCCACCCAAAAGCTCTTACCGTTGACATACCTCCGTCAGAGAGTCTCTGCAACCAAATTGCGGACTACTTCGTTGACAAAATTGTCAACATTCAGAAAGACTTTCCTCTACCCCCGACGACCACCACACAAGTCCCAGTCAATCACCTTCCTCTCTCCAGTTTTAAACCAGTATCCTTGGAACAGACAAGCAAGGCAATCCGCGCCTGTAAATCAGGAGCACCTACGGACTCCTGTCCTCCTATCATCCTTCATCACCTGATTGATACAGTCAATCCCCACATTAATGGAATCATTAATGAATCCCTTGCATCTGGAATTGTACCTGCCAAATGGAAGAAGGCCACTGTCAAACCCCTGTTAAAAAAACAGAATAAACCACCCACAGACCTGACTAATATGCGGCCTATCTCCCTACTTCCTTTCCTAGGCAAAGTCACGGAGCACTTAGTGCACGAGGAACTTAAAACCTTCACGGAAGCCCATAACATCCTGCATCCACAGCAATCGGGCTTCCGCTCCGGTCACTCGACAGAAACAGCTTTGATCGAGCTTACCGACTCCATTAAATTCCTACAGGATGAGGGCAAGCAAGCTGTCCTCATCCTGTTGGATCTCACAGCGGCATTCGATACCATCTCGCACGCTATTCTAATCAATCGAATGCGAGAGATCGGTGTGACAGACTTAGCCCTGGCTTGGATTTCATCATTCCTATCAAACAGGTCCCAGACTGTAGCACTTGGACCATATCTTTCCAGCGAAAAGTCAATTACATCTGGAGTGCCCCAGGGGTCCATATTGAGCCCCCTATTTTTTAATATCTACATGGCACCCCTCTTAGCTGTGATAGAGTCGCATGGTATCCTGGTTACGTCCTACGCTGACGACACACAATTGGTCGTCACCATCGACAAACAGCGTACGGACGCAGAGCTTCGCTTTAAAAACTGCCTATCCGATGTCTTTGTATGGCTAAACACTAACCATCTTAGATGCAATAGCGCAAAGACAGAGATCATTCCAATAGGCAAGAATATCTCTTTCTCCCCTAAAGATTGGTGGCCCACAGGCTCCGAGGCTCCTCCTAGTGCAGTTACAGCAGCCAGAAATCTGGGCGTACAATTTGATTCTTCCCTCACTTTTGATGACCACGTCAAGATCACTGCCGGTCGATGTTTTGGACTAATAAAATCCCTGAGGAAATTCTTTGATTTCCTCCCAATTGCAGCCAGAAAGTCAGTCGCGGTAGCTCTTCTACTCTCCCGACTTGACTACTGCAACGGCCTTATGGCTGGGGTGAAAAAATCTACCCTCAGGAAGCTGCAGAGTCTACAACATGCGGCAGCTCGACTGGTTCTACAACTCCCCAGAAGGTCATCTGCATCTGCAGCCCTGAATTCACTTCATTGGATGCCACTGCACAAAAGAATCTTCTTCAAACTGCTTCTCACAGTCTATAAGACCATGCAAAATACAGGACCCCGCTATTTTGTAAACCGCTTCAAGCGCTACAATCCTTCGCGCTGCCTGAGATCTTCTGGGACTAACCTTGTCCAAATCCCCAGATTTAAATATAAGACCAGAGGAGGAAAATCCTTTAATGTTCTGGCAGCTAAAGCCTGGAACACCTTACCCATTGACCTCAGAGTCATCAATAATGAGAACAACTTCAGGAAACTCCTTAAGACATGGGTCTACAAACTCTCAGACTCCTCTGTCCTGGCTGCCATCTAGTTCCATCTTTTATTCACCACCTATCTCAGTTATTCCTCCGTAACTCGCCCAGCGCCATGATGCTCCCCTGGGAGCGAACGCTCGCGCTTTACAAATACCCACAAATATCAAATATCAAATAGACAATCCTGAACGGCATATAAGTCCAAATACATGACAGTAGTACAGATTATTGATCTGTATTTGCACCTGGTTGTCTTTCATTTAGGTGTCTGGCCTGTAGCACTGCATGGGTGCTTTCAGCAGCAATACTGGTCGACTGCAGCGGGTAGTCCATATGGTCTGGCTTCACTGAGTTGATTGACACCAGTCACCATCTTTTCTTTCCGGTTGATAAAATCAGCGTTCATGTGTCTTTCATATTCATTGCTGGCACAGGCTCTCTCCAAGACGGTCTGACCTCTCCTTTCTCTCGCACCGTTTGAGCCACTAGTTCACAAACCTTGGGTATCCAGCCAGTTATAGCTAATGAACACACCACGCCTGCTGCTTGAACTTCACTCAAATGTTATTGGACGAGGTACAGATTGTGAACAGATCAAGACTATTGATCTTGGGGTACTTCCCTCAGACGATCCGGCACATACCTTCTTATGCTGAATAATATTTCATAAGACGTGCCAGCTCAAGTTTGCACGGCATAAAATTCGGAGCTCTATGTGCTCTCTATAGCTTATTTAGCCAAAGTGCCCCATTACGTAACACCCTCACTGTCTGGGCTTGTTAAAGCATACTATTAGCTGGGCATGTGAACTGGGCCTACCCAAACAAAGGAACTACAGCATTCTATCGCTACCAGTGTATATTCATATTTATCTATGTAGGTGGACTGATATGATGGAAATAAACTTATTTGGAAGGTTTATGCTGCCTTTGTGAGGGATATTTTTGGCAACCTCACTATCGCTGAGGTTCATTGAAGGTTTCATTTGTTGATATTTCACAGTGTAGTATTTAATGCCAAGTATTTTTTTTTTACATTAAAGGTCACCAAGCATGGCCATACTGGGAACATTAAACAGCCCTGCAAAAATGATAAATGTAGTGCCCATGTGAGACGTGCTAAGGCACGCTAGAACCAGAGCAACTCTTTCAAGTTGCCGCGGGATCTCATAACGTGCACCACCACTCCTGGGCCTCCATGTGTCAAACCCAGTGAGATGACCCCCCTGGCCAGACCCGGCCATGCAACCAATAATGTTCTTGCATTGATCGTAGAGTGGCGGACACTCCAGCTTGTGCTGAGATAATTGTGTCATGCACTGTCCTGATTAATTAACCTAGCTGATTGTCTGTCTGTCTCACCTATTCCCGGCATTGCAACTGTAGGGTGCCAATCTTGTCCTATGAAGTAGTCCATTCACCGGAATGCCTGGAGTTGAGGCTGTCTTTTTCTGTAATGATTGTATTGCTGAGTATGTTTCAAGCTTCATTTATGCATTATGCATCAAATGACTGCTTCTGCTTTGAGCAGCTGTACTGCTTATTTCATAACCTGGTCAGCCACTAAATTGGCTTTTGAGTAGATTCGCTCACTTTGGTGCTGTACATCCAGCAGTAGAAGCTTCCTTTTAAAGCCCTCCTTATCTTTATCCCTCCTGAGTCTAAGTAATCGTTGGGTCTCAGTGCATAAGATCTACATTGTAACCTTACACACACAATGACCGTAGTCCGACACAATCCATGTTTCGGCTGAAGCGGTTCTTTCTTTCTTTTTTTTTGTTTGCTAGACTCGAATGAGTACATTGCATTCCACAAACTGTGCAGTTGCATATGTACAAGTTATATGCTTTGAATTCAGGATCCTCCTCTACTCCTTCTGCAGTGGAGTTATCGTTGTTTTGGCTGGGTTCTTTGTGTTTAATGATTTTACTGGTGGGGTCTTTGGATCCTCTGCAAGCACTACAACTCATGCGAGTAATACGTATAGCTTTATAGCCCGCTGCTGGGGTCTGTACAGGTTGTTAAGGCCTTGAACCTCGAGGTCTATAGGTCTGTTAGAACATTCCACCCAGTATGAGTGAAAGATTCCAAATTAACAGAAAAATCGAAACACAAATATTGAATTGTTGGAGCAGTAGGCCTACACCAGCCTTTTTTGGCCCTGTCCCACTACATGGTCTTCAAAGGAGCGCCCAACTCTACTAAGACTAGATCTAACTCCTTTCAGGCCCCTTACCCAGATGGAGGTGTTATATGTGTGGGTTGTTACAAGATAAAGTTTCCGTAGCCAGTTTAAATCTGGGTGCACCTGTATTTTCATACATTTGGCATTGCAGCTCCACATACTATTTTTTGCATTTAATTGATACTTTATTAATGCTGTCCAGTATAAACAGTTCTTCCCGTCTCTATGATTAGTGTTATTGAGTTGTGGTAGATTATCTCTTGCGTTTACATCCCTGGGCAATTGACAGATTCTCGGTAGGCTCGCACACTTAAGTTATTAAAGAGCTTTCTGTTGTACGTGATATAAAGCGATCTTGTTGGGTACTTCATTGACTTTTCCATTACGGCAATAAAATCATGCTTAGATACTGTTTCACTCTACTCATGTTTGGGGCATTGCAAATAAGCAGAAATGTTGCCTGCAAGGAGGTGAAGGGGACGGTGTTAAAAGATGTATGTCTGAATGTCCCAGATGTATGTCTGAATGTCCCCGCATTCCGTAAGTAGGAACCTGTGGAAAGCACAACAACCTTGGTAAATGGTACAGTACGACACAGGTCGAGGAAATGAGGTTTTATGTGCAAGTTCTGGGAATGTTTTGATAACTAATTGTCGTATGTTTTAATTATTTTCAATCACACGCAGTACTGCATCCTATTTGAAAAGATAAGGGAGACTGAACCTCCCTTTGCAGGCTGGCAGTTCTCAGCTAAACAGTTTTGTTTCAGCTTGACACTCTCTTTACTAAGTTCTTTCTAGTAGTCCCCTTTGCTGTCGGCCCCAGATGACCCTTGGGGTATGTTTTATCCAACTGTTGTGTCTGTCTCTGTCACCTGGCAGGCTGCATCACTGCTCTGGACTTTTGGGCCTGTCACCAAAATATTAGTTGTACTTCTGCCATTTCCCTCATCAGAGTATCATTTTGCTTCAATCAGTGTTTGAATCTGGTATGCAGTTGTAGTGCTGAAAACAACTGCTGAGCTGATGAGTGCTGTAGGAGCTGTTTGATTCTTCACTTCAGGCATGAGAGCACTTGTAGCACTAGTGTGTTCCCAAGCTGGTAAAGGGGGCAAACTAGGACACATTGAGTCTAGAAGGGCAAATTCGTCTACCACTCTTGCTATTACAACCATAAATTCTTCATTGATTGAAATAATGGTAATACTCTCCTAATGTGTGTGTGTGTGAGTAGGTGGTTGTTTCTTCTGTGGAATCACCAAGTTTTTTGATTTTCTCCTGCCCAGAGAGGTTTCAGTGTTATACGTTTTTGTGTGATAAGTGGTATGGTACTGGTGCCTCCAGGGGACTTGAATGCATGGGTTTCATGTCAAGGCCGGAAGCTTACATTACGCATAAATTCATTTTAATGCCAGACCCGAGAAGCAGAACTTGTACGTGCCCTAGTGATAACATGCAGTAATAGTCCACCAGAATATATATTCTTCCTTTTTGATGTTCAAACACAGTCCACCACTTAAAGCAGTTTCCAGCGTGTCCACCGTAGAGCATCTGCAACTCCTACTTAGAGCTTTCATCTTAAACGTATTTTCCCACTAACAATACAAACACTTCTAATTACCTTATTATCTTATAGCGAAAAAACAGCTTGCAAAGTGAGCAGGCTACTGTACATTGAAACAGTATGAATTAGTTATTTATTTATTTAGCATTTTAGATCTGGCTAGAGGCGTCTTGTTTTAAATTTGCCCCATTATAAAATAACTAAAAAAATACAAACATACATAGAAGGGTTTGGTGCAGCTCTCTTCATCCATTGGTTTTTTCAACTGTCATTAAAAATGTAGCTTTTGCCCACAAAAGCACACAGTATGGGGCGTTGAGTCAGCTGCTTCAGCCCTTATCTCTCTTCCATTATCATTTATGGAATTTTTCTTGTGCATGTGCGCATCTACCCAAAACATTGAACTCGTGGAAAGGCTATGGAGCCAATACTTTACTTTGCCAATTCGTTTTTATTTCCACCCTTTTGTTTTTAGTCATCCTGTGTGTTTAAAGTAAGTCTTTGTAGAACAGTAATTCAAAACAAAGAGTACCTTTTTGTTGCACCAAATAGAATCATATTTTACGGCGGTGTACATTAAAATCAGGAAAGGTTCCTAAACCTGTTGTACACCTGCCTGCTAGGATGCACCTCAGCTGTGTTTTTGATTCTGTGTAATTCTTAATTATTTGAAATATTTGTTTTGCACATGGCCACCGTGTTTAGGAAGGACCTTGTGTTTTTTCCCCTTGTTTGTTATTTTTTCAACATTTGCCTGCAATAAAAAAAAAACTATTACAATTGAGTGACAACCAAGTGCATCAAGTGTGGCATATGGAAACATTATTTCAGTCACATTACAGATGGAGTCAGAAAAAAGTGTTTCCTAGGCCCTCCTGGAAGAAGTCTGGACAGGAATCCCATATTGGCCAAACGTGTTCTCTGGGTTCGTTGCTGGGTCTGTAAATAATTAATTCCTTGCGTGATCGAGTTAGATTCTATCTGTTTCCAAAAGGAGAAAGTTCTTGCTTCTGAGGCCATGGTGGCCACCAGATATTAGCAACTTTTACAACAAGCATTTACAATGCAACGGTCTCGCCTTTGAAAAAGTTAGAGCTATTGGCATTGTAAATGACAACATTTTTATTTGTGTTGGTTTTGAAAATAGATAAATAAATGCGACTGTCATTTACAATGCCAATAGCTTAATCTCTCGCAAATGCCACACACAGACCCACACAGAGTCCCACACACATACATACCTACAGAGCCACACACAGAGCCACACACACACACAGAGCCACACACTTCCAGTAGTTGGTGGGCAGCGTGGAGCAGACCAGCACCCAGCCCGACAGGGCCAGCAGGAAGGCCACGATCTCCCCCGCCATGCTGCCCATGGTTACCGGCGAGGGTCACTGGGCACAGGTGTCAGAGCTGAGGGCACGGGTGAGGGCAGAGGGGTAAGAGCTGAGGGCAGAGGGGTGAGAGCTGAGGGCAAAGGGGTGAGAGCTGAGGGCAGAGGGGTGAGAGCTGAGGGCAGAGGGGTGAGAGCTGAGGGCAGAGGTAAGAGCTGAGGGCACAGGAGTCAGAAGCGAGGGCCTAGGAAGAGCTGAGGGCACAGGGCAGGGTAAGAGCTGAGGGCAGAGGGGTAAGAGCTGAGGGCACAGGGGTAAGAGCTGAGGGCACAGGTGTAAGAGCTGAGGGCACAGGTGTAAGAGCTGAGGGCACAGGTGTAAGAGCTGAGGGCACAGGGGTAAGAGCTGAGGGCACAGGGGTAAGAGCTGAGGGCACGGGTAAGAGCTGAGGGCACGGGTAAGAGCTGAGGGCACGGGTAAGAGCTGAGGGCACGGGGGTAAGAGTTGCGGGCACAGGGGTAAGAGCTGAGGGCACAGGGGTAAGAGCTGAGGGCACAGGTGAGGGCAGCGTGGTGAGGGCTGGAGGCCTGGGTTGAGGTCAGAGGGCACAGGTGCCAGAAGTGAGGGCCTAGGAAGAGCTGAGGGCATGTGCGTTACTTCTCAACACATGTGACAGAGAACTTTGCCCATGAGAGGTAGGAGAGGCAGATGCAGGGATCTATGCATGTGCTTATGTGATCTGCATTTATGTGTCGTACTACAGGAATAAGACTTTTCATACTTTTGTGAATCGGACCCTATAAGCATAATAAAACTGTTTTTCGTTTGCCCATCTAGCATGTTGTTGCATTTCCTTCGCTGGTAGGAACACGTAGAAGGCAGGTGTGTGCAGGACCAGGTACTAAATTAAGAAACAAGTTAAAAGTGCTGGAATCCCACCAGGACCTAGGATGTAACCATCTCGGCCCCTAGCTGTAGACAGGAACTACAACATACAGGAATAGAGCACTCACAATAAAGACATCAAACATTTCACACTGGGCTATAATCGAAGTCAGAATAGCACACATCTCCCCCTTGCACGAACAGTAGCTCAATAAAGTACAAGAACATAAAAGGAACACAAGAAACTGAATACATAACAGCCAAACTAAAGGAACATAACACTGAAACAATGAAAGTAAAATAGAACTTCTTGCTGAACGTGCCATTACAGGACTGCATCTGCATAGGCCAGGCCCGGTCTGGGGATACAGCTGCATTCCAGTTGGCCAGGATGTGAGGTCCGACTGCAAATACGAGGAACCCCTTTGGGGCTGCATCTGCCGACAGTACAGTTTGGACCGCGTCAACTCAGGACTTGTGCTCTTCAGGCGACCGACTGCACACGGCATGGGAGGCTACTCCAACCAGAGCGGCGAGACTGTGAAGTAATTTCACATTTTTGCTTCATTTCCTTCAAACAAAAGCGTTGTACTATTTACAACCTCATGACATGTCGTTATAGGGGACAAAGGGACGGGAAACAAGATAGCGGATGGGGAGCATGACAGCTGGACCAAGAGGGCGTAATGAACAATTAAAAAAACACGATGGTGAGCAACTGAATAGTTCTTGAGGAAATATTCCACGAATGTCTGTATTTGATTAACATAGAAGTATATTGTTCTCCCATTCCCCATCATGTGCCCTCCACCGCCCCCCTTCCCAGTCTCCACATGTAGAGGATGTTGTTGAGCATTTTAGTTTGTAGGCAAAAGTGTTTTGATAGGCTGCTGGAATGCTCGACGACACATACTTCCTCAATAGCCTTGCGGCTGACACTCTAATAGGGATGACTGACTTTCTTTCAAGCAACTAAAAGGTCAAAATAGAATCCATAGCTGTTGTATACGTTACTTCTGTTGCGGCCAGCGAGATGCTAACTTGATACGGAGCATGGCCTCGTTACTGAAGAATGCGTCAGCATTTCCTAGCAAAGAAAGCTTCCAGGCAACATTGTCTCCAGTATGTGTATGCCAGCGGGATGCTTGACATGCCTGAGTCATGCTAAAGACAGAACAAAACAAAGCGGGGTTTCCTTAAAAACACAAGTCCTGCAATTAAATGACTCAACCCTGACAAGACAATAAACGCTAATCCTCTCCCAATTAGCGTCCTGGAGTTTATTACTTCCACAACAGCGGCTTTAAATGCTGGTCGTTGAACGGTGAATCGCGTTACAATGTAACAAATACACGGAAGAGGCACACATACCTGTTGGACTCCGGCAATTTTGTTGTAAGAATGCAGAACCAGCAGCAACGGAGCATGGACGTTTTTTCCTTTGAAAAGTACAGGGGCTGACAGTAAACAAAAAAGTAAAACTGTAACGTGATATATCAATATTTATATTGTATACAATTGCAGCAATGCCTTCGGGCCGAGTTGTATTAAACTTGCAAAAAGGAAAGATCTGGCAGAAAGAGTTGCGCATCCCCCGAAGCTAGTTAAGACATTACACGGAGGGAGGATGGATGGGTTGGTGTGGAAAAGAGAAGCTTACCGGTCTCGGCGTACGTGAAGACGAGCAGGCCGTCCAGTATCTGGATCTGGGTGTCTATGGGCCGCCTTTCCTGCAGGTCCCTCAGGCGCTCGAGCAGCTTCTCGAGACGCGCCTGCTCCATCTCCGTGATCTGGAGGTCTCTTTACCTCAGCGGCGCCCGCGTGAGCAGCGACCCAGATCTGTGGTGTACGAAGGAGGGAACCAACTTTCGCTTTTACTTCGCCGAGGAAGAATGGCAAAGGCAGTCCAGCTCCTCCTCTTGCTCCTTTCCGCCCCACCTTCTCCTAACTTTTTCTTCCTTGTCCTAGAGACAGCTGTCACAAGTTATCAAGCTTCGAAGGGCGCAGTCCCTTCCGAGTCTGAAACAGCAACGACCGTATTTTACGCTGCGTCAGTAGCGTCGTTTCTCTTCAGAGCTGGCAAAGGAAGTCGGCAATTAATAGGAAACGCATACAATTCTATAAACGTTGATTAAACGGCCAGTGAAAACATACAAATAAACGACTGAATAAAAGATATGCTAGTGGAAAGTTAATAAATGTATATACTATTGCCAAGAAGCAGTTCTGGAATGTTATTACAGGGAATAACGGCCCCGGGACAGTGACAGCTGCTGAATTGTATAAGGGGCGAGGCAGTAATCTTTGAAACAAGTGTAATTTGTGAGCATGCCCGAAATAAATAGGCATAGCGTTGCTACACCAGTCCTTTGAGAATGTGAGGATTCTGAAATTACAACAATAATGTGCATACTGCATAACGCGCATTTGCAATGCAATATGTCTTGCAAAAGCCATTAGTGAGTGCTATTGGCGCTGAAAATAAAAAACAAGGTAATTTTGGGATTCGGGGGCTGTTTTTCGTGCTCTCCCCTTCCCATTGGCTGGAAGGTAAAATTCCAGCCAATGGGAAGAGGAGAGGGCGGGACTTAAAAAAAGACACGGAAACGCCCCCGAATCGCGTTCTGACGGGAAAGAGTGATTGACAGCCAATCTCTTCCAATGGCTAGCTCCATCAATGGCTAGCCTCCATTTATGGAGCTAGCCAATGGAAGAGAAGGCGGGACAAAGCCCCACACTGTAGGATCATAAGATTTCGCCCATAAAAGAATACGTCTGACTGAGAAAGATTCTCTTCGGTCAGTCGGGTGTGAGCACGATAGCTCAGTTCGACCGCTGCTTTGTTCCTGCATCATATCCAGCCATTGTGCTTTAATCATGTCGAACTGAGCTATCTTGCTCAATCCCGACTGACCGAAGAGAATCTTTCTCAGTCAGACGTATTCTTTTATGAAACGTGATGGAAGCCATTTGACTATGCATTTATAAATAAGATCACGAGGAAACCATGCACTAATGTGACAAAAGGCATAGTGTAAATATTTGATGCTTTAGACAACAATGATGTTATTCCTTGTCCCGATGATGATGCCCTATATGTAAAACGGCATCGAAACGTCGTCGACCAAAAAACCCCATATGCAATATATGAATGCAATATTGAAAAATGCAATGGTGTGTTCTAAACAATTGAAGTCTGTAACACTGACTACAAGTACACAGACATATTTGTGCTTTGCCCTTTTGGCCACCAGTTCCGTTGTTTTGTCTTGAATGTTAAGGGTCACGGCTGTGCCCACTTGGCATCTAATGGTTTTCAGATTTCTTAATACTCTTTTGAACAAAAAATAAATTTCTTGTCCGGCTGGACAAAAGACATATCACTTATTAAGTGTATGATTATTGTTTTTGCATATTATTGTGTCCGTAAATAGGGACCACTGTTTTGTGTAACCAGATATTAGCAAGGCATGATGGCTTTTTAAATGGATTCCATTAAAGGTACTGCAACATATTTTGAATTTGTTCCTTACCTCAATGCGGAGCCAGTAGATCTGCTTTATATTGGGAAAATGTTATAAAGCTCTTTCTCATGGTAGCTAGAGTCTTACAGTTGAATTGAGAGCGTATTTTAGTAGAGCGAGGTATGACTAATGTCCTTCCAGATTGTCATCCCTGTAGACCAGACATGACTTCATCTAGAAAGGGGTTAGCTGTTGCTTGATGCTCTTTAGTGACTGGAGGTCGAAGTTAGCGACTTGGACAACTCGGTTGATATGAGGGATGACAAAGTGGCTGATGTCAGGTGTGAAGCCTAGGAACAGATGAAGGCAATTGAGGGGGAAATAATTTGATATTGGGTTAATTTAGAAGCTTGGAGTCAACTTTATTTCCATGTTCTGATTCGAACATATGTGTTTTTGACAGGTTTTTCATCAAAACGTTATCATGCTTACATTGCTGGAGTTTTGAGAGGCAGGTTTAATGCCGGTCATTAAAAATGTTTTCGCATTTTGTTCTGTATCATTTGCACCTTGATAAATGGCAAGTCCTGGTCCCGTGAATATCGAACTCTGGGGTTTTAGGCATAAGCTGAACAGTTGTGCCAATATAGACCCGAAGGGCTGTGCCTGGCACTGCCACTCTCACAAATGTGCGAACTTCCTTTATTTCCAACTGTAGAGAAGTGTGTCTCAATGGTTAGAACGGCAGACCCTGATGCAGTAGTCTGGCCGGGACCAGGGTTCAATTGCCGCCTCGGCGGGTCTCGGGCTCAATTTCCTCAGACCTGATAATTCTCGCCTCGGTGCCTATTCTAATCATGAGTCCCACTCTGCACCTCTGGGCAATAGCTTGCTTAATCTCTACAACGGCCCCAACAACGCTGAGGATGCCTGACTTCACCTTGGGGGTGCCCAGGAGTGGGCTCCTCACAGGGAAAGGCCAGGAAGGGTTCCTCGGCGGTATTCGTACAAGCGCCGAGATGCCTACGGGTAGTTGTGCGCTATACAAGTGCGTAATCATTTCAATCATCATCATCATTTCATCATCAAATAGATTGAAAGAAAATAAGAACCATCAATGCAGGAGTGGACGTTAAAAGCCCAAGTAGTGCCCCATAACCCTAGCAGTAGTGTTAAGTTTTTTTTAAAAGCCACAGATTTTTATGGAATGTTTCTCTCCCATTACCTGATCGTTGTCTTTTACATTTGTGTAATCTGGTGATTTATAGTGTTGACCGGCTATGATCTTACTGGTACCGTTTACATTGCCTACTCCTCTCTATTATTGGATCCGTCCGGTCTGGTCTTTTAAATGCTCTGAATCATGTTGTTGTCATACTCTTGTCTTGAACCCATTTGTAACGATTATGCTTGTCCCACTTCGGTATCCTGCCTACGTCCACTGTGAAGCGCTCTGATACCTTCCCGGGTCTTGTTCGCTCTATACAAAACTTTAGAAATAAAATAAATAAATAAATAAATTGAGCATAATGAATAAGCTTTATCACCCTCAACCGGTTTCCAATGAAAATCATATAAGACCAGTAGACAGGTTATTTCACTGCCATAGCTTATACAGAAGTCTGATAGTTGGCAAGAGAACCATTGTCATTTATATGTGAGTTTGCTGGAGCTATACTTATCAGTTTGCTTTCTCCACCCATGGCAGGTTAGACATTAATCTCGAGTTAGTCCAAATGTTAGTCTAGATTTGTCTTTTCTGGCTCAGTTTTTAGGTCTGGAAAGATTTTTTGAGTAGGTGAGGGGTTGATTTATTGCCACCATGTTTGTTCAAATAGTTTTAAGTGTGATTTTAGGACGTAGGCCGTGAAAATGCCCGAGAAGTTTAAGGCCGAGTCACAAGAGATACATGTAGATTGTGTTTCGCCTGAAAGTGTAATTGCGTAAAATTGTCATGGATGTTTGAGAAACTTTCTTGGACTTAACACAAATGATTCATGGAGTCAAATGAAATTTCACTAAAAATAAACAATTTCGCACACTTGGTTACCCTTGTTTTTGAACTTTTTATGAGGTCAAATGAGTTTTGCTTTTTCCTGACCTGAGCTCACTATGATTCTGCTTAGAAAGGAAATGCAAGACAGAACTGATTGGAACCACTTGGTCCTTTAACCGGCTTGCTTAAAGGTTGTCGTTAGAGAAGACAAAGCATCTTTATGTACCCATGTGGATTCAGCAGCTAGATTTGTGCAGACTATTAAACAGAGAATAAGACTATGTGTGATGTCCTGACAGTAGAGATATTAATGTCCCTTGTTCTTTGGTCTGATTTGGATGTGTGTGTTTGAGGAAATGGTACAAAAGGGGGTGGTGGGGGGGGGGTTTGAGGAAATGGCATGTATAATATGGTCTGGTTGTCGACCTCACTTTGTAATACACTTACCAACCCCTTTGGGATCAGTAGGTTTTGTTTGTCAAACGTTTAGCTCAATCCTGGGTAGCTGTGGCTCTGAGCAGCAAAGCTTACCGAATGGAACAAGTAAAGCATTTAAACAGCACCAAAACAATTATAGAAATCAACAAGACACGCAGAAATCCCACAGCTGAAATAAACTGTATTTTTATATATCTTTAGCCACCAGATCAAAAAAGATCCATCGGAGGGTTCTAGAGATGAAGGATTTACAAGATATAGTAAATCTAAGCATTTTACTCGACCGTCAACAAGCATTGGCAAATTCAACCTTTTCTTCTGCCAAAAAGTTGGGCTAGTTGTATTGCGGTCATTTAGAATAACTTTATGTGACCAACTCCAGTAGAGAGCCATTCAGCGGGACTAGCAAAGTCCTCAGAAACAGTTACCTCAGCAGGTGAATTAGCCTTAAGTCAATTCATGGGCACTTTTATCCGTTGCAGTAGTTTCCTATATGCAAGGGATGAATGATTCTGAAGATATTCAAGGATACTGTGGATGTGATGTGGTTGATTGGGGCCTTCTGCGGCTACTCCTTAGTCCATGAAGAGGGGGTGAGGCAGTCCTGGTCTCAGGACAGAAGTCATTTGAAGTCCTCTCAGTGCTGTAGAAGTCAAGTCGCCCAGTATTGTAGTCACAGCCAAATCCTTCCTTCGGTGATAACTTGTCTTCTGGGTGCTCAAGCTGCACTCCAGCCACTCTCCCGGGCTCAGTGAACTTGGTTGCAACTTTAAGCATTGTGTCCTGGTCTCTCGTGTAGTGCCTGAGAGGTCTGTGGTGCGGGTTCAGTTTTGGGCTACCCACTTGCCCCAGCAGGCTTATCAGATGCTGTGGCCATGTGCTGTGAACAGGCAGTCAGCCGACTGACCCTTGGAGTTTCTCTTGCTTTGGCTGCACTCCAGAGACCACTTCTCCATGACTAGAACATAGCAGGCACAGTCACTCTTCTTTAGTAGCCACCATGTTCAGCAGGTGCAGGCCATGCCGGTGCAGCCTATTTTTGCTGATTCCACGGTGCAGCAGGATGGTTCTTCTTTGGCCCTTCTTCCTGTCCAGATGAGATCTGAGTCCTAGGTGTGAGGGGTGTCCTATTTATGCGCAGAAAGTGTCCTCAGGTCAGACTCTGTAATAAGCCAATTGGCTACCAGGTTTCCAACCTCCTAATGACCACTTGCTGGGAAGTGTGGCACCTGGCTATCCTAAGGATTACGATTCTTAGCCCAATCCAGAGGTGTAGCTACGAAGGAGGCTATAATGCCCAGGAAAACTGTTTGGCAGCTGTCTTTAGCTTTCCTGTACCTATTGCCATCCTGTCTGCCTAAACAATTGAACAGCCGCTCTCCCAAGTGTTTGCCATTTGCCCTAGAGAGGCAGCTTCTCCTTTGAAGCTCGCCTGTTGGGCTAAAACCCTTGTGGTTTCCTGTGAGAGAGAGGTAAAACCTCTTTCATGTAGGCTTCTATAGTTACCTTTCCTGGGAGTCAGCACGTCTTCCCAGGAGGGCAGAATAGGCCCTGGAAATCTTGGGCAACTAAAGTGGTAACTTTTAAAGTTGCACTGTGCCCACCTGTGACATTAAATCTGATTTATCCATTAAACCAGGTTTAATGCATTGATTCTTTTAATACCTTACAGTACCAACTTTAGTAGTCCCATTCAGGAGTTAGCAGGGCTGAAGTGTCAGCCTGAAAGTCTGTAGTTGTCAAAGGGGCAACTAGCCTTGGATCGCGGACACAATATCGTGGTAAACAGTATTTGTGACAAAAAATATTGTGTCAAATTTAATTTACCATTATATCATGCTCCTATGCTTATGACAGTAAAGTAACAAAATTTTTCCAAAAATATAATTTTTTTAAATATAGAACTTTTAAATTAGTAAATGTTAAATATTTTAATATATACATTGAACATAATGTAAATTAAATATATTGCACTAATATTTAATACGATACATAAATATCTACTTATGAACACACAAACATGTTTGTGTGTGTGTGTATATAGATATATAGTTAATAAAAAAATGTATTTTACATTAGATTATTTTTTTAAATATATCTCTATGGAAACATACATATACCATAACAATATCAATTCAATAGCATAAAATATATTAATTTAGGCAATAAATAAAATATACACATTTTAAAACCCCCAACAAATATTTACTAAAAATACTGTAACATTAAAATACATTAAAAAAACCACAAAAAGTACTAAATAAACAAACAATGCTATGCAATCTATTTAACCATTATTATGAAAATGATTGGAGTCTAGGAATATTAAATATATTACCACCCTAGTTTATGCTACAGTAGGGAAAGTGTAGGACTTCGGAAGGGTTAGATTTACTATTCCTACTCTAGTCACCACAATAGTAGGGAAAGGGTTGGACATAGGAGGAGTTACATTTACTATTCCCACCCACTCCAGTCTAAACGACTTTTGACAAGGTGTTGGACTTCGGAGGGGTGAAGCTTATCATTCCCATTCCAGTCTAAACAACAGAAGGAAAAGTGTTGAACAACAGAGGAGTTACATTTTGTATACCCACTCCAAACAGCGCAACAGTAGGAAAGTGTTGGACTTCGGAAAGGTAAAATTTACTATTCCCACTTCCTTCTCTTTAACAATAGGAAAAGCATTGTGTTTGGGAGGGGGGACATTTACTATTCCCACTACAAACAGCGCAGCAGTAGGGAAAATGTTGAACTGCAAAGAGGTTGATTTTACTATTCTTCCGGCTCTGCAAGCAAGAGTAGGAAAAGGCCTTCAGACACACGACACATATGAGTAACCCCATGAATGTAGAAACAATGTAAAACTCAATATAAAATATTTAACATGAAAATATATGTTAAAAGAACAATCAATTCACATAATTACTAGTCAATAAAATAATTATCTATTAAACAATTGTTATTAACTGCCCACCCTTTACACCTAATTGGGGAGGTAGAAGTGTTGTTCACTGTGCTTCGAGAGCAAGGAATGAACTTCCGTTTCAACTTAGAAATGCCCAAGATTGCCTATCATTCCGTAAGGGCTTGAAGACATGGCCCTTCTCTCACTATTAGGCCTTAGTCTCCTCAGGTAACCAGTACTTAGCGCCAGGACACCCAAGGGTAACCGTGCGCTCTATGAGTATAAATAAGATAACATAACACCTACAAACCTAGCAACCAGCACCTAAAATATAACTTAAAAAAATCCATAATTTAGATATTTAAAATGTATTAAATTATTAATTTACAAATAAATATTTGTTAGTTAATTTTGACTGAATTAACATTCCACTCTATGCCCCCACAAACATAGCTGCCCACAACTAAAATATAAGTGAAGTAAATCAGTATTCCATATTTTACTTAATTGAAAATCAATTAAATCATTAATTTACAATTTATTGGTAATTATTACTTAATTAACTTCCCACACTGTAATCATATAATCAAATGAAATATATTAAATAATTTATAATTATTTCCTAATTAACTTTCCATCCTATCCTCCTACGGACCCAGCAAACTGCTACAACACTATAAATTGCTTTTAATAATTACGTACATTCTAAACCACTTAAAATTACAGGTTGTATTTAAAAATAAATTATTAACATTTATGTAAGCAATAGTAACAAATACAATCTATTAACCATAACACATTATAATGATTATAAACCAAAAATTTTAACAGCTATATTACTGAAAACAATATTAAAAACTTCCATATTCTTTAAAATGGTAACACAGGACAGGGTTTTGAACGTATGTAGTAGGAAATGGAGCCTGCAACAAGTGTATGTATAATTGGCTATCATTATCGTGGGACGGTGCCAACAGGAGGGGGATCGACCCTGAACCCCTAAGTTTCAGACCAGAGGTCTCACAAAATTCCTATAAGCCTGTGCACACGTCTACATATAGCTGCCGAGTATTTGCTCTGTGTCATGCGTTCACACAAACTGACATTCAATGTGTAAACATGTATTCCCCAGCGGTATACAGTGCCAGGACGCCACGTAACGAGGTAACAGTGCGCTTTACAAGTATACATACATTACAGTAAATTTGGTAATCACAATGAACACTCAGAAGTTTTTGAGTTCTTCTTTAATCCTGAACGATTGCCCAGTCAACAAGTGTTTCATCTGGGGAAGTACCCCACGACTTCTTCAGGGCTTATGGCAATGAGAAGGAGATGAGAATCTCTCCATCGGTTGTACTTCCGTCCCTGCTGGTTATTATAATTCAGTAAATCTTAGTGGATCAGAGGGGTTCAAAATAAGGACCACAGTGGAGTAGGTGTAAGGGCTTCCTTCTTAAACGGTTATACTTCCGTCCCGGTTCCAGGGAAAAAGGTAAGTATATAGACCCAAGTGCGGTCCAGAGGGTGCACCGGAGGGTGGAGTCAGGAGTAAGGGCTGCACTGTTGTATGTGTGGCTCGATTGGAGTAGAGGGGCCAAGATAACGTAGTTAGTTAATGTCTGGTATGTATTAAGGGCGGAATCCAGCCGGTGTGTTGCACTTAAGCAGAGTGTGCGCTGCTCTGTCGAGAGCGGTCACAGCGTATGGGAAGCAAGACACAGAGTAAATGCTCTGCAGCTATATGTAGACGTGTGCACAGGCGGATTGGTGTCACTACAACGCATGCTTTTACATCGCATGCCTTTACAACGCGGTTTTTACATCACATACCATTACAACGCATAATGCTTTTAGGCGCTGGATAGTGAATTATTTAATTTACTATTCCAACTCCAGTCCCCGTGGATAGCAGGGAAGGTGTTGGATAGTATATTAAATACATTCCCTATCCTAGAGCGCCCCCCAGCGCATTGCGTTGTAATGGTTTGCATTGTAATGGTTGCGATGTAATGGTAGTGCGTTGTAAAAAATTCGTTGTAAGTGATGTTCCCCGCACAGGCTTATAGCAATTCTTTAAAATGATATTATTGACCTCAAAAAACGATATTCTTGTCAACGAGATTTGGGCTTCATGATATTTCATTTCCGATATATATGTCTCCCGATATTTTAAATTTGATATTTTGTCTAAACGCCACAGTAAAAATGATAATTTAAAGTTTCTTACTGTATAACATACAGCACTCTGCCTTGGAGCTCGTTAGGCCTACTTTAGGGTTGACATAAATACATTAACAAGCGTTTGCAATGAAGTAGGTCTCACATTTATGAGCATTTGAGCCATTGGCATTGTAAATGACAATGTCTTTTATTTATGTTTTTTTTTAAACTCTCAAAAATGCGAAACCTATTGCATTACAAATGTATGCTATAAAAATAAATAAAAGCGTTAGGAGAGAGCGTGTCATGCCTGCTGTTGCCGGCAGGACAAAGCTATTTGAGAAAATATTGCTCGGATGCTGTAATTAAAGCCTACTGAGCAACAAAACATGTAACAGGGTGTCGTCATGGAAGCTTACAAAAGGAAACAAGACAGTAATAAGGAGGGACTATTACGCCTTTTGACCAATGAACGGCCACAGTTCACAGTGGACAGTGACCCAAGCCAATGAAAAATATGGGCGGAGAGTGGGCAGAGCTTCAAGTTCCTACCTCAATACAGCATGCCTCGCAGAGCAGCGCAATCTGCAGTGACAGACTGGGAGCCATGTTTTCACTTGTCCCACAGGGTGGCACAGCAAGTACGGCTGTCCCTGGGGTGACACTCTAACTTATAGGCCTTAAGTAACCCTGGTACCATATACTAGGGACTTACACATAAGTTAGACTATGCCAATTGGGGCCAAGCCAATTAAACACCATTTTAAGGGGCAGATCACATGCACGGAGTTCTGGTTAGCAGGGCTCGGAACATTTCAGAGCCATTACTCCAGTACCTAGAAGTCAACTTTGGGGCGACATGTGGGGGTGAACCTACAAGAAGCCTGTGTCCTTACAGTATGGTTCAGTCAGTTGCCTCTGATTCACTGGAGTTGAGCTTACTGTGCTTTTCTTTTGTAGAGTTAAGACTTCCATGGTATTGCTAGTCCAGGGTCCCACCTCCTTTAACATTTTCAGGGTGCTTTCTGTTGCTAGACTTTTCCACACAGTGCGATTATTTGATGATGACATGTCTTAGCTAATATTATGGGTATTTTGTGTTGCAATCAGTATTTCTGTACATTACTTGCTGTGTATCTTAAAATTAGTTAAATGAAGTTCCCTTACAAAAAACTTCACAATTTAATTTCATTTGTGGTTGACCTGAAGTTTGCCGGTGAATATGTGTTGCATGTAACAAATTTGATAGCGGATTTATTTGCATTATAAAAGTGCTGCATAAGTAACAAATAAATAGTTTCTTGTCTTTCCTTGTTGAAAAGTAGTTATCCACTAAACGTACTATATTTTTGGGCATTAGATGTGGTGTTTCTTCATATTTAAGTAGTTTTTATTTTCTTGAAGTTCTATTTAACCAGCCACGGAGGGCAGCTGAAACAGAACATGGAGGAAAATGACAAAGGATGGGTAAACTGGAAGGTGAGTAGTCAATGCTTAGATGCGTAAAAGCATACATTTTTGTACTACCTCCTGTTTTTGTTCTACTTCCTGGAACCTCTTCAGCCCAGAATACTAAACAATGTTTTATAAATTGATTTATATTGGACTAAGGTGAACTGAGCCTTGTCTCAACGTGTGGAAGAGTCTTGTAGATAGTCGTTAATTGGTCACCATGTTGGTCAACTTCCCCGAGTCAGAATGTGGCTAATAAAATGCAGAGTTGTCTCGCTCACTTTAGCCCTTTAGTCACAATCCTAACAATAAGAGGTGGCCTGGTCTTCAAGTTGCTGCTTTGTACATATCACTTTCGAGAAGTTTATCATTGGGGGAGGGGAGGTTGTGTGTGACTTGGGCGGCACGGTGAATGGTGGCTTAACTTTGCTGCTCCCGCTGCCGTGGTTTGCATTCTGGTAATATTGCGGTCTGCCGGTCACCCCATGTGATACTATCAGGAGATCCGTTTATAGAAAGGCTATGCTGGTGTAAATATCTTTTATAAATCATCAATAAAGAAAGAATTTTTAAACACAACATGCTTGAAGTGATCCTGGTATACACACTTAAAGGATCTTCTTAGAAACTGAAGGAGATTTAAAATTGGTGCTGAATTGAACTGGTTATTGTTTGAAAAAAGAAATTGCTGAGAGATATGGATATTTGGTGGATTTTATCCGCTAAGGGGACCCAGGAGGCTGTTTTCCCCTGATCTAAGCACCACTGTTAAAGATTAAACCCCATGTTTTGTTGGGTGCGGTACTGAGAGTCTATGATTCTGTAAATCGCTTGCCATTTCTAGAAAGATCGAGGGCACCCAGAGAGCTTGTCCACATCCGGAGTGAATGGTGCATACAAACAATTTCACCCCTAAATTGTCTTGAGCTCGAGAAAGCTGAGCGCAAAAAACAAAATGGCTGACGGACACAGACTGCGATCGTTCCATGGAATCCAAGTAAGCTGCGTACACTTGTGATTTTTCTCCCACTGTGGGCCACCCAGAGTCACACATATTGACCCATATTGGAGCCGAAATGTGTCTTTCCAAAGCCCAAGAGTTTCATTCCACTCTGCCTGACCCTAAGATTGCGGTATTTTGAAAAGTCACCGGAGCCACTAATTTTATGTCTCCTAAGCTGCCGCATAACTGCTATTAACAACATACTCCTAGACTAACCAATGATATTCTGTGATTCTCAGAGTCTGAGCTGCGCTTCAAACCATCCATCACTACGTGATAAATTGAATGTAACGCATGTGAGCCCTCAGAAAATCATGGACATCTTCAGAGACTTCTATAAATCTTTTAATGAGGACAGCTCTTATTTTTTGTTAGCACTTAACCTATACTCTAAGCTAATATATTGCATTTTTATTTATTGGTTATAAATAAATACTGCACGGTAAAAGAAGCCCCATCTGTGTCCCTGTATTACTCTAACCAACATCAGCTGTAATAACCTATGGTATAGCCTTATTGATTGACACTACTATTTAATCAATTGCTCATGCTGAGGGACCGAACTGGCCCTGAAAGAACCATTGTTCTCTGAAATATTAAGTATCACCCCAGGTTCAAATATTGGGGTTCCCTTAGATTCCTATTACATATTATTGAAAGAGCCACATCTACAAACTCTGATACCGTGGCAATAGCTCTAGATGCCGAAAAGGCATTCAGTAGTCTCCTGTATGTTCCTGCGTAAAACCCTCTTAAAGTTTAACCTGGGTGAAGCCTTTACTAAGATGGTCATGGCCTTTTACAGCAGGCCTCCCGCCAAAGTGACTACTGATGGCCTACTGTCCCCATCCTTTAACTTATAGCAAGGCACTGCCCCCTATCCCCTTCTCCATTCATTTGAGTCTTGAGCCCTTACTCCTTAGCATACAGATTAACACTTCCATCTCCAGTGTTACCTTCAATAAAATCACGGTGAAGGTGGCGGTTTACACGATTTTTTGATCACCACCGAGAATTCCAGTCAGTCAATTCATCCATTATTGTAGACGATAGATGAATATGACCTGGTTGCAGGCTATAAGCTCAATAGGGACAAATCTGAAGTTAAGGGTTTAACCACTTCCATGCGGGGCTGTTTCCCCCGCTGTGCTGGGGGACGGGGCGCGCACAGCACCCCCATGCTCATGACGAGGTCAGCTCGTCAAGCTACGGCGCTCCGGTGCTCATGACGAGCTGAGCTCGTCATGGCCACACCCGTTCCAATGGAACGCTCAGCACTGCAGGGGAATCAACCCAGCATGCGAGCGTTCCACGGAATGGGCGCAGTCATGACGAGCTCAGCTCGTCATGAGCACCGGAGCGCCGTAGCTCATGACGCGCTGAAGGGGTTAAACAATCCCTGCACTACTGGCCTCCTGAATTCTACAGAGCTGTCCTGGCAACCCCAATTCATAAAATATATTGGTCTAGAATTTGGCTCACACCTATAAGAAACCCTTCAAAATAAAGAAAAGTTGACATTAAAGAAAATGTTACATTTATTAAATGGATGGAACCCTAAAATTATTACTTGGTGGGACCGCATATAGATTATCAAGATGATGGCGACCCCAATAGTCAATTACCTTATAAGCATGTTGCCTTTAGTACGATCTGATGATTTCAACCATAAACTTGACAAGTTATCAAAATTTACATGCAGAACAAAAGCCCCAGAATTTCTATTAAAAAAAAATTGCCTCCCTACGAATCTAGGAGGAGTTAACCTGGCCGATTTCAGGAATTACCAAACCGCTTTGTTAGCTAGACAAGGCTTTTTATGGTTCTCCCAATGTCGGAATTATACTCCCGCTTGGCTAACAGTTATAAAAGAAATTCTTTGAGATTTGCACACTATAACTCTTATATCTATCAAAACCAAATCCCCCCTACCAGCCAAATATATATTTAACAATACAAAAATGGCTCTTTTGAGGACTGGTAGACTATTGAAGACCCCACTTGCCGGTTCTAACCTGGGCTTACTCTGGTATAACCCTAAAATCAAAATTTAGGGCGTGTCCATATTGTGGCGCTCATTGGCATCCAAGGGCATCCATTATTTTCAAACAGTTAGGCACACAGCAACCCCCTCTTTCCTTCTGAGAACTACACCAATATAATCTATTACATATAGATTTGTATGACTTCCTTAAGCTCAAAGCCAGTCTATCTAAAACTAAATACCCCAATGTTGACCCCTCTCTTCTCACAATCGTCTCCTCATTTAATAAAACTGGTCACCAATCTTCCAAATGTTACCTCCTCTTAAAACCTAAAACTACTTGTCTGACCTCAAAAATACTGAAGAAATGGGATACACTTGGGTCTATCTCTCCAGACGATTGGGGCTTATTTTGATAGAAGTCTGTCACAAAATCACAAAATCACTCCCTCTTTATCCCAAATGAAATACTGCTCCCTACATAGAACATTCTTGACTCCCTCTCGCCTTCATGAGATGCATCTTAGAGCGGACTAAACGTGTTGGAACTCTAATAAAGCCTCTGGTTCGCTCCCTCATTTAATTTTTTACTGCAGAACTGTTTCACATTTCTGGGACTGCATATTTAATGCTATCCGTTCTGTATTTGGGATCCAACTGAAACAGGACTTTCTTTGACTCATCCTTGGCTTCCTTGACCCACAGCTCAAGACACCTTGGTAGGCATATTACCATTTGCGGCCTGTAAGTCTGTCCTCGCTAACTGGAAAACCACTGCTGCCACCTCTTTCAAGTCCTGGTTGAACTGGGTCTCTGACTTAAGTCATGCCAGTATTTATTTTATTTATTTAGAGAGTTTTATATAGCGCGAACTTGACCCGTGGGTATCAGAGCGCTTCACATAAAGTTATACATTCTGTAGAGCTGTACTTCACATATAAAGCAATTACAACTAATAGAATGAGTGAGGTAGATAAGTCTAGTGTGTCTTATACTCGAATAACATAAACATTCTCAATAATATATTGATTGAGGTATATAAGTGTCGTATAACCTGAGATTACCATATAAATACTGTAAATACGTGTCGAGCTAACTAGTAAACATTTCTCGTTAGGGTGGGGTAGTATCGATATAAGTCAATAGAAACTCCTGGCGTATGACCAAGGATTTGTATCGGAAAGTCAGTGTTCCTGTACAACGTGCTCATCATCGCTCTTTTTTAGTGAGATCTTCTTCCCGGCTCAGGGGACAGAGTCTCCTCCAGATTCTTGGTGACGACTAGATCACCTCTTTTTATGTCAGGAACTTGCTCATTAGGAAGATCTTAGTTTCCCTTTTGAACCTTGTCGTGTCTGTAATTTTTCTGATACTTGGAAGAAGCGAGTTCCATAATCTGGGGGCTGCCCCTGTGAACGCTCTGTCATAAGTTTTCTTTTTCCTGAAGATAGGTGGTTTCAGCATCAGCAGATTCGCGCTTCTTACTGGTCTGTCTCCACCAGACAGCTCAATCTTCTGGGCCAGGTATTTGGGTGTTTTGTAGTGAAGAGCTTTGTGGGTGACACATGCCATTTTGAAATGGATTCTGGCTTCGTATGGTAGCCAGTTTAATGCTTTTAGATGCGGGGAGATGTGGTCGAATTTCCTCGATCCGGTAAGGAGTCTTGCTGCCGCATTGAGGCATGCTTTCAGCGGGGCTATGGAGATTTTTGGCAGGCCTGCTAGGGATGTACAGCCATATTCAATCCTTGAGATTACTAACGATTGTATTGCTAGTTTGAGGTCTGCCGATGTGATGAATGGTTTCACTTTTCTTAGGTAATTCAAGTGAAAGCGAGCGTTCTTTGCCATTGAGTTGATGTGAGCTTTCATGTCTAGGTTCTTGTCTAATGTGATTCCTAATGATTTCGCTGAATCCACTAACGTAGGGGTACAGTTTAGAGCTGTGATCAGATTGCTCCATTCTTTTGCCTCTAGATACTTCTTTGCGGATGCGATTAAAAGGAATTCAGTTTTTTGTGCATTGAGCTTCAGGTGGTTACTTGTCAGCCAGCTTAATGTCATTTTCAAGGCTCCATTCATTAACTTGATGTCTTCCAGGGATTCTATCCTGAAGTATATTTGTGTGTCGTCCGCGTACATGTGATAGGATATGTTAGCGTTTCAGAGGATTTCTGTCAGGGGTTCGACGTACAAATTAAAGAGTGAGGGAGAAAGTGTCGATCCTTGGGGGACTCCGATTGAATTCGGGCATGATGTGGATAGCATCTGGTTGACCCAGAATCTTTGTGATCTGTTATGCAGGAATGATTCAAACCATTTCAACACCGTTCCTGTCATTCCCATCCTATTGTGAAGTCTTTCCAGCAGTTTTTCATGATTTACAGTGTCGAACGCCGCTGACAGGTCAAGGAGGACTAGTAGACACGTCTTATTGCAGTCAAGGGCCTGTACTGCGTCGTCAACAATGTGCAGGATCGCTGTTTCCGTGCTGTGTCCTGTTCTGAATCCTGATTGACAGTCGTCCAGCAACCTAAACTTTGAGATGTGTTGGCTCAGTTGGTTCTGTGCGCATTTCTCAATTAGTTTGGCCAATAATGGAATATTGGTAACAGGGCGGAAGTTGTTAGGATCTGCTGGGTCCATTGTAGGTTTCTTGATGATCGGGACAACTTGGCCCGTTTTCAAGCAGTCTGGAAGGATCCCTTGCGATAGGGAGGCGTTTATTATTTTAGTCCAAATTGGGATGATGACGTGGTTTATTTTTTGTAGACATTTGGCGGGGAGAGGGTCATTGTAGTGGTTATTCGGTTTGATATCCGCAAGTGTTTTGGCGATGACGGTCTGATCGTAGGTCTCGAAGGTGTCCCAATGTGCTTTATTTTTCGCTTCATTGTGTTTGAGTGTGGTTGTGGCAATGGTCCGATCTTGTGGTTGTCTGTGCAATTGGTCTGCTGCCGCCTTGAGCTCTATTTCCAGCTTGGTGGCCTTCTCGGTGAAGAACTTTGAGAATTCTTCACAGCTTATCTGGGTTATGGTGGTTTCTTGAGCCGATTTTGCTAATTTGTTGGATTGCTGCCTAAGAATTTCGAATAGTTTCCGTGGCCTATTTTTGGCGTTGTCCAGTTCCGAACTAATATATTCTTTTTTGGACCTAAGGATCTTTTTGTTGTATTCGTTTCTGATTTTTCTGAGTGATTTCAGTTCATGCGTTGATGGGTGGTCTCTCCATTTTCTTTCGGCCATTCTTAGTTTCCTTCTATCATCGTTCAGTGATTCGTTGAACCATGGGTTCTTGTCTTTTTCCGAGACTCTTTTCAGTTTTAGTGGCATTCAGTAGCATTACTCTCCAAAACTACCCCTGGAGATCACAGTCTAGAACTGTTTGGAAGAAACTAGATCACTATTTTGCCAATACCAAGCCACCATGAGTTCCTTAGCACACCATGAAATGGTATCATAGTTATTACTTACCACAACATTTGTGCTTGCCTGTCGCCAGACTGCTGCCTGTTTTTTAAATGTGTATGTTCCTACTTTTAGCTACAGGATTGTCATGCCTACTACTGTCACCTCTTGACTCACTTTTTTACTCTTGCTTTACTTCACACACAGGATTTGTTTTCCCTTATGATTTGTTTTTCCTTAATGTACCTTACATTGTGTTAAACATTTTTGTACAATAGAATAATTCACTTTACCGGTCTTTTTCAACATGGGTTCTGCATTGCTGTATCGTGGCAACATTTTATGTTTGCCTTCTTGCATAAAATCCAATAAAGTAATTTGTAATAAAAAAAGTTTATCATGAAACCATCAACCATTTTGATGAATTGTCCCCCATAAGACCATCCTACTTGCACCTCCTATCACAGCAGTATGGTTAGAGTGAGTAATTTCAGTGAATGGCCTTTAATCTGCCCATGTGTTATAAAGGAGATATGCTGGACGGAGTAGACTTATCAGACCAAAATCTCTTTTATTTGAAACACATGACTAGATTGATCATTTTACTATCAAATTTAGTTTTTCCCATGTCAGCTTGTTACATGGTAGGAGGGCAGTCTTGGTAAAGGAATGCAAAGTTCTCCACAAATGGTTTCTCCCAGTTATCGCACAGTACTAGAAGAGCTCAGTGATAGCCAAGCTCTAAAACTGAAGAAAATATTTTTTTTCCAACAAACTTAACAATATAAGTTACTCTATGCACAGCAGGGCCCTGGATAATGTTGATAGTGTAAAGAGGAAACAAAACATAGAATTACTTGTGGCCAGACAGTTGTTCCAATACAAACCGTATGTGTAAATGGCATCAAAAAATGAAAATCATTAAACAGCACTATTTTTGATGTAGAAACATGCATGAGTATTCAGTGACACATGTATGAAAGTTGTATCCTTTACTACATGCTATCTAAATTCTCACAGGGGCATGAGTTACCTCCGTGTTTAAAAAGGCATTTCCGTTCCCTGGCTCTAATAGCAACTATAAACCCATTCCTAATATTACACTTCTACTTAAGGCCCCTGAAAAAACTCACACTCTTCAGTTGCTGGTAATCACTGAATCTCAATGAAATTTAAGGGATTAGGCATCAGGTATTAGGCATTTTGAGGATACTGAGGGTACCTTTTTGAATGTCCCATATGCAATTAAGGAATAAAAACAATGACTTGAATGTAGCCCGAGTGATTGATTGCCAGTAGCTGAGGGTTGTGCAAAACATTTGGGATGATAGCTGATTCTAGAATCGCAATGGAACTGTTCCCATTGTTGCATTCACTGAAACAGTTCCATTCTTACCTTATTCCTAATTATTAGCAGTACATTGATCCAAATTATTAACAATTCGTTGATCATTTGTACCCTTCTAGAACTACAGAATGTTCGTTTCAAATAGAAACCTGTTCTTCACCAACACTGAAAGTGGGGCATACATTTGTACCCTTCTAGAGCTCCACAATGTTCGTTTCAAATAGAAACCTGTTCTTCACCAACACTGAAAGTGAAGCACACAATGACAAAAACGCATAATTGTCCTCAGTTACCATAAGGTAATAATGAGAAATATAATTGGCTCTTGTTTTCTCACAGTTAATGTCACTAGAGGCAGCATTGTTTAGGGTCCCTGAGAATTAGTTAACATTTGCTTTTTCACGAGTAGGTAGCGTGGCTCCAGCTTAAACCTACTCCCCTCCCACGTCCCCTCTTCAACATTGTTGGTATTTAGATCTTTATGAAGAGTCTCAATAATATTGTGAATTTGAGAGTCACATTAGATTTCATTAATTTCTGCATGCTAGGAAATATTTGTTTAAAAAAAATAAACACAGTATTAGTTATAAATAATTGCAAATAGCATTTGTTCTATTCTATGTTTAGCTAATAATTCTGCCTAATATGGCACCTTATGCAAGGTGACCTTAATGGGTGAAGTAGGTGGAGAAGTAGCAGACCTCTTTGTGTGGGCCTAATTAAGACACAACTCCTCTTGTTATTACTTAGAATGAACATTTTGGAAGAGGCCATAATGTGCAACTTAATAGGTTAAGGTGAGCCATTTCCTCAATAATGCCATTAAGACATTAGACCAAGAGTGATATGTTTCACATTATCTCTCCCTAGTAAGTATGATTTAATCATAACGCATATAAATGCCATCCAAAAGTGTGTCATCATACACTGGTGTCCTAACAAAACTTTGGAGCTCTCATATAACATAACATCTGGATTTCCCAAGTGAGCAATCACCTTTAGGCTGCTCATGACTCCTAAACTGATGAATTACAAAAGCTACCAAATAAGTTCGAACTAATTTCGGGAAATAAATGTTTTGCAATCACATGCAGAATCTCAGGGTTATAACGTGTTTTATGGAAATTTGGAGGCTATGTCCCATACATTTTTTGCACTGAGAAGCATGATCATTTTCCAAAAGCATGAAAAGAGTTATCACCAGGCCTCGAAAAATCATAAACATTTTACTAGACCTGCAGGTATAGTGACTTAAATAATCCACTCAACCTATTTGTAATGCTCTTGACCCATAAACTGGTTTCAGATGATGTGAACAGGGGCATTTATTTTAATTATTTGAGACACCATTTTCTTCATTATCACATATGAGAGAGCACCTTCAAATTTGCGAATTCAGCATGTCTGGTGTACAAAAAACTCTTGTTTGATTTAATATACTAAACTTTCTTTCCATATAAATCTAGCCACATATAGGATACGCATGACCCCTGACTTGATTCTCAGTTCATTAACATTTCCGGGGCAGGAATGTTTCTCAAATCATGTTTAGAATCTATCACTTTTAATAAATACATAACTAAAGCATAAAGCGGTAGCACACTGTTATTTGTAACCAGCAGATTTTACATTGAAATGGCCACAAACGTTCCCACTGACATGCAGCTTTACTGATGAAACTATATAGTGTACAAACAATAATGTTTAGAAATGGAGTTTCTGCAAATGTGTCACTTGCACATCATCAAGTAAAGTGTTCTGGTTTGTTTTGCTCCTATTTAACTCTTTGATTTCATCACACTTCTTAATTACAAAAAGATTTGCTTTTGTAATTCCTTATCTATTTTGAAATATTTGTAATATTTACAGGCTATTTATTTAAATGTTATGTGTTAAAATAACTGACATCTTCAGACAGCTCACTTGACAAAAACCTCTAACTAGTAAGGGAGAAAAACGAGCATTTGTAATTTAATAGGTCTTACATATGCAAGAGTTTGAGCTATTGTCAATGCAATAGCTTAAACTCTTGCAAATGCGAGACCTAATGCATTGCAAATGTTTTTTGGTTTACTAGCGCTCATGCGGCGCTTCCACATTTATGAAGGCCACGCCCCTTTCTTTAGACAAACCGCGTCTAAAGAAAGGGGCGTTGCCGACATTAAAGTGAAAACACAGCATGTAGCGCTTTGACAAAGGAAAGCATCTGTTTGTCAAGTTGACAAACAGATGGTTTTTATGTAAAAGCGCCATGCCGCGCTTTCACTTCAATAGCGCCTGCGCACTCTTCTTTAGACACAGCTTCTCTAAAGAAAGGGGCACGGCCTCCATGAATGTGAAAGCTCAGCATAGGCGCTAGTAAAAAAACAAAAGAAAATATAAATAAGGAAGTGAGCGCGGCCGCAATACGTAAAGCGGACTGTGCAGTTAAAATAAAGAAAAGAAGCGCGGCCACTATAGTTAAAGCGGACCGCCATTAGTAAATAAAATAAAAGCAGGTGGTGTGCTGTGACCTAGTGGCTGGAATAGGGACAAATCATTAAACAAAATAGTGCTCAAAGCCAAGATAAAGCAGACTGTGTAACAAGACAAGTAAAAGGTTCAGTCGTTATGGGAGGTAAGAAATGCAGACAAGGCGGTACCAAGGAGGGACTAACAAGCCTAATAACTACTCAGAAGCCAGCGTTTACGAAGGACAATGACACAAGCCAATTAAAAATACGGGCGGAGAGTGGGCGGGTCTTCAAAGCTATACTCCAATACATCATGCCTTGCAGCAGCTCATGCGCTGCCAAGGCTCGACCTAATAAACCTCATTTTCGAAGCAGCAATTAGTTAAAAGACAAACTGAAATTTCACCTCTCTCCTTGAACAGACAGAAAATGTGTCAAGATTAAAACAAGATTTAATGGCATCTTTATTGCTCATTCACATTCTGAAACAGAACACCTGTTCCTTTCCAGCCTGAGTTTACTCGCCAGATGGGACTAGTAGGTGCTAAAAGTAGCTCGAGCTGATAACAATTTTACTTGTAATGTTTTCGAAGCCTGATTACTATGATTTAGAATATGTTGGTGTAGGCCATGTCCTTCTGAAAATGAAGGCAGTTTTCAACGACTGTTATCGACTGTTGGTGTTTTCACTTTCAAAGGTGGTCTGTTGGTCCTGGAGTGTATTATTTTGTGAAGGTTTTTTGTTGTTGGTATTTTTGTTTGTGTTTTGAGACTCCATCAGAGCTGTTAGTCACGAGGCATTGTGAGTTTTGGTCTATTAGAGGCTGCTAAAAATTTCCTACAGAACTGAATCTGGGGTTTCAAGATTATGAGGACCCATCCTCAGTATCTGAATTGTAGATTTGTTCCTCAAGTCTCAGGAGTCTTGATTCCATCAGAGTTCACTTCCTCAGAAATTCCCATATCTCCCATGGTCGGTTGACATATCTGTTCTGTCTCTGCTGATGAATTTTAGGACAAAGTCTAATTTGCCCAGTGTACGCAACACTGCATATCCCGGTTGTTTAAAATGTTGGTTTTAAAGAAAGAGCATCAGACACAATCCTTTGACTTCTGGTCATGCAATAACATAAACTACATACCAGGTGTTCGCAATTGGCATCAGTCATATTTTTGATGGCTGTTAGGACGAAATGTAAAAAGGAGTCTTTTTCCATAATGTAACGTTTGAAAATTATGTAAAGGGATCTAGGGAAACTCTCCCTGAAATATTAATTCTGTGACCTGGACACCCTGTGGTCAAAGTGGAGACACAAAGCATGGACAGACATTGCTTCCAGAACTGCAAGAGCCTGTAGTGATAAAAGAATGTGAAGACACTGCTGCATAGTCAATACTTCATACAGTATCGATTATATTATGTGTTAGAACAATTGCCAGCTCTCATAATTTGTGCTATGTACGTGAAAACCAGCGCCAGGTAGGAATACTGCCATAAACTCTCAAATATCAATCTGAATCCGATTACTACAACTTTAACATCTAGACTAGAATACTTTTCATTTTGACCTCTGAACTGGGAGATGCCATTAAGAAGTAACTAACTTTTCTTCACTTTAGGATAATTACCAGAAGATGGCTAATGAAATGATAGATTTGTGAGGGTGCTTGAAAATACAATACTTGGACGGATGCTGTATTGCTAATAGCTGAAAGGTAAAGGGCTTACAAGAGAATTGTAAAGGACTATTTTATGTGTTATGCGTGAGAAGCCCCTCAAACTGATTTATTCAGTATAGCTTTTCAAATTGCCTTCCCATTCTTGGAATGAAGATTTATAAAGTGCTACTAATATATCCTGGAGCGTCCCATTCTTGATGATTTGTTCAACTGTACATATGATTTACTCAGATTATAGTTCTTATGGGTCATTTGCTAGTCCTGAGGATGGTCTTGTGGACTATGAACAATAGAGACCAAAACGTTAATGCCAAGTACAACTCCTTGCTACATGGCGAGTAGCTCTCTTCAGATGTGTCCATGTGTTTTCAGTTAATGGTTGAGGGTTTCTCTGCCTTCAGAAGAAAAATAACTCAATTAGCTCATGTTGTTAGGGATTAGGCAATCTAAGAAAGGGCGGGGGAAAAGTGGATTTTCTTTTCTTTTCTATGATCATTAGGCCTCTCCAGGACTGGCATTTATTGAACAGTAATACCAATTTTAAAAAGTGCAAACAATGTTATTAATATATGGCGCTCTAAGAAATTGGAGTATTAGTTGAGTGGACTGAAAACCCACCGGAAATAATAATCACAATCCTTGTCAGGGTAAGCTACAAAAGTCACTACCTAAACCTATGGTAAATCTTTGGTAGGTGGACACCAAATGGTCAGGCTTAACTTGACACCAAAAAGACAAAAATCCAATAAGTAGAACAGGAGAGATTAATTTTTAAAGTTTGAAATAAAAATTGTAGAAAAGCACAAAATGCCAACCACATGCAACTGGCCGTATCATAGGTTAAGGCTGAAGACGATGGAACATAGGGTCCAGGTTTCTCCCCTTGGAAAGTTGCCTACTGATTTAGAAAATGTTATGGAGGAAAAGTGGTCGTCAGCAAGTCGTCGACAGGGCAAGTTGCAAGCTGAATCCGAAGCAGGGATCAACAGTGGAGGGTTGCTAAAGAGCAGGAGTCCACTGCGGCCGTTGAGGAAGGCGGGAAATTTCAGAGTGGGCAAAGTCCATGCCTGATAAGGCCTCTATGCTAATCGGATGCTGCTTGACTTTCTTCCTAATTAAGCCCTCTACTTTCAGACATTTGTGAAAGTCAGATCTCATTTAACTGAGCAGCCCAGCAAACTGAGGCCTACCTGCGATTTGACATTGATGACTGCAGCTTTGATGGTTATACCAG
This sequence comes from Lissotriton helveticus, assembly GCF_964261635.1. Lineage (NCBI taxonomy): Eukaryota > Metazoa > Chordata > Amphibia > Caudata > Salamandridae > Lissotriton > Lissotriton helveticus. The sequence goes on from NC_136059.1 coordinate 1,208,495,926, forward strand.
CCTCTTTCGATTCTCTAGGTAGAAAGTTGGCAACATGTTTCCAAGTCCCACTTCTTGCACTATGGGAACAGGAAGAGTACACTCTAACACCAGCCAAGAGTCCATGATTTGGGGGGTACCACTTGGAGGTTAGAACTTACTCTAACACGGGCCAGCAGCAGGGTCCAGGGCAGGTCCAGTTGGTACTAGTTGGCTGGACAGTTGCAGGGAATGTGCCTGTTGAAGCCTGTTGTGTCTCTGTAACTCAAACCGGTCAGTCAGCTGACCCTTGGAGTTACTTCTGGGTTACTGTGGCTTAAGGCAAGCAGGTCCAGTCTTCCTTCAGGTTCTTCAAACAGTAGGGCAGTTCTTCCAATTCTTTACAGGTCCACCGGTGTCCTAAGGCAAGTATTAGGAATGCCACGTTTATGCCCAGTGCCAGTTTGTTGGTTTGTGAAACTGCTGGCCACTCCCTAGCCAATAGTTTAAAAATTTCTTGGGGTGACGCTGCCCACTTTTGCAGCACTTCTGTGTGTTTTTAAACTGTCCCACAGTACCCCTCTTTGTCCAACATGGCAGAAACTTTCTTCCCCTGCCCAGAGGACCCGGCGCCCTCCCAGAGGTGTGGCTGTGATAATGGACAAACTCTCCCTTGTGGCCACTCCAAACCAGTTCTGGGATAGCTCCCACTTGGTTTGAGACCACGTAGTCGAGGAAGACAAAAAAGAGGCAGGCCTAGGTGTGAGCTATTTTGGCCAGGAACAGGGTAGACATCCTTTGAAGCTCAACAAGGGGCTGGTCACAGCCCCAGGCCATATTGCTCAGTGAATAAAAACATGTCTCCACACTTCACTGTACACTGTCTGGGAGCAGTCACATCTCACCAAAGGGGGAGCAATCAGCAGCCCTGTAACACTGTAAAAACGGCCCTTTGACTAGGGGTGGGTGGATTTCACTGATTTTCACTTGGCATAATTCCACAGAGTTGCATACAAATTCAGTTAGATTCTGCAGAGTTCTGCAAATGGGCTGAAAAATGTGCGGCGCTGCTCGCTCTGCATTTAGCACTGGCAGCGCATTCAGTGCTGAAAAATCAGCTGTGCACAAGAGCATTGGCCATTCAAGTTGATATTGCCGCCTCTCGAGTAGAATCGGTACTCAAGAAGCAGTCGTCTGACCACGACCTCTCGCAACTGCCTGCTTAAGAAAATCTTGTCAGAAGTCCTCCTAATGAACTGAAATCATGCTAGGGGATCGCAAATCTCAGTTGCATTTCTAGAGCCTTGCAGGAGAAAAAATTCTGCCACACAGCGATTGGCAGAATTTGGCCATAAGTCCCCCTTGCAAGAGTAACGCAACGTTGTAAAATTTCACCAATTCCACAAGCAGAATTACATTTTTTGTCCAACCTGCTTTTTGCTCGAGGCAGGAGAATGAAAAAATCCTAAAAGTGTAATTTCCAAAATAGTAATATAAAATCCGATTCGATCATTAAGTTGGATTTTAAATTACTGTTAAACTGAGTTGCTAATTCGTTTTCCTTGCTGCTTCGAATTTGAAATTAAACACTATAAATTGTTGTAGCATACCCGACTGTTTTTCTATCGGAGTCAGCCTTGCCACAGTAAAAAATCGACTTTAGAAGTTTCTCGATGCTAGGACATGTGAACCATTAAATGTATAAGCACTACTTTTTCAATACCATGTGCCCTGCCCTATGGACATTTAGAGGCTATGTTACCGGTGGCTTATAAGTATTAAAAAGGAAGGGTTAGTGCTTGCAAAAGGTTTGTTTTGCCAGGTAAACATTTGAAGTTTAAAACTCACACACAGGCTGCAGTGGCAGGCCCGGACATGTTTTACAGTAGTGGCTGGCACAGTGAGTGCTTCAGCCCACTAGTAGCATTTAATCTACAGGCCCTGGTTCATGGGGTACCATTTTCTAGGGATTTACAAGTACATCTAATGTGCCATATAGAGGTATGCCAATTCTAACATGCTTAGAGAAAGCTCAAGACTTTTTCCTCTGGGTGGCAGGAGTAAAGTGCACGGAGTCCTATGGCCAGGAAAAACGGATTCCCTCAAAAAAGGTAATAGAGCAAATCTCCTCACTTTTGCAAATTAAACGCATAACTGTAAAGTGCTATTTTCGGTGTTGAATAACATGCACACATTTAATACAATACTTTTAGACATTGTAAGCAAATACACAAATTAATCTACTGCAACAAATTAAATTACCATAAATGCTGATGCCATTTTGAATGTTAACTTCCACATGTTAGGGCTAAGAGGCCTGTTTTCACATTTAAACTGTTGTTTTACACAAGATGCTTTTCTCTTTCTTCTGAGTGCAGATGCTGCCATTTTCGAGAAGTCTTCTGTTAGCTAGTTAGTATTTGTTATGTATTAGACACATTTTAGTGAAGTTTACACAGGGAGGAGAGGAGATGGCAGGAAGTACCACTCGTGGGAAGAACTGTCTGAATCACAAGATATTTTACATGTAAAATATTTTGAAATCTGTGATCTAGCGGAACCAAAAGGCAACAGGTGCAGGTATTTATTAATAAGAATGTAGCACAATTGTAAGGTGCTTTTTGCTATAAGTCCGTTGCCTGAAGCTTCTATTCGATTATTGATAACACAAGATCTGTTTAATGTAACAAACCACGGACATGGTTTTGTATGACCCACTATTAAGTAAATGATAGCTCCTTACCTGTTCTCTTTGTCAACTAGCAAAGGTCCATACGACCAATGGCGGGTGTTATTTATGATTATACCGGACGTTTAAGAAATCCTGCTCCTGTAAGGCAAAGAAATCTGAGGAGAAAACAGCGCAAAAGATGGTAATTTCTAACAGGAGACCAATAATTAGCACTTCTCTCTTTGAAAGGCTTAGTAAGGAATGCAGTTATATCAGTGCACTAGAATTGCTCAGTTTTAAAGGCAGATCTGAGCAGTGAGGGGGCGTCTTGAGAATGTACACACCCCACACTTTTTTTCTCCTTTCCAACCAGCAGTTAAATAGCATGAAAGATATTGCAATTACCAGACATTAACTTTACATAACACTTATTGGTACAATCTACACCATACAAATATCATTTATCACTTCACAATTCCCGCTTTGGCAGATGATAACCTGGTACACAAGAGATACCCCACTCACACCGGGTTTGCTACTTCGCACTTCTCGTTTCGTCTCTTACACGTTAAGTACGTCTAACAAGTTAGTGTAAGATCTTGTGTTATTGTAAGTCAGTCTGTGGGTTCGGGCTCTGGGGTCACTTGTAAGTATTGGACTAGTGGTTCCCAGAAGTCCCTGGGTCGCGAGGCTTGCGGAATGTCCTCTGCGTAGGTCTCCAACGTTGCCTTACAGTAGGTCATGTCCGCAATCCAATACTTAAACCTTGAGCTCTCTTGCTTCCCCATCTCAACGCTAATCGCCTCTTTGCAAGCATTAGTGCAACTGCCAAGAATTTCCTGCATCTAGCATGTTTGTTTCCTGACACCCAGAATGCACACTAAGGGGGTGTTGGGAATCTGTTCCGATAACATGTCAGTCAGTGAATTAGTGACTTTGCTCCAATATGGCTGCAGTTGTGGACAAGTCCACAATATATGCAGGAAGTTAGCGCTCCGTGCATTACACCTCTGGCAGGCATCCGTCTCTCTTAGGCCTAGTCTATGTAGTTTAACCGGCGTGTAATGTAGTGGATGAAGGAATTTAAAATGAATAATGCGCAGGTTGCAATTTGATGTGAGGAGCGTGAGTTGTGTGCAACTGTAGTGCCAGTCTTGTTAGTCTGTCGTCTCGGTGTATCCAGATACCTAAGTATTTAACTGGGTCTGTGCGCCACTTTAAAGGGTATTCCAGATCGGGTTCAAATGTGTCCGCAGTGAGATGTACCACGACTAACTTATCCCAGTTTATTCTGAGGCCCGCATATTTCTCATATCTGACACATTCACTAATGAGAGGATTTAGGTTCCTGTCTGGGTGCGTGGTGTAAAGGACCATATCGTCAGCATACAGTGCGATTCCAATGGGACTGACATCGAATTGTAAGGCCGATTCAGAGTGTTTCTGCCAAATTTTGCAGCCCAGTGGTTTCAGGATTAAAGCAAAGAGCATTGGTGACAGCGGGCAGTCCTGTCTGGTGCTTTGTGTAATCTCTATAGGGTTGGATGTGTATCCGTTTATTCTAATCCGTGCCCTTGGCACAGTATATAGGAGTGATATCCATTTTAGGAACGGTTCCGGAAACCCCATTTTGCGAAGGGTAACAAACATGAAGGGCCATTCCACCGAGTCAAATGCCTTGGCGGCATCTAATAGAGCCGCGGCTGCTGGCACATCCGGATCTATTTGGTGTTATAGCGCAAAGATGGTACGGATATTGTGGGTGGTGGACCCTTTTGGCAGGAAGCCAGCCTGGTCTGGCAGTACTAGATTACATAGAAGCGGTTGCATTCTGTTTGCTATTATTTTTGCTAAAATCTTAGCATCTATGTTTATCAGGGATAGCGGCCTATATGACTCACACTCAGTAGGGTCCTTACCTGGTTTCGGGGGTGCTATCAGAAGCGCCTCACTTAGTGAGGTCGGGAGAGCGCCTTCTTCATAGGCTTCTTCAAGCATTTCAGCCAACTGTGGGATTAGTAGATCTTGGAATTCTTTATAAAATTCTCCTGGGAGTCCATCTAGCCCCATTGCTTTATTATTTGGGAGGGAGTTAATGGCTTCTATAATTAAATCTTTAGTAATGTGGTGACAACTGTACTCCCGGTGCGTGTCTTATAGCCATGCCAGTGCTATGTCATCTAGATAACCGTGTATATCAGATGTGGAAGACTGTGCCTGTGCAGTGTATAACTGAGTGTTGTGTTTGGCAAAATATTCTAAAATAGCTGGCGTGTCGTATACTGTTTGGCACTGCTCGTTTTGGATCTGCGTAATATATGCCGTGGGGTGAGTGGGCTTGAGTTTGTATGACAACGCCCTACCAGGTCTCCCTCCCTCACCATAGTTCCCAGCAGTGTATTTGCGCGCAATATATTTTACCTCGTCATCTGCAAACTCATTGTATTTATCAATCTGTGTTCTAATATCTGCCAATATTGTGTTGTCATGAGTGTCTTCAAATTCTCGTTCTAATCTAGCAATGTCAGTTTCTATTCTTTCCAGTTGTCCCTGTATATCCTTTAGTATGCCTGCATGTTTACCAATGCAGTGTCCCCTAATGGTGACTTTGAAAGCCTCCCAGAGTGTCCTTGTACTCTGTACCAATCTGGAGTTGTGTTAAAAAAGTTTATTATTGCCTGGCGTAATTCCTCCCGGAATACTTGATCCTGCAGTGCCGTCTGTCTCAGTCTCCACATGAATTGCCGTGGGGTATGCGTCGGGATTTCTAATTTGATTCGTACCAGCGCATGGTCTGAAAGTGTGGCAGGGTATGCTCAGACGTGAGTCCCTTGCTCACTTTGCCACTGGATTCAAGCAAGCCGGGCTGAAGACGGCTGTAATGCCATAAACCGGTCCTCTGAAGCTTGTTTCCGGTGCAGGGAAGGCATGGCTTGGCAGTTCCGCCTGGACTGTTCCCATGAGGCACAGGGTCAGACTGATTTGCATACGGCCATGTCTGAACTGGGGTGGCAGAGTGGGCTAAAGAACGGTGATGGATTAAACCCAGATATTTTGACTGGGTGTGAGTGTTTGATTGGTTCAGATGCTCCGTCCATCACCACCCCCTTTTGTACCGCTTTGGCCGCCATAAGTGTGGCAGGGTACGCTCAGACGTGAGTCCCTTGCTCACTTTGCCACTGGATTCAAGTAAGTCAGGCTGAAGACGGCTGTAATGCCAGAAACCGGTCCTCGGAAGCTTGTTTCCGGTCCAGGGAAGGCATGGCTTGGCAGTTCAGGCTCGACTGTTCCCATGAGGCACAGGGTCAGACTGATTTGCATACGGCCATCTCTGAACTGGGGTGGCAGAGTGGGCTACAGAACGGTTATGGATTAAACCCAGATCTTTTGACTGGGTGTGAGTGTTTGATTGGTTCAGATGCTCCGTCTATCACCACCCCCTTTTGTACCGCTTTTGGCCGCCATAAGTGTGGCAGGTTATGCTCAGGCGTCAGTCCCTTGCTCACTTGGCCACTGGATTCAGGCAAGCCGGGCTGAAGACGGCTGTAATGCCAGAAACCGGTCCTCGGAAGCTTGTTTCCGGTCCAGGGAAGGCATGGCTTGGCAGTTCGGGCTGGACTGTTCCCATGAGGCACAGGGTAAGACTGATTTGCATACGGCCATGTCTGAACTGGGGTGGCAGAGTGGGCTACAAAACGGTGATGGATTAAACCCAGATCCTTCGACTGGGTGTGAGTGTTTGATTGGTTCAGATGCTCCGTCCATCACCAACCCCTTTTTTTTACCGCTTTGGCCACCATAAGTGTGGCAGGGTATGCTCAGACGTGAGTCCCTTGCTCACTTTGCCACTGGATTCAAGCAAGCCGGGCTGAAGACGGCTGTAATGCCAGAAACCGGTCCTCGGAAGCTTGTTTCCGGTCCAGGGGAGGCATGGCTTGGCAGTTCGGGCTGGACTGTTCCCATGAGGCACAGGGTCAGACTGATTTGCATACGGCCATGTCTGAACTGGGGTGGCAGAGTTGGCTAAAGAACGGTGATGGATTAAACCCAGATCTTTTGACTGGGTGTGAGTGTTTGATTGGTTCAGATGCTCCGTCCATCACCACCCCCTTTTGTACCGCTTTGGCCGCCATAAGTGTGGCAGGGTATGCTCAGACGTGAGTCCCTTGCTCACTTTGCCACTGGATTCAAGCAAGCCGGGCTGAAGACGGCTGTAATGCCAGAAACCGGTCCTTGGAAGCTTGTTTCCAGTTCAGGGAAGGCATGGCTTGGCAGTTCAGGCTGGACTGTTCCCATGAGGCACAGGGTCAGACTGATTTGCATACGGCCATGTCTGAACTGGGGTGGCAGAGTGGGCTAAAGAACGGTGATGGATTAAACCCAGATCTTTTGACTGGGTGTGAGTGTTTGATTGGTTCAGATGCTCCGTTCATCACCACCCCTTTTGTACGGAAATAGTATTATGTCTCTCCACAGCCCATCCATGGAAGTGGTGACGTGATAATTAACAGTCACTCGCCCATCAGTGACCGTGCTGGTTGTTATTGTGAAAAGGGTGGTTGGTTGGACAGGGTGTTTGTCCCCGGGACCAAGAAATTAACAGTGCACTATCGGACGATGGCAATCTCTGCTCGCAGATGGGGAATGTGGAAAGGGTGAATTTTTTTTTGTTGCTTTAAACGTATGAAAATTAAAAAGCGCTTTTGGTTCATTAGACCATAAGATCACATCCACGTAAATAGAAAAGCTAACTGGAGCTAGTTAACAAGGTTAACAATCATTGCATCAAGCTGTTTTTGTTTCTGTGCTTTGCATTTTCATATATGCAATGCTGCAGATTGGGGTCTGAAAAAAATAGGATAGCCATTTTTCAGTATACGGTAGCAAATTTTGTTTTTAATCCTAATTCGTATTTTGATAGATTGCCTTTGTTGCCACCACCCTACGACACCATCAGGCCAAGGTTGGTGGTAGATTTTTTAAAATGTATTTCTTTTTTGCTGTGTAAATGCCTTTGTACTTCTAATATTTTGTAGTAGCTTAACTTTGAGCCTTAATATATATGAAGGTACGCGGCACAGACTTTGGATTGGTAGTAATATTCTTTTTTTATTATGATGCTTTGTGAATGCCACACCTTTCTATTCCTTAAAGTAATCAGATCTTCATTGTAGAAATAACTGGTGTTATTTTCTTCACCTGGTTCTGCCAATTGGAAGTCTTTTTTTGTACAATTGTCCATTAATTACGTAATATGTTGTCTGGTATCAATTTTGTTAATTCTTTTGACATTTTACTGTTCATATTTTGAAGGATATCTATTTCCAATCAGAGCACTACATGAAGCTGGCCAAGACTGAGGATTTGATATATCTCACTTCTGATTCCCCTGACGTGCTTGATGAACTGGATGAAACAAAGGCCTATGTGATTGGTGGGCTAGTAGATCACAACCACCACAAGGTACGTTTTGTCATTTACCTTTTTTTCTAACATTTTTACGCACAAAGGGAAGCCTTGCTTTGACGCGCCACCATAGGAAATGTGTTAATCTTGCCTGATTTTATATTTTATCATTCCCTCTACTTAGTGTTGGTGTTCTTTTCTGTCAACCAGTTTAAATTTCAGTTCTCTTCCAGGGGATACTCATCACTAGACATAATCACCTAATAGTCCCGGCCATGTGCGGGGACTCCGGAGCATATAAAAAAAATATGCATATAAATAAATATATATATTAATGCATGTTTAACACAATCTAAGGACTAGTCCTTTGGAAACATACATACGTACATATTTATATGTATACAGCCTAAACACCAAATTAGGCTCAAATATGCCTATATTGCATTGTATTTTGCCATTTAAAATAAAACATATATGTGCAACATTTCCATGACATGAAACTTGTTTGAACATAGCCTTTATTGCACGGAAAAAGGCAAGGTAATAGCAAGTAGATAAGCCCAGGAGGCTGCATATAGAACACACATCAAAAAACTTGCTCCGTGGCTTTAAAACCTCCAGGCTCCCATCATGCCCCACAGGTGATAGGACAGTTCTTTTTTCTGGCTAATTCTGTGAGGATCCTGGAACATTGAGCTTGTCAGTTATTGACTTTCTGTCATTAATTGATATTTTGAAGTTGAATGTTTTGGCTTCACTCGACGTCTTTTAGTACAAGCTGTACTACTCTAACGTTTTTTCTGACTTTTCTGATATTTTTTAGTCTGAAATGCCAGACCTGTTTAACAGTTATCCTTTGTGTGGAAAGAAAATAGCTAGATCCAACCCACACTCAGTCTGTATTATATGCTTACCACCCTCACACAGACCAGACAAGTGTTATTACTGCCAGCAGTTCTCCAGAAGGACTCCTCGAGACTCTTCGAGACTGGGAAAGGATCAAGCTGCATGCCATGCAGAGAGAGAAAAAGGATCCACAAGCAGCATGGAACATAACAAACAGCCTTCTAAAGAGCCCTCCTCTCAAGTACCGCCGTGGACGGAGAGAAGATCAGCTTCAAAGATACCTCTATGCTTCCAAGTCATCGACAGAAAGACCTTTGCAGCGGTCGACGTTGAAAGAACAATCGCCGACGATGCGGTTGACTCCAGATCTGTCAAAGCCAAGTAAGTAAGTCTAAGTCTAGACTTCTAGCGTCTACCACTCACAGACCGACGTCAACTGTTCCTCGCCGACGGTCCAGGTATGGTTCACCTCCGGCGGAACACAGACGCTCAACGTCGAAATCATACAGACAGCACTGATATGGTTGGTCACTGTCGAGGTCTCTCCCGCTGACTTCGAAGACACCACCAACGTCGAAGACACCACCAACGTCGAAGACATCACCGAAGTCGAAGACGCCACTGACTGAGAGTCATGGGTAATCAGCACGAAAACGCTCGGCTTCACCATTGCCTACGTCAGGTCGAAAATGATCGATGTCAGGGCCACTGTCCCTCTCACACGTCTCCACTGGCAAAGAGACCGAGATTGGCTCGTTCACCTGTACCGACATCGAGAGAACCTTCGACGTCAAGGGAAATTCAAGTGGTGGAGTCTCCGGAACCGACGTCGAGACTGTCGTCATCGAGGAGTGCATCATCTTCTCCAGGCCCGAGAATTGTGCAGATCACGCCAGAGGGATCTGCGGTTCGAGATCAGCACACACCACCAATCAACCTCTCCCCAAGATGGCTGAAGAGTGTGAAAGAGTGGAAAGTGCCAAGGAGCAGTCCAGGGTCAGACTACTCTCAAACATATTCCCCATCTCGAAAATCCGGTGGAGGGGTGCGTCCTCCGACACCAGTCACAAGGTCTCCTCGGGGATCTCTAAGACAACAATATCCAGCTTCAAGGACACATTGATCTCTGACACCCCTCCGGCTACATTCCGAAACTCCTATTCCTCAAGGCCTCGGAAGCGTAGACACAGTTCTCCATCATTGTCTACAAACACATCCAGATCCTCGCTGGAAGTCTATTCCCCTACTTTGTCTCCCACTCCTCCTGCCAGAGTGTCACCAGTTGACAACATTATTACATTCAAGGAGGCCCTATGCAGTGGGGCTGCAAAACTAAACATTGAATTGCCGTCTACTACCCCTTCGGCATCAGTCATCTTTAAAACCCTCCATCACAGGTCGTCCTCTAGGCCTCTGCTTCGTTTGGTAGCTTGTCTACTGGAAGCGGCTCTTCATACCTTTATCACTCCTGCGTCAGTAGGTGCAGCCCCACCACGCATAAATAAAAAGTACAGAGCCCCAGACCAGGATCCACTGTTCCTGAGGTCCGAGCCTCTCCCGAACTCTGTCATAGTGCAGCAGCAAGGAAAGCGCACACATAGGCGTCCTCCTCCGCAGTTCCTCTTGACAAAGACAGCAAGTTAAGACTCTATTGGGAAGAGAATGTGTAGCACCTCGGCCTCTTATATGAAGGTCGCTAGCGCCTCTGCACTCCTGGGAAGGTATGACCGATCACTGTGTGGCTCCCTCTCAAGGTTCACAGACAATCTGCCATGGCTTCCTCTCATAGTTCACGGACAAACTGCCAAAAGAAAACCAGCAGAATTTCCTGGAGATCCGATAAGAAGGAGGACTCTTAGCTATTCGCATGGCATCTGAGACTCACAGGCCTAAACCTGAGGCCCAACGCAAGATTCTGAATCTGCCCTTTAACGGAACTTCACCTTTTGGCACTCACGCAGACAATGAGATGTCCAGAATGAAGTCCGAGCTTGACACCCTGAAGGCAGTAGGTCTGGAAAAACGTAAGGATTTCAGATGCCGATTTTGTCCTCATGACCACCGCCAATACCAACAGAGGGTTCAAACCCTTCACTGGTCATCGCAACAGCACCATTCTAGATGCCACTATCAGCCCCAATCTGGACAAGGAGCTTCCAGACAAACTACCCCCTTTGCTAAACCGCAGCCAAAACAGTGAGAGCTTGCTTCCCACAGCTCTGTTACCCACTCCTGTGCGGGGGGAGTATCATGTTTTATTTGGACGAGTGGCACAAAATCACAAAGGACAATTGGGTGCTCGATATTGTGCTGAATGGGTACTCAGTCAGATTCAAGTCACTTCCACCGGCAATACCGCCTCGGAGATCATCAGCACATCAACCACAGGTACTTTGGGCAGAGGTATCCATCCTGTTACAAAAGCAGGCCATCGAAAAAGTTCCCCGGCTCCAACATTGACAGGGGATTTATTCCTGTTACTTCTTGGTTCCAAAGAAAGGCCCAACCAAGGAGTACAGGCCTATACTTGATATCTGACTTTTAAACAAGTTTGTCCTCAAAGAAAGATTCAGGATGTTGGTACTACACTAAATTGTTCCTCAAATCCATCAAGGAGACTGGATGTGCTCCATAGACCTTCAGGAAGCTTACTTTCATATCCCAATTTCCCGAAAGAACAGTAAATTTCTGCGGTTCAAGGTAGCGTCAGAGCACTTCCAGTACAGAATCCTCCCTTTCGGACTCAAATCCGCCCGCACATTTTGCATGGCGTAGTCGCGGCTTTCCTGCGAAAGCAAGCATTTTTTGTCTATCCATATCTAGATGACTGGCTGCTCAAGAGTGCTTCTCCCAGTCTTCTTCAAGAACACCTACAATCCTGCATTCAATTTCAAAATCAGTTGGGTCTGTGCGTCAACTACAAGAAGCCCATTCTCAATCCAACTCAGAGAATCCACTACTTAGGTGGAACTCTAGAGTACGCAAGCGTCTGTCCTTCGAAGGAGAGGCTATCCTCAATCATCCACAAAAAACACTCTTTCCTCTGCACACCTCATCCCACGACCAGACAGGTATCCTACCTGCTGGGCTCAATGAGATCCTGCAAATTCATTGTTCCCAATGCCAGACTTCAGATGAGACCGTTGCAGCAGGCATTAGAGGATCAGTGGTCTCAAGTCTTCCTCACACAGTCAAAGACTCCCTGAGATGGTGGATGCAGAGTCATCATTTGTTGAAAGGAGTCCTGTTCCACCAGGAACTTTCCAAACAAACACCCTTCACAAATGCACCCCTCCAAGGATGGAGCCCACAAGGGGCCTCTTCAGATTCAGGGATGTGGGCAAAAAAGGTGTAAACCTACCACATCAATATGTTGGAAGGAATTAAGAGCTGTACATCTGGTGCTCAAAGCTTTCTTTCCCTCTATAAAGACACTCTCCCTGTTTGTTCAGACCGACAATACCATAACTATGTACTACCTGAACAAACAGGGAGGGACCAGATCCAGGCCTCTAGCACCGGAGGCTCAAACGAATTGGAAGTGGCTGCTGGTGTGGAAGTTGACCATATCGGCTATTCCCCTCCCAGGTACTCTCAAAATGCACGCGGACGTGCTAAGTCGCAACTTTGTCGGCGCGCGCGACTGGGTGCTAAAAGACGAAGTAGCACACATATTTCAAAGATGGGGTTATCCATACATCGATCTGTTTGCGGATGTAACAAACGCAAAAGGCTGCGCTTTCACATCCAGGTACCCTCAACCAGGCTCCAGAGGGAATGCCCTTTTGATCAACTGGTCAGAGAGATTACTCTACGCCTTTCCACTAATCCCTCTCATACCACAGGTGATCAACAAACTCCACAGATCCAGAACTGAGGTGATCCTCATCGCGCCAGAGTGACCTCGCCAGTGGTTGTATCCAGACCTTCTTCATCTTTCCAAGACACCACACAGGAGGTTACCATGCCACCTGGATCTGTTAACCAAGTTCAGAGGGAAGATGTTCCATCCCAACCTTCCATCACTGAGATTGACAGCATGGCTCCTGAGTTCCTCCAGTATGGACTTCTAGGCCTCTCGCCAGACTGTGTGCATATTCTGAAGGAAGCAAGGAGGCCATCTATGAGGAAATCATGAGCTTTCAAATGGAAGCGCTTCTATCTGTGGTGTAAAGCCAATGGATATAATCCCATCCTTGGTTAGGAACTGATTATTCTCTCATACCTTTTGTACATGGCTAAATCAGGTCTACAGTTGACTTCTATTAAAGCACACTTGGCAGCAATTACAGCTTATAGAAAGTCACAAACTCTGGTTTCTTTCATTCAGATGCCAGTAGTTAAGAACTTCCTGGAAGGGTTGAAAAAAGTCTACCCCCCAACTAGATAACCTTCCCTCCCTGGGAACTTAGTGTAGTCCTTTCTAAATTAATGGGTCCACCCTTCGAACCTATTCATTGAGCCTCTTTGCACCACTGACTTGGAAGACCGTTTTCTTAGTGGCAATTACCTCTGCTCACAGAGTGAGCAAGATTCAGGCCCTATGTTGTAAAGAGCACTATCTCATTTTCAGTGCTAACAGTGGTCCTGAGAACCAACCCGAGTTTCCTGCCTAAGGTGATCTCAGACTTTCATTTCAATCAGTCTATTACTCTCCCCACCTTTTTCCCAAACCCTACCACCCCCACTGAGAGGGCGTTGCATTCCCTTGACCTAAAAAGGATTCTAAAATTCTACCTGGATAAGACTAAGACCATGAGAAAGTCTCTTTGTTAATTATGGTCCGATGCGCAGTCCATCTCCAGATGGATAGAGTCTTGTATCACTTTATCTTATCAGTTAGCTAAAAAACAGCTCCCTGGTAGACTGAAGGCTCACTCCACGAGAGGCAAAGCCTCCACCATGGCCCTTCTCAGAAATGTACCCATTCAAGAGATATGTAAAGCGGCTACATGGCGATCGGTATACACTCCTTTGCCCGCCATTACTGCCTAGATTCTGATACTCAGGTTGATGCCCAGTTTGGGCAAGCTTCCTTGAGAAATTTGTTTGGTTAACATGTTGTTCAGAGTGTGCTAGCTATACTGGTGTTCTTCTGCAGGATTCTGGGGATCGACTTGCTACTCTATTCAGGTCTTATGACTATTGATGAGTATACCCTGGAAGAGAAGGATAGGTTACTTACCTGTAATCCTAGTTCTCTTCCAGGAGTATACTTATCAAAGTCTTAAGCAGCCCTCCCTCCTCCCCAGACGAATACCATGTTTAATACAGCACTCTGTCTCCTTATGATCACTACACAGTGTAACACACCATTAAAAAAGACCTGACCTAACGGTCACCTGTCCGGCATGATGGGTGCCTGGAGGTCCTGGAGGTCTTTAAGGCAGGGCACCAGTTTTCTTATGTGTGTTCTATATGCAGCTTTCTGGGCTAATCTGCCTGCTATTACCTTGCCTTTTTCCTTCAAAGTAAAGAATGTGTTCAAGCAAGTTAAGAGTACATTTCTCTATGTTATGGAAATGTTGCATATATATTCTTTATTTTAAATGAAAACACACCATGCTGCATTGGCATATTTAAGCCTAATTTGGTGTTTAGGCTGCGCATATATATATATATATATATATATATATATATATATATATATATATATATATATATATATATATTACCTACTGGCGGTCGCCAGTAGGTATATATAGTTAGGATTTTTTCTCTATGGGATTTTTGAAAATTCTATGTCTAATAACTTTGGCGTTTGTGGACGGAATTGGCTGAAATTTTCAGGAAAATGGCACATTTTGTTTCTGAGCAGCCCCTGAAAATTGGGGGGGGGGGGTTCGTCCAGGGGGGGTCGAGAAAAAAGGGGGGTCCCAAAACGTGTTTTTAACATTGAGTTTTCCATAGGGCGGTTGGCCTCACTTTTAGCCCGAACGGCTGAATGGATTTGCACGAAACTTGGCAAAATTGTAGGGACTGGTAGCCCGATGTGCCTTTTGTAGGTCTCAATATATGTGCTCCAGTGGATTTTGAGAAATTAACGTTTAAAAAAAGATATATATCTGTAACAGCGGACCGGGCAGCGCTCCAGTTCGCGTACTTTTCGCGCAACGGAGCTTTGTGAAGCGAAGCTGATTGGTTCTCCGGCGTCTGTAAACATTCCAAACAGTCCGTAGCGGCCGCCATCTTGTCTCTCGGTAGGATCGAGAGACAAGAGGAGGCCAAAGCGAAGGGGCAAATGACCATAAGGGGGCATAGTAGATTCTCGCTGACCCCCTAGGTTTGATGTGGAGGTTTTAAAAGGGCCCCGCGGGGCAAAAAAAAAATAAATAATAATAATCGAACGGCTGAATGGATTTGCAAGAAACTTGGCAAAATTGTAGGGACTGGTAGCCCGATGTGCCTTTGCTAGGTCTCAATATATGTGCTCCAGTGGATTTTGAGAAATTAACGTTAAAAAAAAGATATATATCTGTAACAGCGCTCCGCTTCGCGTACTTTTCGCGTTACGGAGCTTTGCGAAGCTGATTGGTTCTTCGGCGTCTGTTAACATTCCAAACAGTCCGTAGCGGCCGCCATCTTGTCTCTCGGTAGGATCGAGAGACAAGAGGAGGCCAAAGCGAAGGGGCAAATGACCATAAGGGGGCATAGTAGATCCTCCCTGACCCCCTAGGTTTGATGTGGAGGCTTTAAAAGGGTCTCGCAGGGCAAAAAAAAAATATATCGTTTTTTTAGTTTTTTTGCGTGGAGTGCGCCCGGTTCGCGAACCGGGAAGCGTTCTGGGGAGCGTACTTTCTTGAAAATTAGTGAAAAAAGTTAGAGTAAAATAATAATTGTGAGTGATCAGATGTAGGGTAGCTCTGAGAAGAGCTTTTGGGTTTATGGTACATTTAGGTACTTATAAGTAGGTACCAATGCACAGTCTTAAATTCAGAGTGAAAATTCTGTTGCCCTCATCTGAGAAGTGAACTCCATCTCCTCTGTAGATATCTTGCATGTAGTAACGCAAGTTATTGTTGTACAGGGAGCCCATTCCATGGTCTCTCATGTAAGCTGAAACAGATTTGTTTACATGCTTCCTCGATTTCTCAATTTGTGGACAAAATTGGTTCGACCACCTCCATTTTTGTCTTTGGCATATATTTGAATATACCAAGGCAGTCTGAGGAAAAAGTGCCATCAATTGCTCAAAGGTGTCCTTTAAAAGCATTTCCAGACCTACCCCAGTCAAAGTGCCCAAATCATTACCTCCACAGTGCACAATTAACAGGTCAGGTTTTGGCAAATGCATAAAGGTTTTCACCAATGGTATCAATTGGTGACATTTTAATCCTCTGTGGCCAAACCACTTAATTTCCACATCTTGTAAATTGAGGTTAGGTAAATTCCTGTTTTCAGCGTACCTCTGAGCCCAATAGATGTAACTATGTCCAACAATCCAGACAGAAAACATGGCGAGAGAAGGTTCTCCTGCAGTCAGATGAAGTGTGGCAATGAAATGGCAGTTGAAAAAATGAGAGTGTAAAATGAAAAAAACTGAGGAGTTTCTGTGTTAATGAAGCAGTAAGAGTGATTGGTGGATTTTGATTGCTGAAAACAGAAAGTTAGGGTGCATGGATGAGTTGTTTGAAAGATGTATTTTGAGTGGTCAAGAAAAAATCATTAAATGAAAGAATGCACTGGATATGAGGTGCACTGAGAGTTCAGAGTTCAATTGCAACATTGTTGTGTGAACTTGGAAACACCAGAGGTCTTGCAAGAGGTGGTTGCTATGCAGAAAAAGCAGAGAGGGGGCAGAGGGGGGAAGGGTTTTGATTTGAAAAAAAGTGAGGGAAGAGTTTTGATTGGGTGACATGAGAGATATGTGTGAAGAATTACAGCATTTCTGTGCTTTTGATAGCTGCAGACTCTGGAGTGCATACCTTTTGCTCTGCTGAAGACAAATTGGTGTGTTTCTGAGACTGTTTTGAAACTCAAAGTATTTGCTAAGGTGAGAAAAGATTTCTTTAATTTAGATAGAAAATAGTGTGCTTTAAGGAGAAAATTATGAAGAAAGTTGTGTTTTTCAAATGTTGCTTTGTCTCAAGTGTTTTACAAATAGATTTTGTTTCTTTGAGAAATTGTAATTGGAGAAAATGTGAAGTATTAGTACTGACAGGGTTTTTATGTGCATAGGAGCTGTGGAGTGTTTTCAAATTATGACTTGTAAATCGTTTTTGAGAAAAAGCAATGGTTTTAATATTGATGACAAGGACATAATGGTGTCTGCTTCTTTATAAGGTAATTGAGAGTCTCTGATGTTATTTTTCCCATTTCAATGTAAGAAGTTTGTCTGTGTAGCAAATTGCTTGTAAATATGCTCCCACCTGTGCATGGCAAATTTAGATTTTGAATGTTTGCGTTACATAGGCATGTTAAAGGTGACTGAAACATGCTGCAAAGGCAATCAAAAAACGCTTTTATGTGTCTTAAGGACATTTTAAGTCATTTCCCCATGTGCAGTGTTTTCAAATTATGAGTTGAAAATCGTTTTTGAGGTAAAGGAATGTTTTCAAAATTTATGTGCGCCATATGCCCCTAAATTTCTTTTTCAGGGGTGCAGCAGGGTGTTCTTGAGACACCCCTGCACCCTCGGAAAAATTCGTAATTTGCGATGAGGTAATTGCTAATCGCAAATTGCACCTTCATTCCTATGGGCCTCCTGCTGCATGGAAATGAATGGATAATTTGTAATTAGCAAATAGCTCATCGCAAACTAGGAATGGTAAAGAATCGCTATTTATTCCTTAAAGTTCGCTATTTAGGAAATGCAAAAAACTTTGAGGATACATATGGCGGTTCATCTCTAACAAGATAAGAAGCATAGGGATAGATTTATGATGACTGGCGCATCACCAGGGATGTGTTAGTCATTCTGTGCCGCTGTTCCGTCACCTATGGTGTGCTGCATTTACAATGCGGCGCATCATGGGGCAAAAACAGCACAGATGCGTGACGTATCTGTGCCGTAAAGGTGGCGCATTGTTGGAGTTGTATCGCAAGTGTGATGAAGCTCCAGCAAGGCTCAGGGGTGCCCCTGTCGCAGGGTTTCTGTTCTCACACAGAACTGTGGACAGAGGATTGGGACCTCGGCGAATTAGGGTGCCCCAAAACTCACCTTAGTAATCAAAAACCCCTTAGCAAGCTAGGTACAGTGTCACATTGGATATAACAAACTCTCAATGTTTAGACAATCCAGAATATGAACTTATAGTACCTCAGGATACGTGGAACTCATGAACAGTCGGTCGTTATATATTTCTTAGAAACCAGAACATGGAGTTAAGAAGAACACATGTGTATTTGAAATGTT
This sequence comes from Lissotriton helveticus, assembly GCF_964261635.1. Classification (NCBI taxonomy): domain Eukaryota; kingdom Metazoa; phylum Chordata; class Amphibia; order Caudata; family Salamandridae; genus Lissotriton; species Lissotriton helveticus. The sequence continues at coordinate 1,208,514,162 of NC_136059.1, forward strand.
TATTTACTAATGCCGTCTTCTCAGGCGTAGTATCTTAGGTAATACAAGTACACATATTATCAGTAGCAAAATTACCAGCATAGTTACTAGTACATAAAAAGCGAATGGTGACAGTATGTTAACATGCTGTAAATGAATAAGAGTTAGCAACACTTATAAGCAGCCGCGGGCCGTGGAGGGAGTTACGGTGGGGCAGGGAGGCGGGGAGGGGGAGGGGCAGGGTGGAGAGGGCTCCACCCTGCCCCTCCCCCTCCCCGCCTCCCTGCCCCACCGTAACTCCCTCCACGGCCCGCGGCTGCTTATATCTCACCCTCCCTAATACACATATTATATTATTTGCTAAGAAGGTCTCTTTGTGTTGGTTTAGGGCGTGCCCATACTTTAGTGTCTTAGATTTGAAGGAATCACATCAGCATACACCAGCTCTCTCTTCATGTGAACCGCATCAAGTGTTGTGTATGTGTGTTCGGCAAAGCAATATAAAACCCGCCTCATGCCCAGAATTGGCAGAAGCTGCACTTATGTTATGAGTATGAAGTCGTGGAGATCAGACCTCATAACAATTCTGTATCGTGTTGTTCTTGAAACTTCAGCACTCGCTGTACAGATATAGTTTAACAAGTAAAGCAGATAGTAGAGCAATAACATATTATTCTCATGTAAATCACGATGAACTATTAGGTTGAAAGCTAAAGCAACAACTAAGTGTTGTGTGCAGAAGTTGCAAAAAAGGAAAAATGGCGTTTAAACCGGTAATGAGACCATGCTAACTTAACACGGTGTAAAGATATCCAGGATCTAGATGACACCTCCCCATGATCCGGAAACGAACTGAATAAGATAATAGAAGTGCCATCTCATGAGAGCAGATTGCAACTTTATATGTGGACGGTCCGCAAGGTAAAACATTAAAAACTAGGAAAATTTAATGCTAAAGAAAAATAAAACAGCCAACTACTTTATCGAGGCTTAAGCCAATAGGCAAGCTAAATAATAAAAACTTGACAAATAAGTCAATGAATTGTCAATGAAATGCTAGTACTCAGCATATCAAACATGAAAAAGGTCTATGACATAACTGTGTATGCAAAATAAGCTGCAACAGCCTCTAATAGGAAGTCACCGTCTTCATCCGAAAAGAGTTCAGCCATCCAATTTAAAAGCGGAAAAGAACATACGTGCTCTCCCAGCACCGGATCCTCTATCAACATCAGAGGACAGCTCGGTGGGTTTTCAAGAAAGCTCTGTTCCAAGAAAGACTGTGTTGCCGCCAGTAAATTCCAGGGACCAATTAGTCCATGCATCAATGCCACAGCCATAATCCTTTCGCCAGGACAAACCAACTCGTGAGTAATGATAGGAGTCATCAGCTGATTAAAGTCGACGTCAGGAGAAACCGGTCCGCAGAGACACAAATCAATGGCCCAATCGAAATCACAGGTCAGGCAGTGAAATACAGGCTGGACACAGGTGAAGTAGGAGAATCGAAAAGATAATCCATATGCCGTGCTTAATATCGCCAACGGCATTGTGCCATAATATTCAAGCATGCGATTGCGGAACAGCGTCAGCAGCTGCAGGGCGGGAGCTTGCACAGGAGGGACATCCATATTTAAAAATGTAAAAAAGCACAAGAGCGTCCGTTGGTAATGCAAGTAAAAATGGGAATCCACCAAGCACAGTGGAAAAAATAGAATGAAAGAAAGCAGGGATGACTCGAAAGATTTTCTCAAATGAAGTCACGAGACCACTGGTAACAACTTTAAAAAAGTGCGCCAGGCCCTTTGTGGAGGACGCGTTAAAGATAGTCCGAACCATGTCGCTGAAATGCAAAGGCGAATCAGTATTTAAAAGGGTCTGCACCTCTGTACGGGTGTTCGCTATGTGAAGCACGAAAGTTTCACGGGCCGAACTCAAGGCCACCTCTCTCTGAGACAAAAGAGCTCTTATTCTTGCCATGCCGTTGAAATGTGCTCCCAAGGTTGGTATTTGTGGCCAGATTGAAAACTCCCTATGTTCATGTGTGGGAGGAAATAGAACATTTCTGCAGCAAATAACCCGTTCACCTACTGTTACGATAAAAGGAATACTTTTAATTAACCCAGAACAATCTTCATTATTGAGCATCAAATAACTACCATTTTCCAACATCTTGAACGTGGGGATGACAGCAGGAACTGGCGTGCCTTGCAACACGCAAGCCATATTTGGTCGGTGTTTGTTGCATGAACCGTGTAACTGTATGTGCCTACACATTAGTGAATGATCTGGCGTCTCAGTGCATTCCTCTCCATTCAGATAAACTTCTTGATCATCTTTGAAAATCTGTATGTGTATGGAAGCGACCAGACCTCATGAAGAAAACCACTACCTAAAGGTTCATAACGACCTATTGGTATATATTTCATACAATTTGAAAACTTATATAAAGCAAAAGGCAGCGTTATTAAACCGTGGATAAGGCACGTTGCCAAAGCAGCCAACCTTTTGGATTTATACTGGAAATGTTAAAGGAAGAATTACGGAGTAGGGCCTGTAAATCTTTAATGGACAACTGAGTAAAATGACTCCAACCATCATATTCCTCTAACTCCGGGATAGTAGGGGTGTTTAATTTTTTAGAAGTAGCCAATCCAAAGCATTTGGTCTGGGAAATTGTTTCATTCACAAACAACATATGATTTGGGATGAGACATGCACGGTGCAAAGCCTCAGTGCCTTGTACCTGCCAGGTTCGTGAACCCCAAACTGATGTAGATCCTGGATATCTTTACACTGTGTTAAGTTAGCATGGGCTAATTACTGGTTTAAACGCCATTTTTCCTTTTTTGCAACTTCTGCACACGACACTTAGTTGTTGCTTTAGCTTTCAGCCTACCTGCGTCAAGATCTATGCCTGCTTCAAGCAGGCGCAGGGTTTTGATGCAGCTTTGTCCTATCTGATTGTAAATGCGGCACACCGTGGGTGGCAGAGCAGCGGTGCACGTTAACTGGTGCATCCCTAGGGATGTGCTAGTTAATATAAATCTGCCCCTTTACATTTAATTATGTGCAGGGGACACAGAGTCGGTGAGGTTTATCCAAGGTTAAGAAGAGATGAGTCCTGTTCAGTGAAAAATTGGAGATAGGCTTCACCTCCTCTGCTCCTCAGCATCGTTGGACATGGTTAAATAATAGCTGCAAAATGTTACTCTTGTTAAACAATTTTACTATTATAATCTCTGAGATTTGTCTCTTACTGTGCAACATCTCATTGTTGTTATCTTTCTTTAAAGATAAAGACAACATCAACATGAGCGACAATCGGCAATCAGTTGATTTCGACCTCATCATTGAACTCGTAATTGAAACATCAGTGGATGTTGATCCCTTGGATGATTTCAATCCTGAGGATGAAGAAGAACGTGATGAGGATGCAGATTTGTCAGAATTGTATGACATAGGATGGGAAGCTGACGTGCTTGAGCCTATGGAACTATAAACATTTATTTTATAAATTTATAATAAATAAAAAGTAAATATGTAAACCGTTTAATTTAAAAATAAAGACACCTTCAAAAACAGGTTATGTGTAGTGTCTTCAATAAAATATTAAAATATGGTCATAAAATTAGATCAGATTCATATATAAAACAGCACAGGTAAAATGAATATAAATTCCATTTCTTTTCTGCTATTTCTGTATTCTAAATTTGCCATGTACAAAAAATTCTTCTATGTAAAAATGTTAAGTAGTGTGTTAAGTTTTTGATGACTGTTATTAATTTACTGTTGGGTAATAGTGGTTAATAACATTTTTTATTATATTTTACCACAGATTCAACTGCAGATTATTTCAAGATTTTAGGATGCCAAGCAAAGAAAGAGTGAGAAAGGCTGCAAAACGTCAAAGACAGCAGGTGAATGAAAAAAAGCAGCAGTCCTCTAACAAAAAGATTTGTCAAGTCACCAAGAAAGCACCGGGTAAGAGTACAAAAACATTCATAAGAAATATCTCTAGTAAAAAAAATATTACTACAGAAAATGTTTCAGTCCAGAAAAGGAGAAGCAATTCAAACGGTAAGGAAAGGCCAATGAGAAATGTTACTGCTAGAGTAAGAGATAACTCTATGCATGAAAGTAGAAGGAAACAACAGTTTAGGGACATTCGTAAACGAATGTTCCGCAACAGGATAATTGGCAATTTGTTAAAAAATATTAAGAAAGGTCACCAGAAAGTGGTTTTTTATAAGAGAAAAAAAATAGTTGAGAAAGTTATTGATCAGGCATTTGAAATTAAACGTAAGTTATTTATTTTGACAATCAATAGAATTAGGAAGCTAAACAAGGCAATTTATGATTTCAAAAGAAATAGTAGATGGAAGAGAATAGTTAATCGTAGTAATTTTTGTGACGTTTTTTCTGGAGAATGGATGCATAGTTCAAGCTCTGAGGCATTTTTTAATGAGGAGAGTTATTTCCAGGATAATGATTTGGTGCATGCAGTTGACACCAGTGGTCGAGCTTATGAAGTGAAAGATGGTTGTCCAGTTGAAAAAGAAAAACTTGTGACAACAGAGATAGAAGAGGTGTTAGGTAATGAGGTTTTAGGGAGACGTCCTAAGGGTCCTGTGTACACCTGGAAGTGTAGTAGTATTTGCAGTGTACGACAGGATTCCATCAATTTGCTTTGTGATTTTATACGGTCATTTAATAAGAAAAGTTTGAAGCAGAAAATGAAGTTGTTGCAAGAATTAGATCCTTGCAGAGTGAGAGAAGTGATAGGTTTGCATGGTCATTCACTGGCTTGTCTTTCCAGGAGAGTATGCCAGAGTGTTTTTCATCATTTCAGGATGCTAGCAGTGCATCATAATAAAGTGAGGAAATTAGTTAGAATGTTGTATTATGCTAAGAGTCCAGCAATTATGCTTAAACAATTATGCGCTGCTCTTTTGCATGGTTCTGAAATAGATGTGAAGAATATATGTGAAGAAATTGAGTTTTGTTACTTTGGAAGTAAAGAGGAGAATGTTGAAATTGACCAAGAAGAAGAGAGTAATGTGGAAGATAGTGTACAGGTTTCCAGTACAGATAATTTCCAGAGGGAAATTGCGACGTTTGAGGTGAAATCAAGTGAGAGGCCAAATTTCACTTGTGTGTGTTGTCGACGCACTTATTATAAGAATCAGACTAAGTTAGTGGATTTATATGGAAAAAGTGAAAGGGAAAATAATAGTGAATGGAAGGATTTTACAACATACTTGATGGTAGAAAATTGTTTTGATTTGGGATTGGATCAACGTGTGTGTACTTATTGTTGTAACAAATTAAATCAAAACCAGATGCCTGCTAGAGCAGTTCATAATAATCTGGAATTGGTTGAGATTCCTTCTGAATTGAAGGATTTAAATACTTATGAATCTATTTTGATTCAAAGTATCCATCCCTTTCAGGCTATTGTAAGAATGGAGCCAAAGACAGGGAAATTGCCTCCATCAGATTTACAGAGAGGATTAAAGGGAAGAGTTGTTTATTTGCCTCTAGATTTGAAGAAAAACATTAACACAATTGGAGTAGAAAAAGTGGAAGAGGAACCTCTTGTTACCTTAGTTAATGGGGTTCCGACAAAGAATAAGAAAATATGGCAAGATTTAGTAGATGTTATGAAAGTCAAAAGGGCAACATTGTATTTGAAAAAATATAATAAATACTATAAAAATGTATATGTTGCAGAAGAGGAAGTAAGTGAGGAAGAGGATAGCGATTTGTGTGCTGGTCAAATTGAGAAAGTAGAACCCTGTACTAGTGAAGAAATATATGAACATTATAGTGTTCATCCTTTGCATTCCAAGGAAGTCATGGGGAATGCTATTGAGTTGTTTAAAATGAAACAAGCGAAAGGGAGTCCCATTAGTGTTTGGGAGGAAAGTTTGGAAGCTCGGTGTTTCCCACAGCTTTTTCCAACAGGTCAGGGAGGAAGATATGATGAGCGACCTCATCAAATTCCTGCTTCTGAATACCGGACTTTGCGATTGTATGCAGGAGATCCTAGGTTTCGACAATGCATTCCTTATTTGTTTCATCTCCTGTTTGAAAGCGATCTGTCTGGACTGTCATATGCAGTGAACCGCATCTTGAAAAGTGGTATACACATGCAAAACATCTCGGCAAGTGACTTTATGGATAAAGTCAATGTCCAAGACAGTATTTTGGATTCTCACCTGATTAATCTCATGGCGTGTCAGCGTGGTACTAATGAGTACTGGTACCGTCGTCATGGTGATTTAAAATATATGCTGAGGAACTTAGGAACTCCCACATGGTTCCTCACTTTGAGCTGTGCTGAGTATGGCTGGGAAGACTTACTTGAATTTCTACGAGAGGCAAATGCTAACGTAGAAAACATCGAATTCAAGACACCCGGAGAACTGTGCTCTTTGGATCCAGTCAATGTATGTAGGTACTTCAATCATAGATTTGAAGGTATGATGTCTTTCATCATGAATAAGAAGAATCCACCTCTTGGAGAGGTGTTGGATTTCTTCTGGAGGAAGGAGTACCAAGCAAGAGGTGCTCCTCATATACATATGTTGCTGTGGATCAAGGATGCACCTAAATTTGGAACGGATGCAGAAGACTCAGTGATGAGTTTCATAGAACAGTATTCTACGTGTGCTGTTCCAAACGCAAAGGAGAAAAAAAGCCTAAGAGAAAAAGTTCTACGTTTCCAAAGCCATCGATGTGGAAAGTACTGTCGTCGTAAATTCCGGAACAAAGACAAGTTCTACACCAAATGTCGTTTCGGCTTTCCACGACCGGTGATTTCTAAAGGAAGAGTGAACAGCTTGATGTCTTCGCTGCGACATAATGTGATGAAGAAATCACCTAAAAACACATACAATTTGAAGAGGAACGAAGAGTCTAAGTACATCAACGACTACAACCCGGTGATTTTGTCCATGTGGAATGCTAACATGGATATACAGTTTGTGGCTGATAACTGTATGGCTGTGGCTCGGTATGTGACATCTTACATCACCAAAAAAGAGAAGACAGAATTGAAGGATATGTGGGAGGACATTTCCCATGAAAAGAGCCTCAGCAAGAAGTTGTACAGTTTCAGTCTGAAGATGTTGTCGCATCGAGAAATCGGAGCTTACGAATGTTCTGACCGGTTGTCTTCAGCAAGTCTCTATGCCAAGTCCAGGAGTATCGTTTGGGCGAGTGTTGGTCTTGCTGCAACGCGTAATCGAGTTCTGAAACCTGTGCGGGAAATTGAGTATTTGGCGGAAAAGGAGCCAAACAGTACCGACATTTTGAAGAGCAACATGTTGGATACATATTATCCAAATCGAAGCAGTCACCTCGAGAATGTTTGTCTGTATGAGGTTCTGCAAAATTACATATTCAAGAGGAACATCAAAGAAGATACTGAGAAAGGAGTGTATGCTGTAATAGGAAGTGAGGGATGTCTGGTCAAGCAAAGAAAATGCCACTTGATAAACCATCGAAAATTGAGTGGCGAATCTCCTGAAAAAAATGAGTTTTTCTATTTAGCACTTTTGCAACTTTTTAAGCCTTGGCGTGCAGAAGAGGAACTGCTTGGAGATTTCCTTTGTTATGAAGACTCATTCAATGCTGCCAAGGAGACCATAGAATGTCCTGCTTTTCCCAAATATGTAGAAATGTTGAATGTGGAAATTGAGCAGGAAGCAACGATTGCAGCCGAGATTGCCAGAGACAGTTCTCAGGACAGTCAGAGTTCTGCTTCATTGAGTCAGGATCCACTAGGAGGACCTCTTATCGAAAATGAAGCTGCCACTGCTATGAATGAAGTGGAAAGAGCCATGGTACATGCTCAGGAGGATGCGGTTAACTTAGAAGAGTTGGAAAGACAACTCAACGTTGAGCAGAGGAAAATATATGACGAACTTACCATGCAAATTGATCATGGATTAAGTCATGAGAAGAAAGAGTGCTCATGTACGTCGTTGAAGCCTGTCCGACTGTACGTGAGTGGAGAAGCGGGAACTGGAAAAAGTTTCCTTATTAAAGCAATTTCATGTTATTTGCAGGAAAGGACAGAGTCATCGCTGTCTTGTGTTGTCACCGCTCCAACTGGACTGGCAGCACATAACATTAAAGGGATTACTTTACATCGTTTACTGATGCTGCCAGTGGAGCATGAGAACAAATTAGAATATCACAAGCTACCTGGAGATGCTTGTTTTGAAGTTTCAAGAGTCTTGAGGAAAATGAAACTTCTTATCATTGACGAAGTAAGCATGGTTTCCAATGTCATGCTTGCCTTTGTGCATTTGAGAATGCAAGAAGTTCTCAAAACAGAGTATGATGTGTTATTTGGTGGTAAACACATCATTGTTTTCGGAGATCTTCTGCAGCTGACACCAGTGAAAGGGCAACCTGTGTTCAAAATGCTCACGCATGAAGATACCAGGAAGTGCTTAGGGAGCATTGGCAACGTCAATATATGGTTAAACTTCAATTATGCTGAACTGCATGAAAATATGCGTCAGGCAAAGGATGAAGTTTACAAGACTATTCTACAAGATGTTAGAATTGGAAAAGTGACCGAGCATGGGAAAGAAGCTTTACATGCACGATTACTGACAAATTTATATCCAGACGAAGATGTTGTGCCTGAGAATATTTTTCAGAAAGTTACTGAGAAAAAATCTGGAATATGTTTGATGCCAACTCTTACAGAATGTGCCAAATTCAACAACAAAATGTTGCATTTAGAAAAGCAAGAGATTGTGAAACTGGAAGCTATTGACAGAGTAGAGCATATGGGATCAACAATTATTTTGTCTGAGAATCTGAAAACAAAATTGGATTCATTAGAGAAGAGTATATCTAAAACTGCGGTTTTTGAAAAGACTCTGAATGTGTGCTTGAACTGCCGTATAATTTTAAGAAGGAATTTACATGTTGAAAGAGGTCTGGTAAATGGATCAATGGGTAATGTTGTTGATTTTGTGAAATACAGAAATAGAGATGGAATTGAATTTTTAAAAATTAAATTTGATGGCATTGAGGAAGTACAGCTAATTGCTCGTTGTTCTGCTAGATTTTTGCTTGTAAAAGACTTATATGTTCGTCGTAAGCAGTTTCCTGTTTGCTTGGCATATGTGGTGACAATCCATAAATCGCAAGGTTTAAGTGTAGACTGTGCATTGGTGAATATTGGCAGTTCTGTGTTCAAGGAGGGTATGGCATATGTGGCATTGTCACGAGTTAGAACTTTATCGGGATTGTACTTGATTGAGTGTGATGTCACAAACATTTGTGCGGATCTAGATTGTGTTAAGGAATACAATAGGTTAAGAAGAGAGTATGCGCCACATTTGCCTCAGTATCCTTTGTTTGAGAAACGTGTGGTAGGCCGGAAACGAAGAAATGTGACCAATACTGGGGAGGTTGTAGCAAAAAGACGAAACGTCGATGAACCTGAAATTATAAGCAGAAACAAAAAGGATTCTGTTGAAGATGTTGGTTTTCAATTTGAAAACAGTTCTGGTGTCAACTGCTATGCTAATGTAGTGGTTAATGTTTTGTTTTCTCTAGAAAATGTAAAAGAAGAGATTGTGGTCAATTCTGATCAAAGATTTTGCAGTTTGTTAAATTCTGTGTTAGAGAAATGTAGCACTGATAGAACAAACATAGAAAGTGTGTCTGAAATTCGAAATCTGTTAGACAGATGTTCAGGCCAAACACAATTCTCTCAAAATAGTCAGCAAGATTGTCAGGAGTTTTTAATGTATATGCTTGATGTATTGCATGATGAAGGTGTAGATGTAGATCACCTGTTTGGGCTTTCTTATCAATGGCAGCATGACTGCAAGAACTGTAGGGTATCAAGTACTACTAGTGTAGACTCAGAAAGATTTATATATTTAACTTTGCCAGACAGTAAATCAGTCTCTTTTAATAAGCTAGTAAAAGCAGCTGATCACAACATGGAGTGTAGCCAATGTAAATCTGAAATGATGTCCACATTATTTATACGAACATATGGCCAGTATGTCATTTTAATGTTCCAACGATGTAGGCCTGATGGAACAAAATTGACAACTTTAATTAAAAATTTTGTGGCTTCACAGTTGTCAATATCAGGAAGGACTTTTGTAACTGTAGCAATTATATATCATGATGGTCCTTCAATAACATCAGGACATTATACAGCTTATTTAAAGTGTAGAAATGGCTGGTCATTCTGCAATGATTCTGTTTTAATTTTCAAAAAAAAATTGCCGTATGAACTTAAAAACTCTTACCTGGTGTTTTTAAAACCAAAATTTTAGGGAAAGAATCTCGGGATGTGCTCTGAGGAATTTCAAGAAGTTCTAATGGCTCCTACACGATTTGGCCTTGAGGATAAGTGTAGTACAGAGACATAACTTCTTACCATAACACTGGACGTCATGGAGAAATACGTGCACTTTGAATGAGTTCAGAAAAACTGTTTCTTTTTATAAGCTAATTGAAGCAGCCAATCAAAACATGGAGTAGAGGGAATGTAAGTCTGCAATGCTGTCTACTGTTTTACATTGCTTTGTGATTAAAAGTGATGTAGAGAATTAAATAATTGTACTAGTCATAAAGGTAGTGTAAGTCTGCTTCATAGTAAGCAGTATCAGTGTGATAGGAAATGTAGAACATGATTGAGCAAGAAGGGGAAGATATTACTAGTCCAGGATTGTGAAAATGATCTTCAACATTTTAATTGTGAAAGTTGCGGAAATACAACATGACGGGATTGGCTTAAAATAATTCTAAGAGTTATAAATGGCTCAGACACGATTTGGCCTTGTGGAAACGTGTGGTAGAGAGCGAGAAGTCATTTATTGTATGTAACATGTTTTTGAAAACGATGGAGGTTTTCTTTCAGAAAGTGGCGGGTTGAAAGTAATAACAGCACAACAGAGTGTAAGCTGTTCATAGGACATCCTTGGCCGTCATGGAAAGTAAGTTAACTTTAAGGAGTTCTGAATTCTGATTTGTTATGTTGTATGGGTTTTTTAAACACAATCATTTTGATTGTGTTTTTTTTTCCCCGCTGTTATATGATGAATACCTTCAAGTCACTGTTTTAGTGAAATTTGATACATTCTGAGAACAGCAAAAATAAACCATTTAACATGTATAATTAATTCTGTTCTGTTTGCATTTATGATGTACATGTAGAACTGTGTAGGAGGCATGGAGAAGGTGAGGCTTCTGTAAGTGTCAAAGTTGTTGCATACAGTGCTCATATTCTACGTAGTCTTTTATATTTCATTACTTTCACTGTTTCTGACTGATCTAAATTTTTTTTTTTTAAAAGAACAGTAAGTATAAGGGAAGGAAACAGACAGTTATGTTAAAAGAAACACAGCTATAGGGAATAAACTAGGGATACTGTTACCCGCAATCCTCTGCTGATGATGTCACTGAGCATGTCATGAATGATGTAATATGTGACATCATCAGCAGTGGATTACGGGTAATAGTATCTCTAGTTTACTCCCCTATAGCTGTCTTTCTTTTAACATAACTGTCTGTTTCCTTCCCTTATACTTACTGTTCTTTTTTTAAAAACATTTTTTTGGGTTCGCTTCCGGTTCGCGTACCGGGGAGCGAACTGGGAAGCGAACTAAGAGAAATAGAGGTTGGCACAGTTCCAAATATTGTACCAATTTTTTAATAACGGGGAGGTAGTTCTGAAAAGAACTTTTTTTTTATTGTTTTTGTTGTTTTATATTTTTTTTATTATTTTTCTGAACATTTTTTAACTTTTTTTGAATTTTTCTGAACAGTTTTATATATTTTTTTTCGGAGGGGGCAACGAAAACGATTCATTGTAAAGCGCTCAACAGGAGCAACAAAACAAAAAAAAAGAATTTATTATTTGGGGCGTTTCGTACAAACTTGCATATGATAGTCAATAGCTCTGTTGATCAGAGTGATGCTACTTTCTCCGTAGCAAATGAATCCACTGCAATGTACGCAGACTTGTTTTACTTCACGAAATCTCGTTTGTATATTTGGCACCATCTCCCTGCCCTCTGGTCCCGTTACTTCCGGTACAACAGATCTTCTGGCCATAATAGGGAGATTATCTAGGTCGTTACGAAACTGTGCAGCACTGTAGTTGTTAGGATGCCACCATATGGCCAGTCATATGGCGATGCATTGTGTAGTTTCCGAAACTGTATTTTTTGTCGGTCCCTCTGGACAGTCTATCTTGACATATAAGGCAAGTTACGTATCTTGCATTTACTTTTTTCTGACCTTTGGGAATTTTAAAAAATTGCCAAATGAAGTTTTCTTTCCGGTGAGACGTCCTGGGCTCCTCAGCCAAAAAGTGCCTCTCTTCGTGCTCGTCGTCCTGTTCCTCTTCTTCCTCTTCTTGCTGAATTATAACTTCAGCAGGTGGTCCACTCTTCCTTGGAGGTGGTGGGGAAGCACCAGCTGAAGCTACTAAAGAAGCCATTGCTCACTGGTAACAAAGGGTCTTTCTCTCACAATGATGAAAGTCAGAGTGAGGAAAGAAGGAGGGATTTTCATCATTTGGGAAAAACAATAGTTCTCAACCAATGAAAAGTGTTCATTTTAGATTATATGACCTAGTCTTACATCATTAGGAAACCAAAAGTGAAATGAACCAATGAAAAGTGTTATTACCAAGTCACATGACCTGCTGTGTTTACGTTACGCGCTTTGCAGGGCCTCCCGGTTTGCTTCCAGAAACCTGTGCTTTGCGACTCGGCAAGCGTACCAGTTCGCTAGCGTAGCACGTCATATGACGTATCACGCGACAACGCGAAACGTCATGCGGACGGGAGGCGTCACGATGTTGTTTTCTAACGCGGCAGTTGCGGTAAAGAAACGTTTACCGGCTCGCGGTCTATTTCGCGGCATCAAGGTCAGCTAACGGGAAGCTTCCCGATTCGCGAAGCGGGAACGAAGAAAAAAAAATATTTAAAAAAAAGTTATTAATAAACATATAAAATATATTTTTGGATTTAAAGAAGAATACATTTTACAGCTACAGATATTAGCTGTTAAAAAACCAATGAAATTCACTGAAAAAACCATAGGTTATAGACCATATATAGTTAGGAATTAGCATTTACAAAACCTTGAAAATTCACTGAAAAAACCATAGGTTATAGACCATATATAGTTAGGAATTAGCATTTAAAAAACCTTATTTTACTCACACAAAACCATTGAAATTCCATATATAGTTAGTTGCACTAACTATATATCGCGCACCCGCAATCCACTGCTGATGATGTCACATATTACATCATTCATGACATGGTCAGTGACATCACTGATGACATCTCAAATGACATCACTGATGACATCATCCAGTGACTGTGTGTTTCTGAAAAGTTTAAATATGTTTTACATATTGAAGAATGAGTAGATGTAGAAGTGTCTGGATGAAGGATTTAGTAGGTGCGTGACTGACTGTATGAGTGAGTGATTAAATGTGTCTCACTGAGTGCATGGGTTAGTGACTAAACTGTCTTAATTTGTGCATCATTATGTCTGTTGTTCTGTAAACTGCTGCGTGTGTTGGTCAGTAGCTATATGAGTAACTATATGGGTTATTGATTGATTGCCCAAGTATTTGTATGGGAGACTGAGTGTGTGTGTGGCTGGCTGGGAGGTGTGTGACTCTGTGCAGATCAATGTGTACTTGTATCAATGATTGTATAAGAGAGTAAGTATGTGTTAGCATATGTTTCAAAATGTAAGGTGCTCTATGTTTAACTGTATAGATTAGAAAATGGAAGTGTGATTGATTATTTACAGGACTGACTAGGTGTGTGAGTAACTCCATGGATGAGTGACAGAGTGTGAGAGTCTGTATAGGTGTATGAGTGCATATGATAGTGTTGTAAAGATGAGTGATTGTATGTATGAATGATTGTATGGGTAAATGAGTGAATGTGTGTGTAAACATAGGAATCACTGAGTGCGTATGTAGTAACTAGTATTGGTGTGTCAATGGTTTCAAAAATTATACTCTGTATTTAACACTGGGTGTAACAGAGGTTATATTAAAGTGTGAGGAGATGCATTGTATTGTCACATGAATGATATCATCAGTGATGTGGTCATTGATGTCAAATGAGATGTCATCAGTGATGTCATCAGTGATGTCATCAGTGATGTCATTTGAGATGTTATCAGTGATGTCATTTGAGATGTCATCAGTGATGTCATCAGTGATGTCATTTGAGATGTCATCAGTGATGTCATCAGTGATGTCATTTGAGATGTCATCAGTGATGTCATCAGTGATGTCACTGACCATGTCATGAATAATGTAATATGTGACATCATCAGCAGTGGATTGCGGGTGCGCGATATATAGTTAGTGCAACTAACTATATATGGAATTTCAATGGTTTTGTGTGAGTAAAATAAGGTTTTTTAAATGCTAATTCCTAACTATATATGGTCTATAACCTATGGTTTTTTCAGTGAATATATATATGTAAGCTCGGTAATCAATTTTCCTTCTTGATATATATATATATATATATATGTGTGTGTATATATATATATATGTGTGTGTGTATATATATATATATATATATATATATATACAAAAAAGAAGGAGAGAACTCTGGGTAGATCTCAGTTTAGGTGGAAAGCAGCTCCTGTTAGAGCACTCTCAACACCAGCGACACTCTAGATCTGCTCGCCTCAAATGTCTGTTTTTCTATCAAAGTTTTTAAGCATAGGATTACAGTGCTATCCATGCCGAGATAGAAAATGACAAAGTCTTTCGCTATTTAAACAGCAAAGTCTTTAAGCATAGGACTAGTACAGTGCAGTCCTTGCCGAGCTGTCAAATAACAAAAGCCATTTATCACTCCAGGCACAATATTACAGCTTTGAATTGGTAAAATACCAACTCAAGCCAACCTGAAATGAATAAAAGCAACCCCTGACACAGTGTTTTGCTCTAATTAGAGCTCTTCAGAGAGGTATAGCTTTGTCCAGACACAAGGGAGCACCCAGTATTAAGTCAAAACAAAACCCTTTCAGGCATAGAGTGACGCATAAATTATGCAAAAAAGAAGGAGAGAACTCTGGGTAGATCTCAGTTCAGGTGGAAAGCAGCTCCTGTTAGAGCACTCTCAACACCAGCGACACTCTAGATCTGCTCGCCTCAAATGTCTGTTTTTCTATCAAAGTTTTTAAGCATAGGATTACACTGCTATCCATGCCGAGATAGAAAATGACAAAGTCTTTCGCTATTTAAACAGCAAAGTCTTTAAGCATAGGACTAGTACAGTGCAGTCATTGCCGAGCTGTCAAATAACAAAAGCCATTTATCACTCCAGGCACAATATTACAGCTTTGAATTGGTAAAATACCAACTCAAGCCAACCTGAAATGAATAAAAGCAACCCCTGACAGTGTTTCGCTCTATTTAGAGCTCTTCAGAGAGGTATAGCTTTGTCCAGACACAAGGGAGCACCCAGTATTAAGTCAAAACAAAACCCTTTCAGGCATAGAGTGACGCATAAATTATGCAAAAAAGAAGGAGAGAACTCTGGGTAGATCTCAGTTTAGGTGGAAAGCAGCTCCTGTTAGAGCACTCTCAACACCAGCGACACTCTAGATCTGCTCGCCTCAAATGTCTGTTTTTCTATCAAAGTTTTTAAGCATAGGATTACAGTGCTATCCATGCCGAGATAGAAAATGGCAAAGTCTTTCGCTATTTAAACAGCAAAGTCTTTAAGCATAGGACTAGTACAGTGCAGTCCTTGCCGAGCTGTCAAATAACAAAAGCCATTTATCAATCCAGGCACAATATTACAGCTTTGAATTGGTAAAATACCAACTCAAGCCAACCTGAAATGAATAAAAGCAACCCCTTACACAGTGTTTCGCTCTAATTAGAGCTCTTCAGAGAGGTATAGCTTTGTCCAGACACAAGGGAGCACCCAGTATTAAGTCAAAACAAAACCCTTTCAGGCATAGAGTGACGCATAAATTATGCAAAAAAGGAGAGAACTCTGGGTAGATCTCAGTTTAGGTGGAAAGCAGCTCCTGTTAGAGCACTCTCAACACCAGCGACACTCTAGATCTGCTCGCCTCAAATGTCTGTTTTTCTATCAAAGTTTTTAAGCATAGGATTACAGTGCTATCCATACCGAGATAGAAAATGACAAAGTCTTTCGCTATTTAAACAGCAAAGTCTTTAAGCATAGGACTAGTACAGTGCAGTCCTTGCCGAGCTGTCAAATAACAAAAGCCATTTATCACTCCAGGCACAATATTACAGCTTTGAATTGGTAAAATACCAACTCAAGCCAACCTGAAATGAATAAAAGCAACCCCTGACACAGTGTTTCGCTCTAATTAGAGCTCTTCAGAGAGGTATAGCTTTGTCCAGACACAAGGGAGCACCCAGTATTAAGTCAAAACAAAACCCTTTCAGGCGTAGAGTGACGCATATATATATATAATTTTCACCTCCTCCGAGGATGCCGGGACACCATGACTCCGGTGCACCACAGGGTCAGAGGTTGCCCTGTTACCAATTTTCAATTTCACCAGGCATAACAAGTTCTTTTACACCGATGCACTCCACTTCAAAGAAATCCGCCACTCCACCATTAGTTGCAATCAAGGTTTATTCCAAATCCATTATAGCATGTTGAGAAAAAAGGAATAACAAAAAAAAAATATATATATTTTTTTATATATATATTTTTTGTGTATATATACATAATATATATATTGCTGTATGTTTCCACAGGACTAGTCCTTATATTTGGTTTATGTGGTTAAACATGCATTAATATTTTTATTTATAAATATATATGCATATATTTTTGTATATGCTCCGGGGTCCCCGCACATGGGCTGGACTATTCAGTGCTCATGACTTTGATGAGTATACCCCTGGAAGAGAACAAAGATTACAGGTAAGTAATTTATCCTTACCCATAACTCCAGTCTTCTAGGGTGAAGGCAGCTATATTTATAATATAGAATGCAATACAGATGTATTTATTTATAAAGCATGAACCAAGACCATTAGGGCAGCAGAGCATTGTGCATTACAGCAGAATACATAGTCAACAATTGAGGATACAGATACATGCAGGTATATTTAGAATGTGAAGTGAAAACAATAAGTGTGAATGCATACAGAGCTAATCAGAAACATAGCACCACGCAGGGGTGAAGCTGGTGAGGGAAGTGATAATATCTGGAATATTCTGAAGCTAGTAAATATGTGCATTATGAGATGTATTCCGAACCGCAGTAATTAAGGAGCAAATCTGAGGTGCAAAGAGAGGATGTTCCTGAGTCTTAGTCCATACAAAGAGAAAGTGTTTTAGTATGTCCATTCTTTGTGCTGCTTTTGGATTTTCGGCCTGGCCAGGAAGTCCTTATAGATCACTCAATAACTTTGAAGTGGACTATAGCAAATAAAGGGAGCCAATGCAATTCTTTCAAGTTAAAGGTAATGTTAGAAGTTTCTCTGGTTGGTGAGTAGATGCGGTGCTCTGTGAAGACAGAATTTGATTGGTGTGAATGAGGATTCTGGCAGATGGAGCAAAAGAGGCAGTTAATATACTAGACAAGATGAGCCTGTCCTGTATTAGCAATTTCCCCCCAAATTCTTATGTGGACTGTGACTTTCATAACACTATTAAACTAACATAGAAGCATGCAAAGGGTGTCACGATCGCAAGGTTTGTCCTGTAGATGCAATATTCTCCATTAATGCAAGGAGTGCAGGAGTCTCCCACACTTTGCTTCATAATATTCCAAATATTCCAAAAGTTGAGGCAGCCAGTAACTGGAATCTCCTCATAAATCTGTGCAAACATCTAGAGGAGGCTGCTTTGCCCAAGCACAGAGTCCTCATGTCTTCTCAATTTGTTCATAATTTATGTAGGCTATACTATAGCTGAGTAGTCAGGGAGTCTACCTTAATAAGCTGAATGCTTTCTTTTTTGCTAGAGAAAAGGCAATTCACCATGCAAGTGGAATCTCAACAGCAGGACAATGGCTCAAATTCTGACAAGGAGTCTTTTAACATAGCACATCGTTTCATTCAATTGTTAGCTTACCTCTGCAATTCTTTTGCAAGGGGCCCTAGAAGTATTTTCAATTCATGGGTACCATACCTCTTTGCTAATCCGCAATGTTCTGAATGCAAATAGTTCTCTGGTTCACTATATGACTTTCATTATTCCAGTGACTTTCATTATTCCCAAAGAGCACACTATTTCTGATATCACTGTGTTTTCTATTTACAAACATAATAGAGGTGAGGCCTTAAGTAACAATTGAGTGTTACCTGACAAGACCTGGTGTTCTTGCTCCATGGTTTGCTCAATGTACATTGCCTAATGGTCAGTCAAAGGACATCAAGCCCTCACCCACTTTTAGTGGCATGCTTAGTCATTGAGTATGCTGCTAATTGTGCTTGAATGGTAATGACATCACAAAATAAAATGATGGACGGAGTGTTGAAACTTTTCAAACACTCACCCCCAGTCACAGATTGTCAGCGGCATTTGATACTGTAAATTACCCAGCTCTACATAAAACTCTCAGTTACCGCACGGGTGTCAATGGCAGTCCTGAAATGGTTTACGTCCTATCTGCAACATCGCTGTCAACAAATAAAAATCCACAGCTGTCTCTCCAACCCGACTCCTGTGACTTAAAGCGTACCTCAAGGCTCTATCCTCTCCCAAGCCATGTTTAATCTCTTCTTGGAACCCTTCACTGCCATTTTGAACCGAGCAGGGGTTAAATACCACCTATATGTTGATGACATACAAATCTACTGCAAAATCAAATCACCCTGTAACCTCTGACAACTGAACACCACACTTATTAATATACAATCATGGCTGAAAACCAACTATCTTAAAGTAAACGCCAAAAATACAGAACTACTTTTCTTCTACCACAGAAACAATCCTTTACCTATTTTAGATTGGGTCACAAAACTTGACACTCTTAACTGCTCCCTCTCTCTTTCTAACTCTGTTAAGTCTCTGGGCATCACCTTGGTCAAAATCATGTCCATGGAGTAGCACATCAACAACTCTGCCAAAGGAGCTTTCTGCACACTGAGACATCTCAAATGAATATGGGTATTTATAAAGCATGCGGATACTCACAGAGAGTGTCCCGGCGCTAATCTCCAAAACCGTAACAGAAGGAGCCCGCCCCGCCAACCATAGTGTTATTATTGGAACAAGCATGTTTTAAGTTGTTTCCTAAAAAACAACAAGTCCTGAGTCGGTCTGAGATAAAGGGGCAATTCGTTCCACAGGCGAGCCGCTTGAACCTGAGACGAACATCCTCCTATCCAAGATCTCGTGATCTTGGGAATCACCATGAGGGCTTGTCTAGAGGATCTTAAGACCCGTTGAGACTGATAGCGTTCGATCCTACTTCTCAGGTAAACCGCACCCGTATCATGGAAGGCTCGATAAGCGAGCACTAAGGCCTTAAACTGGATCCTCCTTCTCCCCGGGAGTCAGTGCAGTGCCTTCAGGTGGGGCGACATGCGCGTTCTGGGGCTCACCATAAGAATAGCTCTGGCTGCGACTTTCTAGGACAACTTGCAGCCGATTGAGCAAATACTCTGGCAGCCCTAGATACAAGATATTTACGTAGTCCAATCTTGATGTAATTAAGGCTCACAAAGAAAGTAAAGATGTTTATTCCCCCTGACGATCTTAGGACGGTAGTACAATCTCTTGTCATCTCACAACGTGACTACTCCAGTTCCCTCCTTACAGGAACTCCTAAATGGCACCTGGTGCCACTTACAGCTGTTCTCCACGCAGCTGCCAGACTCCTCACAGATGCTAGAAAACGTGATTACATGTCTCCTGCCCTCAGTAGTCTTAAATGGCTTACCATTGAAGGAAGATGCCTTTTTCAAGACAGGCTGCCATCACCCACAAAGTGCTTCATGCAAAAAACGCTGAATACTTCAAAACCAGAATTTCAAGAGCTAAAAAAGCCCGAACTCTGGGAAGCTCCAACGCCTCCTTCTCATTCCTCCAAAGTTCAAGAAGAAATCATCCCAGGCTATCTCCTCCTCAGGTAATGCTTCGAAGATGTGGAACTCACTACCCAAAGAGCTTGACTGGGACACCTCCTTTCCCTCCTTCAAACTGGACCTCAAATCTGCACTCCTAAACAACTACCTCACATGAGCACTAACTGTCTACCTTTCTCTTGTTGAATAATGCCTTCTAGATGGTCTCATGACTTGCTGAATCGCCTTTTTGTCCCTGATGATGATCTCCTCCATGTGCCCTGTGTTTATACTTTGTGATGTTATAACCACTTAGTTCTGAACTGTCTTATGACTTTGACATTATGAATACCCTCATGTACACATATTAATGTATTCCCATAACCTGTAAAGCGCTCTGATACCCTTGGGTCCAGGTAGTGCTATATAAAACTCAAAAATAAATAAATCCATTGTTATTTTGCTCGTCACGTCACCCCAGGTTGGATTCAGCCACATGCAAATCAGTCTTGACCCTGCACCTCATGGGAACAATCCAGCCCAAACTGCCAGGCCAGGTCTTCCCTGGACTGGATACAAGCATCCTGGGACCTGTTTCGGGGTATGCCTCCTCATTAGCCAGACTAGCTCGAATCTAGTGGCGCAGTGAGCAAGGGACCCCCGTCTGGGCATACCCTTAGCCCGGGCTTCTCAAATGAGTAGCTCGTGAGCTACTGGTAGATCTCCAGCTACCTGTAAGTAGCTCTCCTCTGTGCAGCCCAGCCTACTAAATTCGAAACTTTTCCATTAATGTCTGTTCGAGACGTAAATGTGGGTATTTTCAGGACTCAAAAGCTGATGTTTGGAGAAAATTGGTTGATTTTTGAAAATGTATTTAAAGCTGATGTTTGAGTGATAAGACATAGGAGCAACTTATTTATAACATTTACTTGGTGCCAGGGACATTGCAGTTATGGCTTCCACGCATTAGCCATGTAGAGACATTCCAAATTGATAATCTGTTGCACCATGATGATAACTGTTGATGATCTTGCACGGGGTAGCCACTAATGTAAAATTGTAAATAAATTGATACTTGTATAGCGCACTACTCACCCGCAAGGGTCTCAAGGCGCTTGTACGAATACCGCTGTGGAACCCATCCTGGCTTTCCCTGTGAGGTGTCCACTCCTGGGCACCCCCAAGGTGGAGGCCAGGCATCCTTAGCATTGTGGGGGCCGTTGTGGAGATTAAGCAAGCTATTGCCCAGAGTTGCAGAGTGGGACTCCATGATTGGAATAGGCACCGAGGCGAGAATGATCAGGTCCGTGGAATTTTTTGAGCCCAAGACCCGCCGAGGCGGGGAATTGAACCGTGGTCCCAGGCTAGACCTCTGCATCAGGGTCTGCCGCTCTAACCATTGAGCCACACTTCTCCACTGATTACAAAATGTAATCTTGTCTGATGCGCTGACTATTACAAAACGAATATTAGTAGCTCAGGATGGTTTTCATTGAACAAAAGAGCTCTCATTACAGGAAAGGTTGGCGACCCCTGCCTTAGCCACTTAGGGTGCACATAGCAACATCATAAAATGGACGTATTTGTTGAAACTTTTCAACCACTTGCCCCGGTCACAAATCTGGGTTTAATCCATTGTTCTTTTGCTTGCCACAGCACCCTAGTTCGGAAGTAGCCATATGCAAATCCGCCTTGACCCTGCTTCCCATGGGAACTGTCAAGCACTAGCGCCGGGAAACCCTTCTTGGGTAGCTGTCGCGCTCTATAAACTTAATAAATAAATAAATAACTGCCCGGTCAGGTCCGTAGCATCCTGGGACTGGTTTCAGGGTATCACCCCTCATCAGACAGGCTAGTCTGAATCCAGTGTGCAGCGAGCAAGGGAGCCACATCTGGGCATACCTGTAGCCACGTGGGGTGCACATAGCAACATCACAAATTAAACGGATTGGACGGAGTGTTGAAACTTTTTAAACACTCACCCCCAGTCACAAATCTGGGTTTTATCCATTGGCATTTTGCTCGCCATGCCACCCCAGTTTGGTCCCAGCCAGATGCACAGTTACACCTAGAGTAAAGTGACATTATACAGACCTGTGGTTCAAATTTTGTCAGGGTAGTTATCAATATGATGTTTATTTGCACCTTCCTGTCACAAGCTTGAAAGCAAGATTGTGTATTAGGACCCTTCATGTCTTATACTTGTGCCCTGCAAGGGATCTTAGGCATCCGTCAGAGCTCTGGCCTTAACTAGTATGAACCATGACCTACTCAGTCAGTTGTGCACTTCTCAAGGTACCTGACCCCTGAATCTGCTATAACAGGTGTTTGAAGGTCCAGATTGTCACTATAGGAAAGGATGCCAGATTGGGCTCTCCTGTCTGCATGCTTTGGCTGAGGTTTACATAGCAAGGTACATAGATAGGTGTACCTCAGTGCGTAATTTCGTCTTCACTAGTTAGCCTATTGGTAAAAAGAGACTCCTCATTTGGCATTGAGGAGACTGTTGTGAAAGGAGACTCACCGTAACACGCCCTCCAAAACAAACATCCACTCAAATTGATGGTGTGACTTCACAACATGTACAAAATCATTTCTGATTGATGCTTCTAACTGCAGATTCTTCATAATGTGAATATTTCCCCAGGCATTAGACTGGTTGCGGGAACTCTAAATTACTATTCCTGCGCACCGGTAGGTGGCATTGTGCGACTCCGCACCAACATTGTCTTGCTCTGGAAGTGACAAGCGGGGCTTCACATAAGTGCCACCCAGGTGCATTGACTTCACTTCCTTTCTTTCTGTTCCTTAAGACGTGAATCCAGAACTCTACTCCTCATCTTTGGCAAGTATTGTTGACCAAAATGTTGCCTTACCTTCCACAACATCAGGGTTTAAACCTTGTTGGGACTGTCACAAACAAATATATGTGACATGAGGTATACCTGTGGTGCTTGGGGTTGGAGCATAGCTCCACAGCCTGCAATGACTGCACTTAGATGAACCCGAAAGCAATATGGGACCTCGACTTGAAACTGCATTGCCAGACATTGGAAGACACCGCAGGTCCTGTTGCCATAGGAGGTCCTTATCAAAGTCTTCGGTTAAGTCGGAAACGAAGCACAAGAAGTTGAAATGGAAATTTGCCCCTTCCTGCCACTCTCTAACTCTAGAGAGGGCCCAATGGCGTCAGCATGCCTCTTTGACTCTCTTGAAGAGCTGATTCAGAGTTTGCTCCCGATGCAACCCCATGTGGTCCATCGGTGGTGTCACAGCAAAAGAGAATTCTTTAGGCAGGCCATGCTGCTTATATTTGGTGCTCCTTTGGGCCCCATGGATCCGCAGAGGCCTCCAGTTGGAAATCCGCCAGCAGATTTGTCTTCAGTGGCGTCTGTGCCTTTGAACCCGCTTTGGGTTCTTCACCAGGCTTCTGTGATGACGTTGGTCTGGGGCAACTACCTACGCCGGTTCATTTCATATTGACGCTGGATGACGAACAGTTGCCTAAAGGTGTCTCTGAGTCCGTGTTGTCTTAGACTTAACCTCGACCAAGTATGGTCTCAGATCTCACTGGATCACACCCTATAGGCAATCCTTCGGACTAAGATACTATGGCTTTTCACCTCCAGCAGAGCACATACTTTAAGTCCGCTTTTTGGATCATAATCACCCAATTACACCTAGGATGAGGTGAGGAAATTCTCCCCACAATACGATGTGTAAAATTGGTATGCCAAATTACAGGATGCCAGTGGCCTGGACACTTCCCCAGACACTGGGCTTGTGCCCCTCACCCTGTCCTGCTACTAAGGAGAGTGCCTAATTTGCTATGGTCATGAGGTAGGCTGCAGAGGTCCTTGACCTGCAGATCCCTACAATGGAGGTCAAAATAAACATCCTGACGGAGGTTCTTCAGCTGGCCAGGCACCCACTGAACCTCTCTCACCATTCAGTGGGTCCTTAAAGGATACCTCGTAAACACTTGGGCAAAACCATGCTTAAGCCCCCAGTTAACAGACAGCTAGGTTGACACCCCAGACCAGCACCGCGTAATCCTGACTTTTAACATAACATCCTACACAACAGGGTCTGGTGGTGCAGGTGGCCATAAGCAGTGTCTACCTTAAAGCCCTTCCCACAACTTCTCCTGACCATCAGTCTAAGCGCATGGAAAGTTTTGGCAAGCACATGTTTTCATTGGCTACTTTTGCTTTGTGCTCAGTCGATGCCAGCTGCCTCCTATGCCACTACTGTTATGGTTTATGGGATGCAATTGATCAAATCTTGATGGCAATTTCAGAGGACCTATAGGCCTCTTTAACCCAAACCATACCGAATGACAGCAAAATGGGTCATTAAGTCTACCTCGACCAAACTGACTGCACTGGGGCAACTGGCACTAGCCTGGTGCTTTGGTTCACTGACTGGTTGAAGTCTACAGTCTTCTCTGGAAATGTCCAGCCATTTTTACTGGACATGCCATTTGATGGCTCTCATCCTTTTAGAGATAAAGCAGCTTGGTCCTGAACGCTTTAAGCCTGTTTACAGTGACAGCCACTGTTTTTCACTTCCTTGAATCGAAGCAAAAGCTAAAGATGCTTGTATCCAAATCAAATCAAATGTTTCTTGTTTTCAGTCACAAATGACCATAAAATTAATATTTAATTATAGAACATCTTATTCACGTTAATATTCCTGCAAATTAAAATAATACAGTGTAGTCAAATATCCTTTAAAACTATGTAAATGGCGCAATTTCCATGATCACGGCCTACCATTATAAAAGTCATTTCTCTCCATTAAACCAATGTAGATGATCTTAAGACAGGTTCACATGGTGGTGTAGAAATTTAAAGCTTAAAGACAGATTAAGACACGAAAAGCACACATCAATAAATATGTATATGTTTTGTAAGAGTCTGAATAGATTACTTTCAGTCATGATCAATGAACCACTCAATTGATAAAAATATCTTGAGTAATAACAAAAATAATTATAATTTCCTGTGCTAAAAATATGTACATTTTTCCAACACTATAGAAAACTAATACTAAATAATGAAAAGCTAGGGAATGTCAGCCCCTCTTACTGAGGTACAATATAAAGTAAGAAAATGTAGAAACCCGACTAACTTAACGCTAACGCATTAGTCTTGTCTAGGTGCCTCCTTTCAGCACTAAGACTTGTGTACCATTGCAAATTTTGCTTACCAGTCAACCTGGTAAATAATGTATATGTGCTTGAGGGCTATTTTAATCTATGGGAGTCCGTTAAACGTTATTCATTAAGAATCGATCTTTCTAGGCATTAAAGGCAAATTACGGCAACGGGACAGTTAATCAGCTAGCCTGTGATCCCTTGATGGCCTTGCAGACTTGCCTTTGAAGGTTCAGTCTTAGTTCTGCTCTGCCCTTTATTTCCATGCTGGGTAAATATGGGATGAGACAGCCACTATAATCGCTCTATCATCGTTTCTAATACAGAAAGCCTCCGCCTCATTAGAAGTTCTGATCTTAAATGTTAAAAAAAAAAAAGTTGTAGGTAGTATTAACAAAGTTGATACCTAAAGTGGCACACCAAGAGAAAGTGAGATACTGTCTTTCATCCTCTCAAAGAGCAGAGGCACTGATCTGATCTCTTGCCTGGTAATGGTGACCATCTTTTGTTTACTGAAGCCACTGGTAGTGTCCCCAGTTTAAATTTTAGGTAAAGAGATCTTTTTGCTACAGGGCAGATGTCCTGAATGCAATCAATGAAGGCCAAATCCTGACTGAATGAAAAGTAACGCTTTGACAAAAACCTTGATGGCTAAAGTTTGCTAAATGTTTGGGGAGTTCCAATATGCCTTTGTATCCATTTCAAGACTGTCCTGCGTGATCATTTTGGGATGCAGCCTGTATTCTTTCAGGCCGATACTGATCAGAACATTGCAGATTCACGATAGCTTGTAAAGTGAGTCTGTGTGATGCCAGTTCATCCCTAGACCATACGTGGAACCAGTATTTTAATGGACCAAATGCAGCAAGAACCTCAATTTTCTTTAAGTCTGGATCAGCTCTCAGAGCCAACATTGGCGTGCCATGGCCCTGATGTAGTAACCATCGAATACCATTATTTTCAGTGGTTTGTAGTTCCATGGTCTTCTTATGGCCCCATATCTCAGTGACGTATAAAGAAGCAGTCCTTGCTTTCAGTTTGTAAGCCAACATTGCTGACTTCACTGAGTGATTGCCACAAGAATTTGCAAACCTCAACACCGCTCCAGCGTGCTTGGCCAGAGTGATGGCACTTTTTGATATCTCTGGAGCACTTAAGTTTGTCGTCCAATCGGATTCCTAAGTAATTGGAAGTGGATACTTGGTTTGAGGGTCTTTTATAGACTTTTAAAGTGAATCGCAGCTTTTGTTTTTGTTCGAGAATCATGTATTTTGTTTTTCCAACATTTATGGACAATTTCCTTGCCGTACAAAAGAACTCCAAACCTTTTAGTTGACGGTGTGATATCTCTGTTTTGGCCAACAGTACTGTGTGTCAGCAAAGAGTAAGATTGGAATTTGGTTGTTGCCTGATTTAGGTTTATCCAGGTTGAGGTCCTTCATGGTTGTAACAAGATCGTTTATATAGCAATTAAAGAGGGTTTGTGCTAGAACACAACCTCGTTTTACTCCTCGCTGAATTGGTATTTCAGTTGTGTTTTCACCGTTAGTGCTGTATCTAATCCTTGTAGTATTACCAGAATGCAGGGCAATTAGGAGCTTCAAGATGTTTTCCAGAATATTCATTCCACTTAGGATTTGCCACAATGTCGATTGATCAACGCTATCAAAAGCAGTTTGGATATCAATGAAGACCAGGTACAGTGGTGCATTTTTCAGAGATGTGTATTTAGAACAGATTAAATTCAATCTGAAAACCTGATCTACGGTGCTCTTGCCCTTCCTAAATCCTGCTTGATACGGTGATATCAAATCCATGTCTTCCAACCTTTGTTGTAAACACGATAGAAGCAGTTTTCCAAATGTTTTTCCTGCTTCATCAAGAAGTGAGATCGGCCGGTAGTTAGTCACATGGTCTCTCGTGCCCTTTTTATGAATAGGCACAGTTGTTGATTTTCGCATGATCGTGGAATATCTCCTAAGTACCAGATGTTGTTAACGGTGCGGGTTAAAACCTGATACCAGAGAGTTAGCTGGTTTCGAAAACATCAGATGGAATTTTTTCTGGGACAGCTGGTTTGAAGAGTTTTTGTGACTAAATTGCTTGTATAGCTTCCACCTCAGTGAATTTTTGCTCTTGCCCTCTGATCGTGGGATTTACTGAGAAGGGGTGGTTCAGACCTTCATACTTGATAACTCTTAAGTTGCTTTCTAGATTATTTTTAAAATCTCCACAATGCATTATACCAGTGGCACTTTGAGCGCCACCAGTTGTCACTTGATGTTGTAGTGCTGGGGCAATACACTCATTGGGCAGGGACTCAACATCTTTGTTGTAGAGATTGATGAAGTGGTCGATCCAGAGTTGGGGACTCATTTTCAGCCCCAGATTCTTTGAGGCAGCTTCACATCCACATCTAATGATTTCCCAGAATTTCTTTGGGTTTCGTGAGGATATTGCGTCCTACAAATCTTGCTGTAGCTTATGCGAATAGTACTTTTTTTTATTTTAGTAGCACTGTATACTGTTTTCTTTTCTCCAGAAAAAGCTGTTCCTTAGCTTCGCACAGGTGTCAATTAGTTAAGGCCGGAGACAGTGTTTTTTTTAATTTCGCACACTCCTTGTCAAACCAATTTGCAGAGGCGGGGTTTATTTATGCTCTCTTTCTAGAATTATTTGTGAGAGCAGCATTTAATTATGTGCTATGTAATGTTTAAGCTGATGACGTAAGTCTCTGAATCCTGGTTGTCATAGATCCTAGTAATGTTTATCCTGTTTTACTGCAATTTTTTGGCCACTTGCAATTCGAGTAGTATTTAACTCAGCAGAGCATGAATTAGGATACTTCATAAACAGAAACAAGGGATCGTGACCACTTTCAAGCCTGCTGATTACTCCCATATCAATAACAAGGTGCAATGCTTCCATGTCTATTACCATGTAATAGATGAAACTTTGTCTGGCACCGACCCGAAAAGTGGCTTGAGGGGTTATCAGATTTGCTTCGGCCATTGAGCGGATGCAAACCTCCCTCTATATGTGTTTTAAAAATTAGTTTGCCTTTCTTTGTTCTTTTACAATGATCTATGGGTAGTGGGGGATCTCCCACGCTCTGTCCTCATCAATTAACAATTTATCCATAAATAGTGGGTGTAACTTAGTATTGAAGTCCCCGCAAACCATTTTGCTGCTCTTTCGATGCTGTACAGGACCTCCCAGCATTGCTTCAGATTGGTGCGTTGACGTTTCTTCTCGACATATGGTTAAAAGATGATCCTTTAAAAGCACTTGATCAGTTTTTGTGTAACACACACAGTAGCTCCGTTGAGTAGACAGGCCAAAGAGCGGTATCAAAATGTTTGCCTGCTTGTCTTAACCTGATTTTTCCCTTGTTTTTTACGATTCTTTGTGCCTGTTTTGTTTGAATCTCCTTTTCCCCGTGTTTTGCCTTCCTTCCTTTGTTGCCCGCCGCCCTCCGCCCTCCCTTCCCGCCAACGCCGCTTTTCCCCGCCCTTTTTGTATTCTGTACCCTCCCCGCTCCCGCCTCCCAGCTGCTCCGCCCACCCGCGCACTTGGCCTTAAATGGCGACCGTGCGAACGCGCAGCGTTGACGCGCAGCGGGCGCGCCGATTGTGCGCCGAAGGCGCGCCAAAGGTAAGCCCGTCTGCGCCCGTCCGCGCCTGGACCGCGCCCAGGGCCAGGACCCCTGGCCCACGAAGACCCCGACCGACCCGCCTGACATACGCCGCCGCCTCCCTCACCGCTCTCAACACCGGCCGACTTCCAGACTGCCACCAAGCCACCCCACAACGTACCCACGGACCTTTCAGCTGCCACGCCTGCAAGTTCACCTGCATCCGGACCTGCCTCGCACCAGCGCCCGCCAAGACGAACACCAGCAGCACCCACCTCAGGTGCATCCTGATCAACACCCGCTCCGTCCACAGACACGCCATCGAACTCTGGAACCTCCTAGACGCCACAGCCCCGGACGTTGCCTTCCTCACGGAGACCTGGATGAACGCATCCTCAGCTCCCGACATAGCCATCGCCATCCCAGAGGGCTACAAGATCGTCCGGAGGGACCGAAACGCCAACCAGATGGGAGGAGGCATCGCCATCATCCACAGGAACACCATCCGTCTCACGACCAGCACCGACAACACCCTGACCAGCGCCGAACACCTGCATTTCCAGATCCACACCAACCCGAACACCACCCTCAGAGGCACACTGATCTACCGACCCCCCAGACCTCGCACACAATTCAGCGAGGACATCGCCGACTTCGTCAGCCCGCATGCCCTCCCCTCCGCTGACTACATCCTCCTGGGAGACCTCAACTTCCATCTGGAGAACAACAACGACCGCAACACCACCACCCTGCTCGACAACCTCGCCAACCTCGGACTCAAGCAACTGGTGTCCACCCCCACCCACCTCGCCGGACACACACTCGACGCAGTCTTCTCTTCCAGCACAGACATCGAGTTCAGCCACGCCACAGAGCTTCAATGGACGGACCACAGCTGCGTCCACTTCACCTTCAAGAGAACGACGACCCACCAACACCAGCAACAGGCCGCCCGCAGAAGCTGGAACAAGATCACAGCAGACCAGCTCGCCACCTCCCTGAGCCAGCACCCTCCTGCCAGCTCAGCGAACCCCAGCCAGGCCGCCGACAACCTCACGAAGTGGATCAGCAACTGCGCGGACGAACTCGCCCCTCTGAGGACCCCGCCTAGCAGACCCGGCAGCAAGAAGGCCCCATGGTTCACCAACGAACTCAAGAGCTCCAAGAAGAACTGCCGAGCCCTCGAGAAAGTCTGGAAAAGGGAACCGACACCGGACAACAGGACCTCCTACAAACTGGCCACCCGGAAACACCACCAGCTGATCCGCGCCGCCAAGAAAACAGCATTTAAGGACCGGTTGGACAACAACGCACACAACTGCAAGGAACTCTTTAACATCGTGAAAGAGCTTTCAAACCCCAGCGCAGGAAACAACGACGTCACCCCATCGCAAGACCTCTGCAACTCCCTCGCTTCATACTTTCACAACAAGATCACGGACATACACAGCAGCTTCAACAACCAACCAACGCACACCGTGACCGAACAACCACCCCCCACCACCATCCTCCAAGCCTGGACCCCGATCAACACCGAAGACACCATCCGCACAATGAACTCCATCCACTCCGGATCACCGACCGACCCCTGCCCTCACCACGTCTTCAACAAGGCCGACGCCGTCATCGCACCCCACCTGCGAGACATCATCAACACATCCTTCGACACCACCATCTTCCCGGAGAGCTGGAAACACGCCGAACTCAGCGCTCTACTCAAGAAACCAACAGCGGACCCCACCGACCTCAAGAATTACCGCCCCATCTCGCTTCTCCCGTTTCCAGCCAAAGTCATCGAGAAGACCGTCAACAAGCAGATGGCCGCCTTCCTCGAGACGAACGGATCCCTCGACCCCTCACAGTCCGGCTTCCGAGCCAACCACAGCACCGAGACCGCCCTCATCGCCGCCACCGATGACATCCGAGCCCTGATGGACAATGGAGAAACAGCGGCCCTCATCCTCCTGGACCTCTCCGCGGCATTCGACACTGTCTGCCACCGCACCCTAGTGCAGCGCCTCAGCAACGTCGGAATTCAGGAGAAGGCTCTGGAATGGATCGTCTCTTTCCTCGACGGAAGAACACAGAGAGTCCGCCTACCACCGTACAAGTCAGAGGCCTCCGAAGTCATCTGCGGCGTCCCCCAAGGATCATCTCTGAGCCCCACCCTCTTCAACGTCTACATGAGCCCCCTCGCGGCCATCGTACGCAAACACAACCTCAGCATAATCTCCTACGCCGACGACACCCAGCTGATCCTCTCCCTGACCAACGACCCCGCCGCCGCCAGAGCCAACCTGCACGAAGGGATGAAAGAGGTAGCCGAGTGGATGACGATCAGCCGCCTGAAACTGAACTCGGACAAGACGGAGATCCTCATCCTGGGCTCCTCACCCTCCGCCTGGGACGACTCCTGGTGGCCTCCCGCCCTGGGCACCGCACCCAAACCGACAGACCACGCACGCAACCTGGGCTTCATCCTGGACTCCTCCCTCTCCATGACCAGGCAAGTTAACAAAGTCTCCTCGACGTGCTTCAACATCCTACGCATGCTACGGAAGATCTTCTGGTGGATCCCCACCGAGACCAGGAAGACCGTCACTCAGGCCCTCGTCACCAGCCGTCTGGACTACGGCAACGCCCTCTACGCCGGTACCACCGCCAAGCTCCAGAAGAGACTCCAGCGGATCCAGAACGCCTCAGCCAGACTCATCCTCGACATCCCACGAACCAGCCACATCTCCGGACATCTGAGAGACCTTCACTGGCTCCCCGTCAACAAAAGAATCACCTTCCGCCTCCTCACCCACGCACACAAAGCCCTACACGACCGAGGCCCGAGTTACCTTAACAGCCGAGTCAACTTCTACGCTCCCAAACGCCACCTCCGTTCAGCCAACCACGCCCTCGCCGCCGTCCCCCGCATCCGAAGAGCGACCACAGGAGGAAGGTCCTTCTCCTACCTGGCCGCCAAGACCTGGAACTCCCTCCCGACCGACCTGCGCCTGACCCAAGACCACCTCTCCTTCAGGAAGAAGCTGAAGACCTGGCTGTTCGAGCAGTAGCGGCCCCCCCCCCCCCAGCGCCTTGAGACCCTACGGGTATGTAGCGCGCTCTACAAGTGTCAGTGATTGATTGATCAGTGATTGAATCAGTTATTGTGGTAGTGAAGGGCTTAGTAGGTGTGATATTGTGGATGTTTGAGACGTGAGCATAAAAGGTTGGATTATATCTAGGACTCCTGGTTTTGGTGGAGAAGTGTGGCTCAATGGTTAGACCGGCAGACCCTGATGCAGAGGTCTAGCCCGGGACCAGGGTTCAATTCCCCGCCTCGGCGGGTCTTGGGCTCAAAATTCCACAGACCTGATAATTCTCGCCTCGGTGCCTATTCCAATCATGGAGTCCCACTCTGCAACTCTGGGCAATAGCTTGCTTAATCTCCACAACGGCCCCCACAACGCTAAGGATGCCTGGCCTCCACCTTGGGGGTGCCCAGGAGTGGACACCTCACAGGGAAAGCCAGGACGCTATACAATTATCAATTTACATTTATGGTAT
Organism: Lissotriton helveticus; assembly: GCF_964261635.1. Lineage (NCBI taxonomy): Eukaryota > Metazoa > Chordata > Amphibia > Caudata > Salamandridae > Lissotriton > Lissotriton helveticus. Next base: position 1,208,546,553 of record NC_136059.1, read on the forward strand.
TTATTTTTTTAGCATTTCCACCTGTAATTTCCATATATTTTTTTTTGTGTTAATTTTATCCTCATTTATCCATAATTTTTTGGGGTGTTGATACTAGTATATTTCCACATTTATTTGGCTGATAAACGTATCATCTTAGTTGAATGCCTGACAGGATTCAATTATATGAACAACCACAGCCGATAAATCGATAAATCGATAAATTTATATGAAAAAATTGAAATTTTAATATCAACCTTGGGCATATCTACTGCTGTTTAAACCTCATTACAAAAATATTTTTCTTTTCTGCTCCCTTTACCTCTCAATCTGCGCAGCTGTTGGCCTGGTAGTCATTTAGAATCACTTAAAAACAACAGAATTTCCGTTTTTATATATTTAAAATTAAATACAGCAAGGACATTACATGGTTTTCTGTCTGTATTTATCTGTACAAATCAGTAAACACGGGAAACAGGGAACCTTAATTATATCCTACCTGAGTCAACCAGTAGAAAATGTCTGGTTTTTTAGTGGCTGTAAACATGGTTGTTATTATGCATGGTAGTCAGTCGTAATCAACTTTAAACATTCACGTCTTTAGGAGCTCACTGAATAGAATGAGCTTTCACAGCCAGGCCAACATAGCCCACAACTGCGTTTTGTTGTTTTAACATGACATTAGAATCCTACAACTTTCCTGCTTACGAAATGTCTAGGTGTTGCGTTTGCTCTACTTTCCCTGCAGTGCTTTTATTGATTTTCGAAAAGTATGCAAATCAGCCAGGGCAAACATTGATCGGGTTTATTTGACCAGGTGCTGTCGTCGGGTCAGGAGATGCCTCAACCATTCAGCTGTAGCAAGCAGGGCTTTTGCCATTCCTAGCTAGGCAGAAAGGCAGATTGACAGCAAGAAGGTTTGATACAGGCTGAGATAAAGCGCGCATCATGGGAAAGAGATAATTGGTTAACTGTGTTCCTAACTATTACTCTAGTGTAATCGGTTTGCTTTGTTCTTTGAAATAGTAATTAGATCGATGGAGATTTTTTTTGTATTCCGACTTTTGAAGGAGGTTTATTTTGTTATTTATTTTTTGTAAAAAGCTACGTGTAGCTTGTATGCCTTGTTGAAAATGTGTTTTCATACTTGCCGAGCCTTTTCTCCCTAACCAAGCCTTTTTATGCTCGAAGGGACATATGCCACCTACGTCATTACACATGTTAAAATCAGTTCGGAACTGGCCCATTTTATTTGTTGTTTCAATTCATAAATACTTTTGTAATTTCTCAAATATAAAGTATTGGCATTTTTGTGGTGTCTAAAATTCTCTATATTTGTTAAACCCCAGTGTTCTCCTGCTCCACCCTCCGCTTGGGGTCAGTGTCCTTAGATGACGTATTATCTAACATGTTCCACATTTCACTACCATACATGTACTATACATGTACTATAGAGCGACAATTTCTCGACAGCATGTGTGTCATTGGGTGACTGTTTCTCTACCATATGTGTGGTATCTAGTGATTATTTCCCTACCATAGATGTGCTGTGAGGCCACCGCTTCAATGCTAGTACACTAAAGTTCAATGTGACTCATTTGTCCTTAATTTAACTAGGGTTGTCCTTGTACAGAGCACACAGAAGGAAAGTTCAACACGTGGGCTAGGGAGAAGGACAGCTGCTACTCATTGAGTGATATCTGGCTGAGAGGAACGGGGATTTCCCGCGGTGCCCAGAGGGCATGAAGTAGTTCGAATTTCCATGCTAAGCCCTACTCTTTTTTTCAGGTTTAAACACGAGAATACCTTTAGGTCACTAGTTGTTTCTTGAATTTAGAGTTATTATTTCATTTTCAGTATGATCATGTGTCATATAGTTGTCCTTCATAACAACCACGCAATTCTGACAGAGGTGTTGTTTTATGGAATCTTATTCCTTTGCCCATTGACATATTAGTTGCAATACGGTTCCAATCCATAAACTATTTCTTATTGAATAATTAGTCCCATCAATAACATGCAGTTTATCATAAATGGTGTGCTCTCTGGTTTGTCAGCTGTACGGTAAGAATCTAGGACATCTTGACACATCAAACGTTTGACCTCATTAGTTCTGATTCTTTTATTTTTTTATGACACCTCTTACATGATTAGCTTTCTAGAAACCTCTGCTCTAGAGGCCACATTAGTTTTTCATTTATCATTGCCACCTATGCTAACTAGTGACTAGCTGTTTAAGAGAAACCCTTATTTCTGGTGTTTCTTCCCTCTCTGTCTTTTTTTAATGCTTCCCGCCATATCTCTCACAGTGACCTTTTGATGGTATTTATATGACCATTTTTGGGTCTCGCCAAGCGCTGCAGCGCATGTATTGCTCGCTCAGCGAGATATATTGTCGTCGGGTTGCTTTTGGAAGTGGGGTTGACGCTCCACCTATGCTTTTAAATGTCATACATCATCCTTTATGGTAAACGCAGGCCTCCGATTGAAAGTGAGGCTTTTTGGTGACCGCCCTGTCTCCTTTAGGCCCCACCCACCCGGACTGGATCGTTTGGAAGACTGCTGTCATAATGAGTTTTTCCCACTGCAGGCAGGCACAATGCGCATGGCGCGCTTTCACTTTTTCTATCTGAGCTCTTCCACAGAGACCTCTGTTTATCCTGCCCAAAGGCCTCCTGTCAGCTGCCATTTCAGAGCCCTCTGCGCGCGGCCCTGGCGTGTCCTGTGATTGTGTGGTGACTGCCCTTCTTGCGCCATTGGTCAGTCAAAGCAGGTACGTTGACACAACTCTGGAGCCCCTTAATGGATAATTTAAATCTGTCTCTGATTGATTCGCTGGGATGTCGTAGCCGACGATTTATTCTGAGACAGGTATATGTTTGGGCAGGAGGTGATGTTTGATGCAATTGGATGTCGTATCCGGGGGTGTATGCTGTGCCAGGTATATGTCTGGGCAGGAGGTAATCCCAGGTATTCCGAGCATAGCCAAGCCTTGGAAAGGTCACCATCTACCTCGTGCTGCTCTGTGTGTTGGTATTGGCCATCATTTTCCTGCAGGTTGGGACTGCGGACCCCTCAGTGTCCTCCATCGGTTACACCAGCAGCAGGAGGCGGGGACAGTGATGTGTGCTCAGGCTGCTTGGGCTGGGCTTCTCCGCGGCTGTACTAGTGAAGGAGGCTTGGAAGGAGCCGGCGGCTGGCTGGGAGTGAGCCTGGCAACAGGTACACATCTCTGACAGGTCATTGATAGTGTGGGCTGCATCCGTGACACGCGCAATGTTGGACTGGCAACATATATGCACCCTTGTAAAGGGTGCCATGTTGTTGGGTGGCTGTGCTGCTGTAGGTGGGGTAATATATAAAACCATAGCAGGGAGGAGGTGCTGTGCATTGCTGGCTTGTCTTCTTGGCCGTGATATCCCAGGGGCGCAGGGAAGGGTAGTGGTATGTATGCCTCTTCGGCCCGAGAGCTTGTGCTCCCCATAAATATTCCATTAGACAAATCGAGATCATTAGCACTAAGGTTGCTTTCATTTCTGTATGTATATGTTAGTAATATATGTGCTATATGACATCTACAAAGCCATGGCCGTGGAGAAGGAGGTGAACGGCGTTTTCCCCTACCAGCCCTTCTTCACTACCCAGGGCCCACCTGCCATCAGCCTGCAGGATAAGAACTTCCTCACCGACGCCGACATAGTCATGAGCTTCGTTAACCTGGGTGAGTGTGTGGGCCTTTCATTTTGTGTGCGTCTGGGCTGTAGGCTAGCGTTGGAAGTGAGAAGTGCTTGCTGAAGATGCCATCCTACAGTGCATCTCCAGTACACCCACCACTATTTCATGTGCGCCTTACACATTGAGTGACCCGCAGTATTAGTGAATTCTGCTACAATCAGTGTTATCTCGTGGGGAGGCCTTGTCAGCGGGTGCATACTTTCCAGTCCTCTGCTTTCATGTGACGACCTAATGCATTATCGTCATTGGAACCAGACCAGCAGAAGTGATTTGTAGGTGAAAGCCGAGCCCAGGAAAGAGAACATGTCAGTCTTAACATGCAGTGAGAAGAGCCCCCTGTTTGTCTTTACCCTAGTTGGTTCAATGTGAGTAAGCCAAGACTTCAATCCCCAGAATGCACTAGGCTGTCAAGTGGAAGCCCAGGACTGGGGACTAGGTTGGTGGTAGCTGTACCGGAAGGGGGCAATGAGGCGCCAAGAAGAATAACTCCAGTGATCCTAGGCCAGCACGTTTCCAGTCCCTAACTTTGATTTTACAATTTATTGTTCAGCGATGCCTCGTACCACTTGTAGTGAACCAAAGCTACAACACAAGCTCACTAGCCCAGGGCACGAGGCACGGTTTATCACTACTTTGAAGACTTCGCAGGCCGGTCTCTTTCTCCGATATTTACAATCTAACAAGCAGTTGCGAGAGTTGAAGCTATTAGTATTGTAAATGACAAAGCCTTTTATTTATGTTTTAAAATCCAAAACATAAATAAAAGGCGTTGTCATTTACAATGCCAATAGCTCAAACTTGTGTGAATGCGAGACCTATTGCATTGCAAATGCTTGTTTCTTCTTCCAAGCTCATTGGTTATCTATACCAATGCAGTCAAAAGAAAGAGCAGAATGTTTCTCAATGTAAATTGCGATCATGACAAGAATTCACTCTTGGCTTTCCCCTACATGCCCACACACACCCCCAACAAACTCACTAGTGTCTGTACATCATATTGTCTCTCCATACTACAAAGCAGAATGCCTTTTGTTCAATGTGCATGGTCGTCTTGACATACGTGGAATTTCTTTCCATTGGTGCCCTTTCTCTTTTTAAGGATCCCACGGACCACTTGTAATCTTCTTCATTAGGCCAGATCAAGTTTACAGTTTTCTTCCATAACTGTTTACTTGCAGCTATTATTGCCTACAGGAAATGTAATTCACAACCTCTTTTATAAAAGAAATACCAGTGGTTAAGGAATTCTTTGAAGGCATTAAGAAAGTTCCCCCCTTCCCGGTTCAGAGACCTTCTCTGTGATAGTTAAATATTGTCATTTCAAGACTCATTGGCTCTCCGTTTAGGCCAGTCCAGAAAGCCGCTTTAAAACACCGCTCCTGGAGGGCTGCTTTACTTATGGCTTTAACATCCACACTCAGGGTGAGTGAAATACAGGCTCATAAACCGTATATGGTTTTCCTTCGAAATAGGGTGGTAATGGCGACTCATCCTAAATTCCTTCCTAAAGTGGTTTTAAATTTTCATCTAAACCAAACTGTTACATTTCCCCATGGAACAATACTTAAGGCATGTAATAACGCATACAGGGAAGAAGAGGCTGGAAGCGAAAACTAAGGAAGTGTTATGTGGAGCAATCCCCAACCCTTAAGCAAGAAATAACTTAGAAATCTCCAAAAGGGGGCAATAAGTGGAGGGAATGGAGGCTTTGGTGTCCTAGGCCGGAGTAATGCAAATAAATAACAAGCATTTACAATGCAATGGTCTCGGCTTTGTTAAAGTTAGAGCTATTGGCATTGCAAATGGCATTTATTTTCATTTTTTTTTTAAACATAAATAAATGGTATTGTCATTTACAAAGGCAATAGGTGAGCATTAGAGAGTAGTAGAGAGTATTAGCGGAAGCAGAGCCACACACACAGAGCCACACACACACACACAGAGCCACACACACACACACACACACACAGAGCCACACACACACTGGCTGAGCACACACGGCATACGGTGCAGAGCGGTGCAGCGGAACACACACGGGCCCGTGGTACTGAGCGCATACAGGGGCGCCCCGGGCAGCACTGCTAAGCACAAACAACCAGAGCAATATAGAGGGGAAGGCACAAATGGGACACAGATGGAGAAAGAAAACAATTACAAAGTGTTTGAACAAACACAGGGCAGTGCTTGACAAGCACAATCTCTGGCCCCAAAGAGGAACAAGAGGGTTGTTTGTTTGATTCCCACTCTCGATAGTCAGAGTATGTGTGAGTAGCCACCACCTTGCATGTATACAACCCCCACACTCGCGCTCCTCATCCCTAAAGCCAGCATGCCAACTCAGCCGCGTGAGGTTAGAGACCAACCGGAAATGTAGATTGTTAGAAAGTGCAATGACAGAACGATGCCAGATGTGACGAAGGGACCCCTGATGTAATGCTGCCAGTGCTGCTTCTGTGAGTTCCCCTCCGCTCCTATGGGATTCCCTCGGCTGCTCAATCATACGATTCCCTCCAGTGTTCCTCTGCTGTTTCTGTGAGTCTCGCTGCGCTCCTGTGAGGTTCCCTCTGCTTCTCCTACAATTCTCCATTGTTCTTGTGAGCTACCCTAGTCTATGTCTGTGAGTCCCCATACGCTACTGGGGGGTTCCCCCCGCTGCTCCTATGATTCCCGCTAGTGCTCCAGGGAGTTTCCTTCTGCTGCTCCTGTGAATCTCTCCGGTGTTACTGTGAGCTTCCATAGTCTGTGAGTTCCCCTGTGCAGGCTGTGCTCCTGTGGGATTCCCTATGCTGCTCCTACGATTCCCTCCAGTGTTCCTCTGAGTTTCCCTATGCTGGTTCTGTGACTCCCCCTGCGCTCCTATGGGGTTCCCTCTGCTGCTCCTACGAATTCTTGATTGTTCCTGTGAGTTTCCTTAGTCTGTGAGTTCCCCTGTGCTCCTGTGGGGTTCCCTCTGCTGCTCCTACGATACCCCCCAGTGTTCCTGCGAGTTTCTCTACTGCTGTGAGTGCTCCGAAGCTCCTCCTGTGCACTCCTCTATGCTGCTCCTTTCACCCTCCCCCCCCTTTGCTGGTCCTATACTTTCCACCATGCTGGTCCTGTGAATTTTCCCAGGATGACCGTTTGAGTTTCCATGTGATATCCCCGTGAGTTCCCCTGCGCTCCTGTGAGTTCCCCTAAGCAGGTCCCGTGAGGTTCCCAGTGCTACTTCTGAATCTTTCCTTATGCTGCTCTAGTGAATTCTCTAAGGCTGCTCCTGTGGGGTTCCCTTGTTGCTCCTGTGAGCTCTCTTGCCCTCGGATCCCGAGTTTTGCCCCTGCTTGTCCTGTGAACTCCCACGTAGCCTCCCCGCTGAAATTAGTTACTCCGTCCCGGTGCCCCTCTCTCCTGTGTACCTCGTGGTGCCCTGCGCCGCCTTACCTCTCCTGTGCGTCCCCTCTAGTTCTCCTGTGTGTCCACGCGCCGGTCTGTGATCTCCCTCCTCACTCCTGTTGCGTGCGCTAGGTCTCCAGTCACAGGGCACGGAGCTGTGCTGCTGAGAACCACCAGGGTGTGGGGCAATGCTGCTGAGAACAAACACGGCACGGAGCACTGCTGCTGAGACCAAAGAGGGTACAGGCAGTGCTGCTGAGAACTCACAGGGAACAGAGGCAAAGAAAACGATCACAGCAAAGATGGCGCCCGTGACCTGACAGTCGCAACAGAGGAGGCCATTGGAGTCTGTCCGTGGCGTCAGGAGGAGGTGAAGAACCCCAGGGCGCCGACGTGGAATACCGGAATGGGACCCTGAGCCGAGGTGCGGCTGAGAGCGGCTGTCGGCGGAGAGCGGGGCCTCTGCTGGGCCGGAGGAGTTGTCAGGGTCTTGACACATCGGACCTCCTGGGCTGCCGAGAAGAGGAGACAAGGTCAGCTGGTGGCTGGGTGAGCGGCGCGAGAGAGAGCAGCGGTAAAGGGGCAGAGGCAAGAAAAGCGAGCACAAACGGGTCAGAGGCAAGAAAAGCGAGCACAAACAGGGGGCAGAGGCAAGAAAAGCGAGAAGCGAGAACAAACAGGGGCAGAGGCAAGAAAGCAAGCACAAACACGGGGCAGAGGCAAGAAAAGCGAGCACTCACCGCCTGGGGCGGAGGACTCGGACGTTCTTCCTTGCTTGTCTCCGCAGAAATGACTCTCAGAAAAGCCCCGTCATTTTCGGATTCGGGGCGTGTTTTTCTTTCTCTCCTCTTCCCATTGGCTGGAATGTAAAATTCCAGCCAATGGGAAGAGGTGAGAAGGAAACTAAAAAACACACCCCCGAATCCCAAAAAGATGGAGCTTACATGGACAGACGACCCTCTCCTCCAATGGCTGGCCTCCGTTTAGGAAGCCAGCCAATGGAGAAGAGGGGCGGGTTCATGCCCCACACTGAAAACCATAAGATCTCGCCGGCGAGACTGCGCAAGCGCAGCCTACGCAGGCCAAGACCTAAAAAGGGATACTAGCTGGGGAGGTGTAAAAGAGAGAACTATAGATGCCAATGGAGGAGAAGTAAATAAGCTATGGGTTTATCTCAAACTCATACAAATAGGAAAAAATGAAAGAGAGTTAGGAAGTTAGTCCTCCCTGCACTCAGTTATTATATTCCTTTTCAAAGTGCCCCAGTCTGAAAGCAACATGGTCGAATTTCAGACAAGCATGGTTGACAAACAATAACAAAGTGAACTAAGGTATTAGACATTCATATGGCAGCAAGAAGGAAGACTTAAGACTTAAAAATAACGGTCCCACATTCCAGTTCAAAAGGAGCCTGGGGGGTCAATAGCTGTGAGAATAGATATGCAATACTTTCTTCATCAGCCTATAGCGAGGACGGGTGGTTGAGGGATATCGACTAGGATAAAGTGTGGTCGCACAGTCTGGGAGTCCTATGGTGGAGTATTTGCAGGCTTGCGAAAATGTCATGCTATGAAAGGTTCAAAGAGGTAATAAATCAATATGAGATTATATGTTTACAGGAAACCTGGCTGTGAAACAAAACAGCAACAATTAATGGGTTTGTGCAGGTAAATAGAACAACCAAGAAGAGGCAGCAGGGGCAATCGTCCGGGAGGTTATTCATTCTTACACCTACCAAGATTGCAAGAAAGGTATTACCAATAGAAGTAAAATGTAATTGGATGGTGGCCTACAGAGTACAGTACATCAATAATCTAGACAAGAGATACGACTGTATGCTAATAATGTTTACATACAGGTGGGGATTGCAGAATTCAAGTGATTGAAAGGGGGATGTGGAATATATGTGTGCAAATTTTCATAAAGATATGATTGTTGATGGGAGATTGTACCCATAGATTGAACCCAAGAAAGTATGTTCCGTTGTTTAAGGAGATACTGTTATCTTTTAATAGTAATGCTGCTAATTTCCCCACTAGTACATTAACTATGCATGGCATTGCATTATAAACATTTTTGGGCTTGAAGGGATTATTTAGAGTCAATGGACGTAGGGATCCAGACCGGTCTGCTTGCCTGACATTTAAAAATGGGTCACAACTTTGCCCAATTGATTATATCTTTCTGCATGCCTGGTTCTTAGATAAAATTGAGAAGTTAAAGCTATTACAAGTAGAGGGAAGTGACCACTATTCATTTGGAAATAAACATGGGGTGAATCGGATTTGAGAAACAGTTTTACCCATACGGATAGATGACCCCCCAAGCGCCTCTGTATTAGAATCACGGAGGAATATCTGGCGAAATTAGCTAACTTCCAACAAAACCATGAGCTGATACAACTCCCCTTAAACTGTATAAAATGGTATGAAAATACAATTAATCATGTTGTCCATTGCCTAAGTGTATATTTAAATGTCAACAGGAAGATGAAGAAAAGGGCCCGGGCCAACATTAGGAAAGCTAGTGATTGGTTTGATGGGGATTGTCCCAAATCCAGATAGGGGTAAAAATGGTTTGACCATGAGGTCAGGTCATTCTCCAGAATACCAAGGGAGAATATAAAGTACTGTTCAGTGATCGAAAAAGAGCATATAAGGAGAGCTGCTGGGAAATCTGTTACAAGCTATAAAAACTAAAAATGTAAAAATGTTTTGGAAGCTTATGTAGCTGGGCTAAGGCAAGGAGATGGGAACATTGAAATGTGTGGTGAGAGAAGAAGTATGGGTTGAATATTTAAAAGAAATATACAGAATGAGGTTGGAGTCTGAGAACACAAGATCAATAGAATGGAATGGGGTGGATGAGGATATCGGAGCCCAGTGTTATCTCTGCCCAATATTAAAAACACCATCTTGACCCTGGATCTGACTAGAGCGGTGGGGCTAGATAACCTCCCTGCCGTTATAATTAAAGCCAGGGCCGACTGGTGGTCAAACTTCTTCCAAAATACGTTCCAAGGAATTTTAGAAATAGGCCAGTTCCAAGACAATTGAAAAGGGGCTCTCATTAGACTGATACACAAAAAGAGAGATACAAAGGATCCTAAAAATTACAGGCTGATTAACCTGCTGGATGAGGGAGATGTCTATGGGGCAAAGGGGCCACTTTTTTTGCTGCTTCGGAGACTTGATGGACTGGAATCGTTTATGGGAGACACTGGTAGAACAAGATAGCCTCATGAGCCTTCTGGCAATTAAAAAGGGGGTTCTTTTTTATTTCAGTAATTTTTATTGAAAGTAAAGGGCATATTTACATGGTACAGAGTGAAAACACATGGGGTAAAGGAGAAGAAAACAGGGACAAGGAAAAGCACATGGAAAATTAAAAAGGGGTTTCATTCACACAACTGAGCCCAAGTTATCATGGACACTGATGGGATTTTGACCCAGAAAATTTCAATCAACAATGTGCTGAGACAGGGATGTGTCTTGGCCCCTTTGCTCTTTTCCTTGTTTATAGCAAACATATCATCAACTTTAGCAGTTGCAAAGAGCATGACTCGCAAAATAGATGGGAAACATATAGCATGTCTCCTATATGCGGATGATCTTGTTATTATGGATCTAATGGATATTGGCTTACAAAGGAAGCTGGACGTGTTCATGGAATATTGCAACAGTAAAAACCTAATGGTAAACTTGGAGAAGACTAAGGTATTGGGTTAAAAAACTGCAAATTTTGAGTGGTGCTTAGGATCCACGAAATTTGAATCTATTAATAAATACTTAGGGATATGGTTTGAGAAGAGATTACTGTGGAACGATCGTCTTGATTTGCTTAGAGTGAGAGCCCTCGCATCAGAAAGTGGTTTTAAAAAATGTAACCACCTATACTGCCATGATTCGCCCTCAATTTCAGTACAGAGCGAATGTGTTAAGCCAGTAAGAATGGAAATAGATATTATTTCATGGAGTTACCTGGCACGTGCAGAGACTGTTGAGTCTGATTCGTTTGAGTGCAGGAGATAGGCAAACGCAATCTTTATGGTGTAAGAACGAGATTATGCACAGTGAATTGAAGTGGGCCAATGTTGTCAGGAAAAATCTGGAGTATATAAGTAGATTGATGGCTCTAGGATAATCTCCTAGAATCTGCATATAGAAACCACGAGGAGCAAACTGTGCATCTTAACGAAGAATATTGCTAGAGAACACAATATACAGTACTTAAAGGGGAAGTCCCCAGCCCAATTTATGCTCAACTCTTGGTCAATTTGGTGGTTTCCTTATGTGGATTCACTGCCTAACCATTGGCTCAGATATGAATTGTTAAGGCTGAGAAGTGGTATTAATCTGTGTTATAGCAGTGAGAAGGTAAATATGGCGATGGATGTGTCTGGTAAATGTACGTGTGGCTTGAGTGTAAAATGCAATGATCTACATATTCTCTTGGATTGTTTAAAAGTTCAGACCCTTCGGAAAACTATTTTAAGACTTCTTTTTGGAAAAAAACATGCCACTCGTACCCCTGTTCAAGAAGTGGCACTTCTAATGGATGTGCGTTATCTGGATGTTTCATGTGCCTTAAGGAGATGTATGGTTGCCCGTGAACGGTTTTTATTGGATTTTTTCGCAGGTGTCCTTTTTAAGATGGCTTTAACCATTTTATTTATTTTAAGGACTCGGATTGCTTTTTATGTCTAGGATAAGATTTCATCTATGCCTAATATGATGATTATATTTTCGAATTATATGAAAAGATTTTATTTGTTTATATGCGTTTTAGCTCAATTGTATACATACATTTTTATGAGGACTATTTTTGGTGAGATTTTTTGCAGTTTATAGACCAGTGGTCTAAATAAACATTCTCTTGGACAGACCGACCATTTAGGCCAGCCCATTTTTCCGCCTTGAAACACCACTCCCAGAGGGCTGCTTTCCTTATGACTTGAACATCCACACTCCGGGCAGCGAAATACAGGCTCTACATTCCCATAAATCTTCTACAGTTTCCCTAGTAATAGGATGGTAATGAGGACTCATCCTAAATTCCTTCCTAAAGTGGTTTTACATTTTTATTTAAACCTAACCATCACATTACCAACGTCGTTTCAAGCTCACTGTTCTCTGGAAGAGAGATTCCTCCATACTCTTTATGTGAGAATAGTCAGTATATTTTATGTAGACAAAACTAAGAATATCAGAAAATCTAAATGGTTGTCCAACCTCTTCGACACGGCACAAATTCCGCTGTGGTGCGGCAGAATTTGACGTGTGCGCAGTTCGGGCGGCCCCCGGCCGTCCGACGCACACTAGCACCATGACAGTGTCTGAATTTTAACATGGACTAGTAATCATAGCGGGGGCGGTTCACAGTTGTGTAAAGATGCCACCCACTTGCCCCTTTAGCGCGTACTTCTTAGTCACTGCGTTATGACTTCATCGGGCGGTTCCAGAGGGGTATGTGTCTGCTGGAGAAATGACATATACATATTTGAAATTTACAGGCGGGATTTGGGGATCTCCCTCAAATTTACAGGCGAATAAGCTGTTGCCACATTACGCTTTGCTCATGGGGAATGCAATTGAAAAATTTAATTTTATTATCGACGTAAGAACGAACTGTTCCGGGCATCTTAACCTAACGAAATCCTAACAATTTTAGCAATTATGACAACAAATAAGCTAATAACGCAGGGCATTTCGACTAATTTAAGATTACACCTCATATATTGAACATAATATACTTCAGGGACAATTTAAGAGAGCATCGTACATTCGAATCATATTGCCCCAACTATGAACCAACTAATTTGCCAACAGAGCAATATCTAACACATATAAAGCATTCTGAATAACACATCCTTTAAGAAATAATTTACATTAGAGGACTGAACAATGAGAGATCATTTGCCATTAGGAATGAGTGGAAATTTTGTCATGTTAGTAAGTAGAGGATTGTCATTTTCTAGTTTCTTTCTTTGTGCAGAGCCTGATGTAAATTGGTACAAGCGCAGCAATTTCCCAAAGGTACAGCAATTTGACACTATCTGTACATGTTTGTTTGTCTTGTCCTTCCTCCCTTTTTGCAGGTACTTTCAGACCTCACTAAAGTCAGGTTAATATACCTAGACGCATATAGACCCTTAAGATAAAGGTCACTTTCAACTTTTTTCACTAGTTTTAGGTCCTGAAGAAAGCCTACCTGACCCCTCCTGGGCAACCCAAAGGCTGAAACATGTCGACCTTTTTTATGAACTGAGATCAGTGCGGAAGACTCCTAACTCCCCTTCCTGTGCACGCCCAAGATTTTAAAAGAGCCTGAACCCAGACCTAATACATTTTTCGTTCTATCTGGCCACTCAGGCTTTTTACCAGAACACCCCCCCTTTTTTCATTCACTTTGTAACTCACCATTATTGATCACTGATCACTACTTTTTTAACCAGTGGTTTACCTCCGGGTGGAGGAAGCATAACAACTAACCCGATGATGATGCTGCCACGTACCTATAAAGGCGGAGAACCAAGATATACTGCCATCCGAGCCTTGGCACGTGATTGAGGGTTTTTTATCGGTCCTGTGAAACGAAAAGCTAAGAAACCCTGGTGACCCAGGGCAAGTGATCCGTTCCCCCTCTGATTTTTTGATTGAATATTCCCTGTCAGGTCTTGGGGAGTCAGAAAGGGGATTGGCCGGGCAGGCGTTTGGAGACCCTAGTCATTAGCTACAATATGTCTGACATAAACAGTAGGAGTCTTGAAGATCATCTAACTCAGCCGATGTTTGACAATGGGATGGTAACATCCCTAATTGATTATGTGACAATGTCTTCTGAGTATTTTGGTATGGTGAAGGAGCTTTCTGTAGTTGAACTTGGGAGTAGTGACGAAGATGAGAGAGAACAGCTGGCCCTGCATTGTAAAAAGGTGTTTAAAGCTGTGTGGCAGCCAAATTAAAATGGCATGTTATGGTAAACAACGTTTACCCCGAAACTATTTTCCCGCATGGAATCACAACGCGGTTGTTACCACGACCGCGTTGTGATTCCGCATACCATTACTCCGCAAGTCAGAACAACGAATTGCGGAGGGGGGGTTGTTGGATTTAAAATCCAACACCTTCCCTAGTGTCCGCAGTGACTGGAGTTGGAATAGTAAATTATACTATTCCAACATCCAGCGCCACCCCTCCGTAAGTCGTTGTTCCGACTTGCGGAGTAATGGTATGCGGAATCACAACGCGGTTGTGGTAACTACCTCGTTGTGATTCCCTACGAGAAGAAAGACTGCAAGGTAAAGAGACATATTTGCATGTTATAGATGGTCTGAGGTGGTTACTCATAGAGAAACTTTGCACACCTTTATGCTATACAGTGAAGGCTTTCGAAAACCTTATCTCCTCCATAATAGACTGGGCAGCCGTAGGCCTTGTAAGGGACAGAGAGCAGAATGTATTTTTTAAGCTCTGAAAAGTCATGGGCCAAAGTTCTGCTCAATAAGAACATGAGTGAGGTGTTTAGAATAGGTGGGGAACCTAGGGAGTGTCTGATCAAACAACATAGGAAAACATTTAGGAAGGAAATGCGGCAAAGGTGAGAGCCTATGGACTAAGGCTATGTCTTTTCTGCGTACTGGCAACCTTAAAGGCTTTTGGCCTATCTCAAACTGTATACTGTGGCTTGTCAAACATATTACTGCAGTGTCAATACCTGAAGATACCTTGGTTCGTTACATCTGAGACCTCTATAAAATTAAAGGAGGTCATGGGGTTACTACAGGCATGCTAGAGTGGAGGCTGCAGGTCAAGGGTTCAGTAGAGAGTATCCCGCTTAAGACTGTTTGTGATATTAAATAGGTGAGCAAAGGTCTGAAAAGCTCCAGGGCGCAAGATTGTATTCCCCCTGATATTATTACATTTAATCCTCTCCTCTGAGAAAATACATCGTCTCCTCTGGTGAAATATTTGGGGGACATAATTTGATGGAAATCTGATAAGAGGGTATAAGAGGGTATGAGAGTATTCCTGTTTAAAAAGGGTGACAGGGCACCGCCATCCAATTATTATATGGTTACCCTGCTGGATATTATGAGTTAAAGTTTTGCGAGGCATTGTAAGGGCTTTTGGATGAGGGGGCTTACCTGTTGCCGTGAGGTGAACGGCCAGCGTCCTTTGGTCCCAGCACCTGCTCCAGCAGCACTGCCGTGAGGGAAACGGCCATCGCGCCAGCAACACTGAGGACGCCGCGTGGGCTGGGACTCCATATCCCAGGTGCCCCGGCGGCTGTGGCGCGGGAGTGACGCCACAGGAGCGCCCGGAGGCGCGTTAAAGACCGGAGCGCCTTGAGCTCCGTGGGGGGCTTACCTGTTGCCGTGAGGTGAACGGCCAGCGTCCTTTGGTCCCAGCACCTGCTCCAGCAGCACTGCCGTGAGGGAAACGGCCATCGCGCCAGCAACACTGAGGACGCCGCGTGGGCTGGGACTCCATATCCCAGGTGCCCCGGCGGCTGTGGCGCGGGAGTGACGCCACAGGAGCGCCCGGAGGCGCAATAAAGACCGGAGCGCCTTGAGCTCCGTGGGGGGCTTACCTGTTGCCGTGAGGTGAACGGCCAGCGTCCTTTGGTCCCAGCACCTGCTCCAGCAGCACTGCCGTGAGGGAAACGGCCATCGCGCCAGCAACACTAAGGACGCCGCGTGGGCTGGGACTCCATATCCCAGGTGCCCCGGTGGCTGTGGCGCGGGAGTGACGCCACAGGAGCGCCCGGAGGCGCGTTAAAGACGGGAACGCCTCTCGCAACCGCGAGTCGCGCGCGGGAGCCGCCCGGGAGAAGGCCGGGACAAGGGCGGGACAGTCTACGACAGTCCGCGACTGGACGAGGCTGGGCTGGGCCCATTCCCCTGTCATCTAGCCATCATTACCTTTTGACCCTATTGATATTGGATCAATGGATCCCACTGTTTCCCTATGGTAACAATCATTTCTTTTACTTCAGTTCCCATTTATCGGGTCTGTTACTGTCCTATCCATGATTATTTAATTGTGGCACTAGGCCGTTTCATATTGAGCGCTATTCGGATTTATTTATTATTTTGTTAAGTTCATATTTTAATATTGTATTGGGATTTATTCTTTGTAGCGTATATTTATTTTACATAAGGCACTATGTCTAAAACAGTCAGCGGGAACCCCCGCCCTATTGTCTCCACACTTTTTATTTATTTATTTATTTATTTTTATTAAAAAACTTTTATTGAGCAATTAAAGTAAAAAGTACAAAGATGGGCCTACAACCACATGGGCTGGCCGCTAATAGCAACGCACAACATAAGAAGCAAACGAACACTTCCGTGGCCAGGCACAAATCAGATATCAAGTATTGCTCAAACCATAGGACAGGACATAAACATTTTTTGTTTTTTCAAACATGAAACAACTAACTCTAAACAAGGCGAATACACACTAATCAAAGTCAGCCCAGAAGGCGGAGGGGAAAGCCACTAATCAGGAAGACAAAAGCACAGTCAATGGGGCTCGGCAAGGCCGGGGGGGGGGGACAGCGGGGAGGACAGGAAAATCTTAGAACAATATGAAAATTTCGGGAACGCCAGCCTAGGGAGATAGGGTAACATCGGGAGTGTCAACCAAGGGAGGGGTACAGATGTCACCACGATATTCGTTCCACTGACTCCAAATCTTCGTCCACGCCCCGGGTCTGCCCCTAGCCACATAGACGGTCTTCTCTCGAAACATGGACCAGTCCATGTTATCTTCCCACACCGAGACCTCGGGAGGTCTGGAAGCGCCCCAGAGTTGCGCAATGTCCCGTTTCGCGACCATGTATCCCAAGGTCGCCCATCGGGTCTGAGCCACAGAACAGTCGGTGGGTTCCCACACATTCAACAGGCATCGTCGGGCCTCAGGCCGCAGGGCAATACCAGTCACAGCAGTCATCACCGCAAGCACATCAGTCCAATAGGCTGCCACCACTGGGCACTCCCAAAGAACATGCAGAAATGTAGCACTCGTCCCACAACCACGCTTGCATAAACCATCCGGGGAAAAACCCATTGCTACCAGACGCGGACCAGTTACATACACCCGGTGGAGGATCTTAAGTTGAACCAAGCGAAGACGGGCTGGGATGGCGACCTCTTTCGGAGAAGAGAGTGCCGACTGCCAATCCTCGTCATCTAAGTCCAACCCGTCCCCGACCCAAACCTCCCTAAGTCGGACCAGTAAGTCAGCGCGATTATTAATCAGTTTTCTTGTAAATCAGGGAGATAGTGCTATCGGGCAGGTGTCCATCCAGAATGCGGTCCTCAAGGGGGGAGGACTCGGGCAGTGGCACATCAGGAGTCAGAACTGAGGCCAGGGCATGCCGGACCTGCAGATATCGAAAAAACTCTCTGTCACTCAAGTCATACTCGGCCTTAAGGGCCTGGAAAGACTTCACTCCACCCTTCACACAGACATCACCCACTTTACATATCCCAATCATATCCCAGCGGTCAAAGCCCTTGGAGGACCAGAGACATCCCAAACGTTCGGAAGCATAAAGCGGAGTCGCCATTGTCAATCGATCCTCCCATCCCAAACTCACATTCGCGGCGCGCCACACATTGACTGCGATCCTGGACGGGCCCGTAAGATGGCGCCCGGCCGATCTGGAATAAAGCGCTCTATTAAAATCCCCTCCCGGCAGCTGGAGTTTATCCATCTCAAAGGCCGGATCGCGACCCGGGGAATACATTGCGTGGTTAATGGCAGACAGCTGGGTGGCCCAATAATATCTCTTGATATCGGGGAGCGCCATGCCCCCGTCGTACCAAGGGATGGTAAGTTTCGCCAGGGCAATACGTGGACGCCCGTCCCAGATCAGTTGTCTTTGAAGACTCTCGATCTCTCGGAAATAGGCAGCGGGAACGTCGCCAAAAGAGTTTTGAAGTGCGTATAGGAATCGTGGCAAAGACATCATTTTAAAAAGGGCAGCCCTGCCCAGAGGAGACAGGGGTAGCTTACGCCAGCGGGCCACGTCCTGTCGCAGTCTAAGAAGCGGCGGGAGGAGATTACGCTCGAACCGGAGTGAAGAGTCCAGTGAAATAAAGATCCCCAAATACTTGAAGCCAGATTGGACAACCTGGATAGGAAATCTGTCTGGCAAGGGGGGCAACACACCCGAAAGCACATACACACAAGACTTAGCCCAATTAATAACCAGACCTGAGTTAGCACCAAACGAAGTAAGAACGTCAAATAATACATTTAAAGATTTACGCGGGGAAGTAAGATACAAAAGAATGTCATCCGCGTAAAGCGAGACGCGGTCTTCAAAATCCGGTGACCAACGGATCCCTTTGAGTGAAGGTTCCCATCGAAGCCACGCAGCTAACGGTTCCAGGGCGAGCGCGAAAAGCAACGGAGACAAGGGGCATCCCTGACGGCTCCCTCTACCAAGGCAGAAGGGGACAGAGACCCGACCATTTACCACCACCTGTGCCAAGGGTTCGGCGTATAACAACTTCACCCAACCAATAAACTCAGGTCCGAAACCAAATTTCTCAAGAGCTGCCCAAAGATAGGGCCACTCCACCGTATCAAAGGCCATCGAGGCGTCCAACGAAGCCAAAATGGCCGGCTCCGTCAGAAGCCCCGCCCTTGCAACAGCTCCGTGGAGACGACGTAGGTTAAGAGCCGTGTTGCGATGCGGGATAAATCCGGATTGATCCGGATGAAACAAGCCACCAATGACCGTCAAGAGGCGGGTAGCCAGAAGCTTAGCCAGAACCTTGGGTTCAACATTCAACAGGGAAATGGGCCTATAAGACGAACAAAGGTCCCGAGGTTTACCTTCTTTGGGAATAACAACAATCCTAGCCAGACGCTGATCATATGGGAGAATACCCCGCTCCCGGGATTCCAAAAACATAGCGCGAAGATAGGGCGCCAGCTTATCAGGACTTAGCTTGTACAATTCAATAGGCAATCCATTCGGGCCCAAAGCTTTGCCCGAACGGAGTGAGCGAATAGCCGTCGCTATCTCGTCCGTAGTGAAAGGGGACTCCAAAGAAACTCGGTCTAAATCGGAAACACTGGGCAGAGCTATATCACGCAACAAAAGGCGAGAGTCATCAACATCCCGTGCAGACACAGGGGAATAAACCACACGAAAATAGTCCGCAAAACATTCGACTATTTCAACCGGGTCAGTCACTCTCACACCATTCAAAGTCTGAATCACAGGCACCACACGATTCGCCCTCTCCTTCTTATCCAGCCATGCCAGCAATTTACCCGCTTTGTCCCCCACATCATACAAACGACCCTGTTGCTCCCGAAACATCAATTTAGCCGCATCTGTAACCAAAGACCTATAGGCAAATTGTTTCAGACCCAGGGCGTGGAGTTTACCAGGTGTGACATTCGACTCCAGGTCAGCCTCTATCTCTGCAATCTCCCTCTCAAGGTCCACCACCTCCCGATTCCTCGCCTTTTTAGATTCAGCAATAAGGGAAAGGGCGTGCCCGCGAATCACTGTCTTAAAGGCCTCCCACATGGATACCGCCGATGAGACGGACCCCTTGTTGTCTAGGAAATAATTGTCCAAAGACTTAATCAAGAGACCGCGGGTCTCGGGGGAGGTGAGGTACCATGGGTTAATAGGAGCCACACGGCCCGCCGCCTCCACCCCCACCTCTAAACAAAGCCAGAGCGGTGAATGATCAGAAATGCCCCGGGGGAGGTGTCTAATCTCACGAACCGCCGGCGACTACGCCGCAAGCATCAGGAAATAATCCAGTCTAGACAAACTCCCATGGGCCCCAGAATGAAAAGTGTATTGAAGCTGAGTAGGATGCATAAGCCTCCAATCCACCAAGCCAAACGTATCCAGAAACCCACCCAGCCACCGTTGGGCCGAAGGAGTATCCCTAGGGGGGTGACGATCGTGTACACCGGAGAACACTGAATTAAAGTCCCCCGCTATAAAAAGAGTACTATCAGGGAGGTTCAACAACACCCGGCCCAAATCGGAAAAAGTAGAGGTCTGTAAACCGGGGGGCACATAGACAGCAAACAAGGAAAGGGTCCGACCCTCATAGCGTCCCACGAGGACGGCGTAACGCCCCCGATCATCAAGGATCACATCATCAATAGCCAGGGGGAGGGAAGCCCGAACAAGGATACCCACCCCCCTGGAACACGTGGTAAACCCCGAATGTGCGGCGAGGCGATAGCCCCACCTATTCATTGCACGACAGGTATTGCCCACCAAATGAGTCTCCTGTAGAAAAACAATATCTGGAGACAAACGTCGTAGACATCGCAACACCACACCTCGCTTAATACGATCCCCCAGACCATTGACATTCCACGAAATAAACCTCAACCCGCTACCCCCCATCCCACACAGCAACGCCGAAACCCCCCCTCAATGAGCATGACATCAAAAACATCATTAGCAAGATAGAATCGCCTTGAGAAAACAAAACACAAACATCAAACATCCCTTCCACCCACCCCCCAACGATCAAGGAAACACCCCCCACCCTGCACCCCTGCAAGAAGCTAAAAAGCCACCCCAACATGCAGTGTGCCTGTCGCCCAAGAACCCCATTCTACAAAAAGACCCCGGAGGAGGAAAGGCCCTGACCCACCCGCCACACCGATCAAGACAACTAACGAGGAGAACACACAGACAGTAGAGGCACTTAGGCATAAAATCCCAGAAGAAGTTACTCTACACGAAGACCCGGGCATAGACAAATAGTTCAGCTTTCTGCACCACCCTTAGCACCACCCGGGTGGTCGGCGGGCTCAGTCACAGGAGGTTGGTCCGGCAGAGAGTCCAACCAGTCATTCACTGAATCAGGCCGATCAAAGAAAAAGGTTCGGTCATTGTACTCAACTCGCAGCCTGGTCGGAAAAAGCATAGCATATCGCAATCCCATGTCTCGGAGGCGCTTCTTGACTCCACGGAAACCCATACGCTGTTTCTGAACCTGTTATTGTCTCCACACTTGACAACTACTTAGTGAAAGTAGTTGACAAGATTAATAAGGAACGAAGATTGTCTCTGGGAGTAGGTAGTCCTCCAAACCCTAACACCTTATTGGTTACTACTGAGATCCCTGTTCCTTGTAACGTCTATTGATAACAGCTGTGCCACTGGTTCTCTGGATTGCCAACCCAGGGAGGGCACCATTGAAATGGAGTCCCTTCAGGATGTTCCTGATGGTAATGATCCCGATAAGGCATTGGATGCTGATGAGTCTCAAAACGATCCCCATAACGACTCTGACGCATCGAGTTCCGTGGCCCGCAAGACTCATAGAGTGTTGAGGTCAGAGAAATCCTTAAACAGACCTGTATTGTCTAATAAGGGGGGGGGGGGCGTAAAAATAAAAAGAACAATGTCATTTTATCTAATGGGGGCTCCAATGATTTAAATCGCCCCTACAATGACATTATTCCCACCCATATGAAATTAGCTCGAGATCAGTTTGAGTTGCTTATCGGAATGATTGATGCCAAGTTAAATAACATCGTTGTTCCACTCTTGGATAAACTTGACGCTTTCTCTAAGGAAGTGACTAGATTGGGTGAGATGGTGCAATCTTGTCTGAGTCTTAACAATAGTGCGCAACTAGTTGTTGGAGCCGGGGGCAGTACCATTAAGCCCGTGCAATCTAACAAATGTCCACCCGGAGCTGGCGGAGGCCGTACAGGCTCTAGTATTCCTGCACAGTTAAGCAGTAGTTCCCTGATAGCTGTTGAGCAGCTGGGTGAAACTGGTAAAACAAATTCACCATCGGTAGAGGGTCTTACTATTGACACCACTGCAACACAAGTATGTTTTAAACCTGTCGCTTCGAACCCCTCCATTACCCCTGTTCTAGGGAATCAGACTAAGAACTTTGAGAGGGGGAAGTCTAATAACTGTGGCCTCTCCCGACCGAACCTTCCACCGGACTGCGCACCCTATGTAGCAGTCCTGACTAATGTTACACCTGTCAGGGAAGACGGGTCTCATCGCTCTACTGAATCGCATGATTCCCTTAAATGTAAAACTGTGGCATGGCTGAATCGGGAGTGCGGCTTTCCAATGGATCTGGCGGACCAAATCTTGACTACTACCAGAACCAGTTGGATTGGCACATCCCCGAAGAACATTGCCGGGGATTGTGTCATTATTAATTTTCGTAACCCTCATCTGGCCACAACTGCCCTGATTCGAGCCACATCCCGCCTCTGCAATGAGCAGGGCATTTCACTCCGCCCCTTAGGCTTTTTTTATAGACAACATACCAGTCATCATCCTAGCAACCACGGGTGGCAGAAAAAGAGGGGAGAGGCCCCATATAGTTTTCCAAGCAGTTTCCAGGTGAACACCGCTAATCGTTTCCAATGTCTTAGTGGGTTAGATCAAAACGATTGACTGGAGTTCTGTACGGTATCCCTTGAAACCCCGGAGAGACAGGTCCTGTCTGGTATGGGAAAAAATGTTTGTTCATCAGGAGTCGTGCCTGTAAAACGGGGGATCACTGTAGATTGTGCGCCTACGGGCGAGGAGGGTAACGCAGTAGGCTGCCCAGTGGCACCACCCGATATTACCAACATCGCACCTTCCCAACAGGGTTGTGGTCGCTCTCTGGTGGGGTCAGACCTCTCCGGTTTCTCTATCTGCCATATTGCTAACTGGAACATTGCTGGCATTAGGTCCAAATCAGATTGCCTGGGGTGGACAGAATTTCTAGCCCTCTTTGACATTATCTGTTTCCAGGAAACTTGGTGCAGGGACTTTAAAGGATTAAATGGTTTTGTCTCCTACCAGTTACTGGCTACCGGTTCTTTGTCAGGGAGAGCTAAGGGGGGCCTTTTGATCTTGATTTCCGTCCAAGCCCCTCTGCTAGTTAAAAAATATGTACAAGTCGGGGAGCATTCCCAGATTCTATGGTTGCATAAAATAGGAGGCAGGAACATTTTATTAATTAATTTCTATAACAATGTTTTTGATGGCACCAGGAATCATGTGGTTAGAGCACTTTCAAGTGCCTTGGATGTTATTATAAAGGATTCCAATGTTGTCTTTGATTTGTTTATGGCAGGGGACTTTAATACCACTACTTGCCCACTTTCGAATGTCAATGTATGTGGGGTGCTGGACTGCCATGGGGAAGGAGCTCCCCACTTTCAACACAATAAATACGGAGAAGCTCTAAACAGTCTCCTGGATTCACATAATATGCATATCATGGTAAACGAGAAAAATGATCAGGAGGGAAACTACCCCACTTTCACAGGGCGGGGAGCTAATTCTGTTATCGATTTTATTTGTATCTCGTCGAGCCTTGAGGCCTGGATTATGGCACCAAAAGTTATAGATATTCAACTTAGTGACCACAACTGCCTGACAGTAGAGGCATTGTTATGGGAGACCAAAGGGATCCCCACCACGGGGCGTACCATCAACAACATCGAGGCCGTACGTCCCAATGGCATTAGACTTAGGTGGAAGGGGGACAGGGCGGAAAGCATATCCGACTCAATCATTTCTAGTTGTCTGGCTGAAATTACACGGATTTTAGAAGATGATCAAGGTACCACTAGCTCTATTGAGCTTTTTACTGGTATTAATGCCGTCATTAACTCCAAGCTCACCATCACATCTAAGCATAAGGAAGAACGCCCGTGGGGGTGGTTCAACCCGGCCTGTGCCTTGGCCCTAAAGGAATTAAAGTCAGCCTTATCAGTGAAGCCTAGGTATAAGTGACTGGTTCTGGACCTTAGAGCTAGATATAAAGAAACCCTAAAACGTAGGAAACTAGAACTCCAACAGGAAGCATGGGACAATTTGACTCTGGCTGCTGAACTGAACAATAGTACCCTGTTTTGGAAAACCGTTAATTCCCCATTCCTCAAAGACGATAAGATCCCCGAAATTACTTCCAACGTTTTGAGGGATGAGTGGATTTTCCATTTTTCCAAAATGTTTGACTCGGATAGCGTATCAAGGGATTCAGGGGAAACGTGGCCACATACGCCACTTGATATCACTGTCCAAGAAGTCTTAAATAGTATAAGGGCCAGTAAAGGAGGAAAAGCTCAGGGACCAGACGGGGTACCAATTGATTTATATAAATTGGTCCCCGAAGTTTGGGGGCCTTTGTTAACTAATATTTTCAACGCAGCAGTCTGTAATGAGGTGCCCCCTACCTGGGAAGAGTCAATCTTAATTCCAATCCATAGGAAATGAAACAGAGGAGATGTCAAGAACTATCGTCCAATCTCCTTGTTGGACTCCTCCGTAAAAGTAATGAGTAGAGTGCTCTTAGTTAGGTTGGAAGAATGGGTGGAGGAAAACGGCATTCTAGCAGAGAGCCAGTTTGAGTTCAGGAAGGGCTGTGGCACGATTGAGCAGTGTCTAAATTTGGACCTGCTCATCGGTAAATATACCCAGGCAAAGACTGGCACTATCTATCTCTGCTTTGCGGATTTGAGTAGTGCCTTTGATCTGGTGGACCACGGCATACTCTGGGCAAAGCTTATTGAAATTGGGGCACCTGAGGGTATTGTGCACTTTCTAGCACGTCTTTATGCCAAATTACGTGCTTGTGTCCGCTATGGCCTTAACGGGGAATGCACTACTAATTTTAAAATCGGGCGGGGAATTAGACAGGGATGTGTGTTGGCTCCACTGCTTTTTACTCTTTTTATCAACGAGATTGATTCCTTTCTTAAATCCTTGGCAGTGGATGCTCCCAAAATTAACGAAGATAGCGTCCCTGTGTTACTTTACGCGGACGACGCAGTCCTAATCTCACGCACCCCTATCGGCCTCCAACGGCTGATGGATGGCTTTTCGCAATTTATCAATAATAGAAAATTAGTGTTAAATAAATCCAAAACCTTTGTTATGGAATGCGGGCGAAAGAACAGAAAGAAGCACTTCTCATTCTTTATAGAGGGTCAAAAGGTCAAAGCTGTTGATAATTTTTCCTATCTGGGGGTCACCTTCTCTAGTAACAATAATTGGGCCAATGAGCACAAGAATGTCCGGGCAAAGATGGCGAGGAGTTCTCACGGAATATTCAGCATGGCTACAAAACTGGGAGATAGGCGGGTCCACGACATGTTAAAAATCTTCCAGTCTCGTTGTGTCTCGATCGCCCTGTATGGAGCAGGCATTTGGGGCCATGCCACGGCAGGGTCTCTTCAGGTAGAATAGAATGTCTTCTTGAAGAGACTTCTGTGCCTGCCAAGCTCTGTCTCAAATGTCTTAGTGCATAATGAACTGGGTATTCATCATCTTGCCGACTTGATTCTCCTCAGGCCTCTGATGCTATGGCGCTCTATTTGGATAAAAGAAGAGACCTCATTGTGTAGAGCTATTCTTTCTGATTGCCTTTCTTTGGATCACTATGAAAAGATCCCATGGTTAAAGTATATTGTGGACAACTTCCGTGAGATCTTTGATATTAATATCATTGTGGACCGATGCGGGGCCAATGAGCTGTCCAAAACTGAACTTAAGGACTGCTTTTTACAACAGCTATCTATAAGGCGACATCAAAATAGTGCTGAACTTTCTACCTGTTTTTTTTATCGTGACTTAAATGAATTTGTAGGTTTTCAACCGTATTTATCACAAGTGACCTGGAAAGCACATCGGTTTGTGTTGGCCAGACTGAGAACTGGAGTAGCCCATCACCTTGTGGCCTTCCCTTCTCTGCATTCACACCCTGTTGGCCCTTGTATGTGTGATAATACTACCCCACAAAGCACTGTGCACTTTCTTTTGCTTTGCTAGCTGTATAAATATCTGCGGATCGCCTATCTGAAACCTTTGTTTGTAAAGTTTGGTGTAAGGACAATACGAGACTCCATGAGCCTGCTTTTTAATTTACATCACCCGGATGTTTGTTTTTATACGGCTACTTTTATTCTCAAATCAATTAATGCTAGGAAAAGTATGCTTTTTTAACCTTTTAAACTGTTGTATCCTTTGCTTTTTATGGCTGTTATTTTATATTGTAATCCCTTTTTATGCTGTGCTTTTATGGACCTGCTTTTTGTTCCGAATAAAGCCTCATGAAATGAAAAATGGGTGAGTGCAACTAGAATTTTACCCCTGACTCAAATGGGTTTTCGGAAAGGGTAATCAACTGTGGATCGCTGTGTGTTTTTAAAGCTGCTGGTAGGCCCTGTCACAGAAACAGCCCCTGTAAGTAGCTCATATTGATTTATCTACCCCGTGTGACACCATAAACAGAGCCATTTTATTGGAAAAGAAGGCCAGATGGAACTGTCCTCTGGGACTGTTGAAGCTGATAGGTAAATTCTCCTGGACTCGAGTGGAACTAGGAGGGATGGCGCCCTGTACCAAAACGATTAGTACTCCTGTCCTCAATCTATATAGTGGATGCCTTGGAGGGTTTAAAGCAGGCCAGGGCCTTCCCTCCTAAATTGGGGATGGAATCTGTAGTTGCTTTGTTTTATGCAGACAACAAAGTGATATTAGATCACTTGGATGCTAAGGCCTTTTCCATCCTTCTCATGTAATTTCCATTGAAATGAATGGCAACTCCATGACGAGCTGAGCTCGTCATGAGCGTCGAAGGGGTTAAGCCGGTGGGGCTGAAGCAGCAATTGGACACCTTTTCTCTTTATTGCAAGGGGGGTGATCTAAAGATTAATATGGCTAACACAAAGAATGTTTTTTTCAAAAAGTATGAGGCTCCCCCCGGGGTTCAGATGGTGGCTGAATGGTGTCCAAATGGAGGTGGTTAAGGAATACAGTTACCTTGGTGTGTTAATTAGCCATAGCCTCGATTTTCCGGGGTCATGTCTCATCGCAAGAATCAAGGACCAAGGCCATTTCAGGCTCACTCCAGAAATTAATTTATCTCTGGGACACAAGTCAGCAAAAGTATTGAGAGAGGCATATAATGTAAAAATGGATTCCCTGTTACTCTACGGGTGTGAGATGCTGTTACAAAATGATGTCCGGTGCTTGGAAATCATTAAAACAACCATTTGGAGAAAATGGTTGGGGTTACTCCCAGACTCAGTCAGTAGTGTGCTAAGACTAGAATTTAACCTCATAAAAAAAGTTCTTAACCGCATGCGTGCAGCGGCTATTTTCGTGCTGCTCAGCTCGTCATGTGACGCGGCTTTTTGAAAAAAGCCGCGTCACATGACGAGCTGAGCTCGTCATGAGCGTGCGAGCGGCACAACTCATGACGAGCTCAGCTCGTCATGAGCGCGGAAGTGGTTAAATATATAGCCAGAGGTTACTTAATTATTGGGCAGGTTGGTTGAAATTGGATTGAGGCTGTCTGAGGTATTTTATACTATGAATTGAAAATCCTTCCGTGCACTCTTGATTGATTCTTAATCAGTATTTCATTTGTTATTCATGTGTGCTACTTCATCCTAGCGCTTAGTCTTAAAGCGCCTAACAATATATAGTATCCTGTGTGGGGCAGACAACTCTGTTCCAAAGGATGTGTGCACTTTTCAAAGAACAATACAGTTTTATCAATTCTTCATTTTAATAATCAGTTCTTATTCTTTTTCCTTTGTTCAACAAAATATTTATTTCATATTCTGATTTCCGCAATATTTCAAAATTCCATTATTCAATCATAATTCATCCATGAGATTACATTTTACCCAATGCATTTCGGGTCTAGTGGGTGACCCTTCCTCAGGGGTCTAAAGACAAAAGGAGAGAAACGGAAATTTTACGATCTAGTCTCTGTGCGTATATTTCACACGTAAGTTAAATTAAACCCTGTTGTTTCCATTCAGTCTGTTACCATAGATTCTGTTGTTAACTATATACTCTCTAATATACATACGGTGAAGAATTGAAATATACATTCTTACACACTAATCTAGTTTGCTGCTATCTACTTTATAAAGTTGACTTACTTCAAATGTAGTCTGTGGTGAAATCCAACAAGCAGTCTGTCGGTGCAGTCTACGATCGTTCGGGTGAATGAGTGCCATTTAGTTTGAGGGACATCAAAAGTCGATCTGTGAGGAGATGGACTCTGAAAATTAGGTTGGGTCAGGTTCTCACCTTTATTAAATGCATTGTGTTTAAACGAAGAGACAGGAACAGGGACTTTTGCCCTTTTTGTAATTTCGACGCATTATCATTTTCGCATCTTATTGTTTTTTGTGCCTCTTTTACAAACAAAAGACAAGGCCTACTATTGCCTGTTTTTAGAAAGCTGCAGGTCCGCAACATTAGCGACTTAATTAATACAATTTGGCACTTTAATAATATGGAGGTCTGTTGGGCTTTGGAAAAATTCCTGTTCGCTTTATTGGACAGGCTTGCAACATTAAAGGAAGTGAGTGTCTATCAGGTGTTCAAGGACACTCAATCAAATGTGTGGCTACTACATGTACTGTGTTTGAAAGTTCTTATTTAGAGGAAATATGTATGACAGCCATGTGG
The DNA here is from genome assembly GCF_964261635.1 of Lissotriton helveticus. NCBI lineage: Eukaryota > Metazoa > Chordata > Amphibia > Caudata > Salamandridae > Lissotriton > Lissotriton helveticus. The sequence continues at coordinate 1,208,575,107 of NC_136059.1, forward strand.
ATCAGCATGAGGAAATATGTGGTGCAAACATTCCTTCTGTTAGAAAGTGATAAGCAGTATCGTATAAATATAATTGTTGATTTATTGCATGAGAATTATAGCTTTGATATGTCTGATTTGCATGACAGGAAAATTAGGGGGACTTAAAGATACTGCTAAAATTACTTGCTGGTAAATCCACTACTCTGAGTCCAGACTACCTAGTAAAATGTTAAAAATAATTCTTAAATGATGGCTGCTATTAACTGTGAGTTCTGTTTCCGATATTATTCTGTCAACTTTTTGCTTTTGACAGACAGGTTTAAGATGCTTCAATTTGAAGAGGTCCATGTGACGATGAGTTTAAATAGAAAGCAGTAGATTTTCATAATGTTGTGACGCTTGACTAAACATGACCAGACATAGGAAGATATATTTACTTAGTTCTCTGCTGTCTGTTGTAGGGGATCACTTACAGGCAGGCGCTGGAACATGGAATCCGTCATGCACAGCTTCCCCTAGGAAGCTTTGTGAAAATGAATAGCCGAAAAGTATTGGCTGTTAATCATGGTAAGTCAGAATTAAATTAAGAGAACGCCCTTGTAGAATTCATTACGCCTTTGAGACTATTTTTAGATTTTTATTATCCTTTTAAGTGAGTGCATGACTTTTCTTCTGTGAGGTAGGTTAATCTTTTTTTTGTTATTTAGAAATTGACTCTTCATCTGTTTTCCCTTCTTGGTTTTCTGCCCAGTTCAAAAACTAATTTTAAGTTCAGCGGCTGTCCGCAAATGCCATGCGCGACATCACGTACTGTCTGTTTTGTAATTGAAGTACATGTTGCAGGGCTTGGACACCATGGCTGAAAACATTTACTGTATCCCTGCTCTCTATTTTTATCCGTATTCCAGTAATGTTTGTGAAATCTGTATAGGTTGGGAATGAGTCACCAGATATGTGCTGTGTAGATAGACTGCCTGAGACGCCCTCCCATTCAATTATCGTATGTTTTACTTGTATTGGTCGTTTGGAGCTGAGTATCCTAAGCCAAAGGGTACTTATTCATTGTTTTCCTGTGTCCAGCCAGTGCTACATTTCATCTTTCAGTGACATTTTTGCTTGTTTTTGTTACATGCCAGCATGCTACATTTTCCCAAAGTTAGCATTAATAATTCTCAAAGCACATATTTTTGCAGCCCTGTGAATGTTTTAGATATGTAATATATATATATATATATCTATATATATATATATATATATATATATATATATATATATATATATATATATATATATATATATAGATATTTTTTTTTTTTTTAAGTGTAGTGCTCGTCCACGAAAGCAGTACCTGACTCCTGCTTATTCTAAAGGGACTCAGATCTTCAAACCATGATATCTTCACTTAAGATTTAGAAAATAATTAAGTTCCATTTTCTTGTTTGTAAGAGCAATACTTTTCTGTAATCATCATCAAGAATTGGGACCACAACTTAGATATTGAGAAGCATTGTGATTGCCATGCATTAGTACCAGAAACGAATATATTTTGGCTTCTTAAACACATTTGTATCAGTGGGTCACACCAGTTTCTCCAGGACTTAAGAAATTTGGGTGTTAGTGGACAATCCTTGCAACAAGTACTGTTTGTCCATGGAACCCAATGAACCAGAGAGTATCACAAGCTCACTAAAGCCCACTGTTGTGTTTTTATTCTTTGATCTTCAGTGAGTAGTGAACTCGAACAGTAAAAGCTTACCTCTGGAGGTTGGAGTTTAGAAAGTCAGAAATGGGTAACCCAGCCAGTGTTATAAAGACTTTAGTGAATTATAAGTCTTTTTTTACTTTAAGGTTCAATAGTGTAGCAGTAATACGTAATATATACGTATACATGTTTGTTTTCAACCCAGGTAATATGTGGGGACATTCGGTCTTTACGATTGCTGGGATTTACTTTGTCAGTGACTGCAGGTTGTTTAGACAGTTCAGTAAGATTACCGAATCAGCCCATGTGGTTTGCTTGAGCCGTTCGGAATTCTCTGGTTACCACTGTTAGTCTGTAATTGTATTCCCTGCATGGGTGCAGAAGGTACGAGGGGTTCTTTTGCCACCCCCACCCAGCTCGACAATCACGTGTAGCTAAAAGTAGCACAGGCTGAGTGGTATTGGCTGGTTAGTCTGTAGAGGGAGATGGTTTTGGTGCAGGATTGTTTTCAGCCTTTGAGAATACACAGGGCTGCATCCCATGTGCATGGGTGCAAACCATCAATCTGAAATACAAATTGTTGATGGGTCTCCCAGAGGGCAATCTCACAGAGGACTAAACAGTTGCAGTTGGTAAGGTAGGCACCGCATTGTGACAGTAAGGCAGAAAGATCTGAAATCCAGTTATGCAGACCACATAAATGGGGGTCTGGACTGCATTGTCTATGGCAACATGTACCTAAGTAGCAGTTTGCCATTGTTAGAACCCCTTTCAGAGGTTACTGGGACCGACTATGGTGGTTGAGGCCTTTTACTCCTGATGTCCCGGGGCCCGGCCTACTATGAATCCTGCTCAACTGGGCCAAGTACGCATTTCCCACTTGACGTCTAGTGGTAACTGTGGTAAAGCAATCAAGGCTCCCTCGTGGGGATATAGATACAGGTAAGTGAATACGACTCAGAACTCAAAGTGCAAATAGTACGAACAATAAATCAATGTCCAGAAAAATACTATACGTAACAGTGAAAATAAAATACTAACTCTACACATGCAAAGGAATTCGACATTCAGGAGCAACAACAAAATCTCCCTTGAGGTTGGGGCTC